>NW_028262358.1:125884995-126518438 GCF_047370975.1 Nipponia nippon
GTTATTTAAGACAACAAATGCATCAGGCTGGCTGCAATGCCAGGACTTCTACATTTTGCAAAAACAAGGGTGCAACTTCATCCTTTGGCCCCAGCCAGATGGTATCGAAGCTGAGACCGGGGGATCCTGCAGCTTCCCTGCTGTCACCTGGCTCATGGGCAGCACATCCCAATCCTGCTGCATCCAGGGCTGGTGCTGAGCCCTGGCTCCCTGCCCTGTCAGCCAGCTTGGAGGTGAGGTCCAGGCTGGAGGCAAGGTTCTCCCTTGCTTCCAAGCTGACCCAAGAACATATCCATCAAACCTGCAAGGTTTCTGCAAAGAGCAACACTTTCAGGTAATGGGAGTTTTCCAATAAAGAAAAATCCCCTCCGGCTTTACCACCTTCTGCTCTGGGACAGCCACGGGCCATTGCCTGCAAGTCTCTCTCCAGGTGCCTGCTCTTTAGAACCGGCTTATTGCACGGTCTGACTTGTGCTTCTTGCTGGTTTCAGTTTTGCAGATCCTATGGAGGTTTTTTTTTTTTTCCTACTGAGGTTTTCAGCTGAATCTTCAGGCTAAACATCCACATTACAGCCATACTTTCACCAGGGTAACTCAGAACCTCGCACCTCTTTGCAACAGCAGCGTGGACTGACCTCCAAATAACAGGGAACAGTTTCCCAAAAATATCTGCAAGGCTCTTACTGTCTTCAACAATCTCTGCCCGTTTGCATCTGAGAGGAAGCCAGTTTGCAGTGCAGAAATCCTATTATTTACCGAATGTTGTCTTTGTATATATATTTGCTGTATGCGTATGTAGCAAACACCAAGTAACGCAGGAGTCCAGACTGTCAAAGCACTTGTGGTTGCACAGGCTGATTTCTGAGCTGGGGCAACAGCCCTAGCCCCACTGAAGCATTTGGAGCTAGAAGTTGTACTTCTTAAACTTGCCTTGACATGATGGATATTTTTAGAAAGCAACTGGCAAGCCATTTGCAAACCATTTTTTTACCGGCCAATCCAGCCCAAACTGCCCTGAGTGAATTTGACCCCAGCCTAGATTGCAGACGGGGAGCTGGTACGGGTGTTTACCATGCTGGAAGGGGAAAAATTCACGTTGCTGCAACGGGCAGCTGAAAGACCTTAGGATCTGCATAGCTTTGCTGCTGATCTACCCAAAGACGTTATTGATTTTTCACAGCAAGGTGGTGGGGGAAGTGGTTGGATGTTTTAATTTTTAGTCAACGGTCTTAGGTAACAGCGGAGCAATTGCACGAATGGGTCAGGAGAGATGAGACGTCTGTGGGCAGCGGGGGCCAGCAGCACAGACGGGAGGCATGGGTGGCAAGATGAGTTTGTTGGCTGCTAACACTGTGCTCCAGCCTTGTGTTTTATCCCAAGTGGAGTTAAAAAAAAATGAGACCCAAGCCTCAAAGGCAGAGCGTTTAGCTGCGATCTTGACTCTGCCCTGTGGCATGTTTGCAGCGGCCCCTGCTTAGTCTTTCAGCTGATATTTCTTCTTTTGCTTTCGAGCTGTGAAAGGCTTCTGTTCCCACCCCCAAGTCCCAGCAAACAGCACTAAAAATACAGTAATTGGTGGCTGGGTTTTTTTTTCCCTCTCTTCTTCCAGAGCTGGGAAAGGAGTTTTTTCAGCCATGAAGCTTGGCAAGACGCGTCCGTCAAAGGATGACCATCGGAAACAAGGTATGTTGTTTCCTGCTGCAGTGCTGCTTTTTGGCTATCTTCCACATCCCAGGGAAGCACCTGAGAGACCCCATAGAATCATGGAATGGTTTGGGTGGGCAGGGACCTCCAAAGGCCACCCAGTCCCACCCCTGCCGCGGGCAGGGACATCTTCACCCAGACCAGGGTGCTCAGAGCCCCGTCCAACCTGGCCTTGAACGTGTCCAGGGATGGGCCATCTCCCACCGCTCTGGGCAACCTGGGCCAGTGCCTCACCGCCCTCAGCACAAACAATTTCTTCCTTCTGTCCAGTCTGAATCTCCCCTCTTTCAGTTTAAAACCGTTCCCCCTTGTCCTGTCGCTACAGGCCCTGCTAAAAAGTCTGTCCCCATCTTTCTTATAAGACCCCTTTAAGTATTGAAAGGCCGCAATAAGGTCTCCCCGCAGCCTTCTCCTCTCCAGGCTGAATAGGATAGGATAGGAAAAGGGGAATTTTGCCTGGGACACCAGTGTAGGTAGAGGCATTGGCTGCCTGTGGGAAGGCATGGCACTGGATCTTGGGTGGCCTCCCTCTCTCCCCAGTGTCGGGGCATTCGTCTCGCAGTTAAAGCTTCACGCAAGACCATGGGGAAAGTAGCTGGGATGCAAAGGCAGGAGCAGGGTGTGCTAGCAGACAGTGGAGTACCATCACAGACAGGGATTTATCCGTGGTCGGGGAACGGTTGCAACACAGCTGCTGTATTGCATGGTGTGGTCAGGGCTGCGCACCCGTGGGGCTCCTTCTTCCACCTTCCCCAGGTACCTCTGGCTTTCACACACCTCACCAGGGCTCTGCTCTCTTAACCACCCTCCTCTCAGCCTCAGTGCTGTCTCGGTTGTGATTGCTGCCCTTGGTCTGGCCAGCTGGTGATGGGACGGGGTGGATGTTGCACCCTCTGCCTGTTGGCCAAGCCAGCATCCCTCTTGTGCCATGGTCTGCTGTCCTCCCATACAGACTGCTGGTCCTGCTCAGGTCAAACAGACCCGCTGAATCACCAAAAACCAAGCTGGGAGGGTGCAAGTCTGTCTGCCCACCCGCACATGGCAGGACCGATCCTGCTTAGGTCCTTCCCAGCTGGTGTGACTCTGACTCCATCTCAAAAACTCCCAGTGGAGTTGAGGACACCCTTTCCCCACCCAACCTGCGTCAGTGCGTCTCTCTCCACGCTGATGGAGAGCTTTTCCGAACACCCAGCCTAGATCTTCCTCGCTTCAGCTGAAGCCCGTATTATCTCACAAAAACAGGCCAGACTATGGTGAAAAAACTGATTTCTGGTCTCCTGGAGCATGCCGATCTCCTAGAGCAAGCTACAAGCTTGCATAGGTTAGCGAAGAGACAGGGAACCTGTTTCCCAGGAGCAGTGTCTGCTATACGAGCAGATTCGTACAGCTGTGCCACCAAAGCAAACCAGTGACCCAACAAGCTATACTGGTGGTTTTGGCCCAACAGAAAAAAAACCATTGCTGCTTTGTGGTCATTTCTTGACCAGAGTAAAGGCAGGAGGGGCAGGCACGACACACACAGGGAAGGAGTATCTCAACAACTTTTTCCAACAGCAACACAGACCAGTGGACAACACAGCTGTGTCTCGGTGCCAGTGGGATCTGGGGCCTTGACCCTCCCTGCAGCGATTTTTCTTCTTGGGAAATGACCCCTTTCTCCTGTTTTTTTCAGACCTCTCTACCCCAAAGCTAGGTGGTTGTTTGTCTTTGCAACTGCTCTTCTGGTAGGTAGAGCTGCAACGCTTGCTCAAATGCTCTGTCACCCCTTGAAGTCTGGGGTGTTTGCCGTTTTCTTTTTGCCTTCACAAAACCATAGGCAGGCATGCTGCCCAGATGGAATAACGTGTCACAGGAGGCAATACGTCTTTCTTAATCCTTTTTTAGACCCGGTTGTCTGTGACCTGACCTGGTGACCATTGTTCCTTGCATTATCGGGTGAGGTTGATAGGATGTATTGGTTACCTTTCTCTTCGCCTTTAATTATTCACCAAGTGGAAAAAATAAGAGACTTTCTTTTGTCTCCTTTATGCAGATGAACCCGCTGTTTTGGAGGCAGAAGACCTGGACCGAAAAGGGATAAGGCAGGGATGTAGACTGGAGCCAGACACCATCTCCTTGGCCTCCGTCACAGCTGTCACCACCAATGTCTCGAATAAGAGGTGAGGGTCAGATGTGAGCCTGTACAAGCCAGGAGGCGAGGGCACGCTGGCAGACACCCCACAACCGCGTGTCCCCTGAGACGGGACATGTTGGAAATCACGTTGTCCCCTGCAGCCGGTGTTTTTTTGGAAATAGCTGACCTGCTACAAAGAGCACCAATGTTCAGTGGTGTTTCACAGCCCCCAGGGTTTAGATTCCTCAGATTCAAAGAGGGCGGGAGCTTCGAGGGGTGACCCTGCAAATGCTCTGTGGCAGCTTGCAGCAAGTCAGGGCTCAGTGCTGGGGCCGGTCCTGTTCAATATCTTTATCGATGATCCGGAGGAGGGGACCGAGGGCACCCTCAGTCAGTTTGCAGGGGACACCAAGCTGGGCGGGAGCGTTGATCTGCTGGGGGGCAGGGAGGCTCTGCAGAGGGCCCTGGCCAGGCTGGGTCGATGGGCCCAGGCACTGGGTGAGGGTCAGCAAGGCTCAGGGCCGGGTCCTGCACTGGGGGCACAGCAACCCCAGGCACCGCTGCAGGCGTGGGGAGGAGCGGCTGGGAGCTGCCCGGCGGGAAAGGGCCTGGGGGTGCTGGTCGACAGCCGCTGAACATGAGCCAGCAGTGTGCCCAGGTGGCCAAGAGGGCCAGTGGCATCCTGGCTTGTGTCAGGAATGGTGTGGCCAGCAGGAGCAGGGCAGGGATGGTCCCCCTGTGCTGGGCACTGGGGAGGCCGCCCCTCGAATGCTGTGCTCAGCGCTGGGCCCCTCACCCCAAGGCGGCCATGGAGGGGCTGGAGCGTGGCCAGAGCAGGGCAGCGAGGCTGGGGCAGGGGCTGGAGCCCAAGGCTGGGGAGGAGCGGCTGGGGGAGCTGGGGGGGCTCAGCCTGGAGAAGAGGAGGCTGAGGGGAGCCCTCATCGCTCTCTGCAACTGCCTGAAAGGAGGCTGGAGCCGGGGGGGTCGGTCTCTTCTCCCCAGGAACAAGCGATGGGACGAGAGGGAACGGCCTCAAGCTGCGCCAGGGCAGGGTTAGGTTGGATATTAGGGAAAACTCCTTCCCCCAAAGGGCTGTCAGGCCCTGGCCCAGGCTGCCCGGGGCAGGGGCTGAGTCCCCATCCCTGGGGGGTATTTAAAAGCCGGGGAGATGTGGTGCTGAGAGACATGGTTTAGTGGTGGACTTAGTCCTGGGTTAACGGTTGGACTTGATGATCTTCAAGGTCTTGTCCAACCTAAACAATTCTATGATTCTATAAGACCATCATCTGTGGTTTGACTGAGGGTTTCTTCTCCCCCTCCAAAGGTCCAAGCCTGACATCAAAATGGAGCCAAGTGCTGGGAGGCCAATGGATTACCAGGTAGGGGACAACACTGTGCCCCCAATTTCAGCTCACGGGGGTCACAGCCCGGTGGGTGAGAGGACAGTTTTGCAAGGAACAAGTTTGTGCTGGGTTTCAAAGCGCTGCACTCACAAAGCACGGCTTCCCAAGAGCTGGCATTTAAATGGTCGAGCGATAACCTCAAGATTAAGTTATTAACTGGTTTTGCTCTCCATCACATGAGGCCTCAGAAGCCCAAATTAACCTGTGATTGAAACAGGCTATCTCCAACACATTTCTCTTACTGCCCAAGAGCTTTCAGTATGCTGTTTAATATTCAAGACTGGTGAGCCCTGGCTGGCACTAGGTTGCTCACTGGATTTCCTCGGATAGGGTGGTACGCGGCTGCTGTTGTCCTGTTCAGCGGTGCTCCATTCCTGCCACTTTATCTAGAGTTAGAAGAACCATACATTTAGTTTCCCAGGTCTCAGATGATCCATGCTGCTCCTATTTCTTTTACTAGTTGGTGCCAGCGTGGTTCATAAATTGGGTCTTCTCATTTTTGCCAAGTCGTGCTGATTCAGCAGCAGTTTAGCTTTATGTCCTTGCCTCTCAGCACAGCAACACATTCCTGGGGATATCTCGGAACAACGTAAATAATAATTTTTGTTAGAGATTTATTGCAGAACATTTGCAGCATCCACAGCAGACCGAAGTCTGAGGCTTACAGGGAGTGAGTGTGCTTGGTTCAGGAGGGGGGAACATAAAGAACATAAAGAGGAGGGGGACGGTGCAAAGCAAATTACAAACAAGAAGCAGAAGGAACACAAGGTCCAGGTATTTGGCCACTGCAAACAGGAGGATCGCAAGGTTAGCGTTAATGGGGAATGGCTAATTTCTGGAGCATAACAAACAGGATTTGCAGCACTAGGCTTGGGTCATGAACAAGGGACGTGCCTGACTGACCTCCGTATGTCTGCTTTCCTTTGACAACTGGCTTTTGTGGAACATCTGAGAATTAAGAGGAAAGGACTTGGTCTTCCAGGCCCCATCCCTGGGAAACCTCAAGACACTGCCTCGGTCCGTGGGAGGGAAGGACAAAGCGTTAACGAAGGATGGTGCCCAGCAAAGTCACCCCCAGGAGCTGGTGTGGGTCAGGGCAGGGGTGGAGGGGAGGTCTCGGCGCAGAGATAGCCCTGGCTGCAAGCCTCCCCAGAAGGTGTTTGGGGTGTTTCCACGCACCTCCCCACGCTGGACGTGGGGAATGAACCTGAGCCGGGTTCCCCGAGCCGCTGCAGCGGGATCGGGGGTTGCATTTGCACCTCAGCTCCTCTGCGCTAGGTCAGTTTGTGTAATGATGAACACCGGGCAGCCTTGCCCCCGTCCCCAGAGGGCTCAGCTACCCCTTATCAGCTGCCTTTTAGGAGCACTTCAGAATAGAATAGAAAAATTCAGCTTAAATTAAAATTAAAAATTAAAATTAAAAATTTTGACTGGAATCTGAGCCTCTTTTAAAGAAATCTGATCGAAAGTCAAGCCTCTTAGTATGTTACCGAAATGAAATTTCCCCAAGTTTACCCATAAAGATAATAATAGTTTAATTTTTAATAGATTTCCATTTTCCATTGTTATATGATTTAAGATAAAGCTGAGTTCAAGTTACAAAAATAAGTAATGATAGCTAGAGAAGGCATGTGTAAATTAATTCATCTGTTGGGCTTCAAGGGAGCCAGGACCGAGGGCTCATGTTATTTTAAAATAATAATTTTAAATGATACCCAAATTCACTATGCTTTGAAACTTGGAGGTTACCTATCCTACCACCAACTTGTGACAAATTTTAAAGAGATGGCTCTAGAAAAATGGCTGCTGGGAACTGAAAAGATGTTGTACCTACATGAAATGACACCTTATGATTTTTAGTTAAATTAAGAAATTTAGGTATAATCCAAGCAGGAATTCTTAATAAGAATTTAATATTGCAATAAAGGAATTTAGGTATGATCTAAATACCTAATATTAATTTAATGTCACAAAGTGGATTGAATTGTGAATGGCAAACTTCTGTGTCGTAAATACATGCAAGTGTTTCATCTGGATGATTTGCTCCTGTTCTGTTGAAGGTAGTTTGTTTTCCATATACCGCATACAGGAGTCCCTCATTTAAATAAAACGGCACGTGTGTATGCACGCGTATAGGAGGGCTGAACCATGAAATGGTGGGGAATACTCCAGAAATAATAAAAAGCAGAGGAGAATAGAGTAGAATAGAATATTTCAGTTGGCAGGGACCTACAACAATCATCTAGTCCAACTGCAACCCTTGGTGTCTTCTAGCAGAAGCAAGAGAAGCCAGCCGGGGTCTCACCAACCGAGCCTCTGCTCCTGCAGCTTAGCTAAATCCATTTGACTTTACACCTTGCATGAAGCCACCCATGCTCTGAGGCCGAAGCAATAGGCATGTCCAGGGTTTCCTGCATCCCGTACCGCACTGCAGCTCGCTCAGGCTTGTCCGAGCATCCCAGTGTGACCAGTAGACCCCAGAGCTTCCACCATTGCGCTGAAAATGCCTCAAAAACAAGAGATGGGGAGACAGGGGTTAAAGCATCTGATGCTGCTCTCAGGAGGTGAAGGTGCACGAATCCCTCTCCCCAGGTCAGCATCACCATCATCGAGGCCCGGCAGCTGGTTGGGCTCAACATGGACCCCGTGGTCTGCGTGGAGGTTGGAGAGGAAAAGAAATACACATCCATGAAGGAATCGACCAATTGCCCTTACTACAATGAGGTGGGTCTGTCCTCCTGTGATGCTCGCAGCTACCCACTCCTTGGGGTCTACGTTGCTGTTTTAGTCAATTAAATGTAATTTCTTGTCATTTGGAGTTTTCTCTTCTGTCACCTCTTGTCAGAATGAGATGAAATCTCAAACTACGCAGAAGGAGAAATGAAGACTTTGCCCTCTGGTATTTTGCAAAATGGTAAAAAGTGCACTCACTTGATCTGTGCTAAATTATTCTCAGTTTTTCCAAGAAGCTAGTGCTTCCTTCTAGTTCCTCAGACTGCAGAGGCGGTCAGTGCTGGGGCTCACATGGATCCATCCCTGCTGTGACATGTGCTCCAGGATGCTCCTCCAGGCCGTCACAGCTTCTCCAGCTGGACCGTGCACCATAATGCTGTCCTTCAATCCAAAAGGAGCCCACCCCAGCTCTCCTGCCTTCACAACTGCTCTTTCCCTTTCAGTACTTCGTCTTCGATTTCCACGTCCCCCCAGACGTCATGTTTGACAAGATCATCAAGCTGTCCGTAAGTGAGCATGGTTGTGTTGTCCTTTTCACGGGGTTTTGGAAGAAACCAGCCCATTTTACATATGCACTGGGGATGGATTTAAGGTCCCAATAAGATTTAAGACCCCCAATGGGAGCCAAGGTGTTCGGTCCTACGAGCCTCACCTCTTTTGCAGACCCCCAGTCCCTCTGTCTGTCGCTGACCTTCATTGCTGGGGCCAAACAGCTCCACTCCTGCGTTCGCTATCTCCCTCCATGGTTGGTCTCTGGTATTTTAGAGCCAGGCAGAATTAAACCTGTCTCGGGATGTGTTTAGGCTTGGGGAGACACAAGACCTTCCCAAGTCTGCCAGAGGATTTCCTGAGGCATGAGGCTGGCAGAGCTATTGTGGAAATTCAGGGCCGCAGATACTGAGAGCAAAGCCCACAGCCACAGAGGAGGGCGATGAACATGATTTGCAGATTCACTGACCAAAGCACACCAATGAGGAGTATCTATATCTATCCCATGCACAGACCGGCTGTACAATTTCTCCCACAAAGGGAATTAGACCATAGATTTCAAGCGTCCTAAAGATCCAGACTTCAGGTAAATGTCCCAGTGTTTGTTGCCATAGTGGCTGGAAAACTACATCTTGTTTCAAAGATTAATTTCTTTGCATTTTTTTCTATTCAATCCAAGTATACACTTGTTTGCAAGACTGCTAAGCAAGAGCTGCCAACCCCACCATGCCTCTTAATGTCCTTATACAGGCCAAGGTCCTGCACAGACCACGGAAAATGCATCAGCTCCTTTCCAGCTGACACTCAACACCTCTGCAAAGAGCCTTATGGCTCCCAGGGCATGGAAGGAAGTCTGACTTGTTTTCCTCTCTCGATTTCCAGGTGATCCACTCAAAAAACCTCTTGCGCAGTGGGACTTTGGTAGGCTCCTTCAAGATGGATGTTGGAACTGTTTATACTCAGCCTGGTATGTAAACGCTGTTTGCAATCAGTCCGATGTGCCTACCGGCACCATTGAATAAATGTTCTTGTCGGGTGGCCGGGCAGGTGCTAGTTTCCTTGGGTGATGCTTATCTAACTTAGTTTTAGTACCCTAGATATAAGCAAGTCACCTGGGCTCCCTCTACAGTCAGGAAAGAGCACTCGGCACCTCCGGAGAAGGTTGTACTTCAGGGGTGCTCAGCAGATGATGCTGGGGGACCTTAAGGGAGCATCTAGTCTGGTTCCCTGCTCCACAGAAGGATGAAGTCGTTCTAACACAATCCAAAAGGCACCTGGGACCTCAAAGAGTTAGAATCATAGAATCATTTCAGTCAGAAAAGACCCTTAAGGTCATCGAGCCCAACTGTTAGGTTAACGCTACCAAGTCCACCACTAAACCATGGCCCTAAGCGCCACGTTTACATGTCTTTTAGATACCTCCAGGGATGGTGAACACCTCCAGAGACGGTGACTTCCAATGATGGAGACTCCACCCCCCTTCAGGCAGTTTATCCCATTGCTTCTCAGTCTTCAACATGAGACACATCTTCCTAATGAATTTTTTCAGGGGTTTCTGTCTGAATTTCTCACACCTGAAGATGTCTCTTACATTTCCAGTCCTTGTGGTAATTGCTGTCTCATTCTGATAAATGACTGTCTTGTCTCCTGGCTTCCAGAGCACCAGTTCTACCACAAATGGGCCATCCTTTCCGACCCCGAGGATCTCACCGCCGGGCTGAAAGGTTACCTGAAGTGTGACATCGCCGTGGTAGGGAAAGGGGACAACATCAAGACACCACACAAAGCCAATGAGACGGACGAGGATGATATTGAAGGGTAAGGATCTGCAGAGCCAGCTTCACACAGACTTTCTTGGGAATGACTTTTCACGTCTCTGTACCTTGGATCGTACAATGAGGACAGCATCCCCACCAGATCAGACTGACAGCCCCTCTAGTACCCATACCTACCTTGTGGAATGAAATCAAAGGGACCGATAAGTTGCTTTTCAGAGAGAGAACGCGTGGCAGATTACTGGTGCAAATCCAGGTCATATCAAGTACAGACCAGTCATTTCTATCAGGTCAGACCATCTGCTGGTTGTTGAGCTCTCTAAACCAACGCCAGCCTGATGTCAACCAACCTGATGTCCCCACTATGTGCTCCTGTTGGCGATGGGATGGGATGGGGTCTCATCACTTACTGCCAGGGCAGAACAGGGAGGTCTGGATGAGATTTCGCAGGCTGCCTGGGTGGGCAGGGCTCTGTGACTCCCCAGACCATCTAAAAAGCCGTTGAAGAAAAATCAGGAGAGTTTAAAACTTAGTTCCAGCCCCAAAACATTTCAGGCTAATTAAATATCTTGAAGTGCAACCACAGGCTTTCAAGTCTACCTCTCAGCCTCTCACCACATAGTCAGAAACCCAGACTAATAGCAAAATACCAGTTCAGCTCTCTTGACTTTCTGGGGACCAGGGGGCTCGAGGCACCACCTGAACTATTTTGGACCATCGTTTGATGCTGTAGTGGTGCTATGATCCCACTTTTTCATGGACAACTCCAGCAATTCCTCTAGAAATTGTTTTGTTCACAGCATCTGCTGTGGCTCTCATTTCTTCCCCCAGAAGAGGAAAGCCAAATATGCCAAGAAAAGCAATTTGGTGGAGTTCGTCTCCCCCCAAAACAATCACCCCAGCTCCCCTTGTGCCCTGATAAAGAAAAAAGGCTCTTCTAACGTCCCATTCATCTGGCCTGCTTTTGATGTCTAAATTAAGTTGAGTTTAATTGTCCTCTAGACTCCCCTGACAATAATGATTATGTCCCTTTAGTGGAACGCACATTGTCCCAGGGGCACCTCAAGGGGCTCCTCTTAAGTTTTTCCTTACAAAACCAGCACTTCCCACCCCAAAACAGGAGGATGGGCAGAAACAGGACAGCAATAAAATCTATGGCAGCAGAAATGGTCATCTTTCCACCCCCACAGAGCCTGTGCTCAGAAAGTGGGGCAGCTTCTCACTCTTCGGTAAGCCTCTCCTGACAAACCCGCCAGCCCCAGCAGCTGTTTCCAAGCCTATCTGTTGATGTTGCAGGAACCTCCTCCTCCCGGACGGGGTCCCTCCGGAGAGGCAGTGGGCTCGTTTCTACATCAAGATCTATCGAGCAGAGG
The DNA here is from genome assembly GCF_047370975.1 of Nipponia nippon. Taxonomy (NCBI): domain Eukaryota; kingdom Metazoa; phylum Chordata; class Aves; order Pelecaniformes; family Threskiornithidae; genus Nipponia; species Nipponia nippon. The sequence continues at coordinate 125,896,586 of NW_028262358.1, forward strand.
GACTGCCCCGTATGAACACCAGCATCATGGCCAATGTGAAGAAGGCTCTCATTGGGGAGAACAAGGACTTGGTAGACCCCTACGTGCAGGTGGTCTTTGCAGGGCAGAAGGTGAGCAAGCTGCGTGCTGTACCAGGGTGACCCTGGGAGGTAACATGAGCAGCACCAGCCATTGTGCAGGTGGTCAGAGATGATCTCAGTTGTCCTGGCATGTAGATGCTGAGATGCAGGGCAAAGCCACCTTGTTTGCTGTGTTTCCCCTCTCTTGTGCACTCTATGGTGGGTTGCAGCACTCTCCAGTTGAGGAAAGGAGCTTGTTACTGGGGAGAGGAGAGCCACAAGACAGAATGCATGTTTCGGTGACCGTTAGCAAGGGAGCAGTTCAGGTTGTGAGGGATGGTTAGGGAGCTCAAACCCTTGTCAAACACCTATCTCCTCCCACTCGGCAGGGGAAGACATCCATACAAAAAAGCAGCTATGAGCCTCTCTGGAACGAGCAAATAGTCTTCACAGAAATGTTCCCCCCGTTGTGCAAGCGGATAAAGATCCAGATCCGAGACTCTGACAAAGTCAATGATGTGGCCATTGGTACCCATTTCATTGATTTGCGGAAGATCTCTAATGAAGGAGACAAAGGTAAAGCTAAGGCGGGGGCAGACTGAGCTACCTTCTTCACGGTAGAGAGACATCCCTTTGGCAGAGAGTTAGCAAAATAGCATAGGCTCCTTCCCCACCCCTGGAGATAGCTGCTTCTTGGTCCCCAGCCGGAGAGACCTTGATTCACTGCAGTGGTCTTCTGAGGTCACTGGACATGCACTCTTTGAAAGCCAAGCCCCATCACAAGCTTCCAGAGTACCACTTGAAAGCAAAGACACCCAAGAACAAAAAATTCCTTGCCATGAATGGATGAATATCTGACAGGTATATATCCCTCATTCACGTACACATGAACACACCAGCATACATGGGCAGGACCAATGTGAAACCAAAGATGGCTCTAGAAAGAGGACTTTTTTCTTGACTCTCGTGTTGGGTAACTTCCCAACGGGAGACTCACCTCTGTCTTTGGGCCGGTGCACTGCACAGTCCCCATCGCTGTCTCCACTGGCAGACTGTCTCCACGTATGGTTGCAATCATGTAATTCCAGGCACACACATGTGCATATTCAAGCCTGCATCACCATAGACAGACCAGGAAAGTGATGCCAGTCCATAAGTGAGTTTGTATCCTGAGGCAGACATGCCCTCCTCCTTGCACATCCCCTTCCCTACGTGCATGTCTACTGCAGGCTTCCTGCCCACCTTTGGCCCTGCGTGGGTGAACATGTATGGCTCCACTCGGAACTACACCCTGATGGACGAGCACCAAGAGCTGAATGAGGGTCTGGGTGAAGGCGTCTCCTTCCGGGCCAGGCTTTTGATGAGTCTTGCTGTGGAGATCTTGGACACCACCAACCCAGAGATCAACAGCTCCACCGAGGTGCAAGTTGAGCAGGCCACATCAATTGCTGATGTAAGTTGCCCCTAACCCTACAGCTGCCAGCAGTCTTGGGTCTCAGGTTTTTTATCTTTGGTCTCCCAAATCGAGGATTTCATTTAGTGTTGTCCTAAATGTTCTGGATCCCCCAGCACAACGAAAGCAATTCTTGCAAGGATTTCAGATTTTATGATCATTCAAATGCTCACCTCTCTTAGGAGTGCTGGGCAGAAGGAATATCTGAGCGAGGGAGGATCCTAAACTTTGAGATGTTTCTCCAGTTGGGAGTTAGACAAGGACAAAGAGAGCCGTCTCCTAATGCCAGATGTCTCACTGCTACTCTGAAGTTGAGTTTCAAACAGAAGCCAAGAACCTAATCTATTTCCCAACCAAATCTGGCAGGGTGGAACCGGTCAGAGAAACTCAATGGCTTTTTCCCAACAAGAGAAGCCCCACAGCTTTAGTCTTGACACATAGACCCCGCAAAGCTGCTGCCTGTGCTCTGCATGAACAGGCACATCCAGGCTTGTCCTGCCTGGGGATGCCTGCATAAATCAGTCCATGTGCACCAAGGGTGTGAAGTAGAAACGGAGAAGTCTGATGGCAGTGCACCCTCTGTGTGAAAGCTCTCCTTCAGAAGTAAAGTGGCTTTAATTCACCTCCAGGGAAAAAGAAGCCGCCTGGAAATAAAGCCATTCCAGTTCTGAAAGAGCATCCAGGCAGAAGGTTCGGTGTGGTTTGATTAATTCAATTTGTGAGTGAACTCAGGCTCGTCTTCCTGAATGTCCCTTAGACAGTCCCTCACGTGCAAGGATGACTGACCTCAGTTAAGCCAACACACTTAAAAGTTAGGCTAAAATCTTTAACTGAACTCTCTCTGCAGTGAGCCTAGAGGTGGCTGAGGCTGGGGGAGAGAAAACCCTCATGGTCCCCTGGAAAGCCCCAGCAGTGGCACCTCACCTGCAACAAGCCCATGAGGGTGCTCAGGGGTGCCAGGTGATGCACCCTCTGCCCAAGGGGACCTGCCCTCCTGGGTGTCCCTCCAGCTGACCTCAACCCTCACCCCTGGGATTTCTCCTGCAGAACTGCACTGGGAAGATGGAGGAGTTCTTTCTCTTTGGAGCCTTCCTGGAAGCTACCATGATCGACAGGAAGATTGGTGACAAACCCATCAACTTCGAGGTCACAATAGGTTGGTTGTTTTGGGGGGAGGGTGGTTTTGAAGCCTGCTTGGCAGGGAATGCAAGTTATGAGGCCAAGAGCAGGGTTTATTACCCGTTTTCCATGCTAACACGTGCATGGATCTCAGTTTAGGGAGAAGGCGATGGCTGCTTTACTGGCACAAGCCATGCAGGGCCCTAAATCATCTGTTGTGTTCATGCTGTGCTGTGGCCAGTGGAGCTGCTCCCTCTCTCACCCTGGCTTTGTGACAGACACCCATCACTAATTCACGGTTCCTGGGCAAGGTTGCAGAGAGTTGAACTCTGCTGTCCCCCGTGGTTCCTGCAGATAAATCTTCTTCCCAACCTGAATTAAAGCCAAGAGATTGAGCCCGATTGGAGTTACAGCCCTGTGACTTTATTTCGCGTTTTTTCTTGAGGTAACTATGGGAACCAGATTGATGGCATGACCAAACCTGTCCTGCGGAGGAAGAAAGAGGGAGGGGATGGAGACGAGGAGGAGTCCGAGCTGCTCCAGAACTCAAGTGAGGATGAAGGTGATGAGGATGGAGAGCTGGTCTCTGTTTCCTCATCTCAACCCATGAAGCCCCTGGTCACAGACAGGTAAGCGTGCCCGCCTGGCCACCGAAGTGCCGCTGGGCAGAGATGCAGCTCTCAGTTCAGACATGGTCTGTAGGTGTTCCCACATGCGCTGGGTGTCCAAGCTCCCACCGCTGCCTGCAGAGATGAAGTCAGAGGTGAAGTCAGTGACATCGCGGGGCCTGGAGTCATTCGGCCAAACAGACCTGGGAGCAGCAGTGGGGACCAAATCGCCATGCCCCATAAAGGGAGATTAGATACCATGTGTAGATAGCTCATCTTAGATACCACAGTCTGCCAGCTGAACACCCACCCCATTCCCTACAGTTCTGAGCATGCCTGTGGATTCTCTGATGTCTAATAAGGGCTGAATTCACCTCCCAGGCTACCCTACAAAGGGCATCCTTCACCCACCTGGCCAGATATGCACCCAAAACTCATGGCTATCTATCTGATAGCTTTAGTGCTCTTCCCCTACGGCAAATAAGGATGAAGTCAACCAGTGGATTAAAAAAAAAAATCATTGGTGGGCACTGAAAAAACAGGTTCACTCCCATACGTACATTTCGTACATTTAAGAAACCAGTCTAAAACCAGGTCCTTCTCTAGGATTGCTGCTGCCCTTGGTGGCACAACCCAGTACTGCACAGCAGGGAGGAGAGGTCTGGGCTTTGCGCCTGTGCTCTCTCTAGCTGCCTGATATATAAAAACATCATGGGCACCGTGTGGAGACAGGCAAAGTCCCTCTAGAGCCAAGGCATGGATTTCAGTAACGAAGGTCACTTACGCCGAGGCAAGACGCGTTTCTTCATTGCTTCGGATCTTAAAAGCTAGACAAGGTCGCAGACACGCAGAGGGGACAGGATGCAAAAAAACTGCTGGAAAATGTTCTTGAGAGCATGTTAGGCAGGGGATTGGGGTAAAAGACTTAAAATCCTCTCAGTCTCCCTAGTTTGCAGCACTTTGGTCACTCTGTCCCCATCACTTATTGACAGCCACGCTCTGGTGTTTAACAGAACCAGGGCTTGGGAAACTGGGTCCTACTCTGGCTCTGTTGATGCACAGCTGGTTGTCAGTGGAGAAATTGCTTCTGTTTTCTCCACCTTGGTTTCTCCAGCTCTAAAATTACGACAATTTTTTTGTCTGCTTTACTAATTGCTTTGTGATGTGCAGGTAGCAGTTACCCTAAAATACAGACGAAATCCAGACAGCCGCAAGGGTGATTCTGGTGGGTGCTTTCTGTCCCCGGCAGCCGGATCAGAACTGAAGGGGATCAGCACAAGCATCTGGGGATGCATGGGCTGGGCTTCAGCCACAGCCTGGATTTGCATACAAAGGACTAGTACTAAGGAAAGCTAATTGGATGTAACCTGATGAGATATGCTTAAAGTGGATTTTAACTGTGTTATGCCAGTAGGTAGGTGTTAACAGAATTAACTGGCTGACTTCATTCAATTGGGAAATGAAACAAACCGCACTGAATCGATGGTATTTGCACCCCAGATAAAAATGTCTACCTAGGGTTCCCTCACTTGTTCACCAGCTCCTTGTCAAGGTGAACGCCAAACGGCGACGAGAAGCCCCGATGTTTTTTAAGCCTGTACCCTGAGCTCTGAATCTCATGGTGTTTACCCAGATGCCTCCAGCCCCTGGGTGCTGGGAGCCTCTCGCTCAACCATGGGGCTCTGCTGACATCTTCTGGCTGGAAATACCCCCATGGCTTTGGAAGGATGAGCTGAAGCTGGTTTTTAACTGAGTCATCCCAGGTGCGGGAGGATCTGCAGTGGATGGATCCCAGCTCATAGCCAGTGCTCAGGCATCCAAGAAGCATGAACCCATTCTTCCGCCTCATCCTTCCTTTAACTGCACCATGACTATTCCTGCTCCATCCCCCCAGCATATGGAAACCTGTCAGCTCTGCAAAGGGCAGAGCCCTCTGCCTGCAGGGAAGGCCAGGGGACTATAGGAGATGCTCTCCAGCATTCAGAAAAGGGTGTTAAGGCTTCGGTTTCCCTTGTGCCGCCGCTCATGCTGCTGCCACACTGGAGATGTTTGCTCTCTGATGGGCCATGGGTGAGGTCATGGAGTGGGAAATTCCCTAGTTTCTCTCTGGGCCACCAGATCTGAGATGGTAAATTTGCAATCCCTGGGCACTGCACCCATCCACCCCGGGTCTGGTGTTGGGAAGGATGCTAGGAGAGATAGAGCCTCTGTTCTTCAAGCTGCAATTCACATCAGCACCCTCTCTCCCATGCCTGACCTCCTACGTACCCCCCTCCCCACCACAGCATTGCCTCCCCGGGAGAGGTGTGGGACAGGGGCTGTTCCTGGCCAGGAGTGTTACCCCCATGGAGCATCTCTTCTGCCTCCTCTCACAGGAACTACTTCCATCTACCGTACTTCGAGAAGAAGCCCTGTATCTATATCAAGAGCTGGTGGCAGGACCAGCGCCGCAGGTTGTATAATGCCAACATCATGGACAAGATTGCGGACAAGCTGGTGAGTGCCCGCTGGGGAGGGAGGGAGACAGCTTGGGGCATGGGGCTGGCCTGAGGCACATCCAGGCTCCCTGTGCATCTCTGCAGCTTGTCACAGAGCAGGGGCAACAGTGCAAAGACCCACTAGCAAACTTGTGCCAGAAAGGGGGATCTTTCCCAGTGCTAAATGCTCCATAACTCTAATGTCCAAATCCTAGGAGCTCACTGAATTTTCTGTGGGTCGGACCCAGGTGTGCCCACCACAGGGAGCAGGAGCAGGGAGGCTTTGTCCCCCTGGACTACAGGGGAGAACCATTTGTGTGGCAGAGCCTCCTTAATAGTCTCAGCTAATTCCCAAGGAGCCTTTGTGACAGTTCTGCGTTGGCAGGGTCACGGCAGGATCTGCAGAGGGAGAACCTGGCAGGTCCAGCCAAGTTGCTGTGGACCTTGGCCAGCTGGTCTCATGTGGGGCAGTGGAGCCATTCCCATCACCCAGAGCCAGGTTCCTGCAGCCAAGTATGTGCCAGACCTGGGCCCTGAGGCCAGCAGGTCTGGAGAAGCAGCAGATGTTTCCCACTGGCAGTCCCTGCAGGGCTGCTCTATGTAGTGCTGGACCTCGGGGAAGACCTTGTCCCACTGCAAGGCTCTGCCCCACCATCCCCTCACCGCTTCCCCCATTGCCGCTGCAGGAGGAAGGGCTCAATGATGTGCAAGAAATGATCAAGACAGAGAAGCCGCACCCGGAGCGCCGGCTCCGAGGGGTCCTGGAGGAGCTGAGCAGCGGGTGCTTGTGAGTAAAAGATGGGCAAAGGTGGCACACTGCAGACCCCTGCTCTCTGCGGGGCTATGGGCAAGGTTGTGAGTGTAAGCCCACCTTGCCTTAGCCTCTGGATGATGGGCAAGCATTTCATCACATTGGTACAACACCATATCAGCTGCTTTCTGGCTTGGAGCATGGGTGAGGTGGTGCTTACATCTGCACCCCAAAGACCCCAAACCAGTGGTGAAAGCCTCAGTCTTGTGGTCTGCACAGTCTGGTACCTGATTGGCACCTACACCCCACACATCACACTCGGCGTTGGGTGCAAACAGGCCACTTGGCCGCAATTGCGTTGCAGACTGGTGGGAACGAGGGCATTTCCCTCCAGTGACGTGCCCTCCTGCTGGCAGAGACCCAGCCGGCCACGGCTCCTTGAGGAGAGCCCACGGGCTCCCACGGGATTCATGCTGCTGCCCTTTTCCACCAGGCGCTTCGTGACGTTGGCTGACAAGGACCAGCACCACTCTTCCCGCACGAGGTTGGACCGGGAGAGGCTCAAGTCCTGCATGCGGGAGCTGGTAAGTGGGATTCAGCCAGGCAGGGAGAAGAATTCATGAACAGGACTGGACCTTGTCAATGAAATGGGGAACTTTGGTCCTTAGGTGTGCTGACTTCCAGTCTCTGTGGATTGAGGGTTTGGGGTTTATTTCTGAAAAGAGGAGCTCAAGAGCACTTGGGTCTTGCATGGGTCCCACGTGGCACTTGGGTCCCTGCTGCTGCGTCCACTCCACCACAATCTGCTTTGCCTTGGAAAGAAATCTGGGGGCACAGAGGAGGAGCTGCATCGCTGTCAAACAGCTGAGGAAATTGGGAAGGGGTAATTCAGGGGAACCCTGCAGAGCACAGCTGCTCCAGGGGTCGATATAGCCTAGCTCTTTGGGGCTGGTAGCCCAGCTCCTTGCAAAGGAGTTGGAGGTGCAAAAGAGATGTACAGGTGGCTTATCCAGCTGCCACAGCCAAGGACACCAGCTTCAGTAGCCAGCTGCATCCTGCAGAGCAAGGAATTTAACATGTGAAAGCCTCCACGTCCCCTTTTCTGAACTGTCAGGTGCTGAATTACAGCAGAAGGGGAGAGACTATCCTTAACACCAGGCTTGATGCCACCCCAAAATGCCCTAAGCACAACTGACACCACTCTGCCCTGCATACCTCCCTCTGGGACAGACGTCTCTGAACTGTCAGGGGCCCTCCCTGCATCCCACCAAGGTTGATGAACCGGTGTCAGAAGTACCATCACCAGGGTGCACGTGGTGGGATTAAGGCATCTGCCTCCTCACCACCCCTTTCCAAATGCCGGAGACCTGCCTGGTGCTGCTCCCTTCTCTGTGCTCCGTTCTGCTCTTGTTTACGTGATGTCCTGGGCTCCCCTTTAACCGCAGGAGAACATGGGGCAGCAAGCCACAACTCTGCGGTCGCAGGTGAAGAAGAACACCATGAAAGACAAGCTGAAGCTGGTGCAAAACTTCCTGCAGAAACTCCGGTTCTTGGCAGATGAGGTGAGTCCCTCTGCACAGAGAGAGGGTGTTGTCTGGGTCAGAGCATGCCAACAGCAGCCTGGGATGGATGGAGACCTCTCTGCAAACTCTGTAGGCAGGAGAGGTCCCCTGTGGCCCAGGTCTTGTGCAAGGAGCCACCCCCAGTCTACTCACTGCCCCATGCCTCCCAGGCTTGCCTGTGCGGTGCTGGGTTGGAAAGAGCCAGCGCTAAAACAAATGTAAGAGCCCTTCCCAGCCAGTAACAGAGCTGGGTCCTCTTGCAGCTGATCTGGAGGCATTTCTGCCAGCCTCAGCCATGGCGAGGCCATGCAGTTCCCTGGGGGATCGGTCATCGGAAGGTGGCACATGTCCACACAGCGTTAAAGTCAGCAGCAGGGAGCTGTTTCTGATCCTGGCTAGGTAGGGAGCTGTTAAAGTACGTGGCTCTTCAGGGCTTTATCCCACAGCCCTTCGTCCTCTCACAGAACTCAAACCGTCTAATTTTTATCGCTGCAGCGTACTCTTGCTGCACTCCAGCTCATGGGTAAGAGATAGTAGTCCAATACATCAGAGTTGCTCGCGGTATTTCCAAAGGAAATATTTTCCAAATATCTGCAAAATACTTTTTCCTTCTTTCAGAAAATTACACCATTCCTCTGCTATTTTTACCGTTTAGGACTGGGTCAGCCGTTGGAGGTTACTGGCCCTCATGGGAGCTGTAGTTGTTGCACCTCCTGTTCTCATTTCCCGTGGCAGGCTCCCAGCCTCGACTACATATCCCTTGTTACAGCAAGGCCTTCCTTGGCTTTGACTCCCCACAGCAGAACATAAACCAGGCTATAAGGTGTGATGGGGCATGTCCAGACAGGGAGCTTCTTCCATAGCAAAGAGTGAAGGTTTGGCCACTGCCCTACAGTCCCCGTGGCCCCTGAAAGAAGAGAAAAATAAAATCTTTAGTCTTCTAATCCAAAACTAATTTTTTTTTAAAACCAGAACAAATGTAAATCCCAGTTTCTTTCCTGCTAGGCTTCACCCTGCTGAGCTTAGCTCTGAGCAGCTTTTCTTAAGCAGAAAAGCTTCTGCAGTGGGAGGCTCAAAACCATTTCAATGGCCCTAATGTGGCAATAGGTACATCCATCTCCTGTGGCGTCTGTTGAATTTGCCTTCAGAAGGCCTCCAGCCCTGCTGGTGCCTCCGTGGTCAGAAAGAGCTGAGACACTGACAGGGCTCTTCGCTGGTGTTCACAGCCCCAGCACACTATTCCCGACATCTTCATCTGGATGATGAGCAACAACAAGCGCATTGCCTATGCCCGCGTCCCTTCCAAGGATATCCTCTACTCCATTGTGGATGAGGAGATGGGCAAGGACTGCGCCAAAGTGAAGACCATCTTCCTCAAGGTGCCCGTCTGTCTTTCCTGGGGAACTGTAGCCAAGAGGAGGGAGATGGAGGAGGGACGGACTGGGAGGATGGGAGATGAAGATGAGAGCACTGTGTATCCAATTTTGCTGGGACTTGAATACTAGGCAAAACAAACCCATACTCTACTGGTAGGGGTGGAAGTCTGCTGCTAGGAAGTGTGAACCACTGATCTTACCCAGCCCAGTAAGTGAGAAATGTTTGGAAGGAAAGAGATGTTTGATCCAGCTGGCCACAAAAGAGGATGCTGGCTTAGAAAGAGGAAGCCAACATGGTGGGAAGAAGATAATGCACGAGCCAGAGTAGTGTCATGATCCAAAATGATGAGGGCTGGGTCCCTGGTTTTAAGGGGCAGTGGTATGAATGATGCACCAGAAGGAGTTGAATGCTCCAGAGGTGGTCTGTCCATCTCTAAGGGCTTCCCTCTGTCCATGTAAACTCTTCCATCCTTTGTGCCCAGCTACCTGGGAAGAGGGGCTTTGGTCCTGCTGGTTGGACAGTTCAGGCCAAGATGGAGATGTACTTGTGGCTGGGCCTCAACAAACAGCGCAAAGACTTCTTGAGTGGCCTGCCCTGTGGCTTTGAGGAGAAGAAGACTGCCAGAGGCCAAAACCTGCCATCCTTCCCACCCATCAGCCTCCTTTACACCAGTAAGAACTTTTTGCCTGCAATGGGTCTGGGGACAGGACATGGAGAGGGCAGGAGGGAGCCTGGCTGGACACCACTTGGGCTTCCAGGAGCTAAGGGGGAAATAATCTCAGTTGTCCCAGTCTGAGGTCCCCCACTGCTCCCATGGGGAGGTGGGATGTGGGAACTGTGCACCCTCTTCCCTACCCCATTTTGCCCACCACCGGCAGGATGCTGAGGAAGTCCGTATCCATTCAGGACTCATGCTTTGAGCCTATATCCTTCATCAGTGCTGGCCCTGAGCAAAAGTGCGCCCCTGAGACCTCGCTCTGCAGGCTGAGCCCCACGGCTGGGTGCCAGGGTTGCGTATCAAGCTGTCTCACTTCCCCTCTCTCTTGCAGAGAAGCAGGTTTTCCAGCTGCGAGCCCACATGTACCAAGCCAGGAGTTTATTTGCAGCCGACAGCAGTGGCCTTTCGGACCCCTTTGCACGCGTCTTCTTTATCTCCCAGAGCCAATGCACCGAGGTGAACACCATCTCCTGACCTGGAGGGCTGGGCTGGGCTCTGGCGTTGCATGTCCCATCAGGTCTCCATCCTGCTCCCCTGCCACAGGTCTCGTGACTGCTAGTGAATCAAGGATTAGGTTGATCATGGGGTCCTGGGGTGGGAAAGCAGCCACAGCACTGGGGCTTGACTGTCTCCAGGAGCCCCTTCCCCAGGAGCACCTTCACAACATGTCCCCCTGCACCAGCACACAGCTATCCCATGTCCCTGTGGCCGTGATTCACCTGCCTGGTTAGGAGAAACTGGAGCAAGTTGAAGTGGTTTTTGTCGTCCCTTCCCAGGGCTGCCAAGCTTTAGCAAGCCTGGTGGACACTGGAAATAATTTCTGTCTGCTTGCCTACTGTTGGGGTTTTTTTTCTCAGAAGGGTCCTTGGGAGATACCCCATGCCTCACTGGTCCAAAAAAATGTGCAGCAGCCCACTAGTGCTGCCAGGCAGTGGAGACCAGCACCCTGTCTGCTGCCCTTGCACAGGGCCTTAGCCCCTGTCTGGACCAGTAAGGCTCTCTCCCATTCTTCCAGGTTCTCAATGAGACTCTTTGCCCGACCTGGGACCAACTGCTGGTCTTCGACAACGTGGAGCTGTATGGAGAAGCCCATGAGATGCGGGATGACCCTCCCATAATTGTCATTGAGATCTATGACCAGGACACCGTGGTAAGATGAATCCCAGCAAAGGAAAATGTTTATGATTTAGATGCTGTGATCACTCCTGAGTTGAAGGCAAGGCAGCTGGTGCAGAGGATGTGAGAGGCAGCTTTTCTCCTGACCCGTGGAAAATGGTCCCTCCACATCTCCCATGGCATGGACTAGGAGCCTCTGCTGCTCCGTTAAATCTCAGACTCAACTTAATGACACCTTATTTTTGGAGAGTGAAGCAAGAGCTTTTCTGAGGCTGGAGGCAAAGAGACGTTACCTGAGTCTTTCCCTTTAGAAAAGCTGCTCATCCCTGGCCTCCTTGCCATCCCAGCCCTAGGCCACCTCCTTCGCCTTATTTGAAGAAGCCAGGAGTGAAAGCTGGCACTGAGCTTTGGTGTCCCAGGCCCACTGGGCTGGTCCTGTTCTGACCACGATGGGGAGAGCTGTGGGGCCAACTTGGGAGACCTCATGTTGGGTCAGCAAACCCAAGTGCTCTCTTTGCCTCTCCAGGGCAAAGCTGACTTCATGGGCCGCACCTTTGCCAAACCGGTGGTGAAGATGTCGGATGAACACTACTGCCCGCCACGCTTCCCCCCGCAGCTGGAGTACTACCAGATCTACCGGGGCAACTCCACAGCAGGTGACCTGCTGGCTGCCTTCGAGCTGCTCCAGGTACCAGCTGGCCAAAGCCGCCCCAGACCAAGGGAGGGAAAGGATGGGATGGAGGTTTGCAAGGGATCGGGGCTTAACCCATGCTTACATGTCTTAGGTGCTGCAAGGAGCAGGTAGTTCATACATCCTAAAAAAGCTAGAAGGGTTTAGCACAGCTACTAACCCAGTGAGAGGGCAATTCCTGCCCAGTTATACTGGTCAAGGTGATGTGCAGTGAGTCCCAGGCATCCTGCTGGACAGGACACCCCACTAAAGTGTTACGTTAGCCCAAACTTTGCATCATCACTGGGATATGGGAGATGCCAATGGGAGTCCTGGTGTTCTCAGAGGTGCCAGTTTGAAGGTCTCCGGAAAAAAGGGTGTGAATTCATAGCAGCATCCCAAGAATTGGCAGTGCTGGGTTAATGGCTGGACTTGATGATCTTAAAGGTCTTTTCCAACCTAAACAGTTCTATGATTCTATGAATATGATGAAATTTTAGCCACGTAATCTGTGGGGGTAGCAGAGTTAAACCCTCCTGCTTTCATGCTTCCTTTCCCATATGCTGACACTGCTGTATTTGTATGGACGTGTCTCAGCAGACTCCTGGTGTGCAGGGAGCCTGAGACATCCCAGCAGAAAAAAGAGAGGCCCCAGCAAACTCAGCACGGTCCTGGTGGGTTGGGATGTGGAAGGACCGACCTGCCACAGAGACCTCCAATGCAGCTGAGCACCAGCCAGGGGCAGTGGTCCCCAGGCTGGCCTGGCATCTGTGCATGCTGGCAGCAGGCAGTGCCTGGGGAGGTGGACCCTTGGGGACTATGTGCTCCTCTGTGTCTCCCCTTTATTTCAAAGGAGACTTTGCTTCACATGCCCGTCCATCTGTCTGCAATGTCCTCAGATGCCCAATGATGATGGCGAGATCAGTGCAGCTTTGCAGGCTGCTGCTGAGCCTGGTGTCCCACTCCCCAAGGTGCTTGTCCCGTCTCATTTGCCTGCCAGGCCAGCTGCTCATCCAAGCCAACTTTTTCCCCCCTCCCCAACTTTCCTTGCAATGGGCGCTCATCCAAGCCAACTTTTTTATTTTCCCCAACTTTCCTTGAATGGAAAGTCCATATCCCACTGCCTCACGTGGGATATTTGGTCTCCCTCGTGCCCCGGGTTGGAAATGGGACCTGAAACCTGCCCCTGGGCTGAGCTCTTGGACCATTTCTGGACAGCCAGCCCAGGCAGATACCTTGCAGGAGGAAAAGGAACAGCGCTGGGGTTGGGGTGTGTTGGTGGGCTGAGATGTTTGCTTTGCTGCTGGGTCTGTCCTGCGTGGAAGCACAGCACTGCCCAGCACCTTCTGCTCACGCGTACACCTTTTCCCAAAGTACCTGCATGGTACAGCCAGCTGGATGCTCAGCAACCCCTGTTGCTCCTGCACCCTCTGAGACAGCGCAGAGCCAATGCATGAGACCAGGCTGTGCCAGTTACAGCTGAGACTGACAAAATACTGCTTGCCAGCAGCTGAGAACTAGCTCAAAGGAAGGGATCTTAATCCACGCTGCTTCTCTTCCAGATTGGCCCTGGGGGCAAGTCAGACCTGCCCCCAATCGATGGGCCCACAGACATGGACCGGGGCCCCATCCTGCCAGTGCCACTGGGGATTCGGCCAGTGCTGAGTAAATACAGAGTGGAGGTAATTGCCTTGGAGCACCCAGTTTTCATGTTCAGCATTGTGTGGGGCAAGAGAGCCTGTCCACGGGTGTTTGAAGGCCAGGAGGGATCTCTGAGGCTCTGATGACTAGCTGGCCACCAAGACGAGATGCCTGCACTGCAAGGATCTGTCTGTACTGGCCGTACAGGGAGCGAGGCTGCAGCAGCCCTAAAAGGACAGGGGATGGGATCGCTCCTTGCCGTCTTAAACGTGGGCACCACAGCAAGTCTAGAGCCCTGCGGTAAATGGCATTTGGGCTGAGATGCAATGCAGGGCACATTAGAGATACGTGTGTAATACATCTCCACCCGCAGCAGACAGGTGAGCTGCATCCCACCAACCTCAGGCATCAAGGACAGAATGCCTTTCATGTATCTGTAGATACCTAAAGGGTGATGCATCCAATCAGGGTCCCTCTGCCTTAGTTGTCTTGGTGGTGATCCAGACAGTACATTCATTGCACAATTCACCCATGGTTGTAGGTGTCTCTGCTCAGGTGAGATGCTGCTGACCAGATCCCCAGGTCTCTCTAAGGATCCTGCCTTCTGGTCTTCCACATATTTGCAGCTGGTTAAATAAATTGTGTTCCTCTGATGTGCAAGGCGAATACAGCCATGGGGAATCAGGAGGTGGAAAAATCTCAGCTTAGGGGAACTTTTGGTCATGGTGGCAGTCTGTTATCCTAAGAAGGGAGAGGCAAGTTTCCCCAGTGATACTGGTGCCATTTTGACAAAATAATGCCAGCGCTGAATCAACAGCCACTGTGGGTGGACACAGCTGGTCTGGTCCTGCTCTATGGAGTCCCATGGCAGAAGAAGGCTAGAAAGGGAGAAAGGCAGAAAAGGGAGTGTCGAGGGCAGCAGGCTGGAGATCTTAGGCTGCTGCAGATCAGGTGTGGGGTGGATTATGTGGGGTGTCAGAGAGAGACTGTGCTGCAGCCCTGAGCCATGTGGAGGAGGAGAGGATACCTTGGGGATCCACCACTGCCCAGGTGATGACATTTTGCAGCGAAGTCCCTGCTCCTGGGGGATGTGGAGAACCAACTCCTTTGGCTCCAGCCAGGGGCAGTCCCTCTCATGTTCACGCTCTTCCCTCTCCTCCTCCTGCCCTAGATCTTGTTTTGGGGGCTGAGGGATCTGAAGAGAGTGAACCTAGCCCAGGTGGACCGGCCCCGGGTGGACATTGAGTGTGCTGGGAAGGGGGTCCAGTCATCCCTCATCCAGAACTACAAGAAAAACCCCAACTTCAGCACTTTGGTCAAGTGGTTCGAAGTGGTGAGTGTTTCCTCTTCCCCCTGAGTCCTCAGCTGACACCCAGCCCAAACCATGGCTCCTAGCCCCTTGCTTCAGTTTGCCCACAGCAGTGGAGGACATGAGCTCCATCCCAATTGGTGATGGCCTTTCTCTGAGGGCTCCCAAGCCATGCTGGAGCTGCTCCAGACCTCTTCCTCCAACACGATCCCTGTTTTAGTCCCTACTGGCCTTTCCAACCACCAACGTAGACATCCCACAGTCCGCACCCAGGCCTTCGTAACCAGCACACCTTTGCTTCCCAGGACCTCCCGGAGAACGAGCTCCTCCACCCACCCCTCAACATCAGGGTGGTGGACTGCCGGGCCTTCGGGCGTTACACCCTGGTGGGGTCCCACGCTGTCAGCTCCCTCCGAAAATTCATCTACCGCCCACCGGATAAGAAAGCCCAGCACTGGAATATGACAGGTACCAGGCTTGGGCCACGGGGACCTGGCTGGTATGGGTCATTGGTGGGGCATTGTGCATAACTGAGGGGCACGGAGAAGAGGGAGATGGGTAGAGGGTTGTAAGGACTATGGGATATTGCCTGCTTGTTGGTTAAGCAAGCAGTGTTTCAGGGTTTGGGTCAAGGAGGTGGAAGGCACAGGGTGTGAGGCCATGATTCCCCTTTGATTTTTTGATCCGTGGGTCTTACTGCGATAACTGATACCTGTAAGACAAGAAAGGCTGGTTCACCTCTAACGTCTCTGCAGCTTCATGACTCTACACTCCCCAAATGTTCCTCAAGACTGGGACGTGAATTTACCGTGCTCCATGCCTGCTGCTGCTATTATTTCAGTAAAGACTAGAAAGCTACAGATTGAGGCCACCTTCTCAATCCCAACCACCACGCCATCTATCAGCACTCACAGCAAAACCCATCACAAACCACTTTCCCTGCACCCAGCACAGAAGCCGAGGGCTCGGTGAGCCACAGGAGTTGCTCATCTCCTCCCAGTCCTTGGTGGAAGCGGAGGCACTCTTGGCTGGGCAGAGACAGGAGGTCTGTGGGGGAATTGCCAAAGGCCATTCCTGGTTCCAGCCAGAGGTCTGGACCTGTGGTTGTATCTGTGCTAGCTGATACTTTCAGGTCAATCATCATCTCTGCTGCTTCTCTGGAGGCTGGTGCAGGTGAAAAAGGCAATTCTTTCTCATCATCTTCTTTCCTTTGCTATGAAAGGGGGTTTTAATCATGCTGTAAGGGTCTGTGCTCTTTTCCACCTCTCTTCTTCTCTGAACAAGGCGGTCACACACCACTCCTGCATGAATCCTTTAGGATCTCACCTGAGCTCTCAGTTTCTCCTCTACGCTATCCTTCTCTCTTGTTCTTTCTCTTTCTCTGTCCTCTGTCCAGCTAAACACCTCAATGGCTATCTGGCAATGGCCAACAGGGCCCATCGCTCTCGCCCCACAGGGGAGATCGTTGTCAATATGGAACCTGAGGTTCCCATCAAGAAGATGGAGACGATGGTGAAGCTGGAAGCTGTGAGTATCCATATGTCAGCAACACTTTAGCATCTCTTTCCTCACTGAGATGCCAGTCTCTGAGGAATTCCACCCAAACAGAGGCTGCCTTGTCCTGCTGAACATGGGGTTGGGCTGATGCCTGGAATGAAGGGCCTTGGGTCATCATCAGTCCTACAAATTGGCCTCTTTCTGTCCTGGCTGAGATAAGCTGGTGCTTGCTGCCCAGAAAAGGACTGTCCTGGGCTATGCAAATTAGACAGCTTTATGTTTTTCTTCAAAAACAGTCAGATGGGAATGAGCACCCACGAGCACAACCCTGTCCCTGTCTGTGACCAGGGCAGGCACAAGTGACCCATCAGAAATTCCCCATCTGCGCAGCTGCAGCGATCCTGCCCTGTCAAAGCACCACACCCTGCGCAGGCTCTGCAAGCAGCCAGGGCCACGCAGATTTCCCCGATACTTTTTTCCTTTTTACAATCGTTTTGAGACATTCGGGTGGCTACATCAGCTCTTTGAAATGCCCGTTCAGCAGTCCGGATGGGTGGTCAGCGCGGCGTCGCTGCGCAGCCACGCTACAGCAAGCCTGAGCCGTACAGGACCCAGCAGATGTGCACGGCATAGAGCTGATCCAGGCACACTGAGGCAGCCAAAGCTCGTTAGCCCTGGTGTGCTTGCCCTGAAAATTTGGCACTGTATGCATTGGACAGGCGATGTGTCCCAGAGGCATCAGGCTTTGTTCACACACTGAATGTGCCTGTGCCCATTTTCTTGCCCAGAACAGGAATTTCAGCTCCTTCTCGTGCTCGTTCCAGAGCTTCCCCCACAAAAAGAAACAGATTTCCTTTTGCAGGGTGCTCTTTGCAGCAACATGCACACACAGCCCCCCAGACAAGCAGCACATGTGTGCCTACAGGCATGTTGTGGGCTCCAAATACGTGTGGCCCCTGACGTGTGCACGTTTACAGAAAGGCTGCGGCACATACAAAGCCTCACAAGCACACGTGTGCAGATGCATATACAGACATACACCCCCCCCAAGGTCCCTGGTGCATTTACATAGGTAGAGTTCCTCCTACGTGCACAAGAAGCTGTATCACGTACGTCTGCTCGCACAGCTTCGTGCAAGAGGAGCTGCAGGATACGTGTGCGTGTGTATGTCTGGAACGCCCCAGCACCCACGTGCTGCTTGAAGTCTCCCACAGCAGCTTGCAGACCTTCCTAGATAGACAAGAAAAGCTCCAAGAGAGCAGAGAGGTGTTATCAACTCTGAAGGCCAAAGTGTCTTTCCAGACCCAATCCCTCGCTGTCAGGGACTGTGGTTCTCCCTTAGCAGAGTGCAAGAGTGTGGATTTGGGGGGGGGGATGTCACAGCAGACATCTCCCCTCTACGCAGAGCTTTCCCAGCCAGGGCTCTTCATTCAAGGCGTTCCGTTTCTTCATCCCTTGGGAGCTGTTTGTGACTTCTAGCGCGTACGTGTGCCAGTGTGTGTTTGTACTCGGCCGAGGCTGCGCTGCTAACCTGCTCTCCCTCTCCCTGTTCCCTTCCACCCCGGGCGGCAGAACTCCGATGCAGTGGTGAAGGTGGACGTGGTAAGTGATGGATCTGCTCTGCACCCCTGCTCCCAGCCCTCCGCTCCCTATCCAACCCTTCTGTGCAGCTTTTCAACGGACCATGCATCCTCCCCAGCCCCAGGATAGGCGGGTACCAGAGCCCATTCATCCCAAGGCAGAGACAGAGCAGCGTTGTCTCATCAATAGACACGCAGTGGCCTGGTCCTTGCAGACTGGGAAGCTCTTCTGGGCCAGCACATCTCAGCCCAGCTGTGCCAGGACTCCTCCTATGTGCACAAGAAGCTGTATCACATACATAAGGGCAGGCAGCACCCTGGGGGAGAGATGCTGGTTATTCCCACCGCAGCCAGATACCAGCTGCGAAAGGCTTTCTTGCAGCCCGAAGTGGACCCAGGGTGCTTTGCTGGGCAGAGGGAGGATTGCTACCGTGTAAGATGCCGGTGCAGTAGTGTGGGAAATGCATGGATGAAAGGGATGCTGGACAGGAGGGGATGTCTCGGGATGCCGGCACTGTGTCTCTGTGGATCCTCGGGCATCTCGCTGTGCTGCTCTGTGCCTCAGTCTGTGGCGGTAAAGGGGGAAAGTGCTGACGAGGCTACCCAGCCAGGAGGGTTCTGCCTTCTCAGGTGCTTCACCCACCACCTTTGCACTTCAAGAGGCATTTCAGTTTCATCTCATCCCCCTCCTCTTCTCTGTGTTTGGTTCCCTTGTCCCTGCAGTCTGAGGAAGAGAAGGAGAAAAAGAAAAAGAAGAAGAAAGGAGGCGGAGGAGAAGAAGTAGAAGAGGAGGAGCCAGACGAGAGCATGCTGGACTGGTGGTCCAAGTATTTTGCTTCAATTGAGACTATGAAGGAGGTGGGTGCAGAGCAGAGGAGGGGTGTACATAGGGGGGAAGAGGAAAACGTTGGTTCCTGCCTGCGAGGTCTCGCCTATTCCCAGCTACTTCCAAAGGCTTGGGGCTGCGCTGCTTTCCTTGCTAACCTTGCCTGACTGTCAACAAGGCTTTTTTTTTACCTGGCAGAGCTGAGTAGGGTTCCTCTTCCTTGAGTGCACTCTGGGTGGACTGGTTTGTATTCAGACACGGGTATTTAACAGCATCCGTGCTGAAGGCTGCACTGAGCGACTTTGATTTCTCCAGCACTGCCAGAACCTCGCTCATGGCTCAGACGGGAAGAGCGAGCTGTGATCCTGAGTCAGGCGTTTCCAGGGAGCACAGAGACCTCGGCACAAGCACCCACTCCCTGTTCGCTTCATTTTTCCTCCAGCAGCTCCGGCAGCAGGAAGCAGCCGCGGCAGAAGCAGAGGAGAAGGAAGAATTGGAGATTGCAGAGGGTAAGCAGGGTGTGAATGAGAGAGGGAGCATGGCAGGGAAAGGTAGGACCAGGACTCCTTTTGGTGCTTGAACACCCCTTTTGGAGCATGCTTTTGCTCTTCTGCCAAAGCAGATGCTCACAGTGTGTGGTATACCCCCGTGCAGGATCAATTTTTGTGAATGCAAGCCTGGTCTGAGCTGTGTTGGGCTAACGGGCTAATGCCAGGTGAATCCAAATCAGAGCATGGTATTGCGGCAGCCTTCAACCCATCCGTGCTGGGAGGAAGGCCATGTGCAAGTCATGCAGACTAGTGAGCAGGTTCCCTGTTATTGTCCGAGGACATTTTCATGCAATGACAAGTTAGTATGTCATTAAAAGTCCCGTCGCTCTGGCCGTGCAGATGTGTTAGCCACAGGACTGTGTGCTTGAAGTCTGTTGAGCAGACCAAGTAATAGATACTTCTAGATCACCATCATGGGGTTTTCCATCTTCATTTTGCAGGAGACTTAAAATTATTTTTTTAAGTTTTGCTTCAGTTTTACAAGGGAAGATTCAACCAGACAAAAGGTCTGGGATTCATCTAATCTGAGTGCTTTTAGCTGCATGTGGAGGCCTCCTTGCTGCTGTTCTAGCACAGGCAGTGAAAAAAACCATGTACTTATAGGTCAAGTTCTCGGACCTATTTTCAATACTATGTTACGGTCAGATGAATTGTGCCCTAAATGTGTTTTTCTCTGCAGGAAGTCAGGGGGTCTGTAGCTCAGATGGGGTGCTGCAGATGTCTAAATTTGGGTGAGATGAATTTTGTACAAGTGATGTGGGCCAAAAATACTGGTGAGCTGGGACATATTGGTCAAGGGTGACTTTGCCCATTTGCAGCCTGGAGGCTCTTTGAGTCCCACCAGCAGGGCTTGGAGGGGTTTCCCTCCGGACTCTCACTCATGCTCTCCATATGTCCCACATCCCCGTGACAGCGGGTTGCTGTCATGCCCGGGCAATGCAAAAATCCATTAGCTGAGAAAAATACAGAACCTGGTTTCTTTTGGAAGACCGGTCTTCATATGACGAGAAAGATGAGGCTGGGTCTTGCTGAGCTTGGAGACAACTCTGAGCAGCTTCTTCCCAGGCTTGCTGTCATGGCGGGGCTGCTGGTGGGTGTCTTGTGTCCCCCGTTGTCTTCTTTCTGTCTTCTGTGAAGGGTCCATTTCCCCTTGGCACTCCCATTCCTTCCTCCTTTCCTCTTCCGCATGAAGTCCTTGTCTGTTGTCATCTGGCTGTCCCCATCTGCATTGCCCAGCAGCCATGAAAGCTGGCAGAGGCAGCGAGGGACGGGGATTGTAGAGAAGCGTTCTTTGAACGTGCCTTTCCAGGCAGCCTGTTCCTGGTGTAGCTGATGTCCCTGGCTGGTGGTTGCTCTGAAGAGAGATCCTAACAACCTGTCATGGCAGCTGGTCATGGGCAACACCTCTTTAAGGGCAGCAGCCTGGGCTCTGGTGCTGAGCATCAAGCACTCTGCGATACCTCGGCTGGGGTTTATTCTCCAGGCTGCACACAGCAGGAGAAGCCTCCTGTAGGAGGAAGAAAAGGAGATGCTGTGGGCAGGATCAGACCTTCTCACTGCTGTTGAAGCCAGCCAGAGCCTAGCCCTCTCAGTCCATGTTTTGTAGTCCTCCAAATGACTTCTGTTCAGGTTAGCTTTGGAAGCTCCCTGCACAGAGACCTCTGGGCTCCTGGAGATGCTGTGACCTGGGCAGCAGTGGCCAGACTCAAGGAAAGACAGGAGAGGGCTGGGCTGGGAGTTGCAGGCAGCAGCATCTGTCAGCTTTCATGCTCCTCCTGTTCGAAGGACTGATCAAGTCCCCCCTCCCCATCTCCTCCACCCCTCCTCACCCTCATTCCCATCCCCTCCCTCCCCGCCGCTTCCCCTCGGACTCAGAAATCAAACTTGATGACTCTCCCATGAAAGGCTCCAAGGGTCAGGCGAAGAACAAGGAGAAGTCCAAGGCACCCAAAGACGATAAGAAAAAGAAGCAACAGTCAGCCCCTGAGCTTCCCGAGAAGAAGAACAAGCAGAAGGTTGACGAACTGAAGGTGCGTGTGTCGGCAGGGGAGGAGGAGACCCTGCCTGCTCGGTGGCAGGCTGGAAGTCTGGCAGGATGGCAATCCCAGCCATCTGGAGATCAGGGCAGGATGGATCAACCCTGCATGAGGCACCTTGCCTACCTGAGGGGTATCTAACCCTAGGGGAGATGTGCCTTGGGACTGCCAGCTTTTCTCCGTAGTTTGAAGGAGTCAGAGGTAACAAGCTTTACAGAAAAGGGGTTGCCCTGGAATAGGATCATCCTTGAGGCAGCTCGGATGTGCCCTGGCTGGAGGGGAAGGTTTTCCAGCCCGACTATGGCTGGCCCAGCCAGGACTCAGGGCAGGGACGGGCTCTGGTTCAATGTACTGGCCCATGGTGTTTATTAGGGTTGATGTAGTCTGTGATTCTGGGGTTCAGAAGGGGTTTGAACCTGGGTCTTGCACAGAGCGGGGACAGCCACCTTGTCCATTCAGCTGAGCTTCCCTCTGGTGCGTTACCAGTTTGGGGAGGTGCTTGTGGCATCAAGGTCCAACCCAATGACCCTGGAGATCCTTTCCCTTCCTAGAGAATTGGGCACTGGGAGCCGAGGTGTCCACGCTCCCTCTGAGTTGACTCGGGTAGTCACCATATCTTTTCCTCACCTTTTTTTCTTTTTACTTAATTCCCCTCCTTTAACTTTCTGTCATCTCAGGTCTTCAACAAAGAGCTGGAAACAGAGTTTGATAACTTTGAGGACTGGCTGCACACCTTCAACCTGCTCCGTGGGAAGATTGGGGACAACGACGACAATGCGACAGAAGAGGAACGTATAGTGGGGAGGTTCAAAGTGAGTTTGGTTGTTGGGCTGGGCCAGGGCAGGGGCAGCTTGGGAAGCCCTTGCCAACAGGTTTTTATGCTGAAGCTGGTTTAGCAGGAAGGAGCTGTATGCAACAGAAACCAATTTGCATTGACCCAGCTGCAGGCACCTTGCAGGGACAGAAAGCCTCCCAAGATAGCGCCAGAAATCAGATAGCTTCAGAGAGCGCATCCACAGAAGTGGTGATCTGCAAGCAGATCCTTGATGATTCTTACAGAAGGCCAAGGGAAAAGCAGGTCCTCTTTCTTGCCCACTGTGGAAATAAATCTTGCCCTGGGTTACCCCTGTGAACTATTTTTCACCAATACCAGTCACCTGGGCTCATGCCATGTTGCACCATTGCCAGGACCCACGCAATGTAGGAGCACGTCTGTCAGCTGTAAGATTCTTTGACAAGAACCTTCTTGAGGGTGGGATCCTGGCCAGATGAAGCCTGTTGATGCCAGTTTTGCCCTTTGTTTGCTTAGCAGAGGAGATGAGCAGGCAGTTCCCCACTTTAGCTAGGATCAAATGCTTAGGGAGCATGGAAATCAGCAGTGTTTCATGTGGTAGTTCCCAGATTTTCCAGCCCATCCCCTGTCAACCATTCTATTCCGATTGCTTTTGTCCTTCTGTCAGTTTTACTCTTGGAAATCCCTGTCCGTGAGCACCTTGCTAGTTTGGTTCCTCTGTAGGCCTCCTTCCCTTTGTCCAGTTTCTCTGCTCATGGTTGCAATCCCTAAAGAGGTGCTTGCACGGTGGAGGACTTTTCCAGATCTGTCCTGTCTGCTCCAGCACGTGGCTAGAAACAAGGATATTGACTGGGTATTGAGGAAGGGTGGTTTGGGATGGATCTGCTTATCCTGACCCCCTGGGCAGCAGGACTCTCATCGAGCTGTGCCCTCCCTCACCTTAGGGCTCCATGTGTGTCTACAAAGTGCCGCTCCCTGACGATATCACCAAGGAGTCAGGATACGACCCCAACTTTGGCATGTTCCAGGGGATCCCCAGCAACGACCCCATCAATGTGCTGGTCCGAGTCTATATTGTGCGGGTGAGTATAACTGTGTGGTGTAGCAAGGCCTGATCCTGTGCTCCCTAACACGGCACACACCCAGGAGCTGGTCCCAAAGCTGTAGTGATGTTGGTTTTTAGTGGTCAGTGCGTCAGGGCCAAGGATGCAACATGAGGACTGAAGCAACTCATTGATGGGGACTTGAATGATGTCTCCATAGCTGCATGCTCCAAGCACTGGGAGCAAGCCAGATCCAAGCTCCTGCCAGATCCGGAGACCTTTCTGGTATGTAGGATGGACCGGCATGTCTGTCCTAGTGCTTAACTCAAGCTGAATAATTTGGATCAGCCAGGACTGTGAGGTGCTGGGTCCTTACACAGCCATGACACCTCAGTGAAGCACATGCAGAGCCAAATGGGAGCTGGCAGGGTCTGGTAGACCCGGTTGAAGGGCACGGCACCTCCTTGAACACGTGCTGACCTAACGCACATTTCTTGATACAGAGTGTGCTTGGAAAAAGTCCTTTCCTGATGCCTAAACTAGTCATTGTCTGCAAGCATGTGAGTGAGGTACTGAAGCCAAGCACTTGAGAGGGCTCTCAGTCCTGCTAGAAGCACCTGGGCTGCTCTTTGTCATCACCTTGTCCTGGTGCTTTACAAATGCAACCTACTTTCGGCTATGTTTCCCACTAGCCTAATTCGCCATCTAGTGCTGCATCCCATCGCCCAACGGGGTAACGAGTCTCCCATCCATCACCGACAGACTGAGGCTGCAATGGTAGGCACCAGCGTGGTCAGCACCACCACCCCACCAGGGCTGGCTGGATGTGTCCTGGCATGGACATCTGCTGTTGTGTGCCAGGATGGAGGTTGGGACTGGAGAGTTTGGGGATTCTCACCCCCTTTTTGGGGAGAAGCCAGAAGCCCTTGGCCCTAACATAGTGAGTGGAGAGAATAAGAGGGGAAGGGGACAGTCTTCTTGGTGTCTTGGTCAGGTTGTTGCTCTGGGTGTTTCTTTAGAGGACCCTGTTTCTTTCTCTGATAAGAGAGATCCTAAAGGAGACTGTGGTTATGTCTCTCTGAGGGGACACAGCCAGCCCCAGCCCCTCCCCAAACCAGGACAGGGATTAACACAAGGCAGGACTTATCCCCAGTTTAAACTAAGACACTGTATTTAGGAGGCCCAAAGAGCTTAGCCTCGTGCTTATGGCCAGGCAAGGCCAGCTGGTCTCAGGGATGGAGAACAGGGCCATCCCTGAATTGCTCGCTACTGTGGATGGCACTGATGCATCTCCTCTGTTCTGTACAGGCCACAGACCTTCACCCAGCTGACATCAACGGGAAAGCCGACCCCTATATTGCCATCAAGCTGGGGAAGACGGACATCAAAGACAAGGAGAACTACATCTCCAAGCAGCTGAACCCTGTCTTCGGAAAGTGAGTTGCCCCAGCCCTGTTGCATGTCTGCACCTGGAAGGGGTGAGCTAAGCCTGAGCCTTGCACCCTAGCTGTCCCAGAGCCGCTGCTTGGGCTCAAAAGATGGGATTAATCGCACAGAACTTCCCTTACAAGCAGCGTAGGCCTCCTCATTTCAGCCATCTGTCCTTCTTTGCCAGTGCTATGGTCAATATAGCAAAGGGTGTTTAAGAGACATCCATATGTGATCAAGATGAATCATAGAATCGTTAAGGTTAGAAAGGACCTCTGAGATCATCGAGTCCAACCGTTAGCCTAACTGCCTGGTCCGCCTCTAAACCATGTCCCTAAGCACCACATCCACACGGTTTTTTGAATATGATTCTATGATTCTAAGCTTAAGTACCTACTTTAGGAATCATTAGATCTGAACTCCAGTGAGGGCATGGCCTGGATCGCCAGTGACACACAACTCAGTTTCAGGGCTATTGACATTCAGGTCAAGCAATCACCCTGTGCCACCTCCTGCCTAGGGCTGCTGGATCTGAAACAGCCCATGCAGAGATTTAGTTAAAACCCCTACCTTCAACGTCCTGCAGCGGTAGATGCAAATTAAACACTGTCCACAGACTGGAGCAGACCCACCTCACCCCCGTGTCTGTCTTGAGTAGCAGCCAAACCCTTCAACAGCTTTTCTCTTTCTTTTTCTCTTTTTCGCTTTCCCTGGCCTAGATCCTTTGACATCGAGGCCACCTTCCCCATGGAGTCCATGCTGACCGTGGCGGTGTACGACTGGGACTTGGTGGGGACCGATGACCTCATCGGAGAGACCAAGATCGATTTGGAGAACCGCTACTACAGCAAGCACCGAGCTACCTGTGGGGTGTCACAGACTTACTCCATGTACGAGCAAAGCTTTCTCTGCCCAGCCTTCTGCCTGGACCCATGCCTGTCTCATCTTCCACACCAAGCCTAGATCTCCTGCAGAGATTTAATTTATTGCCTGCTAATGGAGGAATCTGTGCTGTACGCTCATTCTTAAGACAGGTTTTGTGACCAGCACAGCAGGGCCGCAGTGGAGCAGGTTGTAAGGAGCCCAGGGCAGGGAGGAGAGGACTGAGGGGCACTGGTGGGACTGGGTAAAGGGCTGAGGCCAGAGCTGAAATAGCAGCAGGACCAAAGGAGCAATGCTGAGCATCAGGAGTCAAGTGGGGTGCGCTGGGAATTTCGGGTCTGAGTCACCACAAAGTAAAGGGGCTGGGGTGGAATGGTGTTAGCAAAGTGTAGAGTGGGGGCACAGAGGGACCTGGTCTGCTCTAAAGGTTCACACTTTCTGCCTCAGATCCTTTCCCTGTGTATCCCGGGTCCTTCATGGCAGTAGCATTTGTTTTGCTGGCAGAGGGGAACAAAA
Source organism: Nipponia nippon (assembly GCF_047370975.1). NCBI lineage: Eukaryota > Metazoa > Chordata > Aves > Pelecaniformes > Threskiornithidae > Nipponia > Nipponia nippon. The sequence goes on from NW_028262358.1 coordinate 125,922,598, forward strand.
TCGCTTTTTCCTCCAAATCTTGCTACTACTTCGCTGACCTTGCCCTCCTATTCACAGACATGGTTATAACACCTGGCGTGACCCCATGAAGCCCTCCCAAATCCTGTCCAAGCTGTGCAAAGAGGGCAAGGTGGATGGGCCGCACTTTGGGCCAGGAGGAAGAGTGAAAGTTGCCAACAGGGTCTTCACCGGCCCCACGGAGATTGAGGATGAAAATGGTACCTGCCCCATGGGATGAAGGTTGTGGAGGGGAGCAGGGTTCTGGGGTGTCCCCTCATCATCCAGGACTGGAGACAGATGTAGTGGCCCCATCACCCCAAAGCAGCACTGCAACCACTCTCCATCCACCACCTCAAATGGACTTTCCAGTATGTCACCAGTTAGACAGAGTCGTATAGACCACCCAGGCCAGTGGGTTGCCCTCAGAATCACTCATGGGCGTCCGTGGCGTAGCATCACCAAAGCTGCCTTTGAAAACTTCCTCCTGGAAGTGTATGCCCAAGGAGCAATGAAGACAGCCCACCCTGGCCTTTCCAGGGTTTAGGAAGCCATTGTCCATGTAACTGCATCCCCAAACAACGGTTGTGTCCCAACGCACTCACACGTGCCCAGGAAAGATGAAGGCAGGCCAGGAGGGGTGCAGAAGAGGAGAAGAACATGGTCAATGGATACAGGGCTTGTTCAGCCTGGGAGGATGCAGACTGGCAAGGGATCTGGACCTTCTGTAAATGACTAGGGTTAGAGAGAGGAGAAAGAGAGGAGTTAGGAAGTGTTGGCTGAAGGACAAATTGTACACAAGGAAATGGAGAGGAGTAGCTAGTAGGCAGTTCTGCGCCCTTGGAGTAGGGGTGGAACAGGGTTGTTTGCTGTCCCTGGCATCCCTCTGCCCAGTTCTCCAAGCTCAGCCCTCCCTTTGCCCACACAGGTCAGAAGAAGCAGACAGATGAACACCTGGCCCTGACTGTGCTGCGCCACTGGGAGGACATCCCCCGGGCAGGCTGCAAGCTGGTCCCCGAGCACGTGGAGACGCGTCCGCTGCTGAACCCTGACAAGCCGGGCATCGAGCAGGTCCTCAAAGTCCCAGAGCAGAAGTGGCTGCAGAGCCTCCAAGCAGGGAGCAGAGATGTCAGCGGGGCAGACCAGCTGTAACCCACCTTGTCGTGGGCAGCAGAGACGGGGGAGGCATCCTGCAAAGAGTGGCACTTGGGCATCAACAACCCTTGACAATCACCTGTTGACCCTAGCAGACTAAATTTTCAGTGCCTCTCCTGCTCCAGCATCCGTTTCATACCCCCAAGTCCCTTGGTCCCCTGGATCCCCCATGCCTGTGCACCTCGCCATGCCAGGAGACACTCTTCTGCAGGGGGTGAAGAAGGACTCATGGCATGGGGAGCCCTGCCTTGCCCCGTATCTGACAGGGTTCAGTGCTGCAGGCCCTGCCCCACATCTGGCATGGCCAGACTGATGTTGAACGGCAAGAGGAGCTGGGAAGGGGACACTGCTGGGTGGAGGGGGGCAAGGAGGGACAAGGGGAGCTGACTGCATCTCTCCAACCTTGCAGGGTCGCCTGGAGATGTGGGTGGACATGTTCCCCATGGACATGCCAGCGCCCGGCCCTGCCACTGATATTTCCCCCAGGAAACCAAAGAAGTAAGGAACCTCCCAGCCAACCAACCCCAGGGAAAACTCAAGGCTGGGGATGGAGCCCTGCTTCTCCCCTCTCCTGCTGCTGCTCCGTGGCCCAGCCCAGCCCTCTGTCTGGGCACCTCAACCTCGCTGGCATTTCCAGAAATCCCAAGCCTGGAGGCATCGAGCGATGTCTTCCCCTTCCAGAGCTGCTGCCGAAGGGTGGTATCCCGCCTGTCCCGTCCCCTGCAGCTCCCGATCTCTCTCATCTGCATAGCTAGGAAATTAAATTGTCACTCAGTCCGCGGCACAGGGCCGGGGCAGACCGGTGCACCCAGCCCTGACCCCCGTCCCAGCGTTAGCCCAGTTTGGATGGGCTCTTTCCAGGAGGTGATGGCTGGAGCCCGGGGCAGGGAAGGTCAATCCAAGCAGGACAGAGCAGGCAACCGGCAGTGTAATAAAGAGCTCCTCCCTCTGCACCCTGCCCTCTCCCAACTCATTTAGAGAGAAGACAGACATTTCTTCCCTCTGCATCCCTCCTAGCCCTGCCTTACCCTGCTAGACTCTGTCCTTGGGCCCCTTTTCCCACCCCTAGGGCTGGGATAAAGGGACAGCACTGGGCATCCTGGTGGGAGTCCCTTGCACTCCCGTGCCCAGTAGACGATGTCTTGGATGGAGAGAATGTCCCTTGATCCCGGTGGGCTGCAGAGGGGGTCTGAACAGTATTCTGCAAGGAATCTGGCTTCTGCTCTGTCTCCACCCGCTCCCACCAGAGCTACTTTTTCCATCACCAAAATTCCCAACCAAGCCCAATGTGACTGGGAAACCCCGGGTTGCTGCACACGAAAAGCAGTGCTGGAAATATCTCGGATATTGCTGGAGTCCTAAGAAGGACCGCAATGCCCAGTGGGCTGCCCTGGGCACGGCAACAGCGGTCACTTCTGAAGGCAGCAACACATCCTCCCTATTTCTAGGGGGGGGACAGCCCTGCCGAGTAAGGGGGGGAAACCAGGAAGGGAGCTGGATTTAGACTGTTTTGCAGACTCCATTTTAGCCACAAGTCTACCAAAGACCAAGGCTGGGCTGTTCCCTTGAGCCTTTGGCTTGGGTCTTGCAGAGGTTGAGAGCAGAGGGAGGTTAAGCTACCCTTGCTGCTCTGCTCACCCTGCCTGGGCTGAGCTGAGCTTACACAGGGGTCCCCCTCCTGTTCTTGCCCTCCTGATCCCTCAGATATGATCCCTGCGAGCAGTCCCCTGCCATCTCGGTGCCTGGCCCCGGTTTCTGGCAGCATCACCCCATCCCCTCCTGCCCCTTCCCCTCTCCCCATGCCTCACCTCCTTGTCTCCCTTCCTCCTACCAGATACGAGCTTAGAGTGATAGTGTGGAACACAGACGAGGTCATCCTGGAGGACGATGACTACTTCACTGGCGAGAAATCTAGTGACATTTTTGTCAGGGGGTAGGTACAGCGTGGTGTGCCGGCACCACCAATGCTTCTCCCTGGGGGGTGCTGGTGCTTGCTGGGGTCCCCGGGCTGGTTTTGGAGCGGGGAGGAGGGTGCAACATGGACTGTGGTGCAGGGCCAGATAGTGCCAATGCTGCCGTCGTCTTCTGTGCTGCGTTTCTTGCCTCTCCATCTCTCTCTCTTGGCTGCACGACCACTGCGTGTGCCTGGCCTGACCACCCAGCTTTGAGCTGCGGGTTGTTATCTAGAACACCGATGAGGTGGTGTTGGAAGATGATGCTTTCCTGGCAGGAGAGAAGATGTCTGACATCTATGTCAGGGGTAATGGCAGAGGCCTCGCTGCTTGGTCCCATCTGCCCCTCTTCCCCTTTTTGAGCTTCTCTTGATGCCCCCACTTGGCATTTCAGCCCCGCACCCTCCAATTCCAGCATCTGGAGCCAAATTGCGGTTAGTTCCCATTTCCACGTCGCTCTCACCCAGCAGTGGGGGAAAGCCACTTCCAAAACTCACCCGTACAGAGATGAGGGGACCCATGCCTGCTCATAGCGCAGTTCTTTACAGGACCTCAAATTAATGCACCGGCATGTCAGGCTGGTGGCCGACTACGCAGTGATTTCCCACAGTCGGTTAAACTGCTCCGTGCTTACTCTGTAGCCTCGCTAGCTCAGGCCAGGTCTCATCTGCTTGCACCTTGTGCTGCTCTCAGAAAACTGGGTCTGTTTTGGTGTCTCAGGTCCCATCAGCCCCGTGGCTTTTCTGCAATGGCTCTGAATCTGAGATGCTCCAGCCCTTCCCCATCAGTGTGCTGGGAGAATCACCTGGGGGAGAGACCAGGGACAGCAAACTTGTGTTTTGTGGGGCAGAGCAGGGCATTGGCACACTCAGAGCCCAAGAGAACAACCCTGCATTGGGTGCCCGAGCATGGAGTCGTGTCCCTGCTGGCTGCAGCCCCTCCGGACAAACAGACGCACAAACACCTGAGAGTACCCTGGGGAACAGAGATGCCTTGGCTCATCAGAGAAAGGGGCTGGGGGGCACTCACAGTCTTTAAAACAAAGCTGTGCTCCCCTGGGGCCCAGACTTGCTGGTATGGACCATCCTCCGTGTCCCTTTCCTTCTGGGAATCCTGCTCACTGGAGCCAGAAAATTAGGGGCACCAGCACATGCGATGGTGAAGGCTGCCCCATCTCCCAGGGCGGCAGCACTGGGACCCCACTGCCTCCAGTGACACAGTGCCCATGGTGCCTATCTGAGCTGGACACCTCAGGTCCCTTCACTGGAGAGTTGGTCAGCAGAGACCAAGCTGCCTCCACACAGACAGCTGCCATCAGGGGAGGTGAAACTACCCCGTGGTGGGGCGAGAAGGTCTCTACCAGCACGGGATGGGGACATCCTTCCAGCATGCTCTGCTCCAGACTCCCCAGCGATGCTCCTTGCTCCTGTCCACCTCTTTAACATCTCCCTGCCCACAGAAAGACCCCTGACAACCTGCTTGCATTTCTTGCTCTCCGATCCCCCTATTCCCTCCAGGGCCCTCCTGCCCCCGTGCCCATTCTGCCCCTTGGAGATGCTGCTGCGGTGATTCGAGCAGCTCCAGCCCATTGCTCATGCCTTTTAGGTCCTTCCAGTCTTGTCCAGGCCTTGCTGGCCTGGAGATGTCCTGGCTGCACACACAGGATGGTCCTGTGCCCTCCTCCCTCCTGTAACGTGTGCCACCCCTCTCATCCCCCTGGACCCTGCAGGTGGCTGAAGGGCCAGCAGGAGGACAAGCAAGACACGGACGTCCATTACCACTCACTCACTGGTGAAGGCAACTTCAACTGGCGCTACATCTTCCCCTTTGACTACCTGATGGCGGAGGAGAAGATCGTCATCTCCAAGAAGGAGTCCATGTTCTCCTGGGATGAGACCGAGTACAAGATCCCAGCTCGCCTCACCCTGCAGGTCTGGGATGCTGACCACTTCTCGGCTGATGATTTCCTCGGTAAGCTGGGGCTCCGCTGCGCTGGGGCAATGGGGCAAGGAGCAAGGAGTCCGTGGCTTGGCAAGTAGGGAGCAGTGTGGGATGAGACAAAGCCTGTACAGGAACAGAACCTGGAAGGGCAGCTCTGCTCTGCAAGTCCACAACGGCCTCAAGCTGCGCCAGGGCAGGTTTGGGTTGGATATTAGGGAAAACTCCTTCCCCCAAAGGGCTGTCAGGCCCTGGCCCAGGCTGCCCGGGGCAGGGGCTGAGTCCCCATCCCTGGGGGGATTTAAAAGCCGGGGAGATGTGGTGCTTGAGGACATGGTTTAGTGGTGGGCTTGGCAGTGCTGGGTTAACAGTTGGACTCGATGATCTTAAGGGTCTTTTCCAACCTTAACGATTCTATGGTTCTATGATAACAGCCTACAAACCCCTGTAGATGCTGCTGGTAAGAGCAGGTGGGATGAGAGCCCTTATCTCTGCTGCTGCTGTTCAAAGGCTGCTCCTGTGGCAAAGATGTCAGCTTTTTAGTTCCCAGAGCTGGTTCAAAGGTGCTCTGCAGGGCAGGAGATGCTGGCCCAGCCCATCTCCAGCCAAGGACTCAGCGTTTTGGGGGTGCCAACATCTGTGTTCCCCTTTCTCCTGCCAGGGGCCATTGAGCTGGACCTGAACCGCTTCCCCCGGGGAGCCAAGACATCGAAACAGTGCAGCCTGGAGATGGTGACGAATGAGGCAGAGCTGCCCATGATCTCCATCTTCAAACAGAAGCGGGTGAAGGGCTGGTGGCCGTTTGTGGCCAGAGATGAGAACGATGAGCTGGAGATCACTGTAAGGATGGGGAAAAGGGAGGGATTTTGCATCCTGGGGTCTGCACTCTTTGCAGACACCCTCCACCCCCCCTGCACTTGCCTCTGTTCCCTCGGGTCCCCTCTGCCACCACGTCTTGGGGGGGCTGAGGTGGGGAGCATCACCTAGGTCTCAGCACAACTCTCTGCTCCCTGCAGGGGAAAGTCGAGGCTGAACTGCACCTTCTGACGGCAGAGGAGGCAGAGAAATCCCCTGCTGGGCTGGCTCGCAACGAGCCTGACCCACTGGAGAAACCCAAGTAAGTAGGAAACCAGGCACCTGGGCTTCTGGGAGACGCTGTGGGGTGGTCCCTGGGGAGGGAGCCAGGCATGGGGAGGCGAGGAGGGGTCGCCCTGGGGGATGTAGGAATGAGGGTTATGGGCAGAGCCGTCTCTACTGGTTTCCCCATTGTCTGCTATTCACTGCCCCGCTGCTTCTCCTTACCCTGTTTCTCCTCTGCCTCTCTTCTTGGCTCCATCCCCTTTCCTTGCCTTCCCACCTCTTCCTCCTCCCCTCCGATCCTCACCATCAGATTCCAGCTTCAGCTGGAATCCTCACGCTCCCTGACAAACCTGCACTACTCCCTCTGGCACAGGTCATGCTGACTCCCCTTGTCCACCCTCCTGATCCTCCTGGTTGGGCTCTTTGTGCAGGCTTACCCAGGGAAGGGGATCCTTCACCTCCCTTTGCCCACCGTGTCCGTTGTCACGCTGCCTGCCATGCATTCCTTCTCCATGGCCATGGCATTAATGATGGGTATTTGCTTCTCCTGCAGCCGCCCGGACACATCCTTCATCTGGTTCCTGAACCCACTCAAGTCCATCAAATACCTCATCTGCACGCGCTACAAGTGGCTCATCATCAAAATCGTGCTGGCCCTGTTGCTCCTCATCATGATCGCCCTCTTCCTCTACAGCATGCCAGGCTACATGGTCAAGAAGCTGCTGGGAGCATGAAGCACGGGAACCTCCCCCGTGTCCCCAGCCCCGTGCCGCAACCTTCCCCGGCCCCATGCCTTTCTCCTCCCTGCAACCTCTCAGCAGCTTCGGGGGACATCTCCTCCCTGCCGCTCCCGCTGCTGGGCCTCATCTCTTGCATTCCTCCTCTGTGGGTCCCATTCGTGGCTTTAGTCCCAGAGAAATAGGGCTGGAGGATGGCGCTGAGCCCGAGGCTGTGCATCCCTCACTGGGGCTGGCAGAGATGCCCAGCTGGCTACTGCGGGGCGCCCAGGCTGAGGGTCTCGGAGCCCTTTGCCCCCAGGGGCCATGGCGGGTGCCCTCCCGGGGAGCTCAGCCCCTGGCCCCAGGGGAAGGGGAGCGAGAGCTGGGGCTGCACCGCTGGCACCGTGGGAGCGCTCCCCAAAGGCTCGTTGGAGGGACGTTGGGAAACGAGGGAGAAGCAGGGACCTGGGGGGGAGCAGCTGGGGACACGGCAGCCCCCCCAGGGTGGGGACGAGGCACAGAGCGGCCCCAGCGCCTGTCCCCCCTGCCAGCACTGTCCCTGCTCCACTCATAGCTCTGGAGGTCACTGCCCACCCCACCATGGGGGACGCCAGGCCCTGCCCTTCCCTCTCCATGGCTCTGGCAGAGGCAGGGAAGCATCCAGCATCTCAAACATCTTCCTAAGATTACCGACCCGGAGGTGGTGGCAGCGGCTGGACATCCCCGGGGGCTCACAGGGAGCCAGGTTCTCTGGCACGGTGTGAGCTCCCTGCGGCTTTCTTGATTCTCAGTTTATTTTGTTTGGATTGATATGTATTGCGGCTGGAGTCTTTCTTGCCGTGTGTATTAGGGAAGGGCTCTTTGCTCAGCTCACTGCAGTATTCAGCTGTTGAAAAGCCACCTTTCTCAGCTTCAAGCGTGCAAGACCCTCACTGAATAATTGAGGACGTCTTGGGGATGTTTTTAGGATACTACTGTTTTAATCAGTCAATAAAAATCAGCTTTCACTGCTGGGTTCTCCGCCGAGGTCCCACTTGAGCGGGGAGAGGGCTCGTCGCTGGCTGCTTTTCAAGATGAGCCCTTTCCTCCTTCCCTCCGTCTGCCCCGCTCCTTCCCAGTCACAGCCTCTTTTCCCACTGCCTCTCCCCAGTTCCCGTGCCCTGGGCGGCAGCAGGGAGATGGCGACGTCCCGGGGACCACGGGGACCGAGAGAGGCTGCTGCTGGGCAGGGAAGCCCCGGTCACCTCTCCATCATCTGCCGGCTGCACCGGGGGTGCTGCCCAGCGGGCAGTCTCTTCTTGCCCAGCCTAGGGGGGAGAAAGGAGCTGAGGAGGGACCCCTGGGCTCCATTAAGCCCCTGGGGTGGGGAGGCCCCACAGAAGCCCAGGCTGGGGGCAGAGGGGGACCCTGGGGTCCAAAAGCATCCCTGAGCAAAGGGGCTTCGGGGTGTGCGAGCGGCGGGCATCTCCTGGGTATCCCCCGGCATTCCCCTTTGCCCTCGGCGAGCCCCGCAGGATGCACATCTCCCCGGCCGCTTCCACGCACCAGGGTCCTGCGCCTTCCTCTGATCCTGCCTCTCCGTGTGCTTTCCCTCCCAGCAGTCCCGCGTGTCCAAAACAAAAACCAGTGAGAGGCCATCGTTTAGGTTGGAAAAAGACCTTCAAGATCATCGAGTCCAACCGTTAGCCCGGCACTGCCAAGGCCACCACTAAACCATGTCCCTCAGCACCACATCTCCCCGGCTTTTAAATCCCCCCAGGGATGGGGACTCAGCCCCTGCCCTGGGCAGCCTGGGCCAGGGCCTGACCAGTCTCTCCATGAAAAAGTTTTTCCTAATATCCAACCTAAACCTCCCCTGGCTCAACTTGGGGCTGTTTCCTCTCGTCCCATCGCTTGTTCCTGGGGAGAAGAGACCGACCCCCCCCAGCTCCAGCCCCCTTTCAGGTTGAGGACATCTCTCACCGTCATCCCAACACGCCCAGACTGCAGTATCTCGTCCTACACAAACGCCTCCTGAACCACACAGCTTTGACGGCTGCACAAGGCAGCCCAATCCCATCCCCGTCCTCCCATGCCATGCTCACCCTGCCCACACTCCTCCTGATCCCACCTTTTCCTGCCGGGCTCCATCCCAGCTCCACGGCGTGGAGGATGGAGCTGTCCGCGAGGCACCGAGGGCACTGCAGGCAGACGGGGTATTCTTTCCTCATGGCTCCGCACAGGGTTAGAGTGCCACTAGCCCGAGCTTTCTTCAGCTTTCCCAGCAGGTCGAGGCAGATTTGGGACACGTCCCATGGTTTGGGATATGTGGTGGAGCCAGTGTGCCCATCGCCGTGAGCCAAGCTTTGCCTTTACCATTGCCAACCACCCGTTGCACCATGGATGCGCGTGGGTCACAAGCGATGCAGCAACGCGGGCTGAGGCTGGGCAAACGCGGCCGGAGGGAGCAGGAAAAGCTCAGCAAAGGAACAAGTTTTGCAAGGACAAGCTGTCAGCCAGCACAAACCACGAGCAAAGCAGCAGGCGGGGGCACGGAGCCCCTCTGCAGCCCCTCCTGGCACGGCTGCTGGGCTCCGGCATCGAGGACACATCTGAACGCGCTCCACAGGAGCTGTTTCATGGAGAGAGATCCTCAAGAGAGATACGGGATGTGCCCCAGGTGCCTCACAGCCACTGCAACCCAGCCGGACCCCATGTCACCACCTAAAGGGTTCCCCGGCCTGTGGGTGCGTAGAAATTGTGACCATGGGTCCGTAGGATTCCCTAATACACAAGGACATGGAAGCCCGACCTCTACATTTCTCTACTTCATTACACATTGCCACAAATACCACAAAAAACACTTCTAGCAAGTATACCTATAGCTAGTGGTGGCCTTGGCAGTGCTGGGTTACCAGCTGGACTCGATCTTAAAGGTCTTTTCCAACCTAAACGATTCCATGATGCTATGATTCCATGAATATATACGTATCAATCTATTACAAATTATTATCAGGTATCAATAGTATGGCAGTAATTAATTATAGCAACAATCAATAGCAGCAACCAATAATAGCAGCAACCAATAACAGCAGCAACCAAATATATATAATATTATGGATTACTACAATCTTATCACTAGCGAAGCAAACTTATAAATAATATAACACTAGATATACTTAGGATAGATTACTTCTGCGTCATGGAGTTTGGAATCAGGCAGGCATCCCCAGCGAGAGCCCAAGATCCCGTGGAAAGTTCCTGCAGACCCAGATTTGGGTAAGAATTAAGTCATTTTTATATCATAGAGACATAAGAGGGCTTAGGACACCACCACTTCAAGCAGCCAATATATGCTGGTAATTTCTATTTTTCACCTGAAACGGCCACGTTGGGGAAAACACGATGATGCTTTCTGTTCTCTCTGACCAGTTTTTATTTTTCCAGACTGTTTCCCTGTTCTCGCAGCTGGAACAGCCAGTGGCAGTTACCGATTCCTACTTTCTTAGGATGTTTCCCCCTTTTTCCAGACTGGTTTTCCCCTTTTCAGACCGCAAGCTGCTGTTACCGTTCCTTGGTTTTGCGCTTATCGGTGGTGTCTCAGGATGCCTCCAGTTTCTCAGTACCCAGCTGCACTCCAGATGCCGGTCGCGCTTCTGACGGATGCTCCTGGCAGCGCCCAGGCTCCTTCTCCGCCAGTATTTCAGCAGACGTTTTCTTCTGTCCAGTAATTTTCCCCTTCCAACCCGGTCACCTTTCTGCCTGCTGACGTAGCCTCACCCCGCTGCCAGCCGCTGTTCCCAAGTCACCTGCGCGCCAAACGACTCCTGAAATTGGGCAAATTCCGGAGCTGGGTGCGGACCGGTCCCCCTGCGGCACCTTGCACATCGCCCACGGGACGTGGCGCAGGGGGCTCAGGGGCTGCGCATTTGACCCTTTTTTTGGAGCCACCTCAGGTAGTTACCAGAGAGAGGTCTGTTCTCCCTCACCAGCGCGATGGGAGGACGCAGGATTTGCTTTCTGCCTCCCCCAGAGCTGCAAACATCCCCACTCGGGGCAGGACCGAGCCCCATCTCCCCGTCGGCATACGTCGCTCGCCCACAGCAGGATTTACTCGGCGCCCGCCCGCAGCGTTCCTGCAGCTCCGGGTCTTGGCCCCGCTGTCCTGGACGCACACCAGCGAGGCCAAAGGTGGGCCAGCGTGCCACGCGGCTGGCTCCTATTGCCACCGGGTTGCAGCATCCGGATTCTGGGTGCCCTGCGTTGGGGGTAACCCCCTCCCCAGAGGACCCTGGGGAGGGTGCAAGGGTCCCCCTGTTTTGGGAGGGTGATGCCCTGCACCACAGGGGTGCGGGGATGTGGGGGGAGCTGCTGAGCGGGACTGTGCCCGTCCCCGCGGTGTCGGGGCTCCGTGCACCGGTGGGGGATGGAGGGGGCCACGGCTGGGTAAATACGGGTGGGCAGGCAGCCGCGGTGCCGACAGCAGGCACAGCCCTTCCTCCTCCCCCCCCCAGTTAAGTGATGAATTATTGAATTCACCCGTTAGCCTAGTCTGTACAAAGGGGATCGAGCCCTTGTTTGTTTTATTTCCTAATAAGCTCGTAAAATAAAGTCTAATTTACAGACTACATTGTCCTGTAAATCTGAGAGACCCAAACGGACCGTGACAGCAGCCCGCGCCGCCGGCATGCGGTACGCTGCCAAAACACTATTGTTATTAACAATCCCTTAAGCATATTACACCTACCGCAACAATCCTCTTAGAAGAAGCCGTCAAGACGGCTGATAAAGCATGAGGCATCGCTTAAATACACCTGAGCTTTAGCCCAGAGGGAAAGCGCGTGGCCCAGGGCAGGGGAAGAGGCCACAAGGCTCCTGGGTTCTGCTCAAGGCTTTGCCACCAGCCCGCAGCCTCCTCCGCTGCTCCCAGGCCGGCTTCAGCCCCGCGGCCCCTGTGTCCGCCGTCAGCCCACGTGCTGCTCCGCAGATCCCCAGCCCAGCGCCGCGGTGGCTGCTCACCCGCGTCCTGCAAAGGTGGCTTAAAGGTGGCGCGGTGGGTTAACGCTGGCTGGGCACCAAGTGCCCACCAAAGCCGCTCTGTCGCTCCCCTCCTCGGCTGGACGGGGAGAGAAAATATAACGAAAGGCTCCTGGGTGGAGGTAAGGGCAGGGAGAGATCCCTCAGCAATTACCGTCATGGGCAAAACAGGCTCAGCTTGGGGAAATTAGTTTAATTCATTACCAATCAAACCAGAGTAAGGTAATGAGAAAATAAAACCTACACCTTAAAACACCTTCCCCCCACCCCTCCTTTCTTCCCCGGGCTCAACTCTCCATTTCTCTCCCTCCACCTCCTCCCCAGTAGCACAGGGGGACGGGGAATGGGAATGGGGGTTGGGGTCAGTCCATCCCACGCTGTCTCTGCTGCTCCTTCCTCCCCAGGGGAGGGCTCCTCACACTCTGCCCCTGCTCCGGCCTGGGGTCCCTCCCATGGCAGACCGTCCTCCACCAGCTTCTCCATCGTGAGCCCTTCCCAGGGCTGCAGTCCTTCACGAACTGCTCCAGCGTGGGTCCCCCGCGGGGTCACCAGCCCTGCCAGCAAACCTGCTCCAGCCTGGGCTCCTCTCTCCACGGGGCCACAGGTCCTGCCAGGGGCCTGCTCCAGTGCGGGCTTCCCACGGGGCACAGCCTCCTTCGGGCATCCCCCTGCTCCGGCGTGGGGTCCCCCACGGGCTGCAGGTGGGTCTCTGCTCCACCGTTAACCTCCATGGGCTGCAGGGCACAGCCTGCCTCACCACGGTCTTCACCACGGCTGCAGGGGAATCCCTGCTCCAGCGCCTGGAGCACCTCCTGCCCTCCTTCTGCACTGCCCTGGGTGTCTGCAGGGCTGTTTCTCACATATGCTCACTCCTGTCTCCGGCTGCAAATGCACAGGGGTTTTTTCCCCCTTAAATACGTTATCCCAGAGGCGCTACCACCGTCGCTGATGGGCTCAGCCTTGGCCAGCGGCAGGTCCGTCTTGGAGCCGGCTGGCGTTGGCTCCATCAGACACAGGGGAAGCTTCTAGCAGCTTCTCACAGAAGCCACCCCTGTAGCCCCCCGCTACCAAAACCTTGCCGTGCAACCCCATACACCTGGCCAAAGCTGAGCTCCCCCAAATTTTGGGGAGCCTGGGTCGGTGCCACTGCGAGTAGGGTAGGTCTGCGGTGGCAAGACCTCCTCCCCACGCCTGCAGCGGTGCCTGGGGTTGTTGTGCCCCCCAAGTGCAGGACCCGGCCCTGGTCCGTGTTGAACCAAGCCGGAGGCTGGGTGCCGCTGGAAACTGGTGCTTCCCCAGCAGCAGTGTGACCGCCTTGACGAGCCAGGACTCCGCTCTGCACCAAGGAAGCTGCCCGCAGTCACCGTGAGCTCTTAACGCTGTCAGCTTCGGCGCCGATCGGGGCGATCCCCGCCTCATCCCTGCGCCAGCGCGGCCGGGGCTGTGCACAGGGGCATAAGCTGCCCTGGGTGGCTCCGGGCCCCGGGCAGGAGACCACAGGCACCCGATTTAGCCAGGGAGGCTGAGGTCAGGAATTAGGAAGCACGTCCTCGCAAGCCCCAGCCTGGCTTTTTGCAGTCCTCCTGGGTCACCCAGCTTCAGATGAGGATTGTGCTGGGACGGGGACGGGGAGGCGGCTGGGTCCTTGCATCGGCGGGTGGCCCAGGGCTGGGGAAGGCTGCGGCAGGGGAGGGGAGAGAGTGGGGCTGCCTTTGCCCTTCCAAACACACACCTGAGGGCTGGGCACCGTCGTTTGTAGCCACCAAATTGCATCAAAATTCAGCCAGAGAGGGAGGTCTGGATCGCTGCTCTGCATGCGCAGCTCTGCGTGTGCACAGGGCTGAATCACCAGGGCAGGGGCTGAGTCCCCATCCCTGGGGGGATTTAAAAGCCGGGGAGATGTGGTGCTGAGGGACATGGTGTAGTGGTGGCCTTGGCAGTGCTGGGTTAATGGTTGGACTCAATGATCTTAAGGGTATTTTCCAACCTAAACGATTCCAGGATTCCTCCCTCTGCCAGGGCACCCTCCTGAGCGCAGTTGGGGTGAGCACCACATCGGATGAGCTCTGGTTGAAGGCAGGCCTTGATCCCGGCTTCAAGGAGGCAGAAAGGGGCGTCCGGTGAGCGGCAGCATCTCTGCCTGCCCCACATTTCAAGGCCCACGTTTCGGGGCAGACCGTCCTCGGGAGCAGCCGGTGGCCACAGCCCCAGCACCCACTCCAAGGCACTTTAGCACCTCGCCAAGCCCCACAACCCGCAGGTGAATGAAACCCATCGCTCCAGCCAGAGCCCACAGGAGCTTTGCCACCCACGCCGTGGCGAGCGGACTTGCTCAAAGCGGGGCTGGAGCTTGCTCCTGCCCCCCTGCGCTGGGCTGCCTGCTCAGCAGAAAGGGGGAAAAAAAAAAGACAAACACCATTAAAAGGCTTGGAAAATTTTATTCCTTACTGAACTTTAATAGTTTTTTGTTTGGTTTGAACACAATAAATATTTCGGTAATAGCATTTAACAGACTGGAATTCAAACCCACTGCAGTACCTAAACTCCCAGCGACAGGACTCCGGGGAAGCGATGGGGGTCCCTGGGACCATGGCAGTGCCAGGACCGCTGCTCACGGCCAGGCTGCTTCGTCCGGTCTCTCTTTAGGGGCAACCCTGCGCAGAGGGACCAGACTCGCTCGGCTCCGGTGGGGAGCCCGGCAGAGCACCCCGAGCCTCAGGGGAGCCTCGGACAGCGGCTCCTCAGAAAGGCTCAATGGGGAAGGGACAGAACCAAACCACTGCACCAGCACAAGCCCCAGACGCGTCTTTCCCTGCATCATTTCACAGTCCCCACGGCGCCAGGACAGCGGCCGGCAGCACCGGCTCTCCAGCCCCGCAGCACAGGGGGCCGGTGGCAGAAGACCGGGCTGCAGAGTCCGGTCAGTGCCTCCAAACTTGTTTCTAGAAGGACGAAGCAGCATCACCACCTCCTTCCCCACCCTGCCCAAGGAAACCGAACAGCCACACAGACACGGGCCCTCGAAGATGCTCTGAAGGGTTGCGGACAAGCCCCCTGTCCTGCACTAATACCAGGGGCCCCATGGTAAGAGCCCAGAGAGCCAGGACTGTTTGCAAAACCACTCAGATGTAAGGGTTGAGTCTGAAATGCTCCAGTTCACCCCACAGAGCCCCTCTGCGGGCTGGGTTTGACGCTGCTGCCTTGGTTTGCCTTTAGTGCAGGGTTACAGCTGGAGAAGAGAGCGATTCAGGACTCACTCAGAAGACAAGAGCCAAAACCAGCCTGGGACCCACCACTCTCCTCTGCCAGAGGGGCACCAGCACAACACAGACCGCTACCAACACCAGCATCCACTTCAGCTGAAAGCTGGAGGGACAGAAGCAGGCCAGTCTGAAACACCGCCGGGGGGAGCGGGGCGGAAGGTTTTGATTAATGAGGTCTCCAAGCTGAAGCACAGCACCAGCTCCCATCAAACAGCCACCGCTGGCTGAGAGGAACGGCACCTTGGAGGGTGAGCAGCGAATTTCACCAGGAACCTCCGCTCCTGGGGCAGTGACGCCCTGACCACCTCCTCGGAGACCAGCCTAGAGACCTCTCAAGCCAGGTCTGACCACACCTGGATGGGCCAAAGGGTCTTCTACAAACTAACAGCGACCTGCTCCAGAAGCAGAGGTCAGCGTAGCACCTACCGTCACCACGTCCCACCAAGAGCAGCCTCCACGTCACCTCGGCCACTGCTTCGACACAGCACAGCAAGAGAGAACAGGCGGGCAAAAGCACAGTGAATCAAGTTTGCAACCCCACGCCAGGGTCGCAGACCTGCGATAGAAAAGCAAAGAGTAAACGAGCTTTTAGCTGACCCAGCTCCATCACCACCGCTGGCCAACGGCACCGAAGCAAGGCTGACACGCTGCACTGAGAGCCGTCGGGGTGGGGATGCACTGAAGGCCTCCCACGTCTCAAGCGAGTGATGCACGCTAAGCAAAAAGGGACAACTGGAAACGAGACTCTGCTTCAGGGCCGTTCCTGCACGTTTCGGAAGGGTACAGAAACCCCGTGCGCAGTTTTGCCATAAACTAAGGTGACCAGAGCTCAGCTACAGCTCGTGTTTGCACAAAAATCAACTGTTCCCTTAGACC
Organism: Nipponia nippon; assembly: GCF_047370975.1. NCBI lineage: Eukaryota > Metazoa > Chordata > Aves > Pelecaniformes > Threskiornithidae > Nipponia > Nipponia nippon. The sequence goes on from NW_028262358.1 coordinate 125,938,594, forward strand.
CAGGTATGAAAAAGAAAAAAAGAGCTGAGCCAGCTTCCGAAAAGCACTACTTCTCTGGAGACTCCCCAGGTCTATCACAAGCAGGCACAGATGCTCTCAGAGGAGGAGAGTTTAGGGGCCTTGCTAGAACCGACCTGACCGAGATCAAAACAGCTTTCAGACCACAAACTGCAGGTACTCAATGCACCCGGGCGGTAACATCAGGCCAGCTCTGTTTAAGGAGCTTAAATATGTTTCCAGAGCCTTAGAAGCTCATGCTTACAACATGCCGCTCCCCCGCTCCCCGGCTCTGGCAAAGCCGCCTGTATCAGGCGGCTGATGTTTCTGAGAGGAGAAACCGCTGCCGAACCCCTGCAGCGACCGACCACAGAAGAGAGGAGTTAATGGCGGCATGGACGCAGCGGAGGAAGGAACAAGCTAAAACCACAGCGCGTAGGCGCTTGTTTGCAGGCCCACAGGTCAGCCGCAGCATTTGTACTTGTAAAACGTCGCTTTTAGTGTGACGGCCAGTTTTGCCCAAACCCCAGGAGGTCCCAAAAACCTGCACTTCACCCTCAGCCCCGGCTCCGCGTGTGAATTCCTGCGCTAAGTCCCTGGATCGGTTCAGAGGCAGGAGCTGTGATATGAACCACGGGATTAAGATGAAAAAGGCTGCAAGCGAGGCCGCCTCTCTGCCTGGGCTACCCAAGTCCTGTGCCAACACGTCGGCACGTCCCAGGCTCCCACAAAAACCTGCTTCAGAGCGAAGGCTGACCGGCCGCAGCGTGGCAAGGCCCAGGAGCAGCCGGCAGCGCTGGCCACCTCTTCCCGCAACGCAAGGACCTGCCTGGAGCCCGAGGCCAGGAGACCGCCATCCCAGCGGGTCTTGAAGGACTGCACCTCTCCCTGAACAGGTTGGGTTTTTTTTTTCCTGGTAATACTCTGTATTGAGATAAAACGTGCAAAACAGATTTAGGAAAGCAGCAGACAGTCCTATTATCAACTCAGCAGGTCCATCAGTAATAAAGAAAACCAGGATTAACACTGTCCCTGGAAGAAGAGATAACACAGATCGGCTCTCAAATACGGGACAGGAGGAGCCGAGGAACGGGCGCACGTCCGACCCGGCCCGCGCAGGGCTCTGTCCCGTCCCGCCGCGAGGACGGAGCCCCGCCAGCAAGGCAACCACCACCACCACCACACCACCACCCTCAGATGCTGTCAGCGAGGAATACTTTTATTCTTAAGACTTAAAACCCATTATCATTAATAAATAGTTTGTTTCTCAGCATGCCACACGCCACCATGGCAAGATGGTTTGGTCTTTCTGTTTGCTTCCATTCCCCTCCCAGAATCTGAAAGCAGAAATCACCGAATTTCTAAGAGCCCGAACAGAAACCCCCCAGCTTGGCAGCAGCACGAGTCCGGAGCAGAGTCAGCACCGAGATCAGGTCTGCTCTCTCCTCGCTCTGCCACAAGCCTGGTGGCACCGGAGCCAAGCGAGCCTGTTTTCCAGGAGATATTATTCTAGTTTCAAGGTGCAATAAATTAAGGCACCAAAAATCCAGGACTCTCCAAAGACAAAGCCTGTGCAGATAGGAAGTGGTTCCAGTGTTTAAGAGATCTTTCCCCTAGAGCACGACAAGTACGTGCAGGATTTTGGAAAGGAAGCCCTGCTTCCACACGGTCGTAACTTCACAAAGGGGTTTTTCAGGGTATATTACGTGCTGCAGAAGCGCACCAGCTCACAGCTTGGTGAGACAACAGACAAACAGCGTATTACCCAGACAAAGTGACATCCTACGATTTAAGATCAGGCGACTTCTCACAGCGTTAGCACTGGCCCAGTAACGCTACTGGGAAGAGACAGGGCAAGGCAAGCTCCGGGCTTGGGACCGCAGAGCTCAGCTGAAAGCCTGAGGGAACGGCTCAGTTATTCCCTGGTCCTGCAAACTCGTAACTACAAAGTAAATCATCCAACCTCCACTTTTTCCCAGTGCTCCTAGCACAATTTTGCTATCTGAACATGTCCCGTTTGTTGTGTCCCGTTTTAAGATTCCCTGTAATTCTTGTGCGAGCGTGACTTAAATTCATCTCCCTTCATAATTATATTTCATTAAATAGCAAGAGTCAAAAATTCAAGCACAGCCCAATTCTTTTGTACACTTAGGGTTTTTTTCTGTACAACGTCAGTAAAATATATAGGAGTAAGCTACTTTATTTAATAAACTCTGAACACCATTTGCCCCCTCTCCCGGATTAGCCACCCCTCCCAGAGGCGCGGTGGCCGTACGGACACGCGAGCATACAGACGTTGGGCCGAGCCCTCCCACGACGGCCGCCCAGACGAACGCCCCAGCTCGCTCCGCGCCGGGCGTACCGTGACTGAGCAACCCTGACGTCGCGCCCCGAATTCATGTGCTTGCCTTGGGATTTCAAGTTTCATAGTCTGCACGATAATGATTCAAATTTACAAAAGAAAAAGCATTAGATAGTAGTTAGAGTTTGAAGGTTTCCTAAAGCAGGAGTCTTCACCTGCAGAAGGAAAACGCTGTGACCAAGCTTCTACGAACCACGTTGCACAATAATCAGTGTATAAGCGACTTTGTTCCCATGGTAGATTACATATGCACAATCTGCTGTGCTTGTTCGCTTCCGGATGCAGCCTTTCCAGAGCCTGGGTTTAAGCTACACTCTTCATTCAAGCACAGGTCTTCATTAAATAAAGTGAACAGAAAAGAAAATCAGCATTCAGTCTTCACCACCCCACTCTAACTCAATTACAAAAACAAGTTAAAAAAAAAAAAATCAACGCAAACATGTCTTTTACAAATGGACAGTAAACAAATATATCCCTGGATGAGACATGCAGCCGCTGGGGGCAACGGTTTTGAAAATAAAGTGATATTTGGAAAGGACCCCACCACGCACACGCCTGTGAGCTTTCTGAAAGCGCACACACAACCAACACAACACTTATTAAGGTGCTTCTCCAAGCGGTGGATTTGCTGCCGCTGACGGTCTGGCGGGAAGGGCGACGCGCACCGAGCCTGGCTGCGCTGCTACAAAAGCAGCGGCTCAGGCGGCGTGCCGTGACCCGGCAGAGCCGACCTGAAACAGCAAGTTCATGCTGGCAGGGAGAGGGGGGAGCGTGGCTCTGCGTTAGACAGGCTGGTGTAAGCCACTTTCTACTGCCGATCGGAGCCCAGACCCCACTCCCTAGCGGGGAACGCAGACGGACAGACAGGAACGCAGTCGAGATGTGGTCCCAGGTACCCACAGCTCAAGCGAGGGAGGCAGAAGCCGCCTTCCCACTTTTACAGGAAATTGAGCCCTGATTTTCTAAGCCCCTCAAGTAGAACATTACTAGAAGTTTCGCGTGTTGTTCTTTTTTTCCTCTTAAAAAAAAAAAGGTGCAAGTATTTGCCCAAATAGGTGAATGCAGGAAGGCAGGACAGAACGTGGGAGAACTGTCACCATCTGCTCCTTAAGCACCAGCCCAGGACAAGGGCTGTTTAGCAGGATCAGGGACAGACAGGAACTCCCTCGACCACCAGGATGTTCCCCTGACCTTGTAGAAATCAGCTGTTATGTTGGTTTTGGTGACAGGTCAAGATGCATTGCTCAGGGAAAGCCATTTGCACCCCCAACCGGCTTTACCTGAGCAAGGGCTGGAGTTTGAGGTTTCACTGGGAACATTCAGCTGGTCTAATATACAGTAATAGTGACCTGAAAGGCTACCCTCCTCATCCAGTTTCACCCAAAACCGAAAGCTTGCATTCGCCGAACAGCAGCGGGGGCTGCCCCGTACCAGTCCTGCCCTGGCTGCACCGGATACCGTGCGTACTTTGCCCTGATGACTGTCCAGAGGATAGGTTTAGATCTGTGGTGATGGTTGAAGTATTTACAGGTATTTGCAGCAGTTATTTACAGTACTTCTGCAGACCGCAAGCCGATTTTCTCTTCCTCCACTCCTAGTCAATCTGGAGTGGGCTTCTTTAGTGAGAAGGGCCGTATATTGAAGTGCCTGCTCAGCTGGCTCACCTGCAGACAAGGCAGACAACAGGACTGGGTTAGCGAGGCTCAGAGCGACGAGGGAAAGCGGGCAGAGCGCCAGACCGGTTCCCTGGATGGCCGACAAAGCCCTGCCACCTTCCTGCACCACCTTCCCCACCACTGCCCACCCTACACGCTCCCCATGGGCGCAGCAGATCCGGACCACAGCCTCTGCCTTGCGCTGTGGGGCCGGCCAGGCTGCCCTGCCCAGGCACTGAGCCCCGTCCCTGCCAGCCTGACGCTGGGGCTGGCCGGGCACATGGCCCTGCAAGGGTGCAGCCTTGCTCCCTTCCCACACCTTCCCAAGTAACAGCCTGGTCCGTCCGGGAGCCCTCCTCGGGGGCAGGAGTCAGAAACGCCTGCCCTGAGCCCAGGCACGCAGGATTTTACCCTGCGGTACTGCTCCCTCTCTGCCCCTCCCAGCAATATTGTTATTATTTTGCTTAAATTAATTTGATAATCTCAGATACCTATGTGAAAAATTGCTCCCCAAATCCATTTGCAATTCAAACTGGGGGTCGAGTGCTTTGCATTGACCATGAAGCCACACGCAGGAGGGTTACAGAGAGGAGGGGAACCCAACGCCAGGCTTTGGATAATCAGGCGCCTTTTACACCCGCCTCTGGAAGAAGCCTTCCCCACCTCTTCTGAGGGCATGAGAAAACCACAGAGGACTGAGAGCTGCACCACGAAACGAGCTTTCAGGCACGGCTCGGAGAACCGCAGACAGGAGGGTAAAAGAGACGGTGTGGCACCGGCACCTGGTGACTGCAGGGTAACAGTCGTTGCAGAACGGCGCTGAGCAGCTACAGAGGCTGAGCTGGGCACAGAGTCAGGGCAGAGGGTTTATTCCCAACCGTTACTCCCAAATTCAGAGCAGTTGGAGATTATGTCCCAGTCATAGAGCCTTAAAAGACTCTTCAGCTCCATAAAGCCTCTCTCATGCTGGAAGAGAGGACTGCACAGATGTGCCCTCGGAAAGCCGGAGGTGGGGGAACCGAGGGGAACGCAGACTCGGGACCAGAGCACTGAGACGCTCACTGCAGGGGATGGGTGAGCCTGGGCAGACAGGAGGATTACACCATCTGGCCAGTCCCCCATCTCCAGCTATGATTCCAAGACCAAATTTATTTAAGCTTCTTAGCTATTCAAATCCTTCTTGCATAGAAGCCTCATTACACTAATTAGAAAGACAGGACAACCTGGCTATTACTTCTTTGCTGTAATTACAGTTCAAACTCAACTCTGGAGGCTCCACGTAAGAGCAGGGGTTCCCGGGGGACAGGGCTTCCCAAGGAGGAGGTACGCACGCGGCAGCGGCCAGCCCCGCAGGGGACACGGGGTCCCTTGCCCTAGTTCCTCAGCAGCTTCCCGGGGCATTTCTGCTGGGACTCAGCCTCCTCGGAGTTTGCGTCTTCTCTTAATCAAAACTCAGGGAGCGAGGCAGAGCTGGCACAGAGCAAGGGAAGCAAATCGGTCCCTAGATCTCTACAGAGCCCTTGCAGCAGGGGAGAAGGTAGAGCAGCTGCCGTGTCCCCACGTTTCCTAGCAGGGACGTCCCCCCTTCGCCCTGGTTCTCCCAGCGACTCCAGCGCAGGGCACGTCAGCGAGGTCGCAGATGGAACTCATCAGCCCGAGTAACACCGACAGCAGTTTAACTTTTTTTATACTGAGAGTCCCAAATTAAGCACTCCTGCCCAACAGGCAGACACAATACCTGCTGCTCTGGGTACCTACTGGAGCCGCCCTGCCCAAGGGTGTGGGTCACCCATGCTGGCTTACATCCAAGCCGGCCTCTAAGCTGCAACCGCAGCCAGGGTGAGTTAAACACAGCAGCAGAGATGCGAATATTTGTTTCAAACTAATCTCCGGTACAACGGCCCCCCGTCCCATTGTGCGAAGCTTGCTTCGAACCCACACGAGCCTCTGGCACAGGAGTCAGCTCAAGTTTCACAGACAGCATGACACAGAGAGCCGTTCCCGCTGACATTCCCGTTTTTAAGCGGAGCGTTCTCTGCCCCAAACAGCAGCAGCACCCAAGCAAAGCCTGCAGCCAGAGCACGGCAGCCAAGCCCGAAGCCAACGTGCCGAGTTCACCTACCACGACCACTCCGTAGTGGATGTGCGCCAGGGTGAGGAAAGCAGTTAACAAGTAGAGGAGAAGCGTTTCGCTGTTCGGCGTGAACCCGGACATCACCACGAAGAGCACCGCCGCTATGGGGAGCAGCATCCAGTTGAGAGGCTGGCAGCGTGTGCTGCTCATCTGACAGACGATCAGTTGGCACTGCAGGAAGAGAAAGCTGTCAGAGCTTGCACCCAGTATCGCCTCTGCAAGCCCAGAGCTGTCCACAGTGCAGAGAGGACGGGCACACGTGTACATGTACCAATCATCTCCACTTGCAACTATCATCACACAAAGTTTCCCTGAGTTTCTCACTCGGGATCTTTCTTTGCTTTGGAATTCCTGTGGGACACACAGAGCAGAGCCTCGTGGGGCAGGAAGGTAACAGGGAAACAGGCATCAAGGGCATCTTTAAAAGAAAAGAGTTCCCTTGAGCTGACCGAGCCTTACCAGCGTTATCTGCATGATCAGCAGAAAATCCTGCCAAGCAGCAGCGTGAGCTGCTGGACCCAGGGTATGGACACACAGAGCTGCTCAGCCACACAGAGTCATAGAATCGATTAGGTTGGAAAAGACCTTTTAAGATCATTGAGTCCAGCCATTAACCCAGCACTGCCAAGGCCACCACTAAACCATGTCCCTCAGCACCACATCTCCCCAGCTTTTAAATCCCTCCAGGGACAGGGACTCCACCACTGCCCTGGGCAGCCTGGGCCAGGGCCTGACAGCCCTTTGGGTGACGAATGTCTGAGGTGACGAGTGTGGGTGCCTTTGTTAAGGTCTCCAGCAAGCACAGATGCAATACGCAGCTAAATCGGATTTTGACAAAAGCTTTAGTCCCCCACATTTTAAGTTTATCCCAAAAAAGGAAGCGGGAACTCCTTTCGTATTAGCAGTTTGCTATTCACAACACAGAGGCTGCATGCGTGTGTAAACACACTCAATTTAACTAATTCTCTAGTTTCTCAAGAGTTGGAGCTGCAGCACAAAATCCACAGACCCCAAACCCCGTCTGCTTTCCTGTTTGTTCTTTCAATCACAGCAAAATAAAAAAGCTGTTAAGTTAATCTTCGCATCTCCCTTCTCCCCTCACATTTGAGCCGGACTTTTTCTTCCTGCCTCCCAAGCGTCCTGGCAGGCTTCACGCTCCCCAGGGGATCAACTGGAGCATAAAGCAGAAGCTGCTTACAGAAATGTTAGCGAAGGCTGTTCCAACCATGAAATAGAAGAGCCTGGGATGGACCTCCAGGATGTCCGTCGGAGACATGAAGATCCACGTGGTGCAGAGCAGGAACAGCAACACTGGGGATACCAGTGGCAGCATGATTTCGTACACAGAGTGGTGCTTCAAGGTGTTATTTTTATAGGCCCTGAAACACAAGCAAAGAAATGAAAACACATGGAACCACAGCTGAGAAATACCCGGTCCCTGCCTTCAGGAGAGGGCTGCAAAATCTCATTGGCCGTTCTGCTACTCAAAACTGCTGATATCAGTCAGAACCACAGTCAGAGGAGGAAGACGCACGCTTTCATTGTTAACTCGGAAAACTCATGAATTACAGAGGCACCTGGCTGGGTGGCTCTCTGGGTTAGAATCATGGAATCGTTAAGGTTGGAAGAGACCCTTAAGATCATAGAGTCCAACCGTTAACCCAGCGCTGCCAAGCCCACCACTAAACCATGTCCCTCAGCACCACATCTCCCCGGCTTTTAAATCCCCCCAGGAATGGGGACTCAGCCCCTGCCCCGGGCAGCCTGGGCCAGGGCCTGACAGCCCTTTGGGGGAAGGAGTTTTCCCTAATATCCAACCTAACCCTGCCCTGGCGCAGCTTGAGGCCGTTCCCTCTCGTCCCATCGCTTGTTCCTGGGGAGAAGAGACCGACCCCCCCGGCTCCAGCCTCCTTTCAGGCAGTTGCAGAGAGCGATGAGGGCTCCCCTCAGCCTCCTCTTCTCCAGGCTGAGCCCCCCCAGCTCCCCCAGCCGCTCCTCCCCAGCCTTGGGCTCCAGCCCCTGCCCCAGCCTCGCTGCCCTGCTCTGGCCACGCTCCAGCCCCTCCATGGCCGCCTTGGGGTGAGGGGCCCAGCGCTGAGCACAGCATTCGAGGGGCGGCCTCCCCAGTGCCCAGCACAGGGGGACGATCCCTGCCCTGCTCCTGCTGGCCACACCATTCCTGACACAAGCCAGGATGCCACTGGCCCTCTTGGCCACCTGGGCACACTGCTGGCTCATGTTCAGCGGCTGTCGACCAGCACCCCCAGGCCCTTTCCCGCCGGGCAGCTCCCAGCCGCTCCTCCCCACGCCTGCAGCGGTGCCTGGGGTTGCTGTGCCCCCAGTGCAGGACCCGGCCCTGAGCCTTGCTGACCCTCACCCAGTGCCTGGGCCCATCGACCCAGCCTGGCCAGGGCCCTCTGCAGAGCCTCCCTGCCCCCCAGCAGATCAACGCTCCCGCCCAGCTTGGTGTCCCCTGCAAACTGACTGAGGGTGCCCTCGGTCCCCTCCTCCGGATCATCAAACAGGACAAGCCTACAAAAACTGGGGGTCCTTCTGCAAGACCCTGCTGAGCAGGCTGCCAGCCCGCTCCTCCCAGCGCCCCCTGCAAACTGGGACCTTCTGGTGTGTCAGAGCCACTTTGCCACACTGAGGACAGTCGTCTGAAAACTACTAAGGAAATCCAGTTATAAGAGGCTTCGGTAGCTCTTGCAAAGGTGCTAGCGCAGGGAGGGAGACTTGAGGATGGAGAGACTTACTTGTAGAAGTTATACAGGCTCATCGGCAGCGTCACAGTGAGCGCACAAGCTGGAAGAGAAAGAGCTGCGTTACTGCCCCGCGAGAGAGGGAGACCATCACATGCACCCCACCAGCGGGCAGGCGGTTGTGCTCTGGTTTAAGCTGCTCGCATCAAAAATAGCTCAGAGGCGCACCAAGAATAGCTCGGCACATTTAACAGTCGGTGCTCGTTATTCTGGTCCAAGAGCTGTAATTACAAGATAAGGTCTGCTATAAATTAAAGATATTTCAATTTTTAAAGGTTGCATTAATGAGCCCAGTATTATGCTTTAAACAGTTACAATGTTTAATTATAATACTCTCCTTAATGAGACATGAGGTGAGTTCAAACTCCACAAGTGACATGGCTGTGCACAAGTTTTCAGCCTTCAAAACAAAGCCAATTTGCTATTTCTCCCAGTGTGAGCAGGCATTTTCAGTTCCCATTTTGCAAAAGAGTTCTCGTCATCTAACTTGACAAATGATACAAAGAGTTCAAATAACTTCGAAATTCTAGACCTCAACAGGGAACACCACCAGCTACGCTCAAACCCACGCGAGTCTATCACAACTCCTTCCATGTTGATCGAGCAGTAGGTATTTTAACAGAGCTGTAAATATTCCTGCTTTTAGTAACCCAGCTCCTATCCAAGCGCACAAATCCGGCCAACGTAGGCATCACGCTCTATTTTTCATATCGGAAAACTGCATTTATTATTCATGTGTTAAGTTATATGACTGCCAAAGGAAAGCTCAGAATATCCACCTGATTAAGCAAAGTGCAAGCATTAGATTTAACACAATTCAAGACATACTGACTTGAAATTAAGTAGCTATGATTAACCCCTAAAGAAAGGGACACAGTCTAAGAAAAATTAAGCTAAGAAAGAACTTGTGAATAAGCCGAATTTCATTAAGCAAAGACAGCAGCTCTCCCTCGCTGCGTTACCCTTCCCTTTGCAGTGGCTTGTTCTGACTGACCACTGGAGAGAAAGGCTGGGCTTTTATTTGATATTTTTCTTCTTATTATTTAATTTTCAGATGGTTGGACGGAGGGCAGGATCCCCAAACAGCAGAGCGCTTTTCCCCACCTCTGTGGCTGTAACCTCCCTCCTGCAGCAGCCCTGGAGTTAACTTCTCCAAAGTAACTACGCAGAAGACAAAAATCCTTCGAAATCCCGGGAAAGGGCAGGCTGCAAGAACACCCTCAATTAATCACTTCAATAACAGCCTACAGGAGCTTTCATTACAGCAAACAGAACAGCGTTATCATGTAATTAAGACATTGGGTTTCGTTAAAAAGGTGGAGTTTAAAAGACAGGCTTCAACATGGAGTTTCTTACCAATAATCATTGTAGTGAATAGGTCTCTATATAAGAAATTAAACAGGAAAGGTGCATACCAGGCCTCAACTCCCACAATGGCTGTCACTATGTAGACAATTGAAATGGTCTGAAAGAAAGCACAGGACAAGCAGGCGTGAGCAACCGGACCGGCAAGTCTGGCAGCAGCCGGCCCGGCAGCGCGACGCGCGTGCCAGGCAGCTTCAGGGAAAGGCAGCTCGAGAAGTACGCTCCACGCTACATCATGTTCACTTCTCCCCACCGGCAGGAAGGAGAAAAATAAAAGAAAACCCACAAACACCCCATGTTATGAGAGCAGGTCTAGTAAGTGCAGTAGCTGAGCTGCTGAGAAGGTACGACCAGGAGCTGCTCCTCGCAGCACGAGCAAAGATGCCCTCGCACAGCCTGAACTCACAAGATGCGTGAAGCACGGAGAGAGGTTTCATAGAATCATGGAATCGCTTAGGTTGGAAAAGACCTTTAAGACCATCGAGTCCAATGACTTTATACTACAAGTTGCAGTGACCCCGGAGGGTTTGTTCAGGGACTCTTTCTGATCCCTCTGCTGAAGCAATTACAGGGTAAAAGCTAATAAGGGATATTGCAGTTTTAACAGTAAGCCTGAAGCTGGGTGAAGCAGGCTGCAGGGCAGCTTAGCCCTCCACCCCCTGCCCTTCTGCAACAGGCAGAGAGAGATCTGAAAGCATTAGGGTTAAGCAATGGTTTTGGAGAAAGGGGTCGGAGTATAGTCAGAGGAGACCAGCTCCGATCTCCTTTTACTAGCAGAGATGATTATTGCAATTAATGCAGCTGCATTAATTGCACTCTCCTTCCAACTCGTTGCTTTTCCACCCAGCATCTGACGAGCCAGAAAATAAAGGAGCACTGTGTGCGGCGCGGTGCCGCAGACGGCACCCGGGCTAGGGAGGACGGCAGTACAGGTGAATCGTGCCATCCAGAGCCTGCTCCCAGTTCTGATGGGCGCTTCAGAAAGAGCTTCCTGCAGAGAAGTCCTTAACGAGAGATGGACATGCCAACATACCAAAGGGCCCACCACCGTCAGCCTCGGCATCGACTGCCCAGTTACCGGGGCACCTCCCCAGGAACCTGTGCTCCAGGCACACCGATTAACATGCCAATTAGTTACTCTGCTACGTTTTGGCACGCATCCTGCTAGCGCCAAAAGGCGCTCCAAACTTCTAGACTTGAACGTACCCACGTTGGGGTAACGCAGGAAACTAATTAGAGCAACGATTTAGGCGGCCGAAACATGCATCTGAGGACAGCAGAAACCAGGCGGAGGAAACAGAAGGCAATATCCATTCTTCAAGCCTGTTTTTGTGGAGAGACCATCTACAAGAGCTACTCGGAACAAAATAAAAACCACACCACACAAACCTCCTTGGATTTAATGGTTTTGAGCAGATGAACGCTAGTGCCACATGACCCCGGCTCATTAAAGCAATTATAGCTCAAAGTCATGCAAGCAGTCTTGGAAAGCTCTCCTCCTCCACGATGCCTGGGGACAGGCTGAAGACACCCACCTCCAGAGCGCGTTGCAGTGATGGATTTAAATCACAGAAGGGTTTGGGATAGAAGGGACCTCCAAAGGCCACCCAGTCCCACCCCTGCCATGGGCAGGGACATCTCCAACCAGATCAGGGTGCTCAGAGCCCCGTCCAACCTGGCCTTGAATGTGTCCAGGGATGGGCCATCTCCCACTGCTCTGGGCAACCTGGGCCAGTGCCTCACCACCCTCAGCGTGAATTTACAGGGCTTTGGACACGTGGCAGAGCTGCACGCAGCCCTTGCACACCTCAGTGGGCACTACTGCACCCCAGGCACGCTAGCGGTTTATTGAGCTCCTGCTGAAGCCGAGCAGCGGCTGCGGCGTGTACTTACCACCTGGCTGATGTCATATCCCCAGGGCAGGAAGAGGATCCCTGTGTTATACTTCTCCCAGTGGGAGAGGATGAATGAAAACAAGACCACCCATAAGAGGAGGTAGAGAACGAAGACGCTGACACCCGTGGAGCCCCGTCCAAAGGTGGAGTAGACCGTCACGACAAAGTACACGCATGCCCAGCTGTCCAGGCCGTGATCAAAGAGTTCTCCCAGGGGCGTGCTGGAGTTGGTCCGGCGAGCCTGTTTCCCATCAACGCCATCTGGGAAGAGAACAAGGAGAAACGGGGAGTTTTGCTGGACGCCCCCACACAAAGCAACGGGCTGGTTTGCAGCTGACAAAGTGCACGCAGGCAGCGAACAGCAGCGTTCGCTACCTCCGTCCTCTAACGGGGAGCGCACTTCCCACTCCCCTGCTCCACTTGAGACTGAAAAATACAATAAAGTCTGACGAGATTACATTTATTTAAAGCAGACTGAAGACAGAATTTCACAGTTCATCTCCGAGTCAGTTCCAGCATCCTCCTTTCACATCAGCTGCTCTGGGACAACTTCCGTCTATCCACTTCGCAAAGCAGCTTGCAGGAGCTGCTCCAGCAGCCCAAGCAGCAATGGATTAGTGCGTGGCAGAAGCCCAGAACCAAAGATTTCTCAACGGTCTCGCAGATAAGGCGACAGACACAAACCCCCACGATTAACTGAAGTCTTACCTAACGTATAGGCAATGAAGTTGAGGAGACCCACAACAACCCACACTCCGTTCGGAACGTGCTGGTGATCGGGAGCTGCAGAGATCAGAAAGACCCAGGTCAGGACAGCTCAGTATGTACTTTCAGTGGGTTTATTTTGGCACAAGAGGCACGGCAACGAGGACCGGCAGCTCACCAAGACAAAGCACCTACACAACTCAAACAGTGAAACCGAGACGTTAGCTTTCCAGGACGTGATGGCAGAGCCGTTCCACAACAGCACGTTGAAACTGGGTCACCGAGGACTTTGCTTTCTAGGACATACTTGCCCTCTTGTCCCCAGCCCCCCAAAGTCCTGGGATCTAAGAACTGGGGAGGGCAGCTAGCAACTGTAGCCCAACTGTAGCCCAAATGCGTGCCACAGAAGTGCATGCAGATCAGATTCTCCTCAATCACTTGCTGGTAGAGCCTCTTTGAGATGTGGTAACACCCTGCCTCTGCAGACACATGTGAGGATTATTCCCCTCCCAGTCTCCAGCCTGCATTCTGCCAATTGAAACCGAGTTCCTCCTTAGTAACACCTCCGCCTCCTCCAGCGTGGTTACGGCAGACAGCCAGCTTCGCTGTCTGCAACTCGGGGAGCCCAAAGGTCCATTTGAAAAAAAGCAGGAAGAGGCACGGCTTCTCGGCAGCAGCCTCGCAGGAGGACACATGGAGGTCTCCTGGGGGAACGACGATTCCATGAAATGCCACCTCCTGTTCCCTTACAGCAGGACGACGGTGCCTTTCGAGCAGCAAACGGAAGGCATCATGTCTACAAAACCATCCAACGAGGAGGGAAGGCACAAGCTTCTGGAGGCCTTGCCAGCAAAATAAAAAGCTCTTTCCAAGCAGGACATGCATAACATATATGTACAAAAGGGTCCCAAAGCATGAGAGCTTCACCATCCCTTTGGCAGAGCCCAAGTTTCTGGACATCTGATGTCCCAGGGATTCTCACACTGAGCCTCCTTCCCTGAGCTACTGCTGCCAGCTTTTCTTCCTGTGGCTCTTGGACCAAAACACAGCCCAAATCTTAGCTAACAGCCACCGATGCCGCCTGAGCTTTTGAAAGCCTGGCATATTGAAAACAGTACTTGTCTACCCACCAATGAAGACAATCCAGTATTTTTCCCACTTAACTGTGTTTTGATGATTGGCCCAGTTTTAGAAGAACTAGATGAACTCTTCTGAGCAACCTAAACCAAACCTGGCAGGGGCAAAGGGAGCGAAAAATACAGAGAGGAAGCTATTGATAAGTGACAGAGTAATCTTTTCCCTGGGACACCCCCGGGAGGAAGGGGGCACAGCTGAAGCTTTGGATTCACAAACAGATGAACATGGGTAGGACCCTGGGAGCTCCCGACCTGCCAGCCTCCCCTCTGTGCCTGGGGAGATCAGGGCACAGATCCTCCTAGCAGCTGCGCTAAGGCGCATGGAGGACAGGGGGGTGATTCGGGACAGCCAGCACGGCTTCACCCAGGGCAAGTCCTGCCTGACCAACCTGGTGGCCTGCTGTGACAGAGTGACTGCATCAGTGGACAAGGGAAGAGCTACGGATGCCATCTATCAGGACTCCCATAAGGCCTTTGACACGGTGCCCCACAACATCCTTCTCTCTAAATTGGAGAGGTATGGATTTGATGGGCGGACGGTTCCGTGGATGACGAATTGGCTGGATGGTGGCATCCAGAGGGTGGTGGTCGATAGCTCGTCCATATGGAGACCAGTGACAAGTGGTGTCCCTCAGGGGTCCGTACTGGGACCAGCGCTGTTCAATACCTTCATCAGTGACACAGACAGCGGGATCGAGTGCACCCTCAGCAGGTTTGCAGGTGACACCAAGCTGAGGGGTGCGGTCGACACGCCTGAGGGACGGGATGGCATCCAGAGGGACCTGGGCAGGCTGGAGAGGTGGGCCCGTGTGAACCTCATGGGCTCAACGAGGCCAAGGGCAAGGTCCTGCACCGGGGTCGGGGCAACCCCTGGTATCAGCACAGGCTGGGGGACGGAGGGATGCAGAGCAGCCCTGCCGAGAAGGACTTGGGGGTGCTGGGGGATGGAAAGCTGGCCACGAGCCGGCAATGTGCGCCGGCGGCCCAGAAAGCCAAGCGTCTCCTGGGCTGCATCCCCCGCAGCGTGGGCAGCGGGGCGAGGGAGGGGATTCTGCCCCTCTGCTCCGCTCTGGGGAGACCCCCCTGGAGCCCTGCCTCCAGCTCGGGGGTCCTCAGCACGGGAAGGACATGGAGCTGTTGGAGCGGGGCCAGAGGAGGCCACCAAAATGGTCAGAGGCTGGAGCAGCTCTGCTGGGGAGAAAGGCTGAGAGAGCTGGGGGGGTTCAGCCTGGAGAGGAGGAGGCTGCGGGCAGAGCTGATTGCGGCCTCTCCGTGCTTAACGGGGGCCTACAAGAAAGGTGGGGACAGGCTTTTTAGCGGGGCCTGCGGCGACAGGACAAGGGGGAATGGTTTTAAACGGAAAGAGGGGAGATTCAGACTGGACAGAAGGAAGAAATTGTTTGTGCTGAGGGCGGTGAGGCCCTGGCCCAGGTTGCCCAGAGCGGTGGGAGATGGCCCATCCCTGGACACGTTCAAGGCCAGGTTGGACGGGGCTCTGAGCACCCTGGTCTGGGTGAAGATGTCCCTGCCCATGGCAGGGGTGGGACTGGGTGGCCTTTGGAGGTCCCTGCCCACCCAAACCATTCTGTGATTCTACGGTTACTGTTAAAAAGTTGAAAGCTGTGCACATCCTTATCTTACGCAGAACGGTGAAACTGAGAAAGAGGATTTTGCCTTTGTTAGTCTAAACATGGCACTGGCATGTTTTTGCAAGAGGGCAATTAGCTGGGATGCAAAGAACAAGGCTCTGCCTGCCGACTTCAGGGAAGCAGAGTTTCCCACATAACCCTGTTAGATTTTAGGCACCGGGTTCTTGTCTGCTCTGTAGGCAGAGCCAATTCCTACCCAAGATTTCGGCTGTTTCCTCCTCCCTTGCCCGCATGCTGCCAGCCAGGCTCACGTCCACCCAGCAGCCGGACGGAAGGTGTCGCATTCGGACAAGTCCTCGTCACGAAGCCCTGCGAGTTCAACCCCTCAACTCTGTCCCTCCTCTGGCACCGCCACCTGCCTCTGGGAAGGCCCAGACTAAGAGGCCTTATCAATGAGCACCAGAAGTCGCGGCAGAGGAGGTGGCAGATTTCACCGCTCCGATGCTTCGCATCCAAACAGGAACAGGCAGCCTTACCAGAAGCATAAAAGTCAGGGTCGAAGTATGCCATGAGGAAGAAGTTGAAGACAAGCAGCAGGAAGCCAGAAAACGTTATCAAATTTGGGGCCAGCCAGGTAGGGAAGATCTATGGGAAAGCAGCAAAAGAACATATGAACTCATTAAAACATGTAATAAGGACCACGCGCTGCTCTCGGCCATGGCAGAGACCTGGTTACAATCGTCTGGGTGTTAGACAACACTGCTTAGTCGCATCTGGCATATCACGGGGCAGCAGGAAGCTTTAGGCTGCGATACAGCGAGCTCGGGGCAGGCTGCATGCTGGAAGGCAGTGCCCTTTGTAATTAGTTGCACCACAAACGAAGCAGGGCTTTTCAGCTGTCAGTTTTACAGAGAAGACTTTGTGGTGACTGGAGTTTTGCTGTCCCACTCAGGGCAGGACAAGGTCTCACCTTCACTATCGTGTTCCAGAAGGGATGCATGACGTACAGAGACAAGGGGTTGCTGTCCACGGCGCTGTACTGTGAACAAGGGAAAAACAAAAAACAATAGTTAGGGCTCCACCAACACTTCCAAAAAGCCAGAGATCCTGAATATTGAGCTTTCCATGAGGACACCTGCTACCCGAGTCTTGGCATGGCAAGAACACTTGGGTCAAGGACGGAGTCTCACCAGGGACGGTGCTAAACAACCCACAAAGCACTCACCAGCTCCAGCGACACTGGCCACGGACCTGCAGAGGCGGCTCTCAGGTGCCCATCTCACGCCTGCACCCGATGCCTCCCCTCCGCAGGGAGCAGCCCCACGAGAAGAGCGGGTCGCGTGCCCACCGCAACAGTTTTTGGAAGGTGGGAAGAGACTCAAGGACACGCGATCTCCTTTGCAGCCAACGCTCCCATCAGAGCCCTGCACCCCGATGGCCACACCACGGTCTGGTGGCACTCCTCACAAGAAGTGACAGTCCCACAGCCCTAAGCACCCACACCGTGGGACTGACCCACCGAGGACAGCTTGGCGTGCTCTTGCTTGAGCAACCCTGTAGAGCCCTGCCCTGCAAGGCGAGCAGGACCTTCTCGGCTCAGCACCCAAAGGCACCATGCAGAAGGGTAGGAGGAGACGTCCCCACCAGCCATGAGAGCTGGGGCCGGTCTCTAGGCTCCTTTGCGCTTACGCTCCGGCACCCTTTCTGCCAGAGGCTGCAGGAGGACAGCGATGAGCCCCCTTGGTGGGGTCCCCAAAACGGGACAGCGTTCTCTGACGGACAGGATACTAACGGGGGGCTTCAAGGGATACATTTCTGTGCCGACAGCTCCGAGTGACCCAGGCACAGCCAGTGACTGACCCCAGAGGTCCTGCACAAGAACCAGCACGCTTCAGTCGAAGCCACCGAGATGGCAGCTATCACTGTCTCACTCATCTCCAGCCACTTGGAAGAGACCTTCTCCTCCCAGAAAGACAGAAGATATTCATGAGCAAGGTCTTCTACCCCCTCCCCTGCCCTGCAGATACTCCAAAACACCACGTACTCCACCATACCACCACACAAGTATCTCCGAATCCTGCACATCCCGTCACAGTTTCAGGTACAGAGGGTCATCTGGCACTAAAGAGCCGTGCAGAGGCACCAGCTTCCCGGTGCAGCCACGCAGGTGACCTGGGCTGGCTCGTGGGCACCCTGGGACGTGGGGCTCCCAGCCGAGCTCCCAGCCCCACCAAAGGAGGTGGGGACAGAGACTGGGGCCAGAAAGGGAACAGAGCGATCGTAGCAGCACAGGCAACAGATTTCACTGTTTGGAGGTAGGACCCATGTCATTTTTCCTTGCTCAGTTAGGGCAGAGCAGTTTGAAGCCGTTGCCCGCTGACCTGGTGAAGGATCAGCATCTTGCTCCTTGCCTGCACCCAGCTCAGCGAGCTGGAGTCCACGTTTCCAAGGGGAAGGACTGGCGGGTGAACACCAGGAGGCCCGTGGGTACCCCAGGCAGGACGGGTCTCGGGGGGCTCCTCTCCATTAAGGAGCTGAGATTTCCGCAGAGGCAGCTGCTGCCCTTGGGAAATGGGGAGGAAGAGCTCTTACCCCTCACCCCACTGCTTTCAGATCACTTGGCGGGGGGGAAATAAAAAAAAATCAAAGACCTAGACAACCCATGAAACAGTTTCCAGTTAGAAAGTTAAAATTTGACATCATTTGGCTGTCAAGAGCACCACGAGCTGTAATCTGCTCTCCAGCTCCCAGTCTGTTCCTAGCAAAGATTACCCCGTCTAAAGTCCTCTTCCCCAAGTAACACTTTGATAAGAATCCCAAGAAAAATTTCATAGGCTACGAAATTCCTCGGCTCACACGCTCAGTGCCAAGCAGGGCAGCTCCTGGTGCCCACCCACCCCGGGTCCCCATGGTTGGGACAAGACCCCCGCAGCTCCCCAGCATCGCAACCCCACGCTGGTCGAATCCCAAGTTCATAAGCAGTGTTATGGAAAGCAACCAAAGCCTCCACCCCTCCCTGCACCGCCACGGACATAACCTCTGCACTCCCTGAGATAAGGGGAGCTCGGCTGGTAAAAGGAAACCCATCAGCAGAGAGCAGCTCCGCGTCCCCAGCCGCCCCACGGCCTTGACCTAGCCACCGTCTCTGCACCCACGGCTTGTTCCTCCCTCTGTGCTCCTCTCCTCAGCTGGAAACCCCATTTCCCCCAGAAGCAGCCTGTCCGTTTCAAAAGCTGGGAAGAAAGTGGTGGGAAAAGGCAAAGCACCTCCCCACAAGACAGATGCCAGCAGGAGGAAGGGGCACCAGGTCTCGCCTGGCTCTGAGCATGCAGGCTAAGAGCTTACAGCATTTTTTCCTAAGTGGGTGAATCCCATCCTTGGCAAGCATTTCTGTACCCCCACCAGCTCTTCTCTGCCCTCCCCGCGACGGATCGGTCCGTCTCGCTGGGGGTCAGCCCCAGTGCTTACGTCCCCACAACAGCAAGCCCATCGGAGCTGCAGAGCAAGCAGCAACAAAACCCCGAACTCCATGCCGTGCGGAGGCAAGGTTTAAGCCGTAAGGAATTTCAATCCCAGCTTAATGCAATTTCAAGGGACAGAATTCCAAACGCTTTATGAGATAATAGGATTTGAGCTACTGGTTACGGGAGGAGGAGAGCTGGAGACTGATTAAATCTCCTTATCCCCAAAACAGCCTGGAACAAGAAAACAGATGCAATGCTTGAAGCAAGGCAGGGGAAGAGCTCTGGAGTTTCTGTGCTCGTGTTTCTAAGGTACCTCGGGGAAGTTTTCCCAGGCCCATGTCCCGGGAAGCGTCCCCCTCTCCCCCCACGTTCGGGGATAATAGTCAATAAGCAGCTTTTCCCCACGGTCACACGTGTTCCCACCTTGCTTGCAGAACTCAAAGACCTGGAACGACCTGTTTCTCAGGGGAGCGGGCAGCTGTTTTGCAGAGGTTTGCTGATACAACCACCCCAGCTTCAACCGGTCTCCTGGAGGGACACTTCTTTGCCTGCTGAGCGAGGCAGGTAGGCGCTCTGCCAGCTCAGAGGACACCAAGAGACCAAAGGGACCGAGGTGGGGCTGGCGCCAGCCTGCCTGCCACCCTAAGGGACGGCGCTCCCGGGCAGCCAGGACAAGGCTGCCTGCCCAGGACAGCCACCTGCCAGAATACCAATGACCCGCCAGGCATCTTCAGCTACAAAACTCACAAGCACCTGCCATACCCAGCCTCCCCGCAACCGCTTTTTGTCACTTGGTTTCTTTCCTACAGTCATTCCACCTCTTTACCTTCTTGCGCTAGCAAGAAGGGGGTCCCGAGCTGCACGGCACGTGAGCTCTCCGCTCCGCAGGGGACAGCAAGCCAGCAGCACTGCTGGGGACGCTGGCAGCGGGTGAAGGAGGAGGGACGGGCGAGGACAGGCAACACGGGCAGGCTCACCACCCCCTCAGGGTGCCGGGCCTCTGCGTGGTCAGAGCTGGAAGCAAAGCAAGCTGCGGAGATGCTTCACTTGCAGCTCGCTCCTCCGGCTGCTCACCCTCCAGCCCACGCCACGGGAAGAGCGTGGCTCCTTGAAGGGAGCCCTTAGCCAGGCTCCTCGTTCCTGCGTCAGCCCTCCACGGCCGATGTTCTTGGAGACTGACGTTCCCAGAGGAATACAGGCTCAGGATACCTGTCTCCATCCGCCTGTTCATGCACGCTTGTGCCTTGGAGCGAAGCTGAGGAAGGGGCCTGACACCCCCCCCCCCCCCGAGAGCGCCAGGCTGCAGCGTGGGGCTCGTACCCCCCCCAAAGCTCGTCTCACACTCAGCGGCCGCGGTTGCTCTGATGAAACACTCCAGAGGCTATAAACACAGCAGTGGTTTAGCTCACCACGCACGGCACCGGCTCCGTCATTCACCCACCTCATCCTCCCTGCCAATGAGCATCAACTTTTCCATTTTGGATCTCTGCGCATTGGTCTAGCGACTCACGCATGTGACTATTATCCTGCTCCAGGTCATATTTCTATCACGGCCTGTGACTACCACCAGCTAGGACTCTTGATTTCTCCCTCATTTTCAGGGAGAGAGGGGGAAAAAAAAAACCAAACACGAGCGCATGGAAGGAATTTCGTCCACCCCAGAGCCTCCTTCTCAAAGCAGACAGGCATTTGTAACGGGCCCTGCTCTAAAATAGCACCATGCATGCAGACACCGCTTCTCCTTACAATTGCAGGAAGGAGGCAGCCAGCCCAGGCCGTCCCCCTGGGATTCGGTTTTAAACTTCTTAAGAAAAGAGCCAACTTTTCAGCAAGAACCTCATCACGCGCGCGGTACAGCAGCAGCCTCTCCTGCGCCCTGGCCGTGCCAGGATGGCCACGGGATCGCTTGCTCCACCCAGCCACCCCGCAGGTTGCCGCAGGGCACCCCAACAGCCGGTCCCAGCTGCCACGGAGCCGTCGCGGGCGCAGCGGTGCGCCGACTGCAGCGTTACGGGATTTAAAGACACGAATGGCTCACACAGCTTAAAAACAACATTAATCATGCAACCAGGACATTTCTGGAAGATCCAATTATGCATCCAAGGAGGAAAAAAATACAGATTTATAGCCCAGATTCTACTAATAGCCTTCCTGTCCAGAAAAACAATGCTGCTTTTAAGTAATCCGGTAACCAGGAGCCAGCCGCTGACCAAACGCTGTCGCACGGGTGCCCTGCACGCACCGGTGTCGGACCTGAACGGATCTGGGGTGGGCTGGGAGAGGACAGCACTGGTGGCACAGGCACCAGCGCTGGGGCCAGAAAGCAAAGGTGGATTTGTATGCCCCATTTTGCTCGCAGGTGCTCCAGCAAGGCCCACAGCAGCCTGTGCTGCCAGCCGTGAGCCCGCATATCGCTGCTTGCACCTGCAGCAGAGCAGAGGGAGCCTCGGCAGAGCAGCTCCAGCAAGCCCATAAGGCCATTTGCTATAAATTTCCTTAAGTAGGAAGAGGGCATGAGGCTAAGAACCTGCTCCCATCAGGCTCAAGATAAGCCAGGAGGCAGTGAACTCGACAATCCCTGGCAAACGTAATTGAGCAGAGCCATGCCAGTGCAAACAAGTCACGTTTGCACTATGCCCACACTCCGCTGATGCATGAGAAGTCACATCGTGCTTTAACGGTACTTATTAACTCGAGCCCTGTTTATCTTTTCTAAGGTCATTTCTCAGCTGGCATAAGAACGGAGCACGCTGGCAGTGGTAAACCCCCAATCACCACATGAGCCGATGGGTTTGGCTCCCACCACAAGCAGCAGCAGCTCAGCAGGCAGAAAACGGCACGAAGGATGTCCCGTCCGCCCGCGCCGCGGCGGGGAGGGACTGCCCGAGCAGCCGGCAGACACCGCCCGGCCACGCCAGCTTCAGTGCCAGCACTGCTTCCCTCCTCCTGCCCGTTTTTCACCATGCAGGTTTTAGACATCTAGCAATTAAAGATGCTTCAAAACACAGCATGCAGGGGTCCCGCCAAGGTTGGAGCCCCCCTCCTCCAAGAGGGACTACCGCACCGAGCGGAAGCCTCCTTCCTGCTCCCCAAGCCCCACTGGGTGTGGAAATTCATTGGGAAAACCAGATTTCTGCCCTGCCGACACTCTCTCACGTCCAGAGCCCCAGCTCTCACTGACACCAGCTGCAATATTATCCCTCATCTTCTGCAAACATGGATGCGGGACCACTCCTCCAGCAAAGCCAATGGTGATGAGCATCGGGGAGAAGCTCGCTCTTCCCCGCAGCTCGGGGAGCAGAAGAGGCGCTTAGGACCACCGGTGTGGTGCCTGGGGAGCGTGCAGCCACAGCCCCGCTCTGGCAGGAGGAATCGGCTGCGGAGAGAGGAATGCTTATCGGGATAACAGCTCTGCCTCAGAGCAGAGGTACTGCAGAGGGATAAAACAAACACGCTCGGACGCAAAGCATCAGCAATCGGCCCGGGCAGAGCCGATCCACGGTACATCTCCACCCGGCCTAACCCAGACCCGGCCACTCCACAGGCCGGACTCACTCTCCAGCACAGCGGCTCATGAAGGAACCTGTGGTCACCGCAGGAGGTCACCTTGCGAACACCCACCTGGTAGGGAGCCCACACTCGAGTCAGTCCTTGGCTATCTGAGCTCCAGCCAGCTCATCCAGAGGGCTGCAGCTCCGTGCCGGCACCGGGGTCACCCCAGGGTGGGATGGAGCGGACAGCCAGCCCGGCCACCCTACTGCCAAGTCCCGACCCCATCCCATCACCGTGCTGGGCAGGGGGAAATCATTTCTCCGTGGATACGTAACATGGAGCAACATGTTGATGGCAGGCTTCAGCAAACAGCCTGCCAATTTCCACTGCATCCAGGAGCATTCTCCGTTTGGGAGCATTAAATATCCATGAATATGGGTCACCACCGTTTCCGCTACAGTTCGAGGTGATCAGCTGCAGAAAGGATGCACAGATGGTGAGCACAGGAGTGGGAAAGATGCACCTTCAGGGGCCTGAGGCAGGGATGCAGCTAGGGGAGGATCAGGCAGCGACAAGCCTCTGGAGTGGGAATCGAGGGACCATAGCAGCAACTCTGGGGAGGAAAAACGGGGAGGGGGGAGGAAGAAAAGGCAGAAGCAAAAGGGCACAAACAGGAAACCTGTTACAATAACACTGCGACAGCCGAAAGACTTTCCTGCTGTTGCCAGAGCTGGTTTGCACTTCAAAAGAGAGGGCTGAAGCACCTAAGAGGGGAAGCAGACTAGTTTTGCAAGCCTGCTCCTGGTGCCCAAGGAGAACAGAAGGGACCAGGGTGAGCAAAGCAGCGCAGCCTGGGCAAGGGGGCAGGGGAGGAGGCAGCAGCCGCTCGCCATCCCAAGGCACACTTCGACACCCACCCCGTGCCCTCCCGAGGGCATTCAGTCCCACAAACCACCCCAAAACCTGTTTCTTGCTGGATCAGCAAGGTGAACTGGCCTCTCCAGGTGGCCATGAGCCACCGGGGAGCTGCAGACGCCGGCAAGACCGCAGCCCCAGCCTCCTCTCCAGAGGACGAGGCCATGGCAGAACTGGGCCGAATGCAGCACAGAGCTGGGTTGGATGCCAACCCATCAACCAGGAGAATACACGAGTCAGTGCAAGAAAAGAGAATTCGTTACAATCCCTAGAAAAAGAAATCAAGTTGAACTTTTAAGTATACCTATCAAAGGAAAACACAAGCCCACGCACATCAGGAGATGATTACAGATGAAGCATGCACGGCGGGGAAGGAGGGGGAAGACTACCTTCAAGTTTCGACAGAGCCTATGTGAAAGGCACAAATAAAACTTTTTTTTTCCCCAAAGCACATAACCCTCTGCCCCTCTATATCCCTCGTCCCGCCTCTCCCCAAAGAGGAAATTCACAATTAACAGAAAAAAGCCGCGTTGCTTCCTAAGCCCTGACATCCTGCTTTGTGCAAGACTTGAAGCGCAGCGACTCAGGTCAATTCTACCAGCCCTAATAACGCAGCCGTTTTCTGTGCCAGCGATGGGAAGTGATACTTTAATTTCCACAATGCACTCCAGTTCTCTTCCAAACAGTCCCAACAGCCAAATACTCGCTGCTAATTAGCAGAGAGTGACTTTTATGATGGAGTTCATTGTAGCCAAGATTCAACGTGCGTCAATAAACATTGCAGTAGACTTTCAGTGCAATCGAAGAGGCCCAAGGTGGGCTGACCAGCAGCCTATGCCATCTTTAAGTGACTGCTTTGCACATCTCGGGCGAGCATTCAAGACAAGAGCCGCGACCCGGCTCTCCTCTGCACGCCACCCGCCAGCCTTGCCTCTCCAGCAGGGCTAGGGAGGCCCCTCCAGCGCATGGAAAGGGGTCAAACAGCCAAATATACCAGCATACTCATCAGCATCACCCACCTCAACTGCTCCTTCCTTTCCACATCCCTGTGGTCGTTCATTTTGGGACTGGCTCTGTGCTGACACGGACAACGGGGACAGGGGGAGCCCAGCACTGCCGGAGCGCTCGGCTGGCTCCCTGCTCCCTATAGAGCATGCGGGAGATGTGTACAACCATTGCAGCAGACTCCAAGCAGGACAGCAAAGGAGGAAGGGGTGTGCAAAGATCTATCAGACATCTAAAGCAAAAATGCAGAGTAAGTAACAGACTTCTTTCTTTTCAAAGGGAATCTGAAGAGCAAAAGGCTGCTGAGGAGCAGTTCTGCTTCCTACTCCTCCATTGCACTCACACCCATGAAAAAAGGCACCTGGTTTTAGTAGATGTCCCCAAACACCAGCTGGGGACAGCAATCTTCTGTTTCAGGCAGGGCAAAGGATGCAGAGGGATGCGGGCAGCTGGGCAGAGCAGGGGTTGCATCCTTCACCTGCACGGCAAGAGAAGAGCTGGGAGGGCTCCCGCTGCAGGACAGGACAAGGAACCTACTGCCTGCACCCACCGCACACACAAGCTGCCCACAATTCACTCCTTTAAGGGTAAGGACTGCAGTAAAAAGCCCACACAAACAGCAGTGCAGAGCCAGAGAGAGCTCCCCTCCCCAGAGGAGGTCTGCAGCAGCACAAGCATCACCCCATGAGCATCAACCAAACCACCCAGAGAAGGGCAGCCCTGGCCCGACAGTCGCGCTGATGGACCTGCTGGCTGTTTGGCAGCCAGTCCAGCCGAGCTGCGTGTCCCCGGGCGACTCATATTCTCATACCAAAACCCACAGAGGTTTGAAGTTCCTCCTAGGAACCCCCACTATGGACTGAAGTAGCAGTAGGTCCCCGACCACAAAGGGCTTCATCATTGCCACTGTGTGGCTAAAAACAGAAAGTCTGGGAATCCCCCACCAAAATATGGTTCAATACCTTCAATGCCCCATAACGCAAAGGCCAGACCTGCGGCAGCAGCAAACAGCACCCCGAGCTGCCGGCAGCGATCTGAGGATTGATGAAGAGATGTAAACACACACAGACTTGGTCCCGGGAGTGGAACTAGCTCCTCGCTCATCAAAACCTTACAAGACACATCAGAATTGTCTCTAGAAAGCAAGATAAATCCCTTACCCTCATCTCACTGCTTAGCACAGAGCAAAAGCTCAGCCAAGGCTCGTGAGCCAGGTCATTCCCAGTTAACCTATAAGCATTGCTGCTGTCTCCTCCAACCACAGCAGCTGGGCAGTTTTCAGACCACGAGAGCTGCAAGGGACACACTTAGCTGGGCAGAGGTTCGAAACCCTGAATTTAACCGCAGAACAGGGAAGAAAGAAGAAAAACACTTCTAACTTTTAGAGCTGCTCATCTTAGAAGTCATGGAGGCTAGGAGGACTTCTGGACTTCCTTACAGCGTCCTCCGCAACACAGCACAGCCGAGCAGCACCTTGGGAAGCTACGCCCTGTGTAAAGGCAGACACAGACACACTCTCTCAGAGCAATTAAAAGAGCCCTTGGGGAAGGAGTTAAGTGATTCAAGAGCAGGGCTTCCCCTCCTTCACGCTCGTCCTGCTAAGGGCCCTGCAGGAGAAGGCAAGCTGTTTGTCTGGGGGTGAGGAAGGCTGGCCTTCTCATCACCATGGCCTCAAGCCTCACATCCACATGGCTAGCAGCAAAAAGCCTTCCTCTCTGCCGCTCCCACTACGAGTTTTGTTGTTGTTCCACTGGTCTGAACTGCCACCGGCACCCATTGGTGTCTCTGCTCGGCAGAGCAAACCCTGCAGAGATCTCTTTAGGGCTCGTATTTCCAGAGCAGCCTCTAAAAGCCTGCCAGGGAGAGCTTCCAGCCATCTGCTTCCTGCGGCGCAGCATCTGTAGCCCTGCTCTCCACGGCACTTGAAGTCTGAAGGCAAGAGGATTTCTTGAGGTTGGCTGAGGGGAAGAGCAGCCTCCACGTGGGACCAGCAGTCCTGCTTCATGCCGTTTGCATAAGGAATCTATAGAAACTGTTCAATCGACAGCCAAAGCGTGATACGTGCACGACTCGTGGATCTGCAATGCCTGGCAGGTCTGCTGCTGGTGCTGGCTCGGGCTGGTGACAGCCCAGGAGAGTGGGGTTCCCACCTGGAAGAAGGCTGCAGAAAAGGGAGAAGAGCATCCAGGAGGAGAGTACTTCCCACAACAAAAAGAAATCCTTTAAGCTAGATGCCCAGCCCTTCGGTGCACTTAGTACACCAGGTCTCCCAAGCTAAGGTCTCATCTGACGCTGCAGGACAACCGTGCTCGATACACTACTGCAAACCCAGTCTGCTGTCGTGACCCTGACCAGGAGACCGCCGTACCTCGCGGAGTCGGTGACCCACATCGCAGCCAGCCTGCGTGTGCCCAGGCCCGTGCTGCGCTGCACAGATCCCTCGGCCGCAGGATAAACTCAGCCAGCTCGGCGCAGCGGAGGAGCCGGCAGGCAGCTCCCACTCAGCATCAGTGACTGGGCCACCTGCATGTCCTTCCCTTTATCTACAAGTGCAGCAAGAAGCTCTCATGAACATCCTTTCCATCTGACACTGGAAATGAGGAACAGAGTTGTTTTCCTGCTCAAATGATCGAAATGAGGGAAACATCTTCTATGTACGGGGGTCTGCCCAGCACGCTGTGCATGGATCGGAAGCCCATTTGATGCTACACCACCTGGGGTTCCCACCATCTAAAGGGATGTAAGATTATCTATACTATTCTCTCCTTATAGCGCTAGCTCTAAACGGCACCTTACAGAGTCCAAGCACCTTTCTTATTGGGATAACAGACCAGCACCTCCTGGTGCAAAATCTCTGCTATGTATGAACCCACCACAGGGCTTGCATGCTCTCAACCACACAGCTATGCTCCATACAAGATGCCTTCTCCTCCCTCAGGAGGAGCTGGAGAAGAGCCCTCCTTTCCCTTTCCTTCGCTGCTGCAGCGGCTGCTCTGGCAGCTCTACGCGGGACGCCTCGGTAGGAGAGCAAGGCTGGGACCTGCCGAGGGGCTCCGTGCTGGGAGAACGGAACCAGCTCACAGCAGATCGACGGCCAAACCTGCAGCAAAGCGCACGTCACTGCAGAGAGAAGGTGGGATGAGCAGCGAGTCTGGACACTTTTTCTTAGTGCTTGAGCGCTGCCGGCTGCTCCCAGGCCTCAGCTCAGCAGGCCTGTGGCAGCAGACACCAAAAGGACTTCATTTTACTGCCCACGCAGCTAACGAGACAAAGAACCTCTTCACAAGAGCCACCGGCGAGCGGGCTGCCGCCGGCCTCCCCATGCCATTGCTGGTTGTGTGCTCCCCATGGGCTGCCATCACCAGCTCCTGCTCCAAAGCGAGGACACAGAAATGGAAGGATTTTAGGGTGCAGCAGTTTTGCTATAAAAGGTACTTCCCAAGCCCCAATTGACTTTCCTCTTATTGAACCCATACATGCTGCCAAAGCCTCTGGGGTGAGACACCAGCCTGTCCCACCTTTGGACCCAAACATGACACACGCCATTGCCTACCCTCTCGCGTCCCTCCCATGCCACACGTAAGGAGCGGCACTCCCACATCCTCCTTCGCTGGCATTTCCCCCAAACCATTACTCCTGAGGATGACACATACCCTCAAGGAAAGCCCAAGGTCCAGCCGGCATCACGGCAGAAACTCGTACCTGCACTTCCACCCAGCTCACACGGTGAGGAAAACACGCGAGGAGAGACCGCTTACACACACGGCCAGAGCCTCGTACACAACGCACGTCACTCCAGTACTTCCCCTGCTCCTACGTGAGCTGAATGAAAGAGCCACACAGCGACCACACACCTGGCTGTAAGATGTGCCCCAGGAATAGTCATTGGTGACTCCATCACACCAGAAGACACCAGTACAGTGCAGGACCCCACAGGGTAGAGCTGAATAAAACAGAACCACAAGCAGCTCAGACAACACTGGGCAAGGAAAGGCTACAAGAAATGCAGGGCACGTGATTGGAATACAGAAAGACAGTGACAAACCATCAAAGCCATCTGTAGCTAACAGGACACGTGAAGTTACAGCGCTCTGCCCTCACTTGCAGTCAGTCTCGCCTTCTGCAGCTGCAAGCATGGTCTCCCGACCCACTGAAACGAGCCACAAGAGTCACAGTGCCGCAGAAAGCGACGTGCAGCTCATCGAGATGCACGAGCAGAAGTAATACGAGTGCTGTGTGCAACGCAAAAAGCCATCCTTCCCCTCTCCGCTGCGCTGGCGAGGCTCCAGCCCGCATGCTGCATCCAGCTCTGGGCACCACGCTCGGGAAAGGCAGAGACAACTTGC
Organism: Nipponia nippon; assembly: GCF_047370975.1. Lineage (NCBI taxonomy): Eukaryota > Metazoa > Chordata > Aves > Pelecaniformes > Threskiornithidae > Nipponia > Nipponia nippon. The sequence goes on from NW_028262358.1 coordinate 125,967,416, forward strand.
ACAAGGGAGAGTTGTTTGGGTTGCTCTGTGAAAACAGGACTCGGAGGCAGTCTGGAGGGAAGAAAGGGGTAGGTCTTTCTCCTAGAGAAAGCAAAGTAGGAGCAGACACCTCTGTCAATGTTCCAGACGGTCCCATCATTTTCCCCCCTCCCCATAATTTTATAGAAGGAGGTTGCCCAGAAGCCTGACAGAAAGCGATTTGAAGACAGGTTTTTAAGGAGCAGATCATGACCTCTGGCATCCAACTGCAAGGTTTACGCTCCGAAACAGCAGTGCCTGGCTGCATCTTTCTTGGCAGAGGACATTCAATACTTAACAGTAACAGAGCGTCTGGTTTTGGCAGGGGACATTCAATACTCGACAACAGCAGAGCATCTGGTTTGCTTTTCTTCGGAAGGTTGACACATGCACCCTGTTCTACAGCCTCGAAACAAGAGCTTTATTTTTGATATCAAGACCTCCGCCCTGCCGTAAGCATCAATCATCTGCACGAGGCTGACAAGCCGGAGGAGGTGCTGGAGCAGACACACTTAGGATTTGTCCGGCTCTCTGACCGCCGCGTACAGCATCTCCTCGGGGGAAGCCTCGGCACGCTGCTGCCAGGCAGGGCTGTAATGCATTAGCTACAAAGGATGTATTTGTTCCAGCAGAGAAACCCTTCCTTCCCGTTTTAGGTTAGCTTAACTTAAATTGTCTCCAAAGGTACATACGTTACACCCAAATCCCACAGTCTCCTACTGAAGAAGTGTTAGAGGTACAAATAAAAGCTGCGATAACGCTGCACTTTTTGCTGCACAGCCTCCTCAGGCAGAGGAGCTCTTCAGTGTCCCTTCAAGAGCAGATAAAGGACGGTTCCCTCTACACCGCTACCACCCGTGGCACCGAGCCAGCCTGTGACAGAAGGAGCGTACACCTACCTCTCCCCCAGCCAGCAGAAATGTGCACGCTGCAAAGCTAAAACCATCTGGACTTCTGACTCGCCGCTTCCCATATGCGCTCCGGGCAGCAATGGGAGGAGTAAACCAGCCAGGGCTGGAGAAAGCTGTGGATCATCTTGCATGAAGCTCTTCTGCTCCTGCCGTATCAGCTCCAGGGACACTAGCTCCTCTCCGAGAGCGTGGACACGTTCCTTCCCTTGGACACATGTTGCCTCCTCCACATCTCCCTGAATCTGCTTGCTTTTCTCCAAATCTATCACGTACGGGCCGGAGAGGTTCTGCCCGGCACAGCTTAAAGGCTGAGGCAGAGTCAAAGGTGCAGAGCCATTTGCGGCAGGAACTGGTGGAGTCTCCCTGCAGAGGGTTTGGTTCTGACCATGCATCACCTTTTTGGCTGGTCCCACCTAAAAGCAATCACTTGTCCTAGCTGCTTTCCAGCCACGCTGGCTTTGGGTACATATTCAAATTACACAATGTGAGCCACCTTCTCAGATGACCTGCTGCGCTGCTGCCACACACTGACCTCTTCCAATACATCCCTGCACTTTGGGGACGAGGCAGAGAAAGCAGCTCAGCAACAGCTGCCTTATTCTTCCGTTATTTTGCATTGCCATCCGTACACATCCCACACTGCTCCTTCCTTCATAGGATCACAGAATGCTTTGGGATGGAAGGGACCTCCAAAGGCCACCCAGTCCCACCCCTGCCATGGGCAGGGACATCTTCACCCAGACCAGGGTGCTCAGAGCCCCGTCCAACCTGGCCTTGAGTGTGTCCAGGGATGGGCCATCTCCCACCGCTCTGGGCAACCTGGGCCAGTGCCTCACCGCCCTCAGCACAAACAATTTCTTCCTTCTGTCCAGTCTGAATCTCCCCTCTTTCAGTTTAAAACCATTCCCCCTTGTCCTGTCGCTGCAGGCCCCGCTAAAAAGCCTGTCCCCGCCTTTCTTATAAGCCCCCTTTAAGTACTGAAAGGCTATGTCCATTTGGGATGACAGTTTACGCTGCTGCAGAAGTTTTCTGGGCAAGAACAATTAGTTGTACCCAGAAGGTCAACCGGCTTTTCACCAACAGAGCGGTGATGGATCCGGAGTTGCACCTTCAAGGCAAAGAAAAGGAAGAGCAGGACAAGCCTCAATGCCTAAAGCAAGGCTGGAAAATGCGACCCAGTATCAGAGATTTGTGCCTGGATCAGCCGCTTTCTCAAGGTTAAAATAGCAAAGAAAAAAAAAAAGCTACCCAAGCAAACAAGACATGTAGGAAGGGAGCACTGCAGAGAGACCGACTGGGGCTTCATTACCCCCTACGGTAACCCAGTGTGTCAGCACTGACTGCTCTTCTCAATACAGTTTATTGCGATCTCCAGCAAAGCGCTTTCACCTGCTGGTGCTCGCACTGAGGGCGCTGCACAGCCCCGAGGAGCACGCAAAGATGAGGATCGTGGTAGGGCAGAAATAAAGCTCTTTGTGAACCCTCCCACTCTTATCAAAGTCCCTATTGACTCGGTAAAACCACAATCTCTTGAGCAAAGCTACTTCTGCCAGCAGGACCGCACTTCTGCCCGTAGGGCATACGCTGCTTTATTGGCCTCTGCCTGTTGGTTCAGCTGTGCCAGGCTGGGAGCGATACCTCCATCGGAGACCTGCTTACACATTTCAGCCCTCCACCATCCGAAACCAAGGCCAGCAGACACAACGCTAGTGTGTAACTGGTGACGGCAAGCAGCCGATGCTGCCCACACTGTGCTTTATACGACAGACAGGACTTTCCTCCTCACCCTGGTCTGCATTCAGGGTCCTGTTCATAGATTTAACTGCAACGGCATTTCCATCGGAGGCGTCTCCAGAAAGACCATGACCTGGGAGCAGGTTTTGGTGCCCGCTACACAAACGAGAAGGTTGCTGCAGTTGTCCGGACCCTCCCACGTTCAACTGCCAGCACCACCTGTAGAGCGTGGAGACCCCCTCACAACTGCACAGGTACTGGGAGGGAAGGCAGCAACACCACAAATCCCCCCAGGCACTACTGGAAACAGGCTGAACACACGACAGTCTCACCTCTTCAAGCAAAAGCACTGTCTTTGCAGGAGCAAAATTAGTCACTTCGGGAGGCCTGGCTCAAAGCCAAGCGCATTTTGCTTACCTTTTTCCAGCATCCACACAAAACCGCTATCTTTCACTGCCTTTCTATACACACTTAAAGTTTACTGATGAATCCCTATACAGTCTTTCACAGGACACATCACGCAACCCATCACATTGGTAAAACTCGCTCTACCAAGGCCATTTATCTGCAGCTCATCAGCTCTGAGCGTGCAAAAGGAAAGCGTGAGCAAGCCCTGACCGCTCCTGCCCCCACAGAGCGCCCCGGGAAGAGATCAGACCCACACAGACAGCCTCGCCCAGCTACACGAGACAGCAGGTCACCGGCTTCACTCCCCGAACGCATCACAGAATGACAGAATCCCAGGTTGGAAGGGACCTCAAGGATCATCTGCGCCAACCTTTCTTGGCAAAAGCATGGTCTAGACAAGATGGCCCAGCACCCCGTCCAGCTGAATCTTAAAAGTCTTCAATGTTGGGGAATTCACCACTTCCCTGGGGAGATTATCCCGACAGCTGATTGTTCTCATTGGGAAAAGTTTTCTCCTTGTGTCCAATCCGAATCGTCCCAGAAGTAAATTTGACCCATTAACCCTCGCCTCTTCCATGTGACTCCTTGTAAAAAGGGAGTCTCTGTCGTCTTTGTAGCCACCCTTTAAATACTGGAACATGGTGATAAGGTCTCCCCTAAGCCTCATTTTCACAGGGCTGAACAAGCCCAGTTCTCTCAGCCTTTCCTCATACGGCAGGCTTCCCAGTCCTTGGATCATCTTTGTGGCCCTTCTCTGGACCCTCTCCAGCCTGTCCACATCTTTTTTTTATAGCGGGGACCAAAACAGACTTGTCCTAACTGTCCTGCACACTTAAATGACACCCCATGAACCACCCCAGAAGGACAACTGCAACGTGGCCCAATGTGATGGATCCTAGAACAAGAGCAAAGCAAAGGTGAAGGTGAGGAGAACCCTTTTAGCTTCACTGCTGGTGTGGGAGAAGAAAAAAATATGGCAAACACCCTCCCCTCCACATAAACACACAACCCAGTGTTCCCCTGTGTTAAGGATGCTGCATGCTTTGGCCCAAAACCAGGTCCTAGAGATTTAAACTGCCACAGCAGAGCCTGTTAGCACTTACAGCGGCTTCCTTCAAAGGTTGCCAGTGCCTTGAACAAGACACGGACTGCCACGCTCGCGCGAGGAGATGCAGACGATCGCTGGCACGTTTCTGTGGGTCTGACCACGCAGGGAGCAGCCACAGGGCAGGAGCAACGTGGTCCTGAGCTAAATGTGGGGGGAGTCCCTGGGCTGGCCGCGCTCCCACCGCGATGCAGACCCAGAGCTCCCTCCGGCGTGGCCCTTTCACGGGCAGGGGCAACCACAGCCCAACCCGGCAAGGCGCTGACCTCGCTGCATGCGGTGACGTGCCACAGCTGCCTCTCTCGACCACATCGCTGCCCCAGGAAGGGGTGGGGGGGACAGGCAAGCTGCCACAGTGCCACTCCCAATCACACCCACACGGCGCCCGGCAATGCCCCCCACTCCTGGGGGGGGTACACACATCAAACGTGATCACACCCCACTCGGTAACGTTGTACCCTGCTGTACTGCAGGACGTGAAGGTGTGTCCCCACCCCAGGAGCACGGCCGGCGTGTGAGCACGCTGCCACCGCCCCACGCTCCACTGTCCCCACACCGGACCCCACGGTACGGCAGGCAGTCTGTCCTTCCCTGGGGGGGACAAACAGCCTGGGGGTGCCAACCCACCGCACCAACACCCTCGCACCGACGTTGTACGCGGCAGCATCGCACATCACGTCCTCGTCCCCGCTGGGACAGGGGCTGGGGGTGCCCAGTTTGCAGGCGGACCCCCTTGACTCACTGCGGGGCACAGGAGGGTCCCCCTCTCCCCTCCCGCAAGGCGGGGGTCCCGCGACTCACGCGGTCATGAATTCACCACGCTGGTCCTCCCTGCACCCATCACCCCCCACCATGAAACAGCTGGGGGGGGAGGGGGGAGAAAAAAGGAAAAAAAAAGGCATTTTATTACGCTGCATTGCACCGGCCCCCGCTGCACTGCCCACGGCGCGTCCCACCCGGGGAACTGGGCGTGGGGTGGCGGGGGGGGGACGGACGGACAGGACCCTGCACGGAGCCGAGCGCCCACCGCACCCCAACCACCCTTCCACTGCGTGGCCCCCGCCCCGCGGCACCGGGAACCGGGCCCCGCGGCTCCCCCGCCCCACGGCACCGGGACCCACGGCAGCCCCCGCCTCCCCCGGCCACGGCACCGGGCCCCCCCCGCATCTCCCTTCCAAAGGGCGTCCTCCGCGGCCTCCCGCCCCGCCCCGGCACGGCGGCCCCCTCAGACACCTCACGGCGCCAGGCCCCCTAACCCCGCCGGGCGCGCCGCTACCTTGTACTTGCTGAATCCGGCCAGCTGCTCGGCGGTCACGTACTCCATGGCGGCCGCCTGTTCCCGCTCCCGGCCGCGAGTGTCCGGTCGCGGTCCCGCCGCTCCGCTCCGCTCCGCTCCGCTGCGCGCCCGGCCTGGCCCCCGCCGGCCGCCGTAGCCCGCCTCCCGCCCGCCGCCGCATCGGCCCACCCGGCGTGGCCGTGACGTCACGGCGCCCCTCCCGTGGGAGGGCGCCGCCTGCAGGGCGGGAGGACGCCGGGCGCTGAGGGGAGCTGTGGCGGGCGGGCTGCCTGCTGCCGGCAGCTGCCGGCTCCGAAAAGTGACTTTTTTGGGGGGGAAATAATGACCTGGGGAGGGGCCGTAGGGGTGGACCCCGCCGCAAGCGCAGAGGAGGGCGAGCCGAGCCGAGCCTGCTGCGGGCACCTCTCCGCTGCGGAGGCGGTGAGGGAGGCCGGCTCTCCCTGAGGAGACAACCCCGGGTAGCCCGGCGCTGCCCGGGGGTGCTGAGCCCCCTCCCCACGCCTGCAGGGCCGGGAGGAGGTGTTTGGTTAAACATAAACCCCTTCTCAGGGGAAGGAGAAGGAGCAGGGGCTGTTGCAGGCGGCTGGGGCTCTGCTGAGGGGGCCGGCGGCAGGGCAGGCTCGGCAGTGCTGGGCTCCCGGTGGGACTCGATGACCTTAAAGGTCTTTTCCCACCTAAACGGTTCTACGATGTCTCCAGAGCAGGGCAGCGAGGCTGGGGCAGGGGCTGGAGCCCAAGGCTGGGGAGGAGCGGCTGGGGGAGCTGGGGGGGCTCAGCCTGGAGAAGAGGAGGCTGAGGGGAGCCCTCATCGCTCTCTGCAACTGCCTGAAAGGAGGCTGGAGCCGGGGGGGTCGGTCTCTTCTCCCCAGGAACAAGCGATGGGACGAGAGGGAACGGCCTCAAGCTGCGCCAGGGCAGGGTTAGGTTGGATATTAGGGAAAACTCCTTCCCCCAAAGGGCTGTCAGGCCCTGGCCCAGGCTGCCCGGGGCAGGGGCTGAGTCCCCATCCCTGGGGGGATTTAAAAGCCGGGGAGATGTGGTGCTGAGGGACATGGGTTAGTGGTGGGCTTGGCAGCGCTGGGTTAACGGTTGGACTTGATGATCTTCAAGGTCTTTTCCAACCTAAATGATTCTGTGATTCTGTGTATCGTCCTCCCCGCACCTCATCCCTTGTCACTGTTCAATGGCGAATTCTGGGATTTTACAACTTTCTGCGAAATGGAAAGAAAAGCATCAACATTTTCAGTTTCCCATCTCACAGGAACATCCACCCAGTCCCAGCCCTGCTCATTCCACCTGTGTGTTTTGCTGCAGTTTTATCATGCTTTTCCCTGCAAGAGTAAGAGAAAGGTGGTCCAAAGTGGCCAGGACAGGGGGACGTTCCCAGTGCAGCTTGGACTGGGATCATCCCGGGCTCCATAAGCACCGAGGCCAGGACTGGTTGGAGAACCCCAGGAGCACATAGGGCAGGGCTGAGGTGAGGGGAACCTGTGGGCTCCATGGGGAGCCTGTCCGTGTCCCACCGGCTCCAGGGATAGGTGGGGCAAGGGATATGCGTTTGGGATCCCACGGGAAGGGGGCATGGGGGAGGTACACACAGGGAGAAGGGATAAGAAGGATAGAGCAAGGAGGGGGAGAAGAAGATAAAGCAAGGAAGGGGAGAAGAGAAAGCGAAAGCAAAGTTGGTACGCTCGGATCTCCCCATCTCCGCTTCCAGCACCATCCTGACCTCCTCCCAGCCTGTCACCCCAACCCCAGCCCTGTCACCTGCCTTCTCCAGCCCCCACCCTTCCCACTGTATGCATCAGACAGACTCCCACCAGGCAGTTCCTGCTCAGCTTGACATTCACATCGCACCATCATCAGGATCTTTTGCCTTTCCTAATGGCTTCTTTTCAGCAAGTCGGTGTCACTGAGAACCTTAGTTACAAACCTTGCGGACAGGGAGAGCTACTGCATCCCTGTGTCACTTCAAGGCGTGTTTGCATTCCTTCCCACAGCAATGTCTGCAAGGAAGGACATGCCAGACGATGCCTCGGAGGGAGACGTGGGCCAGGGTGGACTGGCAGACGCTGAAAGGCATGGGCCTCTGCGTAGAGCACTGGCTCCCTGCACTGGAGAAGGAGCTGGGAGTTATTGGCACACAGGCCTTGAGACATCCGAAAGACAAAGATTAGCTAAAGCTTGCAAGCAATGCACAGGACACATGGGAGAAAAAATGCCCTGAAAGAGTGCTTCAGGCTCATGGCAAGGCAAGGGTACCGGCACCCACGGTCCTGCTCCAGCTGCCGGCGCGCAGCCCTTCGCTCACCTCATTCACACCGGTCCCCCCAAGTAGCTCATTCTCAGGACACACACCACTCCCAACCCAGCGGCTGGAGGTTAAAGACCCCCACTCCCTCCAGTAGCTGCACTGGGACCCCACGCACTCCAGTAGCTAACACCACAGGCCAGGGGCACCCAAACGCCCAGTCTGACTCCAGTAGCTGGCCCCATATCCAGTCTCACACACACAGGTCTCACCACTAACTGGCATTTAGTCCTTGCAGCACACACTCACGCTGGCAAGGTTTCTTTCCTGGCCTTGTCTCCATGTCTGTTCTGTCAGGTCTGTGTCTTGGTATATTTTGGGGTTGGTTCCCATTTTTTCCCTTAGTTTCCCATCCGACCAGCTCCCCGACCAGATAACCTCGCTGGAATAAACCTTCTCACCCTCTCCTCATCAATCAGTGTGACGGACCAGGCTTGCTTCCCACCACTGCCTCCCTTACCATTAGTCGCTCAGACGTTTAGCTGGATGTTCTTGTTTATGGCTTCCTCCCCTTCTTAGTATCCCTTGAGACGCTGAAGAAGGTCCTTGACCAGACACCCTGAAAGGAGCAGACGCCCTCCTTCCACACACCCTTACACAGACCATCGCCCACTCGCCGCCCATCTTCACAGCACAAACGCTGAAGTCACACACGACTGTGGCTCTCCTGAAAATAAAGGCTACAGAGACCAGTCCGGTCCACTCGATTACTTTATTAGCCAAGGCCACAAGGGATTATACTGCATCATCACTTTGGCCAGCTCTCCTGGAGGGCTCGGTCCTTGGGTTTCCAGCAGCGTTGCAGGAGCTGCGCAGCAAAAACCACCGGCCACTTCCCTGGTGCAGTCCCAGCTGGCTCCATGTTCTCCAGACCATGGCTCCGTTGCCACCAGCCTGTCTTGACAGCACAAGCACTAACAACACACACTGCCGATGGCTGCTGAGGAAGCTGCAAAGATGCGTAATTCTCTACATCGGTCATACAAAGGCTTTTGCTCAACAGCTAAGCAAATGGCAAAAGCAGTTGCTGCTACAGCTAAGAGCTGGAGGAAAGTTCACCAGGTCCAGGCACCTGCTCGCCTTAACATACAAATGGCTCACCTTAACATACAAAGTATACCTCATAAACGTGAGTTAAACCACAACCTAAATCCACACAGGCTGTTGTATTAACTGCTTTAAGGACATCGGAGACAGAACAACTCCTAGCTCAGCTTATCAAGAAGGGATCAATAAGGGAATGATAATCCCAAAACCAAAACAGCACAGCTTGCAGCCAATGTGGAGCTGCTCTCAGATCCCGCAACCCCTTCTTAAAGCTTGAGAAGTACTTCATCACAGAATCATAGAATCCCAGGTTGGAAGGGACCTCGAGGATCATCTGGTCCAACCTTTCCAGCACAGTCTAGACGAGATGGCCCAGCAGCCTGTCCAGCTGAGTCTTAAACATGTTCAGCGTAGCAGAGTCAACCACTTCCCTGGGGAGATTATTCCAATGGTTGACTGTTCTCATTGTGAAAAATCTACCTCTGGTGTCCAATCGGAATCTCCCTGGGAGTAACTTGTACCCGTTACCCCTTGTCCTCACCATGGGACTCCTTGTAAAAAGGGAGTCTCCATACTTGCTGAAGGAAAACTATCTTTTTGCCAGTGTCACTTAGTTTCTCACAGCAGCTGATAAAATGGGTACTTTCTAATGCTGCCTTTGCTCTTCATCTGGCACTTGGTCTTCATCTTGGCCGTATGACTGCTCGCTGCAGCAATGTTTCTCTTTTATGCTTGAAGACAAAGCAGATCTAAATGTTTATGGCAAGAAGGGAAGAGGATTCTCACTTTATCACGAAGCAAGGGAATTTCTGAGCCATGGCAGGAGCAACACGCCTTATTTCACCCAACTTTGTGAGCAATTAGATACCATTTTCTTCATGGGGCTTGAGGTCATAGTCATGATAATAATATTTTGTGGACAGACTTGTACTCTGTTCTTCTAAAATGCAAAGCGGTTGCGGTTCTTCCTTCAGATCGACTTCGCCTAAAGCTTCTCCAGTTCATCAAGCACTTCCTGCTTTGTAATTCCCTGCCACGAAGCAGGGATTTCTCCTTTGCCATGAAATTTCCCATTGTAGCGTTTTTCTAGCTCTGTCCTGAAATGAGACACAAACCATTTCCAGTACACTTGCATGGATGAATCAGGAGAAATTTTCCAAGTGGAATAAGGAGGTCCTGCCTCCCGGTATCTCTTGTAGGGAATCCATGTGCCTCCATCACTCATGAATACACAGTCACTTGCAACGCTACTAGAACAAATATCAATGACCAGATGGTCTGTTTTATGCCACTTGTATCCCGTCAAAACTTGCGGACGATGGAAGACAAGCTGATGGTCTCCATCGTGATCCTGCATGGTGTTTGTGCAAACAGCCCCACAAAAGGGACACTGCTGCCAGCACCCTGCAAACTGTTCAGCCACGATTGCATGAGGCTGCCTTTCAAATGAGCTCATGTCGGCGCTAGCAAACTCTTCCTTGAGCTGATCGTGCAGGGGAGCCAGTGCTTCTGTCATGGCATTATTCAGGAACTCTATGTCTGTAACCTCCTGATGCTCAATGCCCTTCAGGTCCCTTCTGGGCAAGCTTAGCACCTCTCCAAGCGCACTGCAAAATTCATCCAGCCAAAGAGAGATTTTGTCCTTTCTGTCTTTTCTATCTTTGACAACGTTGGTTGATGCAAAAACAGCTGACTGGATGCTTTCATAGCAGCGAGTAAGGGAGTCATCTAAAAACTTCTCCAGCCTCCTGTTCTTATCTAAACAGTACGTCTCAACCCGTTTCTCGATGTAACTCTGCAGAAAGTCTCCTGGGCAACTAAGGTACTTCTTGAAATTCTCAAAATTTTCTTCTTGTGCCAGGTATCTCAGTATGCAGACTTCCAGAGAGGATCTATTGCCACTGAAATCTGGGATTTTACTTAGCACGTCTCGAGCTATGGCGAGGGCTGTCCTCTCATAGACCGCCTGGTGAAGAGCTGGGGCAATCTTGTCACACAGGAAAACAGCAAAGGTTGTGATAGAAGTGGCTCCTTGGCAGGAAATCTGGAAACATTTAAAGAAATCTTCTCTCTTGCTCTGCAGGTAGATGGCTGGATCATTTGCTTTTTTGAATGCTGCGTGCATGGCTTTAAACCTTTCTGCTGACATTCGGCACAGATACACCGATAAATCTATTCTGTAATCTTTATTAAAGCTGTATTTTGCAGTGCTAGGGACAGAGTTCATACCTTTCTGTACTTCATTTAGTATTTCATGGATGAAACTTCGATTGTAATCCCTTTTCTCCTTTTCCTTCTTAGCAATGTTTGCTGTCACACGCACTATGATGTTTTCCGTAATGTGGCATATGTCGCCTTCTTCAGCCTCATCAAAACGCGCAGTCAAGAAGCCCCAACGTTTTTTCTTAGCAACGTGTTTCTCCAAGTCAACATTAAATTCTCGGCGCTTGGGAAATGTCCTGATTCGTGCATGTAAGTTAGGCTCCTTGAAGTGCTCCAGAAGGACATCTTCTATGTCCACATCGATATCCACCTCTTCCAGAGGGGAAGCAGCAGAGGAGACTTCAGCAACCCACGTTGTCCAGAGAGAAATAAAGTTGCGTCTCAGTTCTCTTTCACTTAGGCTCTGGCCTTTGAGAGACAGAGCCAACTGCCTGCTCTTTTTCAGGAGCTCGGTTTCGTATTCGGACTTCCTTTCATCCAGTTTACACTGGCTCTGCTTTAGTTCCAGAAGATTCTCACACTTCTTTCTAGTTTCAAGCAGAAGAGACTCTTTCAGTTCTTTCAGCTTCAGTTCCGTGCCGCTTTTCCACTGGACCAGTATCTCACAGTCTTTGTCTTCACTGAAATACTTTTCCATGTCTTTCGTGATGGCATCGCTCGTCTCTTGCACTTGTTTTTCAAGGTATTCGGTGGTGACCTTCTGCAAGTCCCCGTTCCGAACTTTATTGTCCAGTTTCATTTGCAAGTCTAAGATGTGACTCCTCAGCTGCCAGGTCCACTGCCTAAACGCCGTTTCCAGTTTCTTGTACGCAGCAACCTCCACTGAATTCTTGAAGCTGAAAATGAAGTTTTCGTTCAGCAAAGCATTCCAGAGGTCACTAATACGAGCTTTCAAGCTCGAGAGCCTCAAAATGCTGCCCTGCGACTCCTTCTTGGCAGCTTGGAGAATTTTGCTCTTTAATTCCTGGACGTTCTGGCTGTAGGTGGGATTGGGCGGTGCCATGGGAGGGTTTCCTTCCCACAGGTGAGCAAAGTAATGAATGTGGGTGTTCACGTCAAAGCGGATGACATCACTGAAGCAGGAGACGTCGCAGAATTCCTGCTGGGCGGCTGTCACGGTCATTTCGTCCAGCTTTTCCTGCAGACGTCTTTGTCCTTCCATGTTCTGCTCCTTGGCACTTATTTCTCCCACGTTTTGGTGTACAAACAGGCAGCTGGGGGAAAGATTGACTTGCTTCATCCTCAGAAAAGCCTGCACAGCAATCTGGAGGACATCTTGCATTTCTGACGGATTTTCTCCAAAGATATTGATGAGAGTCATGTTGCCGATGCCGATGACAAAGGTGGCCAGCTCATTGTCATGGTTAAGGGACTGCTTATTGGCCAGCTCAATGGCACGAAGTCCCTCTGTGTCAACGACTAGCATGTAATCAAAGCCCAAATCCTGCTGCAGCTGCTCCTCCACTTTAATTAGCTGCATAAACGCTCCCCGGGTGCATCTCCCTGCACTGACATTAAACTGGAGACCAAACATGGCGTTCAGCAGGGTTGACTTCCCCGTGCTCTGGATGCCAAGTACCGACAGAACAAATACTCGTTTGTCCCCGAGCTTCTCAATTAATCTGTCAAAGATTGCTCCAACCCATCGTAACGGTATGTAAGAAGCATCGCCATCCATCAGCTCGATGGGGTACCCCGAGACCATCAGATCAGCTGCAATTTCAGGTAGTTTGACAAAACATTTGTCCTTTGAGTTCATTGATTCCAGAGCTTCGTAAATCTGCCCTACCTCTCTCAAAATGTGCTCGAGGCCAATGGACGAATCGTTGATTTCGTTGAAGAGGGCATCCAGTTTAGTCAGCAACAGAGGTTTCAGATCCGTCTTTTCATTGCTTTTCTTTATCGCCAGGATTTGAGACCATAACTGGTGATATTGTCTCTTCAGTTCGTCAAGGCGATCGGAGGACAGGTCATCCATAAAGACCTTCATCCACTGCAGGAAGTATTTCTTGGTATCTGCTGGCTGTGCCTGGAGAAAGCTAAGGACCGATTTCATCAGCTGATTGAGGGGGAATGCTTTCTCTAGTTGCTTTCTTCTTATTGCCAACTTCTCTGCTTCAATTTGGCTCCGATGATGCTCTATGCTCTTGTTCCTCTTTTCCTGCAAGCGAGTGAGTTCTTTGTCATTTTTGCACCACAGGTACCACAGTTTTCCTTGAAGAGGCAGTAGCTGGGATTTGATCTCAAACAGCTTCTCTTGCTTCAGAAGCTTCACCAGCTCCTTTGCCTTTTCTTTGGCTGTCACACACGCGTCTGTGTCTTCATCGACCAGGAATCCATGCTCGCGAGCTTTGTCCAGGCAGGCGTCGAGGCTGACAAGCGTCTTAGACCCTTCCAGGAGATCCCTGATTGTTTGCGTCAGCTCGCCTATTAACTCCGCTTCGTTTCTGTTCTTGATACCTATTTTTACGTTTTGGCTAGATCGGCCGGCTGCAACGTTCTCTTTTTCAGTGAAAAGGCAAACCAAAGGCCTTTGCGACTGCCACAGGTCACGTAAAATTTTCATCCCTTTCTTGTCGCTCTGATCAGACTCGGATACGAGGGCCACGTTCACAGCAGATATCTCCTGTAAAAACTGTAGCTGTTCTTCATGATCCCTTGCGTCTCCGTGCAGGTTACAGAAGGCAACGCAGCAGTCAAAGCTGTCGTCGTCGCTGCCCCGGGGACAGTACCAGGAGATCTCCACAACACCTTTCATCAGCAAACAGTCCTTGGTGCTGCCTTTGCAATGTCGGTGGAAAAAAGTGTCATGCTTTTGTTTGCTCAGCAGAGCATTCAGGATCTGAGACTTGGAAGAGGAGGGAGAACTGCCGATCCGTATGAAGGACACGATGGGTGTCGCTGCCTGATAAATGAGTTTGTTTTTGTAACTGTTAATTCTGGCCTGCTTTCCCCACTTCTCGGTCCCTTTCCAGCTCTTTTTTATTTGGCTGAGGGACCAGAGGGGGAACTCTACCCGGGAAGTGCACGGGTTTGGGACCAGGAGAGGTAGCGCAAACTGGCAGAAAGCAAGCTTTGTTGAGATGTACTGTCTCATGAAATCATCGGCGCAATGGAAAATTGCCATCTGGAGATCCATGGGGTGCACACGGCTGTCTCTGGTTGCAGATTCAGGGGCTTCTTCCTCCAAATCCATGAAAAAGTCATCAAAGGAATCCAACGGCTCATGCTCTTGCTCTGTGGCTTTTGGCACGGGTGTGAGTCCCAGGTTGCTCTCGTCCTTGCAAGTCAGGTACCTCATCCGATAATCCACGGTTAAGAGCTTTTGCAAGAAGTAAAACGGTAGTTCATTGTCCTTGCTGGGCTGGCTGTCATGTAACGAGGTCTTGTATATGATGTGGAAATCTTCTGTCCCCATTTTTCGTGGATAGTGACTTTCTAGTCCAAGGCGCTTAAGCAAGTGGAGGAACTCTTGGTTTGCAATGGCTTGATTTGCTTTGCATTCGCTGCCGTCTGATTTGGATTTGGACCGAGTGGAAGGCTCTGTTCTCTGGAAAGTGTCTTCCATGTCTTTGATTATACTGTGTTTCTTCACATCGTCGCATGTGTCATCCACGCGCCCATTGATGAAGGAATGCAAGTCACTTTCCAGCATCTCCCAGTCTTGGGACGCACTGTGCTTTTCGAGGAGAGTTTTTACCTCTGCGGACCATAAGTTTTGCATTTGATCTCGCATGAAAACGAAACGCTCGTTCTTCTGCTCAGGGGACAGCCCTTTATATTTGGGTGTCACAGTTAGACCCAGCAGCAGCAGGAAGGCCTGGGCTCTGTGAACATCTTGCTCCTTCAGACTCAGGTACTCCTTATGCCCCATTTGCATTTCCTTGATCATGAAGTTAAATTCTGGCCATCCCAGGAGGTACTGAAAAGTGCTCCCTTCCGCCTGGTATCCCATGCTGGTCGTAATTAAGAGCACCAACACTTCTATGTCTTTCTGTGCCTTTTCCTGGAGAAACTGGAGTAAGGAATACACAGCTAGGCTTGCAGTCAGGGTCGCTTTTATCTTTGCTTCATGAACGGTGGAGGCAGAGGTTTCCGGTGCGTAGGTGACTTCCTGGATGTACTCCTTCATTTGCAGCAATGTCTTGGTGAGTTCTTCAAGCTCACAAACATTGGGAGTTTCGGGAAGCGTGTGCTCCGTGTGGAAGATCCATTGCATGATGATGGAAGACTTGGGGAAGTCCTTGACGGAATAGATATGAGGATCCAGGAGGCACCGCAACAGAGACTTGATATAGGTGATGTTTTCTGGAGGTGACTCCTTGCAAAGCTGAACGGTATTCAACAGGAACTCCTGCAGTGCTTTGTCCGACAGGCATACGTTGATCCAGATGCTATGGTTTTTGGTTTTTTCGTTCAGATTCTGTTTGAAATCTATCAGCGTGAGCAGTTTCCTTTCATCCACCGCCACCTCCCAGGCCTTCACGCACTCCACGAAGGCTCTGGCGTCCTCCACTGCGCTGACCAGTTCCTCTCCAAACATGGCGCCGACACTGCGATTCGTTAGCGCTTCGTACGCAGCCCTGAGGCTGCTGCTCAGTTGATAGACGGACTTAAAATCACTGCTGTGATTGAACAGGATTACATCCCACACGGGGATCAGCTGAAAGCCTCGGTCAATAACAGACCAGGTTGTGTTACTTGTTAGAAGCCCTGTTTTCCACTGAGGAAGACAGTCCGTCCCTGACGGGCCCCCTGTGTTGGTCACATAGAGCTGAACCACTGTGTGGGCATTGCTTCCGTCTCTTCCCTGACAAGAAGCCTGGGAGCTGGATTTTGAAACATCCACGGCCACTCCCACACTGAAGCTGCTGTAGCTGGCCCTGACGTAGCAGTTCAGTGCTTCAGATGCTTGTCGCTTCATCTCTTCCCGCTGCTCGGCTCTGAAGCCTTCCGTAGAGGCCTTCCACCAGAATATCCCCCCAAAGTGGAGGGGACCCTGGTTTACGTGGGACCCAAACGTGCTGAAGAAGTTCTTACACCTGCTCTTCAGCATGTCGGGCCTGTCTGCTTCCTGAGTGATGCTCAAAAGATGCTCGATGTCTTGCAGCTCCCGCAGGGCCGTATCCGAGAGGCGAAGCTGATGCTTTTGGAAGTAGCAGGAGGCCAGAGGGATGTACTGGTACTTAGTGGTGCAAATGTAGCTCTGCTCAAAGCGGGACCGGTGGGTGTGCGACGACTGCGAGGAGCTGCTGTGATCTGCACCAGCTTCAACATTAAACCCCCAGAATCCGGCTTTGGCAGAAACGCTGATGCTGAATCCCAGCTGCTCCATGGACTTGGTGAAAGTGGCTTCTGCTGCTGCGGAGGAGAACTCCTTCCTGTCAAGCAGCGACCCTTGCTCTGGACCAGCGAGCTTGAATCCCTCAGGAACCCTGAGGAGCTGGTCTCGCTTTGCCAGCACATCCTCGAGGCTGCCTGTTCTGTAAATGCCCTGCAGGGCCAGTCCCCCCGACGCCCGCCTCAGGACCTCCGTGTCGGAGACGTTCTCACTCCTGCTCACTGACGACTCCCGCTGCTCCAGCTGCTTCTGGATGCCCTCCAGCACATCCATCAACGACTTCTCCGGTGGTGCCCAGTACTCTTTGGGAATCTCCAGGGCTTGCCACAGAGCCTCCTCTTTCTGTCTTATAGCCTCCTTGCTGTGGCTGCGGCTGTTGTGCATTTCTTTCAGCTCCTTCAGGACTAGCTTCGCCGCTTCTTGTCTCTTCTTTGTCATCTCCAAGCGCTCCTTCTGCAGCTCCTCAGAAGTTGCTTTGCTGTCTGTTAGTTTCAAGAGTTTTCGGAGCGCCTTTTTTTCCCAGGGGTACTGTACTTTGCACTCCAGCTTCAGGTAGTCTTCATATTGCAGGTGTTTCAGGGCTTCTCTGGACTTGACTCCCAGTATCTCTGACAGTTTGGGGAGCCAGTAGCCATGGTCTAGTCCTTCTTTCTCACATGCTTCTGCCAGCAGGTTTTTAGAAACATCTGCCTTTCCATCATCCTCTAGCATGTCCTCCTGTGAACCCATGGCTGTGGAAGAAGAAAACAGAATTTCTTTAAGGTATGCTGTAAGAGGCCCCGGCCTCTTCTAAGAGGGCTCTCCAGCAGCTCCGGCCTGGGGCATTTCTCCTACCTGGCTGCTGGAGCCCAGCTGGGGATGCCCCAAGACCTGGGGGTCTCCCTCCCGGGACACTGGATGTGCCTGCTGCTTTCCCATTTGCAGGTTCAACCCTGAAGCTGAGTGGGTGTCCCACAGACAACAGACACACACACACTCTGACTTGGCCACACAGCCTGCCATGGGCAAGGTGCTGCCTTCAACAGCGCCCACGGATACCCAACAGGACTCATAAATACAGAAGTACAAACGGCCGAGGGCACTCCTGCATCCCCTGAGCACCAGCACAGCCCCTCTGTCCCTCCAGCACCCCTCCCTGCATCCTGCACCCTCCTACCAGCCCCATGGGACTCCTGCTCGCTGGCTGGTCCAGCTTGGTGCTCACCAGCAAACAGAGGCACGCACTCACACGCTCATCTCTACGGGCACCCCACACTCACAAGACACACTCACCCCAAACACCCAGCGCCAGGCACACGGGCTGTGACCTCTGGTCCTGCTCCAGCTGCCGGCGCAGAGCCCCTCACTTGCCTCACTCATGCCCGTTCCCCCCAGGAGCTGGTTCTCGGGACACACAGCGTTCCCACCCCAGTGGATGGGAAAAATCCAAGTCGTCCCTGTCCAGAGCCGTGCCTGGAGCATCCTGTTGGCCCATCATTAGTGACTGGAGGCTTTGGGTCTCTGGCGTCATCTCCGGGACCCCCTGTCTGTCCAGTCTGTGTCCCTCTGTGGTTTTGTTTATCGTTTCCCCCTTCACTTATTATCCCATGTGCTTTGGAACGGTCCTTGACTGCTGACGTTAAGAGAGCTGACGCTATCACCATACATGTGCCTTTACACCTTTCTTGTTCACACTGTCACACAAACCTGATAATTGTCTCTGTCTCGATTCAGTTGGCTACTGGAGAGGTTTATTCAGTGCACAAGACATTCCCGTGCATTCAGCGTTCGTCCCGCCAAGGGCACAGGACTCTTACCAACACCAGGTGTATTGGGGTTGCGTGGCAAGCTTTTGGTAGCAGGGGGCTACAGGGGTGGCTTCTGTGAGAAGCTGCTAGAAGTTTCCCCTGTGTCCGACTCTTGGACCCTTTCAGAGCCTTTAGCATCAGCTTTTCCTTTAAAGGCTGTGAAGAGTTAGACAACATGCTGAATGGATGTGGGGTCTGATTCATCTCACCTCACAGCAGATACCCCTTTTGGTCAGACGCTTCACTTTCCAGAGGACACAGGCAGCCAAGGTCCCCAACTCAACTGAGACAGCACACCGTCACACAGCAGGCCTGGTAGACAAGGCTGGGGTGTTGAGAAGAAGATGGGGAGCAGCTCAACGATTGAGGAGGAAAAACACTGGGAAGGAAAGGCCCAAAATCCTGAAGGAGAAAGGAGAAGACCAGACAGTGAGGAGACGGCAACCCATCAATGTGGAGGATTCATTCCAGGGAGCGGTGGAGGCCATTCCTTCTCCACCAGTGAGCAAAGACTCATCAGGGCCTTTCTGGGGTGGCAAGCAGATGAGGGTTTTGCCTGGGACCTAAACCCACATACACATTCGCTACGGTAGCCCCGGGATGGTTTGCAAAGCACGGAGCTCCTGCTTTCAGAGTCTCTTCTGCACGCAGCAAATGGTGCCCAGGAGTGACTCAGGACAGGGCTGAATGCTTGTACACCATAGCAGCCTCACGGGGAGGAAGACCAAGCCTGGACATGAAGTCAAAGTTCAATTGGATTAAAAAGGATCCTCCAGTGCCCTGCTACCTGCTGACCTCTCCAAGACTGGCCCTATGGCCACCACCGTGCAGCGACCAGCAAGGGAGGGTGCAGGGCTCACACCTGCTTTCTCGAGGGGAGAAGATGTGGAAGGCTGGAGAGCAGGCTGAAGGATGGAGAGTAGGCTGGTCTGTGAGAGCAAAGCCTGGAGACCTGCAGAAAGTCCCAGCCCCAGACACACAGGCTGTCCAGTTAACATCTGTGCTCTCCGGTCAGGCTCAGCCAGCCTCAAGACAAAATCTGGACGTGGCAGAGCCTGGGGGAACAGCACTGACAATGCGGAGCACATGCCCTGTCCCACCACTGGCCAGATCATGCATCTGCTGCTGTGGGTGAAGCTCAAGCCCCCGAAGAGACGGAGAGAAACATGACGGTGGGTTGGCCTCCACCGGGAACTAAACACCCATCAGCAGCTCGTGCATGTGGTGGTGCATCACCCCCACCTCCTCTGGACCCCTTTACGATCACAGAGACCCCTGTCAAGGCTTGGCCTTGGAGCAATGGGTCCGGCGGTTAAGCGCCCCTTGGCCATACCAGGCACTCGGGTGTGGCTGAGCTGGGGAACAAGAACGCCTTGACCGAACCTGGCATAATCAGCCACCCCCTGAGAGCTCGGGAACATATCATAGAATCACAAAATCATGGAATTGTTTAGGTTGGAAAAGACCCTTAATATCATCAAGTCCAACCGTTAACCCAGCACTGCCAAGGCCACCACTAAACCATGTCCCCAAGCACCACATCTCCCCGGCTTTTAAATCCCCCCAGGGATGGGGACTCAGCCCCCGCCCCGGGCAGCCTGGGCCAGGGCCTGACAGCCCTTTGGGGGAAGGAGTTTTCCCTAATATCCAACCTAACCCTGCCCTGGCGCAGCTTGAGGCCGTTCCCTCTCGTCCCATCGCTTGTTCCTGGGGAGAAGAGACCGACCCCCCCGGCTCCAGCCTCCTTTCAGGCAGTTGCAGAGAGCCATGAGGGCTCCCCTCAGCCTCCTCTTCTCCAGGCTGAGCCCCCCCAGCTCCCCCAGCCGCTCCTCCCCAGCCTCGTGCTCCAGCCCCTGCCCCAGCCTCGCTGCCCTGCTCTGGCCACGCTCCAGCCCCTCCATGGCCGCCTTGGGGTGAGGGGCCCAGCGCTGAGCACAGCATTCGAGGGGCGGCCTCCCCAGTGCCCAGCACAGGGGGACGATCCCTGCCCTGCTCCTGCTGGCCACACCATTCCTGACACAAGCCAGGATGCCACTGGCCCCCTTGGCCACCTGGGCACACTGCTGGCTCATGTTCAGCGGCTGTCGACCAGCACCCCCAGGCCCTTTCCCGCCGGGCAGCTCCCAGCCGCTCCTCCCCACGCCTGCAGCGGTGCCTGGGGTTGCTGTGCCCCCAGTGCAGGACCCGGCCCTGAGCCTTGCTGACCCTCACCCAGTGCCTGGGCCCATCGACCCAGCCTGGCCAGGGCCCTCTGCAGAGCCTCCCTGCCCCCCAGCAGATCAACGCTCCCGCCCAGCTTGGTGTCCCCTGCAAACTGACTGAGGGTGCCCTCGGTCCCCTCCTCCGGATCATCGATAAAGATATTGAACAGGACCGGCCCCAGCACTGAGCCCTGGGGAACAGCACTGGTGACCGGCCGCCAACTGGATTTGACTCCATTCACCACCGCTCTCGGGGCCCGGCCGCCAGCCAGGTTTTTACCCAGCAAAGAGTACGCCCGTCCAAGCACCCTGTTGATGCTGACAGAGAGCACGCCATGGAAAAGGTTATTATCGACGATGTTCCCCAAATTACCCGCTTCAGCTTCCGAGGCCCCGGCAGCGCCCGCAGGGCTGCCTTCCCGCCTCCCCTTTCACCCTGCACTCTTGCCCTGACACGTCCCAGCCCCGTCCCCTGTCTCCAGGGCAGGGAAGCAAATGGCACCAGGCTGCAGGTGCCTGCACAGCTCCGCAGCCGCCCCGGCTCCCGGCCCCCAGCACGGCTGGGCTTCAGGCGAGCGCACCCACCCTGACCCCCCACCGCGGGGCTGGGTCGTGCCCGGGGCGGGCAGGATCGGCCCTGCCTGCGGGGAGCGTTCCCCAGCCCGGGCACGGGCTCGCAGCAGGGAAGGGGCTCTGCAAGGGGTCTGTCCCTGGAGCAGACAGCGGTCCCTCCCCATCCAGCCCTGCTGCCAGCTCTTGAAGCCGGGCTTTGCACCTCTGCAGACAGCAGTCTGCCCCTGGATCGCCCCGGGATGCCTCCTCCTTCCCCACCCGCTCCTGCCCCGACCCCTCTGCCTCCTTCCCGCCCTCCACCTCAACCCTTGCAGCACACGCAGCAGCTTCCGCAAACAGGCTGGCGAGCGAAGGCTGCGTCCTCCATCCCACGCTCAGAGCACAGACCACTCGCCTGCTGCCCTGAAACCCCTTTTTTCCTTCCCGCCATCTCTCAAGTGATGCGAAAACCCCATGAAATAGGAAGCAGAAGACAAACAAGATCCCTGCTCTGTCCTGACCCCCGGCTCCCAGCCCAGAGCTCATCAGCAAGGTCCTACCGTCTCCCTCCGGCGCTCGGCAGCTCCCAGGCTGGTGTCGGCCACCCCAAACCCTCTCTTTATGTAGTCCCCGTCTCTTTGGTCGCTGTGGCTTCCTGTTTATGGAGACAGAGAGGAGGGCTTCTACCTTCCTGGAAATCAGGCTATTTGCTTGCAGCACATTGTGAAAGTGAAACTCTGCTGACTCTGCCTGCGCTGGAGCTGAGCCAGGCATCTCAGAACGCAGCAGCAGCCCTGAGCACCCACACCAGGCTCCCAAATCCTCTCCTGGCCTTTGCACAGGGGTGCCCGGTGCACCCGTCCAGCATCGGCAGGGTCCTGCAAAGCTGCTGCCTGCAATCGGGGTGAAAGGCAGGAGGGGCTGGGCAGCACCTGGGGCTCTTGGCTGGAAACCTCCCCGACCTGCTCCTCTTACCCCTGAATCATGGAGTCACAGAAGGGTTTGGGTGGGCAGGGACCTCCAAAGGCCACCCAGTCCCACCCCTGCCATGGGCAGGGACATCTTCACCCAGACCAGGGTGCTCAGAGCCCCGTCCAACCTGGCCTTGAACGTGTCCAGGGATGGGCCATCTCCCACCGCTCTGGGCAACCTGGGCCAGGGCCTCACCGCCCTCAGCACAAACAATTTCTTCCTTCTGTCCGGTCTGAATCTCCCCTCTTTCCGTTTAAAACCATTCCCCCTTGTCCTGTCGCCGCAGGCCCCGCTAAAAAGCCTGTCCCCACCTTTCTTGTAGGCCCCCGTTAAGCACGGAGAGGCCGCAATCAGCTCTGCCCGCAGCCTCCTCCTCTCCAGGCTGAACCCCCCCAGCTCTCTCAGCCTTTCTCCCCAGCAGAGCTGCTCCAGCCTCTGACCATTTTGGTGGCCTCCTCCGGCCCCGCTCCAACAGCTCCATCTCCTTCCCGTGCTGAGGACCCCCGAGCTGGAGGCAGGGCTCCAGGGGGGTCTCCCCAGAGCGCAGCAGAGGGGCAGAATCCCCTCCCTCGCCCCGCTGCCCACGCTGCGGGGGATGCAGCCCAGGAGACGCTTGGCTTTCTGGGCCGCCGGCGCACATTGCCGGCTCGTGGCCAGCTTTCCATCCCCCAGCACCCCCAAGTCCTTCTCGGCAGAACTGGGAAGAAGATGGGAACTGGGAACTCACAGACCCCCCAGCACAGCTTCCACAGCCAGAGCCACCCCAGCAAATCACCAGACGATCAATTTATAAGCACCCGGGGGATAATAAGGTGAGCCAAAGCAGCCAGGGTGGCTTTGCCAAGCCCAAGTGCTGTCACGCCAACCTAATTTCCTTCCCCAAGAGGTTCCTTGGCCATGGGGATGGGGAAACGGCGGCGGCTGTCCTGACCCTCTGCTCAGTGGGGCTGCCGGCCTCAGCTCCTGCCGTGGTTTCCAGCACGGGAAGCAGGTGCAGATGGTGCTGGCACCCACGATCCGGGGTGCCAGGCTGCGGTGCAAGGCTGCTCCCAAAAAGCTACCTCTCATTTTGGGTGCCTTCCCACCACTGCAAAAGTTTCCCCTGGGAAAATACCAGGGGAAAGGACGCTGTGGCCTCCCTCTCTTGGGCTGCCGGACGGGGGCATGGTGGGCTTGGGCTTTCAGCCCTGATTGAAATGTGGGAGCGGGGACCCCTCTGCCATCACCGGGAAGGTATTTATTGAGGGCGGCCGGCTCTGCGCTGTGCTTTGCTCCTCCTGCCAGCTCCAGGCACCGAGGCGACGGATTTCCCCAGCGCAGCAATTCAGGAACTTGTCCCCCTGCCCCAGCTCCTCTGCCCCATGGACGGACAGAGAGATGGACACTGCCGGGCCTTGTCACTGGAGGGTGACTCCTGGGGCTGGGCTGCCCCCGGGTCGCAGCAGGATGCTGGGGGGCTGCGGGGCCAGGCAGGCTCCCCCCAGCTTGCCAGAGGCAGTGGGACCCCATGGCAGCCGGCCGTGGGGCGAGGGGCAGCCACGCTCAACCTGTGCCGCCGGGGGCCCGGAGACCACTCCTCCCCGCCTCGCCTGCCAGGTCCGGGCTTCGCTGGGGGGACACGGTGACCTCGGGGCTCCCTCCAGCACCGCTCCTGCCTCGGGTGCTCAGTTCCAGCTTTGTCCTCCCGTGGTGTCAGCTCTCCGTCTGCGGGCTCCGGGACATCCGCAGGGACATCCGCAGGGACATCGTCTTCACTCTGGGGAGAGAGGGGACGGTGACCACCCAGGGGGACCAGCCTTCGGCATCGTCACAGCCAGTGCCCACCCTCAACCCACGGCCCCAGCATGGGAGATGCTCACCTCCAACGATGCTCAGCAGCTCCTCAAGCTCCTGCTGCAGCCGCAGCTGCAGCAGCTCCTGCAGCAGCTCCCGGCGTTGGCTCCGCGGGGCCACCCCCATGCGCTGCAGGGTCCCCTCCGTCAGCCGCAGCAGGGCCCGGCCCGAGACGGCGTGCTCCTGCGCCAGCTCCGCCAGCTCCCCGGCCCCGCTCCGCGCAGCCAGCCAGGCGCCCACCTCCGCCACCGTCCACTGCCCCGCCGGGCGCTGCTCCCGCCGGGCCCCCTCCAACACCTGCGCCGGGAGGAGAGGGGTGAGCTGGGATGTCCCCTCGTCCCTCAGCCTGTCCCTCCAGCCCCATGGAAGCCATAGCGTCAGGCTGGTTCCTTCACGCCGCAGTCGCCCCTACCCACCCCGAACGCGACCCTCGGTCCCATCCCCGCATTGATGCTGGTGGCTGCACCCACGTCCCCTTCCTCCACCGTGGGGGTCCCCCAGCCCCCGGGGCCCAGCCCCAGTTACTTGTGGGGCGTCTCCAGCTCCCGAGCCCCTGCCCACGCTCACCTCAGCCGTCGGGCGTCCCTCCGGCGGCGCCTCAGCCCCGTCCTGCGCCCCGGCGTCCATGCAGGGCAGCGGGCAGGGCGCGGGGGCAGCTCAGACTCCCTGCAAACGGGGCTGTGTCAGGCGGGGGTCCTGCAGCTTGCCCCCGGACCAGCCCCCCATGTCCTGCCACCCAAATAACCCCCCCACCACGACAACGCACCCCATCCCGTGCTCCCTGCCCGCCGCTGCCTCCCCGCGGGGGGACATGGGTGGGGGTGGCCATCCTTCCCAATGCCACCTGGTCTGTGCCCCCGGCCCCCCCAGCAGAAGGAGGCTGCTCACCGGGGCGCCAAGCCAAGCGAGGCCCCGCTGCCCGTCCCGCCACGCAGGCGTGCAGAGCCCGCCGCACCCAGGAGATGAGGTCAGCCCCGGCTCGCCCGTGCCCACCGCCTCCATGAGCCTGGGGAGGGGACACCGCACGGCTCCCCCAGCCCAGCCAGGACCCCTTCCCTGGCCTGACCCCCTCCTCCTCACCGCCCTCTGCCCCCGGTCGGTGCCGAACACCAGGAGAGCGAAAGAAACCTTTGCCCCGGCCTTGCCTCTGCGGGCACAGCGCCATGCACGCCCCGACAGCCCGGCTTCCCCTGGCAGGCAGCACCGCCAGGCTGCCAGGGGACTCCTGGCCCTCGCGCGGAGCCAGGGGTCAGACCCAGGCTGGGCCAGAGGAGAGCAGAGCCGGGCTCCGTCCGTACCGAGAGCCGGTGAAGGAGCTCTGCAAAGGCTCCTCCATCTCCCCTCCCGGTTCGCTCCAGCCAGCCCACCCCCTTTGCCCCAGCACCTTCCCCGCAGAGACCGGGATGGGATGCACCGAAGCAGCTTCGTCTACGATGAGGAGGGTGGTGGCGAGGGTCCCGACGGGCGGTGGGAAGGCAGGAGAGGCACTGGCAGAGCAGGCGGGAGGAGCGGGATGAGCCTCAAGGATGAGTCACATCCCGAAGGGCCGCAGCCCTGCCCTGCCGAGCGTGCAGGGACCCAGCCACCGCCTGCAGCAGCCCACGGCGCTGCTCGGCCCCCCGAGACCCCGCAGGGGGATTAAATCCCCCAAATAACAGTGAAAACGATCCCCCGTGGAACAGGCAGGCCAGAACGGTCCCAGGGCTGCCCCAGGACACCAGCACCCGAGCCGTGGAAATATTTCACACCGTTATCAGCTCACCTCCCGGCAAGAGCACAAACGGCACCTTCCCAGCCCCAAAGAGGCCAGCGGCCAGCAGCGTGCACGCTTCGGCTCCCTGCAGCAAGCCCCATCCACAGCTTTTCCCCCCAGCACAGCCACACCAGCCCCCCGGGCTGGCAGCGGGGTGCTCACGGCGCCCCGTCCATCCACCGCTGCAGAAAGGTCCGTGCCCGCGCAGGCAGGACGGGCCGGCTTTGCCTCGTCCACAGGGCGGGCAGCTACGCGTTTTTGTCACGCAGCGCTACGTTACCTTTAAAAACCGTTTAACTCGACACATCCTGCACGGCAGGGTCACGCAGAGTCACCACGCTGACACGGCCGTGGGAACGGGCTCTCGCGCACGGGGGAGCAACGGGAACGGCGGCGATGCCACTTGGAAGTTCGCTGAGCTCTCCGGGACTTCCCTCCGCGGGGAAGCGGGACGCCGAGCACGCTCCCTGTGTTCGAGCGGGAGATGCCAGGGGGGCTCGCACACAAAACCGAAGGGGCCCCCTCTCCCCGGCGGCTCCCCCGTGCACCCGCGGGTCCCATCCCCGCAGAGCAGCAGCGGGGAACGAGATTTCCAACCGGGAATAAACCAGAGCCACCCGCCGTCGCGCCGGGCCCTTCTCTCGGGCGCGCCTCCCCGTCGCGGGGCCGTACAGCAGCTGCTGGCGGGCAGAGGCCGCGTCGTTCGCACCAAGGACTCGAAGGTTTTGGCAGGTTGTTTTAGGAGAATCTCTAGTCCCTGGCAAGCACCACCAGCCATCCTCAGCCTAACAAAACCCGAGGCGAGCGAAGAACGTAATCCAGAACGTTAACCGAAAGGGCAAGGACAACTGCCTCATCTTCCCAAAACCTTGGGGGGACCCCAAGCCTGCACACCCCAAGTTCATCTTGATTCCGCGTAAGCGTTACGCTGCCCCTATTTCTGAATTTTCAAAGTGCCAGACACTGAAAGCGTGTAACCAAGGCGCCAGAGAAGCAGGAGTTACCCAAAGCACGTATTTTGGTGACTCGCCGGGGCTCTGGAGCTCCAGGCGGGTTCTGGGCAGATTTCCGAGCCGCCGCCCCCATTTCAGAAAGCAGAGGCCCGGTGCCACCCGAGCGCACAGCCCCACGACAAGCACCACAGAAACCGTCCCCAACACACCTCAGGCGAGGGGAGGGAAAGAAAAAAGCCAGACTATTTTTTTTTTTTTCCTGATTTATTGTGGCTCACATCAATGACACTCATTTGTCGGAAGCAATTTGCTATTCCAGTGCTGTTTGGACACAGGGCAGCAAACCTCCTCCTCCCAAACCAGGTCAGCCGCCTCGGTTTGAACCCGTCTCTGAAAACGGTTGTTACTCCCTGCGAGGACACGTTAACTCACACCTCAGCCCTCCGACCTCCAGTGCTTTACGTTCTCCTTATCGCCAAACGTAATTCTCTGGACGCAGCTCTGGAATCATTCTTCTTCGCCGGGGGGAGAAATCCTGCTTACCGAAGAGTTACAGCAGACATCGGGTTACAAGGGCCCTGGAGAGGCCGAGCGCCACATTAACTTTTATTCTCCTGGAAGTGGAATATTTCCTAGAGCGTGTTCATTAGTTGAAAATTACCAGCTGAGTAGCTAGAAGGTATTTACAAAGGCCACCAAAAATCCTCTCTGAGAAGGACCGTATGCATGTTTTTATTCGTGCATTGAAATGGCATTGCCAGGCACAGGCCGTACGAACACCCGCTCGGCAGCCCCTCGTCCCGCTACTGAGGGTAAAGCTCCACTATCATCGCGTGCCCCTGCAAGGAGAGAGAAAGAACGGTCACCGAAAGGAAACGAAACTCTCGGAACACGGCAGAAATCTCTCCTTCCCTGTTGTACCCTACGGGCAGCGAGGGGCTGCGGTCGCCATTGCCCAGGGACGATTCTGAGATGGGCCCAAGAGCCTCTAAAGCGGACGAGACGGAGGGAGCTCGCTGAACTGAGCTGCGACAAGGAGGCAGCCAGCCAAGCCGGAGGGCGCTGTGTGCTCAGCGCTGGGCCCCCACCCCAAGGCGGCCATGGAGGGGCTGGAGCGTGGCCAGAGCAGGGCAGCGAGGCTGGGGCAGGGGCTGGAGCCCAAGGCTGGGGAGGAGCGGCTGGGGGAGCTGGGGGGGCTCAGCCTGGAGAGGAGGAGGCTGAGGGGAGCCCTCATCGCTCTCTGCAACGGCCTGAAAGGAGGCTGGAGCCGGGGGGGGGGGTCGGTCTCTTCTCCCCAGGAACAAGCGATGGGACGAGAGGGAACGGCCTCAAGCTGCGCCAGGGCAGGGTTAGGTTGGATATTAGGGAAAACTCCTTCCCCCAAAGGGCTGTCAGGCCCTGGCCCAGGCTGCCCGGGGCAGGGGCTGAGTCCCCATCCCTGGGGGGATTTAAAAGCCGGGGAGATGTGGTGCTGAGGGACATGGGTTAGTGGTGGGCTTGGCAGCGCTGGGTTAACGGTTGGACTTGATGATCTTCAAGGTCTTTTCCAACCTAAATGATTCTGTGATTCTGTGTATCGTCCTCCCCGCACCTCATCCCTTGTCACTGTTCAATGGCGAATTCTGGGATTTTACAACTTTCTGCGAAATGGAAAGAAAAGCATCAACATTTTCAGTTTCCCATCTCACAGGAACATCCACCCAGTCCCAGCCCTGCTCATTCCACCTGTGTGTTTTGCTGCAGTTTTATCATGCTTTTCCCTGCAAGTGTAAGAGAAAGGTGGTCCAAAGTGGCCAGGACAGGGGGACGTTCCCAGTGCAGCTTGGACTGGGATCATCCCGGGCTCCATAAGCACCGAGGCCAGGACTGGTTGGAGAACCCCAGGAGCACATAGGGCAGGGCTGAGGTGAGGGGAACCTGTGGGCTCCATGGGGAGCCTGTCCGTGTCCCACCGGCTCCAGGGATAGGTGGGGCAAGGGATATGCGTTTGGGATCCCACGGGAAGGGGGCATGGGGGAGGTACACACAGGGAGAAGGGATAAGAAGGATAGAGCAAGGAGGGGGAGAAGAAGATAAAGCAAGGAAGGGGAGAAGAGAAAGCGAAAGCAAAGTTGGTACGCTCGGATCTCCCCATCTCCGCTTCCAGCACCATCCTGACCTCCTCCCAGCCTGTCACCCCAACCCCAGCCCTGTCACCTGCCTTCTCCAGCCCCCACCCTTCCCACTGTATGCATCAGACAGACGCCCACCAGGCAGTTCCTGCTCAGCTTGACATTCACATCGCACCATCATCAGGATCTTTTGCCTTTCCTAATGGCTTCTTTTCAGCAAGTCGGTGTTACTGAGAACCTTAGTTACAAACCTTGCGGACAGGGAGAGCTACTGCATCCCTGTGTCACTTCAAGGCGTGTTTGCATTCCTTCCCACAGCAATGTCTGCAAGGAAGGACATGCCAGACGATCCCTCGGAGGGAGACGTGGGCCAGGGTGGACTGGCAGACGCTGAAAGGCATGGGCCTCTGCGTAGAGCACTGGCTCCCTGCACTGGAGAAGGAGCTGGGAGTTATTGGCACACAGGCCTTGAGACATCCGAAAGACAAAGATTAGCTAAAGCTTGCAAGCAATGCACAGGACACATGGGAGAAAAAATGCCCTGAAAGAGTGCTTCAGGCTCATGGCAAGGCAAGGGTACCGGCACCCACGGTCCTGCTCCAGCTGCCGGCGCGCAGCCCTTCGCTCACCTCATTCACACCGGTCCCCCCAAGTAGCTCATTCTCAGGACACACACCACTCCCAACCCAGCGGCTGGAGGTTAAAGACCCCCACTCCCTCCAGTAGCTGCACTGGGACCCCACGCACTCCAGTAGCTAACACCACAGGCCAGGGGCACCCAAACGCCCAGTCTGACTCCAGTAGCTGGCCCCAAATCCAGTCTCACACACACAGGTCTCACCACTAACTGGCATTTAGTCCTTGCAGCACACACTCACGCTGGCAAGGTTTCTTTCCTGGCCTTGTCTCCATGTCTGTTCTGTCAGGTCTGTGTCTTGGTATATTTTGGGGTTGGTTCCCATTTTTTCCCTTAGTTTCCCATCCGACCAGCTCCCCGACCAGATAACCTCGCTGGAATAAACCTTCTCACCCTCTCCTCATCAATCAGTGTGACGGACCAGGCTTGCTTCCCACCACTGCCTCCCTTACCATTAGTCGCTCAGACGTTTAGCTGGATGTTCTTGTTTATGGCTTCCTCCCCTTCTTAGTATCCCTTGAGACGCTGAAGAAGGTCCTTGACCAGACACCCTGAAAGGAGCAGACGCCCTCCTTCCACACACCCTTACACAGACCATCGCCCACTCGCCGCCCATCTTCACAGCACAAACGCTGAAGTCACACACGACTGTGGCTCTCCTGAAAATAAAGGCTACAGAGACCAGTCCGGTCCACTCGATTACTTTATTAGCCAAGGCCACAAGGGATTATACTGCATCATCACTTTGGCCAGCTCTCCTGGAGGGCTCGGTCCTTGGGTTTCCAGCAGCGTTGCAGGAGCTGCGCAGCAAAAACCACCGGCCACTTCCCTGGTGCAGTCCCAGCTGGCTCCATGTTCTCCAGACCATGGCTCCGTTGCCACCAGCCTGTCTTGACAGCACAAGCACTAACAACACACACTGCCGATGGCTGCTGAGGAAGCTGCAAAGATGCGTAATTCTCTACATCGGTCATACAAAGGCTTTTGCTCAACAGCTAAGCAAATGGCAAAAGCAGTTGCTGCTACAGCTAAGAGCTGGAGGAAAGTTCACCAGGTCCAGGCACCTGCTCGCCTTAACATACAAATGGCTCACCTTAACATACAAAGTATACCTCATAAACGTGAGTTAAACCACAACCTAAATCCACACAGGCTGTTGTATTAACTGCTTTAAGGACATCGGAGACAGAACAACTCCTAGCTCAGCTTATCAAGAAGGGATCAATAAGGGAATGATAATCCCAAAACCAAAACAGCACAGCTTGCAGCCAATGTGGAGCTGCTCTCAGATCCCGCAACCCCTTCTTAAAGCTTGAGAAGTACTTCATCACAGAATCATAGAATCCCAGGTTGGAAGGGACCTCGAGGATCATCTGGTCCAACCTTTCCAGCACAGTCTAGACGAGATGGCCCAGCAGCCTGTCCAGCTGAGTCTTAAACATGTTCAGCGTAGCAGAGTCAACCACTTCCCTGGGGAGATTATTCCAATGGTTGACTGTTCTCATTGTGAAAAATCTACCTCTGGTGTCCAATCGGAATCTCCCTGGGAGTAACTTGTACCCGTTACCCCTTGTCCTCACCATGGGACTCCTTGTAAAAAGGGAGTCTCCATACTTGCTGAAGGAAAACTATCTTTTTGCCAGTGTCACTTAGTTTCTCACAGCAGCTGATAAAATGGGTACTTTCTAATGCTGCCTTTGCTCTTCATCTGGCACTTGGTCTTCATCTTGGCCGTATGACTGCTCGCTGCAGCAATGTTTCTCTTTTATGCTTGAAGACAAAGCAGATCTAAATGTTTATGGCAAGAAGGGAAGAGGATTCTCACTTTATCACGAAGCAAGGGAATTTCTGAGCCATGGCAGGAGCAACACGCCTTATTTCACCCAACTTTGTGAGCAATTAGATACCATTTTCTTCATGGGGCTTGAGGTCATAGTCATGATAATAATATTTTGTGGACAGACTTGTACTCTGTTCTTCTAAAATGCAAAGCGGTTGCGGTTCTTCCTTCAGATCGACTTCGCCTAAAGCTTCTCCAGTTCATCAAGCACTTCCTGCTTTGTAATTCCCTGCCACGAAGCAGGGATTTCTCCTTTGCCATGAAATTTCCCATTGTAGCGTTTTTCTAGCTCTGTCCTGAAATGAGACACAAACCATTTCCAGTACACTTGCATGGATGAATCAGGAGAAATTTTCCAAGTGGAATAAGGAGGTCCTGCCTCCCGGTATCTCTTGTAGGGAATCCATGTGCCTCCATCACTCATGAATACACAGTCACTTGCAACGCTACTAGAACAAATATCAATGACCAGATGGTCTGTTTTATGCCACTTGTATCCCGTCAAAACTTGCGGACGATGGAAGACAAGCTGATGGTCTCCATCGTGATCCTGCATGGTGTTTGTGCAAACAGCCCCACAAAAGGGACACTGCTGCCAGCACCCTGCAAACTGTTCAGCCACGATTGCATGAGGCTGCCTTTCAAATGAGCTCATGTCGGCGCTAGCAAACTCTTCCTTGAGCTGATCGTGCAGGGGAGCCAGTGCTTCTGTCATGGCATTATTCAGGAACTCTATGTCTGTAACCTCCTGATGCTCAATGCCCTTCAGGTCCCTTCTGGGCAAGCTTAGCACCTCTCCAAGCGCACTGCAAAATTCATCCAGCCAAAGAGAGATTTTGTCCTTTCTGTCTTTTCTATCTTTGACAACGTTGGTTGATGCAAAAACAGCTGACTGGATGCTTTCATAGCAGCGAGTAAGGGAGTCATCTAAAAACTTCTCCAGCCTCCTGTTCTTATCTAAACAGTACGTCTCAACCCGTTTCTCGATGTAACTCTGCAGAAAGTCTCCTGGGCAACTAAGGTACTTCTTGAAATTCTCAAAATTTTCTTCTTGTGCCAGGTATCTCAGTATGCAGACTTCCAGAGAGGATCTATTGCCACTGAAATCTGGGATTTTACTTAGCACGTCTCGAGCTATGGCGAGGGCTGTCCTCTCATAGACCGCCTGGTGAAGAGCTGGGGCAATCTTGTCACACAGGAAAACAGCAAAGGTTGTGATAGAAGTGGCTCCTTGGCAGGAAATCTGGAAACATTTAAAGAAATCTTCTCTCTTGCTCTGCAGGTAGATGGCTGGATCATTTGCTTTTTTGAATGCTGCGTGCATGGCTTTAAACCTTTCTGCTGACATTCGGCACAGATACACCGATAAATCTATTCTGTAATCTTTATTAAAGCTGTATTTTGCAGTGCTAGGGACAGAGTTCATACCTTTCTGTACTTCATTTAGTATTTCATGGATGAAACTTCGATTGTAATCCCTTTTCTCCTTTTCCTTCTTAGCAATGTTTGCTGTCACACGCACTATGATGTTTTCCGTAATGTGGCATATGTCGCCTTCTTCAGCCTCATCAAAACGCGCAGTCAAGAAGCCCCAACGTTTTTTCTTAGCAACGTGTTTCTCCAAGTCAACATTAAATTCTCGGCGCTTGGGAAATGTCCCGATTCGTGCATGTAAGTTAGGCTCCTTGAAGTGCTCCAGAAGGACATCTTCTATGTCCACATCGATATCCACCTCTTCCAGAGGGGAAGCAGCAGAGGAGACTTCAGCAACCCACGTTGTCCAGAGAGAAATAAAGTTGCGTCTCAGTTCTCTTTCACTTAGGCTCTGGCCTTTGAGAGACAGAGCCAACTGCCTGCTCTTTTTCAGGAGCTCGGTTTCGTATTCGGACTTCCTTTCATCCAGTTTACACTGGCTCTGCTTTAGTTCCAGAAGATTCTCACACTTCTTTCTAGTTTCAAGCAGAAGAGACTCTTTCAGTTCTTTCAGCTTCAGTTCCGTGCCGCTTTTCCACTGGACCAGTATCTCACAGTCTTTGTCTTCACTGAAATACTTTTCCATGTCTTTCGTGATGGCATCGCTCGTCTCTTGCACTTGTTTTTCAAGGTATTCGGTGGTGACCTTCTGCAAGTCCCCGTTCCGAACTTTATTGTCCAGTTTCATTTGCAAGTCTAAGATGTGACTCCTCAGCTGCCAGGTCCACTGCCTAAACGCCGTTTCCAGTTTCTTGTACGCAGCAACCTCCACTGAATTCTTGAAGCTGAAAATGAAGTTTTCGTTCAGCAAAGCATTCCAGAGGTCACTAATACGAGCTTTCAAGCTCGAGAGCCTCAAAATGCTGCCCTGCGACTCCTTCTTGGCAGCTTGGAGAATTTTGCTCTTTAATTCCTGGACGTTCTGGCTGTAGGTGGGATTGGGCGGTGCCATGGGAGGGTTTCCTTCCCACAGGTGAGCAAAGTAATGAATGTGGGTGTTCACGTCAAAGCGGATGACATCACTGAAGCAGGAGACGTCGCAGAATTCCTGCTGGGCGGCTGTCACGGTCATTTCGTCCAGCTTTTCCTGCAGACGTCTTTGTCCTTCCATGTTCTGCTCCTTGGCACTTATTTCTCCCACGTTTTGGTGTACAAACAGGCAGCTGGGGGAAAGATTGACTTGCTTCATCCTCAGAAAAGCCTGCACAGCAATCTGGAGGACATCTTGCATTTCTGACGGATTTTCTCCAAAGATATTGATGAGAGTCATGTTGCCGATGCCGATGACAAAGGTGGCCAGCTCATTGTCATGGTTAAGGGACTGCTTATTGGCCAGCTCAATGGCACGAAGTCCCTCTGTGTCAACGACTAGCATGTAATCAAAGCCCAAATCCTGCTGCAGCTGCTCCTCCACTTTAATTAGCTGCATAAACGCTCCCCGGGTGCATCTCCCTGCACTGACATTAAACTGGAGACCAAACATGGCGTTCAGCAGGGTTGACTTCCCCGTGCTCTGGATGCCAAGTACCGACAGAACAAATACTCGTTTGTCCCCGAGCTTCTCAATTAATCTGTCAAAGATTGCTCCAACCCATCGTAACGGTATGTAAGAAGCATCGCCATCCATCAGCTCGATGGGGTACCCCGAGACCATCAGATCAGCTGCAATTTCAGGTAGTTTGACAAAACATTTGTCCTTTGAGTTCATTGATTCCAGAGCTTCGTAAATCTGCCCTACCTCTCTCAAAATGTGCTCGAGGCCAATGGACGAATCGTTGATTTCGTTGAAGAGGGCATCCAGTTTAGTCAGCAACAGAGGTTTCAGATCCGTCTTTTCATTGCTTTTCTTTATCGCCAGGATTTGAGACCATAACTGGTGATATTGTCTCTTCAGTTCGTCAAGGCGATCGGAGGACAGGTCATCCATAAAGACCTTCATCCACTGCAGGAAGTATTTCTTGGTATCTGCTGGCTGTGCCTGGAGAAAGCTAAGGACCGATTTCATCAGCTGATTGAGGGGGAATGCTTTCTCTAGTTGCTTTCTTCTTATTGCCAACTTCTCTGCTTCAATTTGGCTCCGATGATGCTCTATGCTCTTGTTCCTCTTTTCCTGCAAGCGAGTGAGTTCTTTGTCATTTTTGCACCACAGGTACCACAGTTTTCCTTGAAGAGGCAGTAGCTGGGATTTGATCTCAAACAGCTTCTCTTGCTTCAGAAGCTTCACCAGCTCCTTTGCCTTTTCTTTGGCTGTCACACACGCGTCTGTGTCTTCATCGACCAGGAATCCATGCTCGCGAGCTTTGTCCAGGCAGGCGTCGAGGCTGACAAGCGTCTTAGACCCTTCCAGGAGATCCCTGATTGTTTGCGTCAGCTCGCCTATTAACTCCGCTTCGTTTCTGTTCTTGATACCTATTTTTACGTTTTGGCTAGATCGGCCGGCTGCAACGTTCTCTTTTTCAGTGAAAAGGCAAACCAAAGGCCTTTGCGACTGCCACAGGTCACGTAAAATTTTCATCCCTTTCTTGTCGCTCTGATCAGACTCGGATACGAGGGCCACGTTCACAGCAGATATCTCCTGTAAAAACTGTAGCTGTTCTTCATGATCCCTTGCGTCTCCGTGCAGGTTACAGAAGGCAACGCAGCAGTCAAAGCTGTCGTCGTCGCTGCCCCGGGGACAGTACCAGGAGATCTCCACAACACCTTTCATCAGCAAACAGTCCTTGGTGCTGCCTTTGCAATGTCGGTGGAAAAAAGTGTCATGCTTTTGTTTGCTCAGCAGAGCATTCAGGATCTGAGACTTGGAAGAGGAGGGAGAACTGCCGATCCGTATGAAGGACACGATGGGTGTCGCTGCCTGATAAATGAGTTTGTTTTTGTAACTGTTAATTCTGGCCTGCTTTCCCCACTTCTCGGTCCCTTTCCAGCTCTTTTTTATTTGGCTGAGGGACCAGAGGGGGAACTCTACCCGGGAAGTGCACGGGTTTGGGACCAGGAGAGGTAGCGCAAACTGGCAGAAAGCAAGCTTTGTTGAGATGTACTGTCTCATGAAATCATCGGCGCAATGGAAAATTGCCATCTGGAGATCCATGGGGTGCACACGGCTGTCTCTGGTTGCAGATTCAGGGGCTTCTTCCTCCAAATCCATGAAAAAGTCATCAAAGGAATCCAACGGCTCATGCTCTTGCTCTGTGGCTTTTGGCACGGGTGTGAGTCCCAGGTTGCTCTCGTCCTTGCAAGTCAGGTACCTCATCCGATAATCCACGGTTAAGAGCTTTTGCAAGAAGTAAAACGGTAGTTCATTGTCCTTGCTGGGCTGGCTGTCATGTAACGAGGTCTTGTATATGATGTGGAAATCTTCTGTCCCCATTTTTCGTGGATAGTGACTTTCTAGTCCAAGGCGCTTAAGCAAGTGGAGGAACTCTTGGTTTGCAATGGCTTGATTTGCTTTGCATTCGCTGCCGTCTGATTTGGATTTGGACCGAGTGGAAGGCTCTGTTCTCTGGAAAGTGTCTTCCATGTCTTTGATTATACTGTGTTTCTTCACATCGTCGCATGTGTCATCCACGCGCCCATTGATGAAGGAATGCAAGTCACTTTCCAGCATCTCCCAGTCTTGGGACGCACTGTGCTTTTCGAGGAGAGTTTTTACCTCTGCGGACCATAAGTTTTGCATTTGATCTCGCATGAAAACGAAACGCTCGTTCTTCTGCTCAGGGGACAGCCCTTTATATTTGGGTGTCACAGTTAGACCCAGCAGCAGCAGGAAGGCCTGGGCTCTGTGAACATCTTGCTCCTTCAGACTCAGGTACTCCTTATGCCCCATTTGCATTTCCTTGATCATGAAGTTAAATTCTGGCCATCCCAGGAGGTACTGAAAAGTGCTCCCTTCCGCCTGGTATCCCATGCTGGTCGTAATTAAGAGCACCAACACTTCTGTGTCTTTCTGTGCCTTTTCCTGGAGAAACTGGAGTAAGGAATACACAGCTAGGCTTGCAGTCAGGGTCGCTTTTATCTTTGCTTCATGAACGGTGGAGGCAGAGGTTTCCGGTGCGTAGGTGACTTCCTGGATGTACTCCTTCATTTGCAGCAATGTCTTGGTGAGTTCTTCAAGCTCACAAACATTGGGAGTTTCGGGAAGCGTGTGCTCCGTGTGGAAGATCCATTGCATGATGATGGAAGACTTGGGGAAGTCCTTGACGGAATAGATATGAGGATCCAGGAGGCACCGCAACAGAGACTTGATATAGGTGATGTTTTCTGGAGGTGACTCCTTGCAAAGCTGAACGGTATTCAACAGGAACTCCTGCAGTGCTTTGTCCGACAGGCATACGTTGATCCAGACGCTATGGTTTTTGGTTTTTTCGTTCAGATTCTGTTTGAAATCTATCAGCGTGAGCAGTTTCCTTTCATCCACCGCCACCTCCCAGGCCTTCACGCACTCCACGAAGGCTCTGGCGTCCTCCACTGCGCTGACCAGTTCCTCTCCAAACATGGCGCCGACACTGCGATTCGTTAGCGCTTCGTACGCAGCCCTGAGGCTGCTGCTCAGTTGATAGACGGACTTAAAATCACTGCTGTGATTGAACAGGATTACATCCCACACGGGGATCAGCTGAAAGCCTCGGTCAATAACAGACCAGGTTGTGTTACTTGTTAGAAGCCCTGTTTTCCACTGAGGAAGACAGTCCGTCCCTGACGGGCCCCCTGTGTTGGTCACATAGAGCTGAACCACTGTGTGGGCATTGCTTCCGTCTCTTCCCTGACAAGAAGCCTGGGAGCTGGATTTTGAAACATCCACGGCCACTCCCACACTGAAGCTGCTGTAGCTGGCCCTGACGTAGCAGTTCAGTGCTTCAGATGCTTGTCGCTTCATCTCTTCCCGCTGCTCGGCTCTGAAGCCTTCCGTAGAGGCCTTCCACCAGAATATCCCCCCAAAGTGGAGGGGACCCTGGTTTACGTGGGACCCAAACGTGCTGAAGAAGTTCTTACACCTGCTCTTCAGCATGTCGGGCCTGTCTGCTTCCTGAGTGATGCTCAAAAGATGCTCGATGTCTTGCAGCTCCCGCAGGGCCGTATCCGAGAGGCGAAGCTGATGCTTTTGGAAGTAGCAGGAGGCCAGAGGG
Source organism: Nipponia nippon (assembly GCF_047370975.1). Classification (NCBI taxonomy): domain Eukaryota; kingdom Metazoa; phylum Chordata; class Aves; order Pelecaniformes; family Threskiornithidae; genus Nipponia; species Nipponia nippon. Next base: position 126,005,046 of record NW_028262358.1, read on the forward strand.
ATGTACTGGTACTTAGTGGTGCAAATGTAGCTCTGCTCAAAGCGGGACCGGTGGGTGTGCGACGACTGCGAGGAGCTGCTGTGATCTGCACCAGCTTCAACATTAAACCCCCAGAATCCGGCTTTGGCAGAAACGCTGATGCTGAATCCCAGCTGCTCCATGGACTTGGTGAAAGTGGCTTCTGCTGCTGCGGAGGAGAACTCCTTCCTGTCAAGCAGCGACCCTTGCTCTGGACCAGCGAGCTTGAATCCCTCAGGAACCCTGAGGAGCTGGTCTCGCTTTGCCAGCACATCCTCGAGGCTGCCTGTTCTGTAAATGCCCTGCAGGGCCAGTCCCCCCGACGCCCGCCTCAGGACCTCCGTGTCGGAGACGTTCTCACTCCTGCTCACTGACGACTCCCGCTGCTCCAGCTGCTTCTGGATGCCCTCCAGCACATCCATCAACGACTTCTCCGGTGGTGCCCAGTACTCTTTGGGAATCTCCAGGGCTTGCCACAGAGCCTCCTCTTTCTGTCTTATAGCCTCCTTGCTGTGGCTGCGGCTGTTGTGCATTTCTTTCAGCTCCTTCAGGACTAGCTTCGCCGCTTCTTGTCTCTTCTTTGTCATCTCCAAGCGCTCCTTCTGCAGCTCCTCAGAAGTTGCTTTGCTGTCTGTTAGTTTCAAGAGTTTTCGGAGCGCCTTTTTTTCCCAGGGGTACTGTACTTTGCACTCCAGCTTCAGGTAGTCTTCATATTGCAGGTGTTTCAGGGCTTCTCTGGACTTGACTCCCAGTATCTCTGACAGTTTGGGGAGCCAGTAGCCATGGTCTAGTCCTTCTTTCTCACATGCTTCTGCCAGCAGGTTTTTAGAAACATCTGCCTTTCCATCATCCTCTAGCATGTCCTCCTGTGAACCCATGGCTGTGGAAGAAGAAAACAGAATTTCTTTAAGGTATGCTGTAAGAGGCCCCGGCCTCTTCTAAGAGGGCTCTCCAGCAGCTCCGGCCTGGGGCATTTCTCCTACCTGGCTGCTGGAGCCCAGCTGGGGATGCCCCAAGACCTGGGGGTCTCCCTCCCGGGACACTGGATGTGCCTGCTGCTTTCCCATTTGCAGGTTCAACCCTGAAGCTGAGTGGGTGTCCCACAGACAACAGACACACACACACTCTGACTTGGCCACACAGCCTGCCATGGGCAAGGTGCTGCCTTCAACAGCGCCCACGGATACCCAACAGGACTCATAAATACAGAAGTACAAACGGCCGAGGGCACTCCTGCATCCCCTGAGCACCAGCACAGCCCCTCTGTCCCTCCAGCACCCCTCCCTGCATCCTGCACCCTCCTACCAGCCCCATGGGACTCCTGCTCGCTGGCTGGTCCAGCTTGGTGCTCACCAGCAAACAGAGGCACGCACTCACACGCTCATCTCTACGGGCACCCCACACTCACAAGACACACTCACCCCAAACACCCAGCGCCAGGCACACGGGCTGTGACCTCTGGTCCTGCTCCAGCTGCCGGCGCAGAGCCCCTCACTTGCCTCACTCATGCCCGTTCCCCCCAGGAGCTGGTTCTCGGGACACACAGCGTTCCCACCCCAGTGGATGGGAAAAATCCAAGTCGTCCCTGTCCAGAGCCGTGCCTGGAGCATCCTGTTGGCCCATCATTAGTGACTGGAGGCTTTGGGTCTCTGGCGTCATCTCCGGGACCCCCTGTCTGTCCAGTCTGTGTCCCTCTGTGGTTTTGTTTATCGTTTCCCCCTTCACTTATTATCCCATGTGCTTTGGAACGGTCCTTGACTGCTGACGTTAAGAGAGCTGACGCTATCACCATACATGTGCCTTTACACCTTTCTTGTTCACACTGTCACACAAACCTGATAATTGTCTCTGTCTCGATTCAGTTGGCTACTGGAGAGGTTTATTCAGTGCACAAGACATTCCCGTGCATTCAGCGTTCGTCCCGCCAAGGGCACAGGACTCTTACCAACACCAGGTGTATTGGGGTTGCGTGGCAAGCTTTTGGTAGCAGGGGGCTACAGGGGTGGCTTCTGTGAGAAGCTGCTAGAAGTTTCCCCTGTGTCCGACTCTTGGACCCTTTCAGAGCCTTTAGCATCAGCTTTTCCTTTAAAGGCTGTGAAGAGTTAGACAACATGCTGAATGGATGTGGGGTCTGATTCATCTCACCTCACAGCAGATACCCCTTTTGGTCAGACGCTTCACTTTCCAGAGGACACAGGCAGCCAAGGTCCCCAACTCAACTGAGACAGCACACCGTCACACAGCAGGCCTGGTAGACAAGGCTGGGGTGTTGAGAAGAAGATGGGGAGCAGCTCAACGATTGAGGAGGAAAAACACTGGGAAGGAAAGGCCCAAAATCCTGAAGGAGAAAGGAGAAGACCAGACAGTGAGGAGACGGCAACCCATCAATGTGGAGGATTCATTCCAGGGAGCGGTGGAGGCCATTCCTTCTCCACCAGTGAGCAAAGACTCATCAGGGCCTTTCTGGGGTGGCAAGCAGATGAGGGTTTTGCCTGGGACCTAAACCCACATACACATTCGCTACGGTAGCCCCGGGATGGTTTGCAAAGCACGGAGCTCCTGCTTTCAGAGTCTCTTCTGCACGCAGCAAATGGTGCCCAGGAGTGACTCAGGACAGGGCTGAATGCTTGTACACCATAGCAGCCTCACGGGGAGGAAGACCAAGCCTGGACATGAAGTCAAAGTTCAATTGGATTAAAAAGGATCCTCCAGTGCCCTGCTACCTGCTGACCTCTCCAAGACTGGCCCTATGGCCACCACCGTGCAGCGACCAGCAAGGGAGGGTGCAGGGCTCACACCTGCTTTCTCGAGGGGAGAAGATGTGGAAGGCTGGAGAGCAGGCTGAAGGATGGAGAGTAGGCTGGTCTGTGAGAGCAAAGCCTGGAGACCTGCAGAAAGTCCCAGCCCCAGACACACAGGCTGTCCAGTTAACATCTGTGCTCTCCGGTCAGGCTCAGCCAGCCTCAAGACAAAATCTGGACGTGGCAGAGCCTGGGGGAACAGCACTGACAATGCGGAGCACATGCCCTGTCCCACCACTGGCCAGATCATGCATCTGCTGCTGTGGGTGAAGCTCAAGCCCCCGAAGAGACGGAGAGAAACATGACGGTGGGTTGGCCTCCACCGGGAACTAAACACCCATCAGCAGCTCGTGCATGTGGTGGTGCATCACCCCCACCTCCTCTGGACCCCTTTACGATCACAGAGACCCCTGTCAAGGCTTGGCCTTGGAGCAATGGGTCCGGCGGTTAAGCGCCCCTTGGCCATACCAGGCACTCGGGTGTGGCTGAGCTGGGGAACAAGAACGCCTTGACCGAACCTGGCATAATCAGCCACCCCCTGAGAGCTCGGGAACATATCATAGAATCACAAAATCATGGAATTGTTTAGGTTGGAAAAGACCCTTAATATCATCAAGTCCAACCGTTAACCCAGCACTGCCAAGGCCACCACTAAACCATGTCCCCAAGCACCACATCTCCCCGGCTTTTAAATCCCCCCAGGGATGGGGACTCAGCCCCCGCCCCGGGCAGCCTGGGCCAGGGCCTGACAGCCCTTTGGGGGAAGGAGTTTTCCCTAATATCCAACCTAACCCTGCCCTGGCGCAGCTTGAGGCCGTTCCCTCTCATCCCATCGCTTGTTCCTGGGGAGAAGAGACCGACCCCCCCCGGCTCCAGCCTCCTTTCAGGCCGTTGCAGAGAGCGATGAGGGCTCCCCTCAGCCTCCTCTTCTCCAGGCTGAGCCCCCCCAGCTCCCCCAGCCGCTCCTCCCCAGCCTTGTGCTCCAGCCCCTGCCCCAGCCTCGCTGCCCTGCTCTGGCCACGCTCCAGCCCCTCCATGGCCGCCTTGGGGTGAGGGGCCCAGCGCTGAGCACAGCATTCGAGGGGCGGCCTCACCAGTGCCCAGCACAGGGGGACGATCCCTGCCCTGCTCCTGCTGGCCACACCATTCCTGACACAAGCCAGGATGCCACTGGCCCCCTTGGCCACCTGGGCACACTGCTGGCTCATGTTCAGCGGCTGTCGACCAGCACCCCCAGGCCCTTTCCCGCCGGGCAGCTCCCAGCCGCTCCTCCCCACGCCTGCAGCGGTGCCTGGGGTTGCTGTGCCCCCAGTGCAGGACCCGGCCCTGAGCCTTGCTGACCCTCACCCAGTGCCTGGGCCCATCGACCCAGCCTGGCCAGGGCCCTCTGCAGAGCCTCCCTGCCCCCCAGCAGATCAACGCTCCCGCCCAGCTTGGTGTCCCCTGCAAACTGACTGAGGGTGCCCTCGGTCCCCTCCTCCGGATCATCGATAAAGATATTGAACAGGACCGGCCCCAGCACTGAGCCCTGGGGAACAGCACTGGTGACCGGCCGCCAACTGGATTTGACTCCATTCACCACCGCTCTCGGGGCCCGGCCGCCAGCCAGGTTTTTACCCAGCAAAGAGTACGCCCGTCCAAGCACCCTGTTGATGCTGACAGAGAGCACGCCATGGAAAAGGTTATTATCGACGATGTTCCCCAAATTACCCGCTTCAGCTTCCGAGGCCCCGGCAGCGCCCGCAGGGCTGCCTTCCCGCCTCCCCTTTCACCCTGCACTCTTGCCCTGACACGTCCCAGCCCCGTCCCCTGTCTCCAGGGCAGGGAAGCAAATGGCACCAGGCTGCAGGTGCCTGCACAGCTCCGCAGCCGCCCCGGCTCCCGGCCCCCAGCACGGCTGGGCTTCAGGCGAGCGCACCCACCCTGACCCCCCACCGCGGGGCTGGGTCGTGCCCGGGGCGGGCAGGATCGGCCCTGCCTGCGGGGAGCGTTCCCCAGCCCGGGCACGGGCTCGCAGCAGGGAAGGGGCTCTGCAAGGGGTCTGTCCCTGGAGCAGACAGCGGTCCCTCCCCATCCAGCCCTGCTGCCAGCTCTTGAAGCCGGGCTTTGCACCTCTGCAGACAGCAGTCTGCCCCTGAATCCCCCCGGGATGCCTCCTCCTTCCCCACCCGCTCCTGCCCCGACCCCTCTGCCTCCTTCCCGCCCTCCACCTCAACCCTTGCAGCACACGCAGCAGCTTCCGCAAACAGGCTGGCGAGCGAAGGCTGCGTCCTCCATCCCACGCTCAGAGCACAGACCACTCGCCTGCTGCCCTGAAACCCCTTTTTTCCTTCCCGCCATCTCTCAAGTGATGCGAAAACCCCATGAAATAGGAAGCAGAAGACAAACAAGATCCCTGCTCTGTCCTGACCCCCGGCTCCCAGCCCAGAGCTCATCAGCAAGGTCCTACCGTCTCCCTCCGGCGCTCGGCAGCTCCCAGGCTGGTGTCGGCCACCCCAAACCCTCTCTTTATGTAGTCCCCGTCTCTTTGGTCGCTGTGGCTTCCTGTTTATGGAGACAGAGAGGAGGGCTTCTACCTTCCTGGAAATCAGGCTATTTGCTTGCAGCACATTGTGAAAGTGAAACTCTGCTGACTCTGCCTGCGCTGGAGCTGAGCCAGGCATCTCAGAACGCAGCAGCAGCCCTGAGCACCCACACCAGGCTCCCAAATCCTCTCCTGGCCTTTGCACAGGGGTGCCCGGTGCACCCGTCCAGCATCGGCAGGGTCCTGCAAAGCTGCTGCCTGCAATCGGGGTGAAAGGCAGGAGGGGCTGGGCAGCACCTGGGGCTCTTGGCTGGAAACCTCCCCGACCTGCTCCTCTTACCCCTGAATCATGGAGTCACAGAAGGGTTTGGGTGGGCAGGGACCTCCAAAGGCCACCCAGTCCCACCCCTGCCATGGGCAGGGACATCTTCACCCAGACCAGGGTGCTCAGAGCCCCGTCCAACCTGGCCTTGAACGTGTCCAGGGATGGGCCATCTCCCACCGCTCTGGGCAACCTGGGCCAGTGCCTCACCGCCCTCAGCACAAACAATTTCTTCCTTCTGTCCAGTCTGAATCTCCCCTCTTTCCGTTTAAAACCATTCCCCCTTGTCCTGTCGCCGCAGGCCCCGCTAAAAAGCCTGTCCCCACCTTTCTTGTAGGCCCCCGTTAAGCACGGAGAGGCCGCAATCAGCTCTGCCCGCAGCCTCCTCCTCTCCAGGCTGAACCCCCCCAGCTCTCTCAGCCTTTCTCCCCAGCAGAGCTGCTCCAGCCTCTGACCATTTTGGTGGCCTCCTCTGGCCCCGCTCCAACAGCTCCATGTCCTTCCCGTGCTGAGGACCCCCGAGCTGGAGGCAGGGCTCCAGGGGGGTCTCCCCAGAGCGGGGCAGAGGGGCAGAATCCCCTCCCTCGCCCCGCTGCCCACGCTGCGGGGGATGCAGCCCAGGAGACGCTTGGCTTTCTGGGCCGCCGGCGCACATTGCCGGCTTGTGGCCAGCTTTCCATCCCCCAGCACCCCCAAGTCCTTCTCGGCAGAACTGGGAAGAAGATGGGAACTGGGAACTCACAGACCCCCCAGCACAGCTTCCACAGCCAGAGCCACCCCAGCAAATCACCAGACGATCAATTTATAAGCACTCGGGGGATAATAAGGTGAGCCAAAGCAGCCAGGGTGGCTTTGCCAAGCCCAAGTGCTGTCACGCCAACCTAATTTCCTTCCCCAAGAGGTTCCTTGGCCGTGGGGATGGGGAAACGGCGGCGGCTGTCCTGACCCTCTGCTCAGTGGGGCTGCCGGCCTCAGCTCCTGCCGTGGTTTCCAGCACGGGAAGCAGGTGCAGATGGTGCTGGCACCCACGATCCGGGGTGCCAGGCTGCGGTGCAAGGCTGCTCCCAAAAAGCTACCTCTCATTTTGGGTGCCTTCCCACCACTGCAAAAGTTTCCCCTGGGAAAATACCAGGGGAAAGGACGCTGTGGCCTCCCTCTCTTGGGCTGCCGGACGGGGGCATGGTGGGCTTGGGCTTTCAGCCCTGATTGAAATGTGGGAGCAGGGACCCCTCTGCCATCACCGGGAAGGTATTTATTGAGGGCGGCCGGCTCTGCGCTGTGCTTTGCTCCTCCTGCCAGCTCCAGGCACCGAGGCGACGGATTTCCCCAGCGCAGCAATTCAGGAACTTGTCCCCCTGCCCCAGCTCCTCTGCCCCATGGACGGACAGAGAGATGGACACTGCCGGGCCTTGTCACTGGAGGGTGACTCCTGGGGCTGGGCTGCCCCCGGGTCGCAGCAGGATGCTGGGGGGCTGCGGGGCCAGGCAGGCTCCCCCCAGCTTGCCAGAGGCAGTGGGACCCCATGGCAGCCGGCCGTGGGGCGAGGGGCAGCCACGCTCAACCTGTGCCGCCGGGGGCCCGGAGACCACTCCTCCCCGCCTCGCCTGCCAGGTCCGGGCTTCGCTGGGGGGACACGGTGACCTCGGGGCTCCCTCCAGCACCGCTCCTGCCTCGGGTGCTCAGTTCCAGCTTTGTCCTCCCGTGGTGTCAGCTCTCCGTCTGCGGGCTCCGGGACATCCGCAGGGACATCCGCAGGGACATCGTCTTCACTCTGGGGAGAGAGGGGACGGTGACCACCCAGGGGGACCAGCCTTTGGCATCGTCACAGCCAGTGCCCACCCTCAACCCACGGCCACAGCATGGGAGATGCTCACCTCCAACGATGCTCAGCAGCTCCTCAAGCTCCTGCTGCAGCCGCAGCTGCAGCAGCTCCTGCAGCAGCTCCCGGCGTTGGCTCCGCGGGGCCACCCCCATGCGCTGCAGGGTCCCCTCCGTCAGCCGCAGCAGGGCCCGGCCCGAGACGGCGTGCTCCTGCGCCAGCTCCGCCAGCTCCCCGGCCCCGCTCCGCGCAGCCAGCCAGGCGCCCACCTCCGCCACCGTCCACTGCCCCGCCAGGCGCTGCTCCCGCCGGGCCCCCTCCAACACCTGCGCCGGGAGGAGAGGGGTGAGCTGGGATGTCCCCTCGTCCCCCAGCCTGTCCCTCCAGCCCCATGGAAGCCATAGCGTCAGGCTGGTTCCTTCACGCCGCAGTCGCCCCTACCCACCCCGAACGCGACCCTCGGTCCCATCCCCGCATTGATGCTGGTGGCTGCACCCACGTCCCCTTCCTCCACCGTGGGGGTCCCCCAGCCCCCGGGGCCCAGCCCCAGTTACTTGTGGGGCGTCTCCAGCTCCCGAGCCCCTGCCCACGCTCACCTCAGCCGTCGGGCGTCCCTCCGGCGGCGCCTCAGCCCCGTCCTGCGCCCCGGCATCCATGCAGGGCAGCGGGCAGGGCGCGGGGGCAGCTCAGACTCCCTGCAAACGGGGCTGTGTCAGGCGGGGGTCCTGCAGCTTGCCCCCGGACCAGCCCCCCATGTCCTGCCACCCAAATAACCCCCCCACCACGACAACGCACCCCATCCCGTGCTCCCTGCCCGCCGCTGCCTCCCCGCGGGGGGACATGGGTGGGGGTGGCCATCCTTCCCGATGCCACCTGGTCTGTGCCCCCGGCCCCCCCAGCAGAAGGAGGCTGCTCACCGGGGCGCCAAGCCAAGCGAGGCCCCGCTGCCCGTCCCGCCACGCAGGCGTGCAGAGCCCGCCGCACCCAGGAGATGAGGTCAGCCCCGGCTCGCCCGTGCCCACCGCCTCCATGAGCCTGGGGAGGGGACACCGCACGGCTCCCCCAGCCCAGCCAGGACCCCTTCCCTGGCCTGACCCCCTCCTCCTCACCGCCCTCTGCCCCCGGTCGGTGCCGAACACCAGGAGAGCGAAAGAAACCTTTGCCCCGGCCTTGCCTCTGCGGGCACAGCGCCGTGCACGCCCCGACAGCCCGGCTTCCCCTGGCAGGCAGCACCGCCAGGCTGCCAGGGGACTCCTGGCCCTCGCGCGGAGCCAGGGGTCAGACCCAGGCTGGGCCAGAGGAGAGCAGAGCCGGGCTCCGTCCGTACCGAGAGCCGGTGAAGGAGCTCTGCAAAGGCTCCTCCATCTCCCCTCCCGGTTCGCTCCAGCCAGCCCACCCCCTTTGCCCCAGCACCTTCCCCGCAGAGACCGGGATGGGATGCACCGAAGCAGCTTCGTCTACGATGAGGAGGGTGGCGGCGAGGGTCCCGACGGGCGGTGGGAAGGCAGGAGAGGCACTGGCAGAGCAGGCGGGAGGAGCGGGATGAGCCTCAAGGATGAGTCACATCCCGAAGGGCCGCAGCCCTGCCCCGCCGAGCGTGCAGGGACCCAGCCACCGCCTGCAGCAGCCCACGGCGCTGCTCGGCCCCCCGAGACCCCGCAGGGGGATTAAATCCCCCAAATAACAGTGAAAACGATCCCCCGTGGAACAGGCAGGCCAGAACGGTCCCAGGGCTGCCCCAGGACACCAGCACCCGAGCCGTGGAAATATTTCACACCGTTATCAGCTCACCTCCCGGCAAGAGCACAAACGGCACCTTCCCAGCCCCAAAGAGGCCAGCGGCCAGCAGCGTGCACGCTTCAGCTCCCTGCAGCAAGCCCCATCCACAGCTTTTCCCCCCAGCACAGCCACACCAGCCCCCCGGGCTGGCAGCGGGGTGCTCACGGCGCCCCGTCCATCCACCGCTGCAGAAAGGTCCGTGCCCGCGCAGGCAGGACGGGCCGGCTTTGCCTCGTCCACAGGGCGGGCAGCTACGCGTTTTTGTCACGCAGCGCTACGTTACCTTTAAAAACCGTTTAACTCGACACATCCTGCACGGCAGGGTCACGCAGAGTCACCACGCTGACACGGCCGTGGGAACGGGCTCTCGCGCACGGGGGAGCAACGGGAACGGCGGCGATGCCACTTGGAAGTTCGCTGAGCTCTCCGGGACTTCCCTCCGCGGGGAAGCGGGACGCCGAGCACGCTCCCTGTGTTCGAGCGGGAGATGCCAGGGGGGCTCGCACACAAAACCGAAGGGGCCCCCTCTCCCCGGCGGCTCCCCCGTGCACCCGCGGGTCCCATCCCCGCAGAGCAGCAGCGGGGAACGAGATTTCCAACCGGGAATAAACCAGAGCCACCCGCCGTCGCGCCGGGCCCTTCTCTCGGGCGCGCCTCCCCGTCGCGGGGCCGTACAGCAGCTGCTGGCGGGCAGAGGCCGCGTCGTTCGCACCAAGGACTCGAAGGTTTTGGCAGGTTGTTTTAGGAGAATCTCTAGTCCCTGGCAAGCACCACCAGCCATCCTCAGCCTAACAAAACCCGAGGCGAGCGAAGAACGTAATCCAGAACGTTAACCGAAAGGGCAAGGACAACTGCCTCATCTTCCCAAAACCTTGGGGGGGACCCCAAGCCTGCACACCCCAAGTTCATCTTGATTCCGCGTAAGCGTTACGCTGCCCCTATTTCTGAATTTTCAAAGTGCCAGACACTGAAAGCGTGTAACCAAGGCGCCAGAGAAGCAGGAGTTACCCAAAGCACGTATTTTGGTGACTCGCCGGGGCTCTGGAGCTCCAGGCGGGTTCTGGGCAGATTTCCGAGCCGCCGCCCCCCATTTCAGAAAGCAGAGGCCCGGTGCCACCCGAGCGCACAGCCCCACGACAAGCACCACAGAAACCGTCCCCAACACACCTCAGGCGAGGGGAGGGAAAGAAAAAAGCCAGACTATTTTTTTTTTTTTCCTGATTTATTGTGGCTCACATCAATGACACTCATTTGTCGGAAGCAATTTGCTATTCCAGTGCTGTTTGGACACAGGGCAGCAAACCTCCTCCTCCCAAACCAGGTCAGCCGCCTCGGTTTGAACCCGTCTCTGAAAACGGTTGTTACTCCCTGCGAGGACACGTTAACTCACACCTCAGCCCTCCGACCTCCAGTGCTTTACGTTCTCCTTATCGCCAAACGTAATTCTCTGGACGCAGCTCTGGAATCATTCTTCTTCGCCGGGGGGAGAAATCCTGCTTACCGAAGAGTTACAGCAGACATCGGGTTACAAGGGCCCTGGAGAGGCCGAGCGCCACATTAACTTTTATTCTCCTGGAAGTGGAATATTTCCTAGAGCGTGTTCATTAGTTGAAAATTACCAGCTGAGTAGCTAGAAGGTATTTACAAAGGCCACCAAAAATCCTCTCTGAGAAGGACCGTATGCATGTTTTTATTCGTGCATTGAAATGGCATTGCCAGGCACAGGCCGTACGAACACCCGCTCGGCAGCCCCTCGTCCCGCTACTGAGGGTAAAGCTCCACTATCATCGCGTGCCCCTGCAAGGAGAGAGAAAGAACGGTCACCGAAAGGAAACGAAACTCTCGGAACACGGCAGAAATCTCTCCTTCCCTGTTGTACCCTACGGGCAGCGAGGGGCTGCGGTCGCCATTGCCCAGGGACGATTCTGAGATGGGCCCAAGAGCCTCTAAAGCAGACGAGACGGAGGGAGCTCGCTGAACTGAGCTGCGACAAGGAGGCAGCCAGCCAAGCCGGAGGGCGCTGTGTGCTCAGCGCTGGGCCCCCACCCCAAGGCGGCCATGGAGGGGCTGGAGCGTGGCCAGAGCAGGGCAGCGAGGCTGGGGCAGGGGCTGGAGCACAAGGCTGGGGAGGAGCGGCTGGGGGAGCTGGGGGGGCTCAGCCTGGAGAAGAGGAGGCTGAGGGGAGCCCTCATCGCTCTCTGCAACTGCCTGAAAGGAGGCTGGAGCCGGGGGGGTCGGTCTCTTCTCCCCAGGAACAAGCGATGGGACGAGAGGGAACGGCCTCAAGCTGCGCCAGGGCAGGGTTAGGTTGGATATTAGGGAAAACTCCTTCCCCCAAAGGGCTGTCAGGCCCTGGCCCAGGCTGCCCGGGGCAGGGGCTGAGTCCCCATGCCTGGGGGGATTTAAAAGCCGGGGAGATGTGGTGCTGAGGGACATGGTTCAGTGGTGGCCTTGGCAGTGCTGGGTTACCGGCTGGATGCGATGATCTTAAGGGTCTTTTCCAGCCTTAACAATTCTATGAACACCCAGTGCCACGGGACTTCAGAGGTGCCCCCACGCCCGGTGTAACTGGAGGGGATTTCACAGTACCACCAGGAGCAGAAGTGCAATTACTGCCCCTCTCCAGAGGATACGGTGCCAGCCAAACAGCATCATTACCTGCCCTCCTGCAGCACAGGCAGCGACCAGGCCATACTGTCCTCCCTCCTTCTTCAACCTGTGGGCAGCAGTAATCACGAGACGGCAGCCAGTGGCACCGAAAGGATGTCCCAGCGAGAGGGAGCCACCCCAGTTATTGAACTTCTCCAGAGGAGGGGCTCCAACCTGCAAGACACAATCACCTGTCTGGAAGGAGACCGGCCTTACCATGACACCACCAAACCTACGTGGCCAGCCTGGACCGCTGTAAAGTGTTCTCTGGCACGTACATGCGCCTGATGACAGCACAAGGCTTTACTGCTTGCCCTGCAGCCAGGCAGGTTCGCCCCGCGCTGACAGAAGGTGTGCGGGAGGACTGAGCCCCTCCCACGGTTTTTATTTCCCTCCTCTCCAACAATCACTACCGTGGCTCTAGATCCCCACCTCCTGCTGACAAGGGGAACGCCATCGCTCCCAAAGAAACCGCTCGTGTTGGGATTTGCTAACCCAGAGTTCAAGAAACGTCGCTTCTCCTCGCAGAACATCAGGAAAGCCCCGCTCTGCAGCACTAGCACGCCCCGCCGCAACGTGGAATTCGATCCGCCCTGAAGTTAAACTAAACCAAAGATAAAAGCGCCCTGACTGTGTCTTACCTTTGACTTTCTGCCCATGTAGTTTTGCGCAAACCAGTCCGAATCCATAGCTTTCAGGTTAGCCAGGATCTGCCCCTGAATGGAGGGGAGGGCAACGTTAGCAAGGATAACGGCAGACTTCGAGGAAAGCCTACGGACAGCGCCAGCAAACAGGAGATATCGTGGGACTGGCTGCAGCCTCAAAAGTAATACAGCCAACTGAAAAGCAGCGTTTTACAGGATCAGCCCTGTTAATCAACGCTAGCTCACCCTTAGCCAGGAAAAGACGCTGGCCAATTACCAGGCCACCTCACCATGGCAACGCACAGCCCCAGCCCGATTAGTCGATGATGTGCAGAACTGGTTTCTTTCATACAAGGGTGTTGGGAAAGTAAGATTTTCTTTTTTTAACCTATTATTTTAGAAGAATCTGTATTCCTTTAGTGACTTCAAGCAACAGAAGCCACTCTGAGCATGGATTGTGTCAATGTAAAAACGTTGTCTATTTAAAATATATACAGTACTTACATTTAGAGATAAATGTAGAATTACGCCTATCTACATTTAGCGAAGGTCTTAGCAAGAGCTTTCCCCAACGCGAAAACAGATGTCTACAGAATGGCATTTTACAGCGAGAGGCATCCTCAGCGTTCAGAGTACTTACAGCAAAAGCCTCGTGGAATTCAAACACATCGATATCAGCCATGGTTAGGCCAGCCTTTTCTAGCACTTTGGGAGTAGCGTATGTTGGACTGAAGAAGAGTTAAGAAACAGAAGTCTTGCGTGAATATGTTTCTTCACATCATCGTCCCCTTTTTCCACAGCGACCCATGTTACATTCCTTCTCTCTAGGGTGTGTGGCACAGCTCTCCGCCTGTCCCACTCCAACTGAAGCACAACCCCAGGTAACTACTGCTAGTACCAACACGCTGAGATGCCCCCCGGCAAACGAGGGTGAGGATTTCTGCCACAGCTGCTCTCCCACGTTAGCCACCTCCCTCTGCTGAGTCACACCTCACAGGCCGGCTCTCGCACCTTTGCGAGAAGGCCTGAAGAGATGTCATATCTCATGAGATGCTTCCCAAAAAACAAACGTGTCACGGCAAGCCAAGGCTGTTGTGCTAGTACGGACTGTCAGGGGATGCTCTTGGTCATCGCCACCTACCCCAGTAGCAGCTGGTCCTTCGGATCCTGGGACACATACACAAAATCCCTGCACAGAAGAAACTCTATTAGTAACAGAAAGAGGAGAAGGAGGAAGCGTGAGCAGACTTCAGAGGCCACATAGAGCAGTCCCTTCTTACCTCAGGTAGGCCTTCGGTTTGTATCCCATTGCCAGAGCCTTCTCCTCAGACATGAGCAGAATTGCCGAAGCACCATCGGTCTGAAACAGGCAGACAAACACGGTCAGGTCAGCACCTGAAGAGCGAGCACACCCTGCGCACAAAACAAGCCTGACAGCCCCCCTGCAGAGCAGCTGGCAAGAGAGGACCCGAACAGAACCAGAGCTTCCACAGAATCATGGAATTGTTTAGGTTGGAAAAGACCCTTAAGATCATCGAGTCCAACCGTTAACCCAGCACTGCCAAGGCCACCACTAAACCATGTCCCTCAGCACCACGTCTCCCCGGCTTTTAAATACCCCCAGGGATGGGGACTCCACCACTGCCCTGGGCAGCCTGGGCCAGGGCCTGACAGCCCTTTGGGGGAAGGAGTTTTCCCTAATATCCAACCTAACCCTGCCCTGGCGCAGCTTGAGGCCGTTCCCTCTCGTCCCAGCGCTTGTTCCTGGGGAGAAGAGACCGACCCCCCCGGCTCCAGCCTCCTTTCAGGCCGTTGCAGAGAGCGATGAGGGCTCCCCTCAGCCTCCTCTTCTCCAGGCTGAGCACCCCCAGCTCCCCCAGCCGCTCCTCCCCAGCCTTGGGCTCCAGCCCCTGCCCCAGCCTCGCTGCCCTGCTCTGGCCACGCTCCAGCCCCTCCATGGCCGCCTTGGGGTGAGGGGCCCAGCGCTGAGCACAGCATTCGAGGGGCGGCCTCCCCAGTGCCCAGCACAGGGGGACGATCCCTGCCCTGCTCCTGCTGGCCACACTGTTTCTGACACAAGCCAGGATGCCACTGGCCCTCTTGGCCACCTGGGCACACTGCTGGCTCATGTTCAGCGGCTGTCGACCAAGGACATCCAGGACATGCCCCTACGGTATGGGCCAAAGAAAAGTCTGCACGACGGAGCTGATGGATGGATGATCTCCCCGCGACGTTAGTGCACACACTGCTGAAGCACTTCCTTACAGCCCAGACCCACAACTCCTCCTGGTTTGAAACAAGACAGAGGTGCCCAACTGCCCTGCCAGTCCCTTTGGTTACCCCAAACACTCGCCCTTCCCCTCAGCTCCATCCCCAAACCAGAATGTAATTCCGGGATGACACAAGCCACAGGCTCACCAGATTGCCAGAACGAACATCATGGCTTTGGCACACAACCACCCATTTCTGGGGCAAGAGCCTAAGCTGGCCTACAGACCTGCGGCACAGAGCACACCGAGGGTGTTTTGGCCGTTCCTAACACCAGGGCTGTGGCATTACCGGGCTTTTGTAAGTCCCCAAGAAGGCTAAGGAGTAAATAGCATTGCTGCTGAAAAAGCCTCTGCAGTAGTTACTTGCTTCCTTTGAAGCGCTCATCGCGAACTGTGAAACAGCCTTTTAAACACGAGAATCTGTCGGGGCTGCGTGCAGGAACGAGACAGCCACCTCCAGCCCTCTGCGGGAGACTCCGCGGCAACCACCTTCTCCCGAGTCTCGGGCAGATACACCTCACCTCATTTACACAACTACCTTAGACTTCAGCATCTAAAAAAGCTTCCTTTAAAAGCGCTCAAGAGAGAAAAAGGAGCATATGCAGAAGAGACCTCATCGTAGATGTGCTAGAGAAATCACTCCCTCCCCTCTGTGGATTACAGGGCAAGCCTTAAAGTGACAAGCTTAGACTAAAACTACTAACTTCTAGACCTACAATGTGATCAGTCCCATCCTGGGACAGAATTTCTACACGTGCCTTCGAATGATCAACCCTCATGAGGCAGCTACAGAAAAGCAAACCCGTAAGACAGAGCAAAACTTCAGGGGTTCAGCTACTGATTTTAAAATGAAGCAATCCAGTACCCAAGTTCACCAGATTATAATAGAGTTCAAAGTTACCCTCGAAATATCTGAAAGCAGCTGATATGACAAAGGAGACAATCCCACAGGTTATACCAGCTTGATCTACGTGCCTACGGGAGGCGGAGGGTAAACCGGAGAGTTTTCCCCTCTGGCTCACAGAGTGATGGGAACAGGGATTACCAGGAAGGAGGAGTTGGCAGCTGTGACAGTTCCGTACGGCTTGACGAAAGCCGGCTTCAGCTTGCCCATCTGCTCCATTGAGGAAGGACGGACCCCGTTATCTTTGGTAACTGTATCTTTGCCTGGTGAGGAAAAAAGCATATTTAAACTAAAAGTCAGCAACATATATGAATTTGCACATCAGGAGTCCAGAGGAAAAAAAAAAAAATCAGGAAACTGTGCTTTTTCTGACAAGCAGGAGGAGGAAAAAAGGGAAAAATCCATTCATGGCATCAGGATATTTAACACTGCTGAAAAATAGCACTTAAAAATAGAAGCTACATTACTTTCTGAAGACTGCAAAAACAAAGCGCTGCAGTCTATTTACTGTCAGAAATAACCACCACATGGAAAACCTAGTTGATAAAAGAAGTTGAATTCAGATTATAAAGCCTGAATTGGACAACTGAGCCTAAATCAGTACAGCTTATGTGCCAACTTTTGAGGAAGTAAGAGCACTGGGAAGAACCAAATATGTTTATCTTCAACTATACTGACTCCTTAAATAAGCCAGTTAACAAAAAGTACCAATTTTACTATAAAGACTATACGTAACCGTGGATCTATAAAAGTAAGGTCTCTCTAGGAAACTAACTACAGAGTAAAGCGCCCCAAATTAACAGCTACACCAAAGCGTGCCCACTGGCTGACGGAGGGTGAGGGTGGAAATCGGGCCACACAAAGGACGGCTTAAAGTTTCTCCGCACGCTGTTTCATATCTGAGCAATAACTGTGAGGCCTCGTGAACTGGAGTCCGCCAAGCGGATCACATTCCAGCTCTTCCTGTCCAGCACCTGATTTATCAGGCTGGAATTTTATTAGGCTTTCTATTTGTTGTAAATAGCCTGGGGTATAAAAATGGGTTCTCTTGCTGACTGAAAGAGCAGGGGGATTCTTGGTCGAACCGTTCTGATTTTCCTTGCTCTGTCATCACATTAGCACGGATACGAGGTGGGTATGACAAAATTTAGATGTGCGTGTTTAGAAACATGCTCCTATGTCAGTAGTTTTCCAGGGAGAAACAGACAGCATGTCAAGAGAGTTAAAATCCATATCAGATGCACAGAACATTATGAATCCGACCCCAGTACTTCCCCTGCTTTTCTAAATAAAATATTTCTTTATTAAACTAGCACGCGCTAGCAATGAAATGTGCTCTTTTACCTGGCACTTTGAAGGGTACCACATCAAGCAGCAAGCCTCCGTCCTGGGCTTTCTTGGCTAGCGTGTGTGAACGGAGGGCATACTCGTCTTGCTCCAAGCGGGAAATGGCAAAGGCGGCAGCCAAACGATCGGCAGAGTGCCCCATAGTCTCGCTGGTGGAGAACTCTGCCACAGCTGGGAGCTACCAAACAGAAAAATAAAGGCAGCACACATAAACCCCTGTCCCGGGGCAGTTTTGTAAAGTTCGGAAGTTGGCTAAGCCCTGCACAGTCAGCCAGTGAGGCCCTTCCATTTATTACGTAGAGTAGTTAATATTAGAGCTACGCAATTAACACACAGTACCCATACCAGCAGCGACTTGGTCAAATGTATTAGAGGAGCCATCATTTTCAAAGATTTTAGAAAAAAATGGATAAAAATGAGATCCCGACTGCTGCTTACTCCAGGGGTTCAAGAACCACGTTGGATTGGTGCATGCAGACAAAGAGCAGCTGCCTTGTCCGTTTGACAAGGACTCTTCCATGAAGGGTGACCGGACTTTTTGGGTCAAGGTGAAACAACACATCCTGGCACCTTAAAACTCCTTCTCAGATACCTCCTCAAGCAAAGCCAGAGACAGCAAGTGAGTTCAGCTTAGCTTTTACTCTTCCAGCAGCAGACAGGAAACCCCTGCATGCACTTAAGTCTGCAATTTTCACATCTGATTTGGACTTTGGATCTCATCTCCGCTGTACGTACACTGTGCTTCGCGGCACTGAAGGCGGCCAGCAGCGGCACAGACGCACACGGTTTTCTCGTGAAGAGCTTGGTGGTGGTAAGGAGGGAAGTGCTTTTCCTTCCCATCTCCACCACTCACCTCTCTCATGACCTCCAAGACAGAGAAGAGCGGCCCCCCTGCAGCAGACTCCCGACATTAACCAGCAGACCGCCAATTCTCAAACACGGGAGCTGAACACATTCAGCACCTGGCAGGATGTGGCCGGGAGCAGTAATCGTAAGGCATATTTAAGGTGCATTAATCAAACAACAGCTATAGTAATGTACTGAGGATATTCCTCTCTGATGTTAAGCATGTTACTTCTGTTATCTAGGAAACAAAAATTCTTCTGACCCTCTAGGATCCTTATATTTACAGGAAAAAGCTTCTACTTTTGTAGTCCCCAGCACAGTTTGTCTAGGAGTTGCAGAAGGAGAGGGAGGTTTTGAAATAAGTTAGGTTTACCGAAGACCAACATGTAAGAAGACAAAGCAGGGAGTCACGAATGCCGAGAGACGCATTAAGCAACTGCAGCTTTAACCTAAAGCACAGGACAAAGGTCTGATAAAGGCGAGCCACAACCTTACCCTTTTCAAATCCTCTCCATTGAGGCTAAAAAAATTACCTAAGCCAACTTGGTTTACACCTCCTAATACAACAGTTTATGCCTGAAAAAAAAATTACCTCGGGAGCAAAGTAGTCAGGGCGAATTTTGGAAATCAGGGAGAGCTTTTGGCCCAAGGTCTTGGCTCGGTTAAGGGTGAGCATAGTCTTCCTCATCTTCCTACTGTGACGAATGGGAACGTCTGACATTAACTCCACACCCCCTGCTACGACGACATCGCACTGTCCAGCTGCAATCATACCCACGCCTGCAGAACGAGACAGAGTTTCCCATGAGAGCGGTGGGGAGAAACGAAACTTTCCCCATTAGTGCCTTGGATACTACTACATTTTATGTCCTTCTCCAGCCTCTGGCTTTGGCCGAGTTGTACAACAGACGCTTAACAGAGACTGAGCAGGTTGAACGGACGTTTGCTGAATCATACCAGTTTTGTAACTTTGCTTCCACTTCTCTTTGTCACACACAGCAGTTGGGAGAAGAATATCCCCAGTGATTCAGGACAGTAACAGAGTCTCAATTCTTTTGCTCTGTTTAGGCTAAGCCAAAGATTAAAGCAGCCCGAAAGGTAGCAGCTTCCTTATCACGATGCAGTCTTTACCTCCCAAGCTAACGTGGACACTGAGCAGAGACTATCGCTGCATGCAAAGGGTGTCCAGCTGCTGGCAGGTCTGCCACAGACACTCTATTCACATTATATTTTGTTGGTTCGAAAACTTTCCTTCCATTCCAGAACTTCTTCAGATGCTTACTTATATTCACTAAGCACTGCAAGTCAGACGAGGGATGTAGAGGAGTTGCTAAGCTCCTTCTCAAACCCACAGCTTGTTCTTCCAGCCAACATACCTGTGGTCATAGCCTGGTTCGAAGAAATGCAAGCCATGGTGACTGTATGGGCTGGAGTTTTGTCAGAGAAACCCGCTCCCAAGGCAGCCTATGAGCAACAAAGAATGACTGTTAAAACCTACACCTTTTGCTGCACAGGGTCAGAGCTACCTTCTGCCCAGCAACACACCTTTGCAGACGGAGCTGAAAACAAGTACATCGAGTTTTCATTCAGCCAGTTACTGCAGCAGCTCTTCCCCTCCCCGGACTCTGGGAAGAGGAGGAGACGGCAACTGCCAGGGCTCTCCATCGCATTACGCGGATAATCACCAGCGCCTCTTTAATAAAGGGGCAAACTAATCACACGCCTCACAATTTCAAAAGAGCTTCCAACTACTTGACATCTTTCCTTCACCTTATTTGCAAAGGCAGCACGTGAAAGGAATTACTTAGACCCCTCGGTACAAGGCGCAGTGGCTTGCTTTAAACAGAACAGAAAATCTCCCCTGCGGTCCAAAACGCAGCGTCTCATTTGACCCAGCTGAGAGCACGGCCTCCCATCACTGGGAGAACCACTCCCAGCGAGACCTTCCCTAGTTGAGACGTGGCCAACTAGTTTGAAGTTCAACAGTTGTTCCCCAGTTAAAATTACACCGCAGCCTTATCTGACTGGCAGGTGACCAAAGCAAGTATTTGCATATACAAGGCTAAAACTGCCGATGGAACCGGAGAGCCTCACAACCTGCTAAGCCTTTCCAGCCCAGGTTACGTCATGGTTTTGCCCAGTTGCACAGAACAACAGCAGAGGCACCAGGTTATAGAAAATCACGTGCCGCCTCTGTAACATTACTCCAGTGGACCAGCTTCTTTCTGTGTATGACATGCGGGTTGTGTTTTCTGACTGCCAGAAAAAAGGGCAGCTACGCTACTCCATTTCACATCATTCTAAAGCTGCATCTGATCAGCCAACTAAAATAAATAAATACCACGGTAAAGCAATCCACCATCACAGCGTGCTCTGGTCCTCTCAAGTACTTGGGACAAGCCAGCATTTGAGTCCAACTGGCAGTTAGAGCTGAGTGATCGGCAATCGTTAACAAAAAAGCTTCCCTTTCAGGGAAGAATCAAGCAGAGGCTTCGCAGCATTAAAATGCGCTCGATCTACGGCAGATTTCAACAGGAGGCAGAGTCCCATACAGTTATTTGACAGGCAATACTGCACAGCTAGTTCGTACTCTCAAATCACGTTTCAATGAACCCTAATACTGGGAATTTTCTTTTTGCAAGTGTTTGTCATCTTCATACTAGTTGCAGAAATCAGACTCACGGGAGAAATGCTGCACGTAACCCACCTCTCTGGCAACATTACTCGTTTTCACCTCCTGGATAACTGTGCCATAAACGATGTAATCAACAACATCCCTTGGGACACTGGTCCGGTTCAGCAACCCCCTAAGGAGAAGATCAAAATAACCAGAATTTGCACCATGTAAGCAATAACCTTGTCACAGTCCTCAAACGTCCTCTTTCCAGCAGCTTGGCTGGAGAGCAAGCCAACAAGGGAGCCACATCTTCTGCCCCTAGTTCAGAAGAAATTTTATGTGTATATGCACTTAATGAAAAGTGTAATTGACTACGGACTGCAAATAATCATGGCGATAATACCGCTATAAATGGTTACATAGTTTCATGAAAGCAACTGTTCTCCACCCCCACCCCCGAAACGGTTGTTAATATCTTCCCCAATTTGGAGTATTCTGACATCAAAATTAAAGGAAAAGGGCCTTAAGAGATAACAAAGCCAACCACCTTCGGTGTAGGAACATGTAAAACTTCAATAAAGACACACAGAAAATAAGCAGTGCGTTTTCACGGTCCATTAGAAAACATATTGCACGATTTGCCAGAACATCTCGACAAACGCACCGCCACAGCAAATCCCACTGCACGCAGCGATTTAAGGAATTCAAATGTAGTTTCATGAACTACAAAGCAACAAATAAAAATGAAACTAAAGGCACCTCAATCAATAACTTCTTTTCTGCAGCACACTAAACCCCCTCAATGTCCAGGACGCAGCCCTCAGGCACGACTAACGACTGCCTGCCAACCAAATTAGCCTGCCTTGGCTAAACATGCCATTCAGATTTGGCATGACCGCACCCAACCCCAGGATCTTTCCTTGGGCCCTGAAATCTCCTCTCCCCCCGGTAATGCCTTCTTTCTTTTCAACAGCACTTTGCCCTGCTTCTCAACAAAAAAAACCCCCATGCTAATGAGCTATGGCTTTTGCCAAATCACAGCAGAATGGAAGCCACAGGCAAGATGACAGAATTAGCTTGTCATTTGTGTTGCCACTTGGTTTTCTCTGCATTGTCCAGATTGTTTTTCCCATTAACTGTAAGCACACCTCAACAGTAGCTATGATCTCTGTATTTAGAAAACTACAGTCAGAATTCCAATTAACTAAAATTTGTCCAACAGGACAACAACGCAATCTCTGCGTAAAAACACACTTTAACACAGGCCTATTGTAAACTCTACTGCGTAAGCCACCTACTAAAGCGGTGGTGGACCATAAAACGAAGCACCTGGATCGTATCATTCAGAGACAAAGCTAGAGCCTTGGCTTCCAAATCTGTTGAAGGCACCGTACCAACACTAGGACCCCAGCAGTTCAGCAAGAGTTTTCTGGACCCTTCTAATATTGAATTTACTTACTGCAACGCTGCTCTCGCTAGGTCATGTGGCATAAGATCCGTGTACCTAGAACGTAAAGAAGAGAGGCAGAAACTTAGGAGTGTCAGAAACCGATACAGATGTCTACTTCACCACCAGGAGAGAACTGGTGACATCCCAGAAATGCTCCACTGCATTTATAATCAAGTATTTCATACCCCAGGTTGTGAAGACCATCTGTGTATAGGTCATCACACAATCGCTGTACTAAAAACCCTGAAAAGCATCAGTAACAGAATAAAGAAATCCCCTACCCATCCTACAAGCGAGGTCTGGTCCTAATTCAGCTGTGAATTTGGCGCTAGCAAGAAGAGTCTACAGCAGATTCTCTGCACCTGCCCTGCTAGTTTTGTGAAATTCTTCACTTTATCTGCTGTCGATTCACCAGCAGCTTCCTCTAGACATGCAGCATAAATCCTCCTCCTTCTCAGAATTCATATACGCGGGCGATCTCCTTCAAACCATGTTTTTTCATTAGGTACGCTGGAATAACTGTAGCAGTCTAACTCAGTGCCATTTCCATACTTTTAGACGTTAGAATAGCTACAGTGAAACAAACAAGCAAGCCAACTTTTTTCACAGAAGGATTCTACTATTAACCAAGTCAGCGTCTATTTTCTTGTTATTTCATACTTACGAGGTGCCAGACTGCAAAAATGGAATACGGACGCCCTCTACCACAACGATATTCTTCACACCACTTTTGGTTAAGGTCTTCTTACTCTTAGGCTGGACTGCTAAGAGAGAAGTGATGTTAACAAGAATACCAGCAAGCTTAAAGTAAGATTCTGTTAAAACTACTAGAAAACTAGGGAAATTGCTGTCTTTTGGTGCCTAAGTCAAAAGCAGAGTAGGTAGGACACCTGAGCTGTAATCTTGTCTCTGTCTGCTTAATTATGTGATC
This sequence comes from Nipponia nippon, assembly GCF_047370975.1. Lineage (NCBI taxonomy): Eukaryota > Metazoa > Chordata > Aves > Pelecaniformes > Threskiornithidae > Nipponia > Nipponia nippon. Next base: position 126,027,967 of record NW_028262358.1, read on the forward strand.
TGTGAAAAACAATTTAACAACTCATTACGTTCCCCATCAGCAGAGAGATTCATCTATAGCTCCAGAGGCAATGGCACAGCTGAGAATAAAGGCACATAATTCCCAGTCTCCGTTACCACTGACAAGAATGCTGGAGGAAGAGCCACCTCTAAAACTGCTGCATGGCTTAAACATGAATGAGGCAGAGCAAATTCAAAGCCTGAGTAAGATCTCATACGGTCTCTCACGTGGGGAGCGGCAAGGACTGCAAACAGCAACCCACCTTCCACAGCAACTGCCTACGTATGTGCGAGATAATTCAAGGTAAATCGAAACACGGTTCAAGAAGCCAACTAACTTCCACTCCTATAGGAAAGCAGTAGCAAGAAGGGTGCATATAGTTGCTGTGGGTAACTTGCTACTCCTCCGTAAGGTGCCCGAGCATCTCGGGTTCAAGACAAAGCATGTCATGATACAGCATCGTTCAACAGGCTCTGTCAGAGCTCTTCTGGAGTGACGATTAAGAAAGAGTTGAATGAGAATTTCCTAATGCAGTCAGCCCTGCAAACCTTAACGAGCACATACAGCAGCACGGGGCAGCTCCTCTCACAAGCAGGAAAAGGACAAAGACATGTAAAAGCAGATTAAGTCCAACTAAATACTGTGCTCAAATGCGAGCACCAGTGTGAAACTCCAGCACTTTCTTGGGTTACATAAGGCACTCTGGGCAAAGCCAAGGAGACGAGGGGGAGCTGCTGCCCCGGCCGGTTTCCAAAATCCAGGCGGCTCAAAGCATTAGTCACCTGAGCAACCCCCCCCCCCCCAACAAATCCCAGAGTGCCGGATCACCCCGACCGCTCACTGAGGGCCACAGCTAAAAACCCACGTCACTGTGCGAGCTCAGTGGCTCCACCGAGACCTGAGCCTCTTACTGGTCTTGCTGGACTTCAGAGCTAATTCCACAGGCTTCTCCTTGTCAGGGACAATTCCCTCCCCTCTGGGCAAGCGACCTGGTTATGCCCGGACAGCTCAGCCTCTCCATTCAGATTCTAGAAATAGCAATCTATCAGGTGACGACGGAGCGTGAGCTCTGGAGTGGGCATAGCTGCTGGGAGCGAGAGGCAAGCAGAGGTTGAGAGGAGACTGCTGCAAACAGTGGTTCGCCTGTAGTTTTACTCGTCTGCAGCTTTTGAGGGGCACTCCAACTACAGCTGTCTGCACTGCATTCCGAGATTTATGTCAAAGGAGACTCTGGAAAAGGGAGGCGGCTTCAAAAATAGCCTTCAATAGCACAGACCCGCTGAGATTCCTGGTGTTTTCACTTTACCTGCAGCTTGTAACTGCGAAGAGCAGCTGAGCGATCGAGCAACTGAAACACAAGAAACGAAAAAATAGGGTCTGTCAAACCCGAAATGTTAAACACATTTCTAGTTTCTGTAAGAACTGTTAAAAAAATAAGATAATGTCATAGTAAGACAACTGCACCTGAATATCTGAGAGAGATTTTTTTAGTTTACCCTGTTCGTAAAAACAACACACTTCATATCACCCGTTAACACGAGATTCCTACCACATTTGATGTGGGAAAGGACAAACATGGCAACAATGGAATTAGTTATTTTAAAAAGAAAAAAATCATCATCTTTTTCAAGATGACAACGGAACAGAGATTCAGATACAAGCATCCATTCCAAACCCAACACTTAAACCAGAACTTTATGACCTACCAATTCAAGGCTTTAATAAATGTAAAGGTACTTACAGAGCCTGGTAGCCCATGCTGAGGAAGCAGAGAGGTTTCTGATGGCATGGGTCAGCATGGAACTCATTTTGATATCTAGAGAGGTGGAGAAAGACAGGTATTAGTCCACTCTAGTCTATTCAGAACAATTTCAAGGTAAGCGACCTGCCAGCTTCACACAGAACCAAAAAAGCAAAGAAACAGAAGACGCTCCAAGGGCAGCAGCACAGAGAATTACTTCCTATTACACTTTCTGAGCAGCATCTAACACATGAGGCATCTGGCTTATGACTGTGGCCTGCAAATGTTCCTGTAAATAAATACTCACCTCCCCAGTGACCCAGCACTGTACTAACAGCAGCCAGTGCGGTTTTCGATTCCCCTCCTAATAACCATTCCACCGCCTCCCCACTGGAAAATTGTCCCAGCGCCCAGCCAGTCTCGCTGCCAGCGTGACTCTCCCGATGCACTCTCCCTGGCACAATTTCATGCCGCTGCCCCTCGTTTTAACTGTTGATGCTAACCTCAGTAACTTCTGCTGCATATCCCCACGGGAAGCAGAACAAGATGGCAACCGCTACCCCAAAAACTTCTTCTGCAGCTTTCTCAAAGATCATTCCAAAAGAGGGTTTCCCTACAAACAAATCCCCATCTGCAGTTTTTACTGCCCAGGGCAAAAAACGGTCCCCGCAGCTCCAGCTCTTTGGCTGCTTCACAGCAACGTTCGCCTTACCCTGTCACACTTTTGGCGTTCAAGCTAACAGCACGCTCTCTCCCGAATACACACATTTTCCCTAGAGGGTTAGAGAAACACTTGCAGTCCCAAGCGCAGCCCGCTCAGGCATCGCAGCTCTCTACAGCTTCCCAAAACGCAGCGTCGGCTGCCAGCCACCCCCTTCCACGTTTACACCTCACGCCCTACAGCTCCGCACCCACGACACGCCACGCAGCATTCCTCCTTTCCCGGCCCGCTCCAGCTATGCTCGCATCCCACAAACCAAACCTGGGCTCCTCACGTCAGCAAAGGTCCAGAAAACAGACCTCGTCCCCAGCATCCTCCTCTGTATCGCCTCTTGCAACAGTGCTCTTCCTCCACCTCTGCCGAGCTCCCTCCCTGCACCTGGCTGAAACTTTTCTCCAAATTTTCCCTGCCCAACTGACAAAACGGGCACCCAAGCCAGACCCACGCCTCGCACGCTACACAGCCGCTCTCCTCCCGACGTACCACCGACCTAACTGGCCTTGCCCCCCCGCAACACGCACTGTCCCCACATTTTTCACAAGTCGGATGCTCCCCGAGCACCCCAACGAGACAGCCCTACGCACGGCCCAACCTGGCCAAAGCTCCTTCCAGAGCCTGCAGCACCTGCCCCGCTCCCACGACAGCCCCTGCTCCCCTTCCCCTCTCCACACACAACGCCCCTGACACTTGTACGCACCACAACACCTTTCGAATACACCCTGACGTACCACACACCCGCTTCTCTCACCCCCCAGACACCCCCGCTCACCCCACGCACAGCCCACAGCCGCTACGCGCCCACACACGCCACGCACGGGCAAACCCCCCCTCAGGTACGCACTCGCAGGGCCGCACACCCCACCAGACCCCCCCCCGAAAGTAAGCAACGCACCCGCCCCTCACGTATACCACAGCTCACGGCCACAACTCGCCACCACCGCCACCCCCCCCTCACCCTCCCCCATCCAGGACCGACCGCCCGACCCCCCCGCCACCCACCTCGCCCTCAGCGACCCCCCACCGCCCCCGCACCTCCGCCCAGCACCGCCCCGCACGGCCACTGCCACCGCCGCCGCCGCCGCCGCGCCGCCACTCACCAAGGCCCCCGCGCCCGCCCCGCCCGCCGGGCTGCCCCAACACCCGCCTGAGGGACGCCTCCTGCCCCGCAACCCCTGCCCGCGCCCTCCCGCTCCCCCCACCCGCCGCGCCCGCTCGGTGTGGCTCAGAAACATCCGCGCCTTCTCGGTGAGCGGAGAAGAGGGAGGGAGGCGGGAGACGGCTGCGGCGGAGCGGACAGGCAGCGCCGCGGGCAGCCCCGGGCGGGGCGGGGTGGAGGGGGGATGGCGTGGCCAAGCCCCCCGGGCGGCCTCTCCCTCATTCGACCTCCCGCGCAGCAAAGATGGCGGCCGCGGTGCGCGCTATCGGCAGCCTGGGGCGCTTCACGGCCGCCGCCAAGTACAGCCCGTCCCGCCGCCCACCGCCCGCGGGTGAGCCGGAGCCTCCGGGCCCGCGGTTGCTACCTTCCGCGCCGGGGGGCTGGGGAGCAGGCGCGGCGGTGGCGGCGGCGGGGGGGTGGGGGGATGGGTGCGGTCTCTGTGGGTTGGGTGGGGGATCCACGCGTGAGCGTGTCCCGGGCGTGAGGGGAGGCGAGGGGGTGTCGCTGAGGGGGGAACGCGGGAGGGGGGCACTGCGGTGAGGCTGTGAGGGGCAGCGGGTGGTGAGCCCACGCGTGAGGGTGGAGGGCAGGGTGGTCACGGAGGGGATCGCGGTGTGCGCGGCCGCGGGTCTCAGAGTGGACGCTGCGAGGAACGGGGCATTACCGGGGAAAGGTCCGTGAGGAACGGGGCGGGGGGCGTTCCCCGTGTGCCTGTCCCCAGGGGAGCTGGGGGCTGCCGCCGTGGGGCTGTCCCTGCGTGTCCCTGTCCTGTGAGAGGGTGTTGTCCCCACGGCCTGTGGATCGCGCAGGGGGATCCCTGGCATTCCCCTAATTCCCCCCACTTCAGGGTTTCCCCAGAGCAGGGGTCTGTCTCTCCGTGTCCTGGGGGGCCGTGGGGTGCGTGGGTGTGCCCCCACGAGGGAGATGCTCCCACACCGGTCCCCGAGGCAGGCTGCCCTTCGTGTGCCCGGCCACGGTCCCTGTGTCCTTTGGGCACGTTTTGGGAATCCATGTGTGGCTCTGGGGGGTCCCTGCGTGGGGTGGGGGGACCCTCCAGGCAGGATTGTCCTCGGCATGTGAGCTGATCCACAGGGAGAAGGTGTCCCCTTGTCCTTACACATCTGTGTGTCCCCGATGCCCATGTGTGCACGCCTGGGGGGGGATGTCCCCATGTCCTTACACGTCTGTGTGTCCCCAGTGCCCATGTGTGCACGCCTGGGGGGGATGTCCCCATGTCCTTACACGTCTGTGTGTCCCCGATGTCCGTGTGTGCACGCCTGGGGGGGATGTCCCCATGTCCTTACACGTCTGTGTGTCCCCAGTGCCCGTGTGTGCACGCCTGGGGGGGATGTCCCCATGTCCTTACACGTCTGTGTGTCCCCGATGTCCGTGTGTGCACGCCTGGGGGGGATGTCCCCATGTCCTTACACGTCTGTGTGTCCCCAGTGCCCGTGTGCGCACGCCTGGGGGGGATGTCCCCATGTCCTTGGCTGTCCGGATCCTAGGGCTGTCCTCCAGGCACGCGGGTGCATCTGTGGGCTGGGGTGGGTGGGGAGAATGCCCCTGGCCGTGGTTGCATCTCCAGGTGCCCACGATCTGTCTTTATTTTGGTATGCGAGCGTCTTCAGCCGTTGACTAATGCTCCCTCGCGATCTGCTGACCCGGGCAGGGCCTTGGCGTGCTCCTGCTTGTTTGCAGCACCGGCGGTGAGCTGGGTCACGGTGCGTCCTCACAAAGCAGCCAAAGCAAGGAGTCACCAGGTGCCCCTCAGAAGGCCGAAGGACAAGGCTCAGAGGCATTGGAAACCGGTTCTGATTTCTGCACTTTGAAGGGCCTCAGGGTCTGGTATTGACGTTGAGCTGAAATCTAGCAGCATTTCGTTTAAACCTAATACCCATCTTATGTGCAGTGTTGGAGCGAGTTTGTATGTGAGCCGGTTGCTCCAGGAGCAGGGTGCTGCGATCGATAACGAGCAGAACCGTGGTAACTCCAGCGAGTGCTCAGGCTGTGGCTGGTTGGGCTTCTCGTTATAACTGGCAGTATTCTTTATCACAAACAGTCCTGGGGCTGCTGTGAGGACGCTGTCGCTCACCATAATTAATAGCGTTGTTCTGCCCTAACAAAGCATTTGTTAAACTGGATGCAGACCTCGCCAGGGCAGGCCAGAAAGCATACAGAAGGCAGGGTGAGCTCGAGAGCTGGCTGTACCTGCTGAGCCACATGCTGTGTGCTATCCCAGAGGGGATAGGAAAGCTCAGTTTGTCGAAAGTTTCCCGGCTCACAGTTCGGCGTTCTGTGCCATCAGCTGAAAGCGTGGGCGGTTGTCGTCCTGAGCTTCAGCTGTTTCACTCTGCTGGTGCTTGGCTTGGTCCAGGACTGCAAGAAGGCTTTTCTCCTGCACTATCCATGGATGCTGTTCCCAGTTCAAGTGGCATGCCGCGTCCGGGTGAGTGGAAGGGTGGGAAGGCTGGACAGGGGAAGCAGCCAAGGGAATAACAGAGAAAAGAGAAAGCGGGAGGAAACAGGTCCCAGCTAGACCGTGTGAAAGGGGTGTTCTCCGTTCTCTGCTGCATCCAAGTTCTCAGTGAAGTCCTGAGAACAACTGTCTGAAGCGTTGGTGTCCTCGTCTCTAGACGGTCTTTTAATTGGAGTGAGCGAAGTAGTGAAAACGGAATCGATATTCAAGGCTTTTAATTCTAGAGTGAATGATAGTGAAATGGCAGAAGCGTGCATCTGGCCTGCTGCTGCTTCCTTCAGCATGTTGAAGGAGGATTTTTCTGGCTCCGATCTTGGCAAGTTACCATTGGGCTGCTGAATGAATCAACGCCTAAAGCAGATGTGCTGTGACTGTGACCAAGTACATGTGCTTTTAGTTCTAGACGCGTTTTCCACAAGTGTTCTGGGCTCCAAAATAAAATACTGTCAGGCAAAAGAAACCTCACTCAACTGTTAAGCAGCTGTTACTCTAATGACAGTATCTTTCCCGAAAGAGTTTATATTAAAACGTAATGAGTTTTGTTCAGTTGTGCCCTTGATATCTTTTTTTCCCTACTTCGTATCTTGTTTTGCTAGAACTGAAAGGCAAAGTGGAATTCAAGGTTTAATGTTTTCATGGAAGCGGTCTGTTTGGGAACTGATATGAAAGAGGAAAGCATGTTAGACCGTAGAAAGAGAAAAAAGTTAATTAATCCCTTCACTTTTTATTTTTAATTGAGATTGTGTGTTTTGCACGTGGTGTAGTTTTTTACTCTATGGTCAGTGCTTTGCTCAGTAAGCGTCGGAGGGGGATGTGCTGCGTACCTTCCCGCATCCCAGCCTTGGCCAACACCTGACTGAGGCTGTGGAAGGAAAACATTGTCACTTGCCTTGCAGCTGAGGTTTGTTGGGTCTAACTCTCCTTCCTGCTGTGCCTGGCCGTGTGCAGCAATACAGGACTGAAGTGAACGAATCCAGTAAGACAGTTCAGTCCTTGCCTTCTTTTTAAAGTAGTGGGGCTGTGTGGTTTTTATCAAGTTACAATACTGCCATTAAAAGTGCATCGTATCCTGCTGAGGAGCATCTGTCAGCAGAGAAATTGTTGTCAGAGCACGCTCAGTTTTGTGGGAAATGACCGTTGGTGTTTAGTTTCAGGAGTACCTGACTTCAGCTCACAAAAAGTTTAGGGAAATTAATGTTGGCTACACCAATCACAATCTGGCTATTGTCCGAGTCCAAAAATACTTTAAAGTAGCTTTGGAGGGGAAACCAATTCGCTCTTTGTTTATAAAATGGTGTTGTGGGCACATGACACGCACACGCACACACACAGACCCATCTGACGCTGAATTTCCATCCCCACCGCGTCGCCCCCTGCATCCTGGGCTCGGGGAATGGAGCGCAAAGGTCAGTCCCTGCTGCCAGCTCCGGGGACAGAGTGGAAAGAGGGACAAAGTGCAGCGGAGCTCCAGCCCGGAGCCCCTGTCACGGGGCTGCGGGGAGGGGGAAGCACCTGATGGGGAGGTGCAAGCTGAGGTTTTGGGTTTGTTCTCCCTGTACTGGATTTTCTGCCTTTTTTCTGCTGGGAATGGGAATGTTTCGTTCCTGAACACTTCACCAGCGTTGAGCAGTAACACTCCCCTAGCTAAATGGCTGTGTTCCAGTCGATAGATGTGCGTATGGTGCTTAAGGAGTAACGCTTTTACGAGATTTCAGACTTAAAGCAGCTTTGGCAGGGATTCAGCCTGGATCTGTGTCAGAGGATCCTTTCTGTCAAGATCAAGGTCGCTTGAATAGAACTGAGATTCCTTGGTGTAAAGAGATCATCAGGCCAAATACAATTTCTCAGCAGAAACAGGAGATCTGGGATTTATGAGTCAGAAAAGTGGCGTTTCACTTGTGGACAGAACTTGTTCCTACCGTGGTCTGAGTTTTATGAGTGCTTTGAAACACGACAGGTTTGTCTAGGTGCTTCCATAGGTAATTAATAGAGATGGATCAAGTGTTTTGTTGATAGGTGGAGGCGAGAACAGGTATTTTGTGTGCTCTTTTTGTGGCTCCCCCAATGTACACCCTGAGATCTGTGAAGTCATACTTGGGGTGGCACCATTCCCTGGCACAAGAGCGTGTTTTTGGAGAAATATTCTAGGGCAGTTGTGTTTGATTTGCAGAGAAGTTAATTTGCGGGCTTGAAGCTCTCCGAAGTGCAGCAAGGTCCCTGGTTTAGTGTGTGAAGAAGCGTTGAACTCTGCATACTAAAGGCAAAACACCCCTGTGTGCCACCCGCTTCATCTCTCATCAGCTCTTTGGGAAGAAGGCTTTGATTTTTTTTTGCCCTCAGTTTGGCATTGCTGGTGTTGGAAGCTGCGGCGTGGATCTGTGCTGTGAAGGTCACTTCAATAGTGTGGAGTCTGCTGAACTCTGGTGGTGGCACAGGTCAAGCCGTAAGGGAAGGAACGGGCTTGTACTCGGGATTTTCCGAAATGCTGTACTCGGCAGATGAGGGGAGGTGGGAGGATGCATTAATAAAGGCAAGTTAAGCTGAGACTACTGAGAATTCCTTTAACATCTGCAACGTCTTTTCTTTAGGTTATGCTTGCCGTAACATCTCCACCTCCACTGCCCTTCAGAGTAAGTGTAAAGCTTTTCTATGTGAGTTCATTTTCTTTCTTAAAATCCGCTGAGCATAAGCTGATAACACATTTCTGTTTGCTTCCAGCTAGAACCCACGTGAGCTGTGATATCAAAGGAGATGTCGCTGTCGTACGCTTCAACACACCAAATTCAAAGGTACTGTTTTAGCCGGCGGTGGTTAATAGGCATGTCGGTGGAAACGGCAGGAATAGCAGTTGTACAGAGAAGGCATTGAAAATTCTAATTTAAAACTAAGGACTTGCATAACCTGCAGCCTTTCAAAGTTGTGAGCAAAATAGAAATAAGAAAACGAGCATTTGGGCATTTCATGAGATATCTGAAAATGCCTCCTGGAAATATTTTGTATCTACTAAGCTAACTTGTCGCTCTCACTGGGGCAAGATACCACTTAATCTTACTAAGTTCTTGGATTCGAGATGGTTAAGAAGGTTGTCCGTTATATAGGAAAAAAAAAAACATCTTAGAAGCTCATAAAATCTGTGTTTGAGGTCCCAAACCCACTGTTGGTGAAGTTAAGGAGGAACTTCTTAGTAACAGATTACTTGATGACCTGCTGCAGGGTTTCATCTTGGAGGTTTTTTTCTTGCTGTATTACGACATGAGATGAACTAACTTTTTTAGGAAATCTGGGCTCAGTTTGAGCGCTCCAGAAGCGTTATAGTTGTGCCAAGCAGTGGTCTGGCTGTTGGGCAAATTCCTGGATGGTCTAGTCCTTTACTTTTCAGAAGGCAAATCAAAAGGCTGTAATGCTGCTGCTCCTACTAGCTTGGAAAATCTATTTAGACCTACTATTGGCTTTGGTTTTCTGTTGTCAGTCTGTCTTCTGTGCAAGGTTTCTGATGATATGATGACTGAATCTGGTACTTAATCAGAGGTTAAACTTCGCTGTCGGCTGGGCTCCCTGTTTACAACGCTTATTTGTTGCCCTCAGGTGAACACTCTGTCCAGACAACTGAACTCAGAGTTTACTGATGTAATGAATGAGATCTGGGCCAATGAAGCTGTCAAAAGTGCCGTCCTCATCTCTTCAAAGCCAGGCTCTTTCATTGCTGGAGCAGATATCGAGTAAGTATGGGGGCATTGGAAGTTACGCTGGTGGAGCTTTCTCTGAAGTCCAGCATCCGGGGCCAGCGGCCTGGTGCGCTCTGAAGCCCGAGCACTTTGTCACTGACATCTCCCCGGGGGTGAGGCAGAGGCTGGGAATGAAATCTGTGTGCACAGGATGCCTGACTTGCTCAAATGAAGTTAGGACCGTGATAAAGAGGGACATGGCTAGTCATTAAGCCCCATTTGGCTGTAACACTTGGTCACTCCTTCCTGCGTGCTGGGGTGCAGCCAAGGAAACCCTTCCTGGCTGCGGGGTGAGCATTGTCCTTTGGTCTGGGACACAATAAGAGCAGATAATTTACATGCAGGACTTCATTTAAGCTGGGTTTGAGTGCCTGGCAGTCTGCCAGCGTGGCCCCTTGATTAGGCAGGATTTGGCGCTCTGCTGCATGCGGCATCTGAGCAGCCTCCCAGGCGATTCAGCGTGGGTAACTTTGGCAGGGTGTGGGACGACCCGTGTGGGTGCTCTCACTGGGACCTGGAGTGCCATTGGCTCCTAGTCCTGACATCGGGCAGGACAAAATAGTTGTTTAAAGACATTAAAAGCCAGAAAGCTCTGAGGAAAGAAGGTGAATTACAAATAGGCCCTTCAAAACCTTACTGCCTTTTTGGCTAGCTTTATTCAGGGGCAGAGACTTGATCTATGCTGTGGTGGGGAGGAGGCGGTAGCTAGAGCTGGTAAGCAGAGCAAAAGGACAGGCTGTGTTTAAGTGGGGTCTGCTGGTCTCAACACTACGAGCTGCCTGAATTGCGCCTGCCTGGCAAATGCTGCTAGCCTCCGTGAGAATAATTGGCACGGGGAGCCTCTAATTGGCGGAGTGCAACATCAGAGCACTGGCCATCTGCTCCTCTAAAAAGCGATCCTGGGCTCTCCCCTCCACCCTTCCTGGCAAGTGCTTTGAGGCTTCCTCTGACCCTTCCTCCTCTCCCCCCAAAGGCTTTCAAAGCTCTGACACAAGGAAACTCATTCACTGCCTGCAGGCGCAGCCCAGTGTCAGCATGCAGTGACTTAACCCACTGAATTTAGTAGTCTTCCTGTGTTGTCTGTTCATCTAAGACTGGGGGACTAAATAGCTCTTGCCTGTCTGCCAGTCACTGGAGCTTTGTGGGAAAAGGGGAACCAGCTCCTCGAAGCACTCTCATTTTACTGCTGTTTTCTCAGTGCTTTTCCAATTCTGATCAGCCTTTCTGCCTCACTGCAGCATGATTGAAGCCTGCAAGACTTCTCAGGAAGTGACTCAGCTCTCTCAGGAAGGACAGAAGATGCTAGAAAAAATTGAGCAGTCGCCAAAGCCCATAGTTGCTGCCATCAGTGGCTCCTGCTTGGGAGGAGGACTGGAGGTATTGAACAATTCTGGGCCTGACAAGCAGCGGTGGGAGCTGATAGCGCTGGTTCTCTAAACTGTCCAAAGGATGCCTGCAGGACTACTTAGTGTGAGAGGGATTTGAGACCTGACGCGAGTTCATTACATCCATTCAAATGAGTTTGTGGCAAGTTGATGGCTTGGTTGTGCTTCAGGACTCTGCCATGCTAATTTTTCTGTTTCTGTTGAAAGACAGCTAATCAAATATGAATCTCTGTGGGCCAGGCTAATATTTAGATGAGAGCATCCCAGGGAAAACCGGCTGTTTCCGGCAGGCATTGGATCTGGATAAATGCTGCTGGCAGAGTCCAGGCTGGAAATTGCTGCTTTTCAGATGAACTGAGTCTCGTATCCCAGCAACTTCTGGTCTTGTAAAGGTTGTTGAGGGATGAGTGTGGGGAACCCGGCCAGGCTCCACCCTGGCCCGCGTACTCTGCTTGCCGCTCTGGCTGGGCGCAGTATTTGCTTCATAATCTCCATGTAGGATTTTGTAAACTGAAAGACTGTGGTAATTCTGGAGCAAAGTTGTTACTAAAACAGAATAACCTTGTGGGAATGGAGTCTCTTCAGTTGCATACTGATTTCTCGAGCAGTTGCAGTTTTTTACAAGCACTGTGGTCACAGATCTGGACTTGGTGATCCAGCAATAAGCCAAGTATCATGGTTGATCTGTAAATGGGACCATGCTCTCGGTGTGGTGAATGAATTTAGCCCTTGATGGTCTAGATGAGATTTAAAAATAGCTTGGCTCAGTTTGGTAGTTTCACGTTCGTGTCATAGCTGCTTGCCCTGCGTGCGCTTCCCTTGCTGGAAGAAGCTGTCAGTTGAGCACAGAGGGAATTTGGGCAGGTGAATTAGGGAATTGGGGTAGGGTCGAGAAGAAAGCTGAGGCGATGTGTGGAAGACTCCTTTTGTTATGGATGCCCAGTTCTTCTGTGGTCTTGCACAGGGAAACCTTTAGTTTCCTCTTCCTTTTTTAAGGTTGCCATTGCCTGTCACTACAGAATAGCAACAAAGGACAAGAAAACAATCTTGGGAACACCTGAAGTGTTACTGGGTCTCCTGCCAGGGGCAGGGGGTACTCAGAGGCTGCCAAAGATGGTAAGTAAGAGAAAAACTTCACTTGATAGCCCCTTCGGCTGCATGGCATGCTCCCGTTCTGAAATCCCCTTTCTGCCCTTTCAGGTGGGACTTCCTGCTGCCTTTGATATGATGCTGACTGGAAGGAACATCCGTGCTGACAAAGCAAAGAAGATGGGTCTGGTTGACCAGCTGGTGGACCCACTAGGTCAGACGTGATGCCTCTCAGTTGCTTGATCTGCTGCCTGTCGATTAACCCCTCCACCCTACTGGAACGGCTGCAGAAGCCACTGATGCAGTCAGCAGTGGGGGCAAGGCGTATGGACTGCAAAGCCCTTACCGTGCTCTGCAGTGCGATCTCCGTTCCCACCTTAGAGGCATGTGCACGGAGACCTTGAAATGTCAGGCTCCTGCTAAAGCTAAGTGAGTAGGGAAAGGTCAGCGTAGAGGGCAGGCTTGCTGGCGCTCTTGCGTAAGCTAATTATACAGATAAGAACCTGCATTCCTCATTTATCATGTCAGAGGGACAGATTGCAACCCATAATGAAAGGAGAATAGATGACTGATGCCTACATTTATGCAGCCTGCAGATGTTAATCTCTGTGACAAGATCTTGAGAAGCAGCCAACCCTCACAGCCTAGGTGCTCTGAATTCCCAAGTGACTTTAAGTCGGATGCAGAAATTCCTTACAAACTGCAGACCAAATTGCACTTCCAAGCGCTGAGTGGGCTAACGAATAATTTCTTGCTTCTGCTGTTCCTTCGCTAGGGGGGCTTTCTCAGAAGGTGACTAAATGGAGGGGCAAACCCTCCACAGCCTCCTCTGAAAGGTGCGAGCAGCCGCAGCGAGGAGGTAGAATGGAAACCACTGTGCCAGCTGGTACTGCCGCACCGTTGCAGCGTGCTGAGCTTGGTTTCCCCAGGCAGAGCATGGCCAGAGTACCCTGGTGGCCCTCAGCTCCTGAATTTGAAGAAAAGGAAATAAAAAGAAAAGGTGCTGCCGCCGGCCCTGAGAGATGCAAGGGAAGCCCCTGTGTCTGTTCTGTCTGACGTGCCAGTGTTCAGCTGGATGAGATGTCCTTAGCTGTATTCTCACTTATAAAATGGATTAACACTACCCAGGCTTGAGTTAAAATTGCCTGAATGAACTTTACCACTCCATACTTGCTTAAATGTGAATTGGCTCTTAAGAGCCAGCAAATGTGGCTTTTTATACCAATGATTACGCTGGCTTGCTTAAAGGAAACCTGAACTTTCTGACGAGCTGTTTGGAATCCTAGCTCAGACCAGGTAAGCATGTCGGAGCAAGACAACAAAACAAATTATATGCAAGCATTAGAGGCATTCCTTGTTCATTCAAATAGCAGCCGCTGCCAGAAGGCTTTCTGCTGAGTATTCTCATGTTCGTTCTCAATGACTGGGCAAAAGCAGCTTTAACTGGGGTGATGCTTTAACTGATTATAGAAAGCTTTGAAGGAGAGAGACAGCATTAATCAGGAGGCAAATTCATGGGGTGCAATCAGGTCTCCTTCAGCAGGGAGCTCTACAGCATTCTCTTGATCTGTTTACTGCTGTGCCCAGATCTAATTCTGGCGTGTGCCTTTTATATAAGAAAGCAGATGTGAGTTGACAGCTTGGAGCTCCTGGGTTAGGATGCTACAAAATGTTAGGAGGTAACTGCAGGTAAAGTAACCCCACGTATGTGGGTTTGACCACCTTGCCCGAATAGTTCTTACGGCTCAGACTTACAACTAAACAGCTCTTTTCTTCAGCTGTAGTATCAAAGTCCAGTGCTTGTTGGTGTTGAACACTCAAGCTAATGGAAGGGAAAATCAGGAATTCACGTCTTGTAGCACATCAGGTCACTAAAGCCGAAGGTCTCAGACATGTTGCCTTGAAGTGGTGGGAAAAGAATTTGGAAGCTGGTAAGGCTTGAGCTCTGAAATCCCAAATGCTCTCAAACTTCCAGTAAATTCTCGAAAATCCCCGGGGCATTGCTGACATGCAGATTATGCAGCAGCTCTAGGTTAAGATTTCTGAGCTGCCTGTAAAGTGAAATACGTTGTTTTGTTTGGACTGTTTTCCTCTGGAATGGCTCTGACGTACTGCCAGGGTACGAGTGAGACTTCTTAACAGTGAGCTTTCATGATCTGATCAAAATGTACGTGCTCCTTTATTTGCTTCTTGGAGAGACCCTCCAGCAGGCAGCATTTGGGGTCTGCTGAGTATATACTCTCAGGTCTTTATGAGAAGAGAGGTGAAACCTTAAAGTTGAAGACCTCAGCTTTTGGTGGAGGGCGAGAGTAGTGGGAGGTGAAAGAGGAGGGGGTTTCTGGGGGTGTTCTTTGTTCTTTAACCATCTGCTGTGGTGTTTTCTTCGATCTGAAGGCTCTGTGCGGCATCTGGGTGTGGCTGGAGCAGCTTATAGTGAAGGTTCATGAGATTGCCCAGCTGTAAGGATACAGAATTGTAACCTCATCAGGTTTGGTCTAGTTCAGAGGCAGCCCAAGGCTGCACGTTTAGCTGGTGGCCCTGTGCAGAATTGCTGGGCATTGCTCTTTCATTAAAGACTCACTGTATTTGCCTCCAGCAACTGTACACAACCACCTTTGCAGCCCTGTACTCTATCCTGTACTGATGATACGAGTCCTGTGCTTGCAAATTTTGCAACCCGCCCTCAGAGATTGCTAAAACTGGTTTTGTGGCGGCTTGCTTCGCTGTGTGTGGGACAGGTTTAAGTTAGCACAGGTGGGCCACAAGATGGCTGGCACACCACCTGGAGCCTGGCTGGATGTCGCTGTCTGTGGCGCTGGCTAAAGCAAGTGAGAGGTTTCCTGCACCTGAGGGCAAAGATTGAGGTTTCATTGGACACCAGCTCCAGTACAGGTAATTTTCAGGAACATGGTGCTTCATAACGGTCGGCTGTATGTTTAATAGCGACAGCGTTGGTACAACTTGGTTGTGCAGACTGACTGTACCACATAAGAAAGGAGAGGTGCGACAAGAGGGAGGGGAGGCAGAACGCTTGAGTTCTGTTGAGATGCAGGGGTGCCTGCAATTATGCAAACTAAAAGGTTGAGGAATAAAGGGCACGGTTTGCAGTAAGATGGTCAGGCACTGAAACGGGCCCAGAGAGGTGACGGGACCTCCGTCCTTGGAGGTGTTCAGAGACTGGCAGAACGTGGCCCTGAGCAACCTGATCTAATTCCAGAGGTGGGTTTAACTTTGAACTTGGCCCTGCTTTCAGCAGTGGGTCAGACTGGTTGGTGTCCCATGTCCCCTTCCAACCAAAGCTCGCATGGCTCTGTGAAAGCCGTGTTGATGTGTAAGTGGCTGCTCCCGCTGGCAGCTGGCGTTTCTGTATAATGCTGTGGATATTAAATGCCTTGGGGCCTTCGTATAATTGCCCGCTGAGCCTTTCCGTCATTGTTCATAAAGAAGAAAAGTCAAACGGGCGGCGGGGAATAGGATGGTAGCAATTCAAAGGAACATCATGTTGCTGTCTCAGCCTTGCTTTTCTGCATCATCATCCATCAGTGATAACTTCTGCTGCATTTCCTCAAGACGTCTCTCTTGTTCACAGGGCCAGGTGTGAAGGCTCCAGAAGCACGGACGATTGAGTACTTGGAGGAGGTAGCAATCGGCTTTGCCAGAGGACTAGCCAACAGGACTGTGTCTGCCAAAAGATCGAAGGGGCTCATACAGAGTAAGTCTGTGGGCATCATAACCAGATCCCAAGGGGCTGTAGTGAGGATAGTCCAGCTTTGCTTCTCAGGGATGTGTTCACGCTCCTACTTAATTCCATTTTCAAAACAAAGTTATTTCATGTTGTAGTTGTCCTTTGAGCCAGATGGGTTTGTAGAGAAGACATTGCTCTGCAGATGTAATCTTCAAGAGGCGTTGCCAGAGCTGCACATAGTGGCTCCTGAAGTGTACTAGAAGGGAGCCAGGCCTTAGGGAAAGAGCAGCAGCTACCTCCAGAGGACTACCCGTCTTCAAATTTTTAGTAGCAAGTTCTGTACCAGGCTTGTGTAATCAAGTGGAAAGAGGCACGTGGGTCTGCTCTGTACTAATCCTCTTCAGCAGCACCCTTATGCAGTTAGCAGAGCCCAGAAATGATGACACCTCGGTGTGAGTTCGACTCCACAGAGCTTTCAGGTGCATGTTTCTATTGCAGATACGCAACATTCACATCTATGCTCTTTAACTTTCAGGTTAATCGTTTAAAGGCTGATTGTGTGTATAGCACTGTGCTGAGACGTGTTTTGTCCTGTCTTGCAGAGATAACAGACTATGCTATGGCTCTTCCGTTTGTGAGGCAGCAGGTCTACAAGACAGTGGAGGGCAAAGTTCAGAAGCAAACCAAAGGACTCTACCCTGCTCCACTAAAGATCATTGAGGTAACTCCCACTGCGAGGCCCAAGAATCTGAAGGTGGATCTGTGGGATAATACGGCAGCAGACGGGGAAGGTGGCTCCTTCCTCCGAGTCAGGCCATGCATCCCGATCTTCACAGAAGCTCAGTCTTGATGAGTGCTAGCTATGTGGTGTGTCGAGCAAGCATGGTGAAATTCAGAATAGCTTCCCAGAATATGATCACCAATTTATATGGTACTGGTACCAGTAAGGGGAAGATCAAGAATCCCAATCGAGGAAAGGCTTAGCTGGAATACTTTGTCCATTAAACTTTCAGCTGCAGTTTTTCCAGGTTTCCTATAGTTTCTGAAGAGTTGGGTTAACCTGTTGGAAGCCAGGAGAATATAAATTGCTGTTTTCATAGCGCTAACCACACAACAGTCTCCTGAGTCCCATAGGCATTGTGTTACTTACAGACTCTGTCCATGGTTGGACCCTTATTTTAAAATGACTTTTCACTATTTAAGTTGTTGCCAAGACTTCTCTAAAACCTGTGAATGCCCCCCTCTGAGAGCAATGACATTACAGGAGCACAGTCCTACTGAAAGCAATTCCTGAAACCGCAAGGTATGTGTAAAAATTAACCTGATAGAAAATCCCTCGCCATCGTAGCCATTCTGGGCTAGAAGGACAAGGTGATTCATAGCTCTGCTTTGAACAGCACGGACAGGACCCAGAGAGTCTGAAGCGCACCTTGAATATTGGGGAGGGGTCACTTGTGAGAACAGGAGGTGCAGCTAAACGACTAATCTCATTAAAGCGTAGCTGTCGGCAGACGTGACTTAACAGCAGTGTATCTTTATTGTTCTTCTTTGACTAGGTTGTAAAGACTGGTCTTGATCAGGGGCGTGATGCCGGATACCTCACTGAATCCCAGGTAAGGAGATTAGATCCCTGGTAGTAATGGTAGTTGTGTAGTTGGGAGGGATTTGTGCTTAACCACGCACAAAGGATAATATTCATCACAGGCTGCTCAAACTGGTGACTTGCTCCCTGCCTCCTCTTCTGGCAGTGGGGCTGTGAAAAGGCCTCTCTTGAACAACAGAACTGTTTGTCAAGGTTCCTCATCTGTGAAAACAGTCTGTGCCTTTTCTCATTCCTGTCTGGTTTATCTTTTTGGGTGGGGAATAACCAGACGGAGTTCACCGATCCAGGTTTCACGTACAGGACGCCGATTTCTCTGTGTGTCTGAGCACTGTTTGTGTTTTCTGATTGTCCCACGGGACAGGTGACCTAGAGGTGTGGGTGTAGCGCACTCAGTCTCAGCAGCGTTTCCAGGCAATTTGGTGCAAACAAGTAATTTCTTCCAAGAATTAACTTTCATTTTTACCAATGTTCTATTTACTCCGTCACCTTTTTTCACCATCATCTTTTCCATCAGTTCTCCATTACTCTTGTTTTGCTGTGTGTCCTGTTTTCTAGTCCAGGTACTTTGTGCTGGTCCGTTTTCACCCATTGATAACTTCAGGTACTTTTGAAAATTAGGTGGGTTTTTTCAGTGGTGGTTTCTCACCCACAACAGGACTTCTCTCTCCTTATTCCTTGGTTGAACTTACTTATTTAGTAGCCACTGCAGTCAGTGTACTGGCCATTCAGGGAGGACCTCAGCAGGCTGGATAGCTGGGCAGACAGGAGCCTTGTGAAGCTCAGCAAAGGGAGATGCCAAGTGCTGCCCCTGGGGAGGAACAACCCCGTGCACTGGTACAGGCTGGGGGCCAGCTGACTGGAGAGAGTCCAGCGAAGGGCCACAAGGATGATTAAAGGCCTGGAGCATCTGGCACACGAGGAGAGGCTGGGAGAGCTGGGACTGTTCAGCCTGGAGAAGGGAAGGCTCGGGGGGATCTTCTCAGTGTGCATCAATACCTGGTAGGAAGCGGTAAAGAAGGCGTAGCTACGCTCTTCTCATCGGTATCCAGTAGCAGAAAAAGAGGTAACAGGCACAAACTGAAACAGGAAATTCCACTTAAATATGCAAAACAACTTTTTTACTGTAAAGGTGATTGAATGCTGGAACAGGTTGCCCAGAGAGGCTGTGGAGTCTCCCTCCGTGGCGATATTCAAAGCCCAGCCGGGGATGGTCCTAAGCAGCCTGCTCTAGTTGGCTCTGCTTTGAGCGATGGGGTGGGACAAGACAATCTCCACAGGTCTCTTCCAGCCTCAACTATTCAGCGGTTCTGTGAGTCTGTGAAATAAGCCTCTATTTCATTCTTCCTTTCCCTTCAGCTCCTTAGTTCCCTGGCACATCGGTTGTGTTTAGTACCAGTAATGACTGTTAAGGGAAGTCGTGTCTTTTGTGCTTTAAAGCCCAGAAGACTTCACTTGTTCTGCTTGCTGCTTTTCCCCTTCCTAGATCCAGCCAGTGGTGAGACTGAGCAGGTATGAGAATCACAGAAGAGGTACCCTATTGCAGAGGCGTAGGTACACGCGCGTGTGTGTTCACAAACACGGAGTACAGGCACGGCTGGCTGCACAGACGGCACGGTGCCCTTCCTGGTGACACCCACGTAAACACAAACCACGCACAGGCATGGCCAACGTGGGTGACTGATGCTGGTCCTCCTGGTTGGCTGATCAGAATTGAAGTCCATGTGTGGCAATAAGTGCCCACGTGCGCACACACACACACCCCCTTTAGGAGCTGGCTGTAGATGTTTAATCTGTTAATTAGTTGGCCACAGGGCCCAGTCTGACCAGCTTCTGGCACAGGGACCTCATGCCCTAAATGCCATCCGGTCCTGCTTGAGGTTTGCTAGTGACACACTTGGGGAAAACAGGAATAGAGTTTAGTACGGAGGTAGGACAGGCTGTGGTGGGCAGGCCCAGGGCTTGAGCAGGCAAGCATACTCAGCAGCGGCTTGCTTATGCGTGAGCCTTTTATTCCACACACACACAGCCTTTGTTTTCCCATGCTTGTTCATCCTCAGCCGTCTTGATCCCTCCCTTTCTCTGCCCTAATAAACAACCTGCCCCTAATTAGTTTTTCCTCATAGGTCCCAGTTTTGCTGTGTCTGTACTCAAATTTGGTATTTCTAATATTGATGAGGTAATCCTGCCCCCCCCCCCAGTGTCACTGGTGTGGTTACCTGGGCACTGCTGGCTCTGCAAGACCTGACTCCCCAGAAGACCCACAAGAGTCCCATCTGGTTGTCTCTGCATTTGGGTCCTCTCTCACGTCACTGCCCCGTAACCGCCGGTGAAATCCATCCGTCCCCCGCAGTACTGTCCGTAACTTTCACCAGTTTCTCTGTCACATCCCGCAGTCTTTCCTGCTGTGCTTAGTAGCTCCTTTTGTTGTCTTCTGGTGACAAGGTCCTGGTCTGAGATGTAGCTGTCTGCCTCCTACCTTAGCAGCGACCTCCTGGGTATACCCCATCTGCTCTGGTTATGCATTCCGTCCACGTTCGGTCTGGTGCTGAATAAAAGGCTTGGGATACTCTGTTCCTTACAGAAAAGAATGAATGTTTTTTCCCAAGAACAGCAGCAGGATGGAGATCTTTCCAGAACCCTCTAAAGAATAATAAGTGTCAGTGTCGTGTCTTTTTTAATGCCTCCCTCTTTCCCTTGCAGATTCTCTTCCAGGCTTTGCGTTTCTGATATTTTAGCAAGCCTTTAACTCACAGGACAGTGGTGAAGGAAGATACAGACTGCTATGAACTACGTTGCGTTGGCGGCTTTCCTTAGCTGACTTGGCTCAAGCAACTTTAGTTTTCTGTCGCCTTACGCTGTCTTTTGTCTTCCTGACTACTTCCCTGTTTCATGCTGAGTGCTGGGAGGTTATGCAGGCCTTTGATTTTGTTGCCTGTCCATGATCCTCCAAAAATAGGATCAGACAACTGCTGTCAGTGAGAATGGGCCTGTGTAAAGGCTTTTCTCAAAGTCCGAGGGCAGGGCCCTTTCCCCTGGAAGCCACCGGGGCAATGCCCCCAGCTGGTGCAGGATGCACACGGGGGAGAAAGGGTCCCGTGTCGGTGAAATACGGTCCTGCCACTGGGGAAGGAGAAGTGGCTCCTGCATCGATCTCATAGGACCCCGCAGCTGCTGGCTGGCCGAGGCAGCCGGGTCGCTTCTGGCTTACCATCACAGCAGTGAACTGCCAGGGAATGCTGCTCCCGGAGCTGTGCTGGGAGGGTGGCAATGAGCTGCGAGTGATTCCCGGGATAGGAAGGAGACGGACACGGAAACACTGCGGCTGCTCTTGTTCCCTGGCAGAACCCCTGCCCCTCTAGACATGAGTGTTAGAGGTGTGTGCTCTTTCAGATGCTTTCAATTATATTGTTTATGAGAAAGGACATTTCCTACTGCTTTCTGGCAGCCCGTATGGGAGGCAGTGGTGCAAAGCGGGCTGTGCTTAGCACAGAAGGTGCCTCTCTGCAGAGGATACATATGCCCTCTCCGTTCTTCCTTTCCTAACCAGGTTACTCGTCTGTGCAGTTGCATGGGTGGCTGTGCTCTCCCCTTGCCATGTTCTTGATGTGTGCATGCTGGAAGCGAGGCAGCTGTTAAACGCCAAACTCTCTGCTTCCCTCTTCCCTTTCTTCCAGGGCTTTGGCCAACTTGCAATGACTAAGGAGTCCAAGGCGCTGATTGGGCTTTACCACGGGCAGGTGCGCTGCAAGAAGAACAAGTTTGGAACACCTCAGCGAGAGGTCAAGTAAGTGCAAGCGTGGGATGCCTGAAGGAGCAGTTGGGGGACCTCTACTAAAAGGCTCTTGGGACTGAGTGGCCTAGAGTCCTGAAAAGCAGCGTAGCAGAGCAGAGGTTTCCAGCCTCCGGGAGGCTAATCCTCTGCAGTTCAGAGGGCTCGCCCACAAGTGAAATCTTCTTGCGTGACCTCACTAAAAATAGTGCCTGGGTGGGCAGGATCTGTGCAAGTCTGATGGTAACAATGGGGATTCAGCTATTTCTAGCTTTGAACGTGTCCCTCTCGTCCCTTTCTGTGCAGGACCCTGGCGGTGCTGGGAGCAGGGCTCATGGGAGCTGGGATCGCACAGGTTTCAGTGGATAAGGGGCTGAAGACCATTCTGAAGGACACAGCGCAGCAAGGCTTGGACAGAGGACAGCAGCAGGTCTTCAAGGGGTACGTGAGTCTAAAGGAATTTGCTCAGGATGGGCTGGGGCTTCCTTTAGTCAAAATATTCCTCTGCTTTCAGGCAGTCAGGAACTCCTGACACCTCTGTTCCTCTGGAGTCTTCTACCACCAGATGTCACAGAAATGCTTTCTTTTAAGGTTGCCCTATGCAGTGTGCTGGGATATTGCTACGAAATAGGCCCAGTGTATTCAGCCTTAGCTCCTTAGGTAGGTAGACAACCTAACAGATGATTGCTTTAGCTTTTAGATTTAGCAGTAGCTTATAGAGCTAAAGGGGGAGGGAGTAATCCTGGCTGCCTAGAGGCCCACGTCAGGGGAGGCATTGGGTCAGACTTCTGAAAAGCTGGATTTCTTTCCCCTGCCCTCCTGGCTCAGCAATAGTGCTCAGCTGTGCATCATCAGGAGTGTCAGTGATTGACCTTCAGACTAATGTACCAGCTGGGTTGTGTGAGCATGCCTCTCCTTTCTCCAGAGGGAAGGAGGGGCCAGTAGGCAGAGTAACAGTCCTGCTGGATTGGAGATGGTGTTTTGGGTCCCAGCTCCAGGAGGGAGGGATGCCCTTGGTGTTGTGGTGCACCTCTAGCAGTCTGGGCTGGCCTGCCCGGGAGCTGTGACAGAGCTGTCCTTCCCCAGGCTGAACAGCAAGGTGAAGAAGAAGAGTCTGACATCGTTTGAGAGGGACTCCATTCTCAGCAACCTGACGGGCCAGCTGGACTACAAGGGCTTTGAGAAGGCAGACATGGTGATCGAGGCTGTGTTCGAGGACATTAACATCAAGCACAAAGTGCTGAAGGAAGTGGAGGCCGTGAGTATCAATTCTGAGCAGCTTGTGCTAGGTATGGCCCCCGTATGGTGGGGACTCAGGGTGTCCTGCCCTGTGCTGCTGCGTTTGTCACATCTCCTTTGTGCTGCAGTTTGGTGCTTGGTGCAAGTTATTTATGTCAGTACCTGGGCGAGTGTCAAGGGCAGCCTTCCTGTTCACTAAGGATATTCACTGTTCAATAAGGAATCCCTAGTTCTTAGCTGAATGGGGCAGTTCTGACATTCCCTGGCTCCTGGGAGCTGCTCCAAAAAAACATCAGTATGACCGTAATGTCTTTTGGTATCTCCACAACTTGCAGTTCCTTACTTACTGTCTCTAGCTTGCTGCCACTGCTCTTTTCTGTTCAAGAGCACGCTTGGGGAAGTAACTGTATGGTAAAGGAGCTGGTCTGTGCACCTTTCTGAAGTCCCTCCCTGCAGCGTCCAGTGTAGTTGGAACGGTGTGGCAGAAACACGGGGGCTCTGAGAGTAACATTGCAGACCTGGGGAGAGCTCAGGGGAGGTCAGATCTGGCTGACTTGGGCTGCTGCTTTAGCCTTAGTTTCTAATGCTGTCTGCCCTGACAGAGAAAAACAGGTTTGCCTTGTTTGTCAGGGTTACCAGGTGCTGGTACTGTTCTCTCAGGGCTCTGCTCTGGATCTGACTCTGGAGCCTGTCCGTTTACACTGTCTCTTCCACCCCCACAGGTGATTCCTGCTCACTGTATCTTTGCCAGTAACACATCTGCCCTCCCCATCAGCCAAATTGCTGCTGTTAGCAAGAGGCCAGAGAAGGTGAGTACCCAGTGCCACGTGCCTGCTATGAGTCTGCTCTGCGCTGAGCCGCCTGTTAGTGGCAAACTGGCTTTGCTGTAGGTGAGCGCTGGGATCTTCTGCTTCCTCCTCAGAACATGAAACAGCTCATCCTCTGCCCCCAGCACAAGCTTTGAACAAAGAGCTTGTGGTCCTTGGACAGGTAGGAAGGGGATGAAGGTGGGCTTGCCCCCAGCGTGATGTTGGCAAGGCAAGGTGCAGTAGGGAGGTGAGAGCACTTCAGGAAACGTTAATGCACGCAGCAGGGCAGAGAAGCTATGAGAGCACTCGAGCTGAGAGAATTCCAGCCAGGAAGACTGCAGTCATTTTGATAAACTGATTAGACAGAGGAGTGATTTGCCATGATGGAGAAAATGCCTTCTCAAGGAGAAGACACTAACCTAGCAGCAAAAAGGGAAGAAAGGTCGGTGGCTGGAAGCTGAACTCGGAGGTGCTGAAACTGAAGCCTTGGTCAGCCATGGGATCAGCTCCTGAGGGAGCGGTGGGACTTTCTCTCTGACTCCAAATGATCCGTGTGAACAGGATACCAACAGCGAGATAGCAGCTTGTGGCAGAGGTTTGGAGCAGAGGACTTCTTCATCCCTTTGCTTGAAGTCTAAACAGCATATAAAGTAGCTGCATCCTCATCCCTTAGCCCAGGCAAGCACAGCCGAGTAGGAACACTGCTTCGTGTGGAGCGGCCTGTCCTGAGGGACGTGCTCGGTGGAGTGACCACCTGAGGGGTGTGAATGCGCTGGGTTGGGAGGAGTCAGCTGCGTGCTGTTTTTCATTGCCGTCTGTGACAGCCAAGGGTGCCTGTGATACCTGCTAGCGTGAGGCTGGCAGGTCTGAGACGGGCCCTACAGGAGACCTGCACCCTCCAGGGAGCAGCGGCAGGAGACCAGACGTGACACTGCAGCATCTGAAGTAGTGTGAGGGATCTGTGTGGAGTCAGCTCCCGAGGGCTAAGCATCAGTCTAAGGCGGCCTTCATATAAAAAGGGGGAAACACTTCCCCCTCGCTTGAGGAATCTGCTTTGCCTGCCTGGGGTGCAGAAAATGAAGGAAAGGGCAAGCCCTTCTCCTGTGAGATAATCCCATCTCCCTCTCTAAAACAGGTGGGACGGGGAGGCAGTAGCAGCTTGGGCAGAAGGAGGGGGAAGCTCTGGAGCTCAGTTGGAAAGTATTACACAAATGCAAAAGCACGGGTACCCTTGGCTGGTTCCCTAAACTCCTCCAAGGCTCTCAGGTACTGCCCCGGTCAGTACATTGCCTCTGCTGCTTGTCTTCCTGCAGAAGTTCTGCAGACGTCTGCAAAGGTCGTGCAGCAACAACGCGTGTCCCCACTGCTGGAGGTTCCGGTGACCTTCGTGAGCCTCTTCCTGCTTTGCTGTCAGACCTTAGTTGCATCGGAAATGCAAACTGAGTCTTATTTGTTCATACTTACAAATAACATCCTCTTGCTGAATAAATTGCCTGTGTAATGGCTCTTTATGGGGAAACTAATAGGAAATCAGTTAACTAATTAGTGTATTTTCTTTAATTAGTTTTGCAGTCTGCAACTCTCCTGCAAGGTGCCTCTGACTTATACAGATCTTAGTGCCAAGTGTAGCTTCCAGGAGGCATGAAGGTGACATGCTGATTACATGGTCGTGTTAAGAAAGTGAGGCACACAGCCGAATAATCTCCACTTGAATGCTGTTCTCGGAGGAAGGCTGCACTTACCTCTGTAATTAGTTTCTGGAAACATGCCTTCTAGTCCTTAAATTCACTCCATCACCAAAAAAGAACAAAAACCAAAACATTCACAAGCTCAACATCTCTCTCTGTGACTGCTGTTCCACTCTCAAAGTCGAGACGAAGCACCACCCAGGCGCGTGGCTGCCCTGCCAGCTCAGATAGTACCTGCAGATCACACAGTGCCTGTAATTTGGTTGGGGACTGAGCTCGGCTCAGCTTCCCAGACAGGTTTTGCTGCCAGACTATTAACAAGTACAGAGAGCGCTGAGCAGCACTCTTGGTCCTGTAAGCATTATACCTAAATCCTCCCTGAGGCAAGAGCTGTGGGGCATGTGCCATGTCCTTGGGAAAGCCAAGGAGAGGAAGGGAGCTGGAGAGCCCTTGGGTCAGAGGGGGATACAGTGGAGTGTGTGGCTGAATGGACGGTGTGCTGTGGTGGTGGGTCCACCTGGCTGGAGAGCAGCTCCGTGGAAAGGGACCTGGGGGTCCTGGTGGGCGGGAAGCTCAATATGAGTGAGCAGGGTGCTGCTGCGGCCGAGAAGGCCAACAGGAGGCTGGGTTGCATCCAAAAGGGCATCACCAGCAGAGAGAAAGAAGTCATGATCCCTCTCTACTTGGCGCTTGTCAGGCCACACCTGGAATCCTGTGCACAGTTCTGGTCCCTGCTGTACAAAAAAGCTGTGGGCAGGCTGGAGGGGGTCCAGAGAAGGGCCACCGAGATGATCAGGGGTCTGGGCAGCCTGCCGTGTGGGGACAGGCTGAGAGCTGGGCTTGTTCAGCCTTGAGAAAAGGAGGCTTAGAGGTGACCTCATTACCGTGGACCAGTACTTAAAGGGGAGCTACAAAGCAGATGGAGACTCCCTTTTTACAAGGAGTCCCATGGTGAGGACAAGGGGTAACGGGTACAAGTTACTCCCAGGGAGATTCCCATGGGACACGAGAGGTAATTTTTTTCTCAATGAGAACAGTCAACCATTGGAATAATCTCCCCAGGGAAGTGGTTGACTCCGCTACGCTGGACACGTTTAAGACTCAGCTGGACAGGGTGCTGGGGCGTCTCATCTAGATTGTGCTCTTGCTACAAAGGTTGGACCAGATGATCCTCGAGGTCCCTTCCAACCTGGGATTCTATGATTCTTCGTCCTGCAGCCCATTCTGGCCTGCTTCCCTCTCCAGTTGGGCGCTTGACTTGCCCAGCAGATTACTCTGGGAGCCAAAGTCCCTCTTAACCGTACCTAACCCTGAGCTCTTCCTTCTGCCTAGGTGATCGGGATGCACTACTTCTCCCCTGTTGACAAAATGCAGCTGCTGGAAATAATCACCACGGACAAGACATCCCAGGACACGGCTGCTTCAGCTGTTGCTGTTGGCCTCAAACAGGGCAAGGTCGTCATCGTGGTAAAGGTGAGGGAACACTGCACAAAATTTGAGCTGGGATGATAAATAAAAGGGTAGGCTTGTGCACTGGGAGGAGGCTGAATTGTGGCTGTGAATACACTGGCATTAGCTACTCATGCTGAGACGTAAAAATGGAGGTTAGAAGAAGGCAGGTGCTGAGGTGATCTCTCAGGTGTCCTTTGGAGCAGCCATGGAAGGCCACAAGGTGCAGGAACAGTCTGATCGGCCAGCACGAGGAGCTGGCAGTCCTGTTCCACACGACTTCCAGGAGGCTGAAATCTGTACTGGCATCTGAGATGGAGCAGAGTCTGGGCAAGGACTCTCACCACCTCTTCTCCCTGGCAAGCTGCAAGGACAGAGGGGCCTGTGAGCAGTATTCTTCCTCTTTCTGGATTTAAATCTCTCGTGAGAGGGGGCCCTCCAAACAGAGCTGGTCTCATGCTCCATGGTAGAAAACATCAGTGATGCTATTTAAGCTGTGTGGGAGGTTCAGCCAGCAGGCTCAGGGCTGTTCGGTGAGCGTATTTTTTGGATTGGTCTTTTCACTGATGTGTGACGTGACCAGCAATGCTGAGCAGGCCTCTCCTGTGGTGCTGGGAAAACTGGCTTGTCTGAAAGTGCTCTAGGCATCTCTAAAGGCCAGTGGAGATACAGTGCTGCTTCTCTGACCCTCGTCCCCACATCAGAGGCTTCCCTGAAGGGCAGCTTGCAGCTAATCTGTTGCTTCCTGACTCTATGAGCAATATCAGAGGTGAAACAAGCGGTTTATGCCTGTTTCACTTGCTCTGAGCACCCTTTCCCCCATCAGGCTGTTGGGCTCGGTGAAGCAAGGGGACTTTGCAGCCTGCTTGGGACCTCCGGGCACTATTTCAAATAAAAACACTCTGGTAGGAACTTCCAGGGAGTAAGTTCATGGAAGTCTTTAAGCACTGCTGAGCCCTACAGGAAAAAAAACTATTCTAGCAGTCAATAACATACTGTTGGAAATGGAGTTCAGTGTGTCTGCCCTGCGTGTTAGTGCCTGAACTGCAGCCTGGGCTGTGAAACGCAGTTCTTGTGCTGCCGAGAGAGGCCGTGTTCCTGCAGTTTGTGCTCACCTGCCTTCCTGCTCCGCTCCTCTTCCCTAGGATGGGCCTGGCTTCTACACCACCAGGTGCCTGGGGCCGATGCTGGCAGAAGTGGTCCGAGTTCTCCAGGTGTGTATCCCGTCAGCTACCGAGCATCCGCCAAATAATTGTGTAAACTCTGCTTCTTCCTTGCCCCTGATCAGACTGACCCCAGCCCTGGCCACGAAGGGAGGTGGGTGACCAGCCCCAGTGCCCGTGGTTGTCCCCAGCCTGCTCTTGGCTGAGCTGTAGTCTGATGAGACCTGGTGCAGGCCGTGATGAGGCTCTTTCCTCCCCACACGGCACCAGGGGAGAGTCAGGAGTGGTGCAAGCACGATTACGCTGCTCCTGTCTGTAATCAAACGGCCGATGGGGCTGGTCGCAGTCTGTGGCCCCAGATGAGTGAGGGCTTTCTGCCCCCACGCTGGTTTTCCACGACCCTCACCCAGAGATAGCACTGCTTCCCCTTCTATTCCTGCAGGAGGGCGTTGACCCAAAGAAAATAGATGCCATCTCTACGGCCTTCGGCTTTCCTGTGGGTGCTGCCACCCTGATCGACGAGGTGGGTGTGGATGTGGCAACACACGTGGCTGAGGACCTTGGCAAGGCCTTTGGTGAACGCTTTGGAGGAGGCAGCATCGATTTCTTCAAGGTCATGGTGGAAAAAGGCTTCTTAGGTGAGACGCTAGGCTGTTTTAATCAAACACGTTTCCCTTTTGTTTGAGGAAAAGTACTAGCATCCGTCGGCCTCTTCTGCCTCAGGTGAGAGCAGTCAGAGAACAACCCTGGGAATGGGTCGGGAATCCCTCCCAGCTGGGAAAACTGGCTTGTCTAAAAGTGCTCTAGGCATCTCTAAAGGCCAGTGGAGATACAGTGCTGCTTCTCTGACCCTCATCCCCTCATCAGAGGCTTCCCTTAAGGGCAGCTTGCAGCTAATCTGTCTAATCCCGCGCTGGGTAGACCTTTGGCTGCAGCGAGACCTTCCTTTGCCAAAATGGCAGCAGCAGCAGCCACAGATGCTGCCCAGAGCAAAGGCAGCAGACAAGATCTCATGAACCTCTCTCTGGCCGCTTCATGAAACCTGCACAAGCGCTCTGGGACATGGGCAGCAAATGGCTGGAAATAAATGTGCTCAAGTGAAAAAAACCCTGAGCTGAGGTTTGGAAGCTGTGTGCAAGGAAAGATGATGGCTCTGTCTGCGTGGCAGAAGCTGTGCCCTGGTGGCACTGGGTGCCAGAGGCAGCCGTGCCTCTGAGCACGCCAGGACGGAGCAGCGTCCGTCAGTGGGACCTGAGCTTGGACCACGATAGCTCTCACTTCCAGTGAGCCTTGCTGTGACCAGCCCCCTGGCAGCGAGGGTTACTCAGGAGCTCTTGTCGTCTCTGTGCCTCGCTCCCAGGTGTGGACAAGGGCCGTGTCTTTTTGCTGCTGTAGCCACGGAAACGGTGGCATTACTTGACCATTCTCTGGACCTAGTGAAGGCATTAGGGCCTGGCACCATGGCAGCATCTTGCCAAGGAGTCAGCTGGACGTGGGCCCCCTTCCTTCTGTCCTTGGTGAGGCCCCAAACGGGCTCGCTCTGAAGCGTGGCAACGCTGCCTGTGCTGGGAGGATCTGCTCGAGCTAACAGAAGCAGGAGTCACAAAGATCAGAGGCAAAGGTGTCGGGAGCAAACGGGATGCGCGGCAGGATATGACTCTCTCTTTTTCTCCCCGGCAGGTCGCAAGGCAGGGAAAGGCTTTTATGTTTACCAGGAGGGGGTGAAGAACAGGAGCGTGAATTCTGGCATGGATGAAATCTTGGCGCGGTTCAAAGTGCCAGCCAAACCTGAAGTGTAAGTAGCTGTGCCTGCTGAGCGGTGGTGTGGGCTGGCTCTCACCCCTGCCCAGCTCCTTCTCCTGCCTCTAAGCATCAGTGCAAGCCTGCGCCCGGCAGCACCGGAGGACAGCGCTAAGCATGGAGTCACTCCAGCTGGCATTTGGCTCTTCCCAGCTGGCACGTAGGGGGGCAGGCTGTTGGCTCTGGAGAGCCCGTGCTAGTAGGAATGGGGCATCCTCGAATTTATCAGCATTTGCTTGGGCACCTTTGCAGAAAGTTTTTCTGTGGTGGGGCTTGCCTGGGTGAGAGGGATGGTGCGGCTGGTGTCGGACCTGTTGTACCGCCTGGCACTGAAGCACCTCCTGGAGCGGTTCCCATCTGGCCTGGTCAAGCCTTTGCCATTCTTATGTGCCTGCTTCGGGACACGTCACAGAACTTGGTCCTTATCCTCATGGGGAGAGGGACAGTCTCAGTGAGACACCGTTCTCTCCCCTGCCCCAGGCCTGGCTCTGTCCCCAGTCTGTGCTGGCTTCTCGTGCTCCTCCATCCAGCTGCTGTGTTACCTGCACAGCCCTTACAGACTCTTTCCTTGCAGCTGTACTGACGAGGACATCCAGATGCGCTTGGTGACGAGGTTTGTGAATGAAGCAGCCATGTGCCTGCAGGAAGGGATCCTCAGCAACCCTGTGGAGGGAGATATTGGTGCTGTGTTCGGCTTGGGCTTCCCACCATGCCTGGGAGGTAAGCGGTTTCGGCTGGGGTTTGGGCTAGGCTGCCTGGCTTGGCTTGAAAACTTCGTAGTGGGCTTGCCTAGTGGGCTCTCGCTAGCAGAGGCGAGTCAGCGGTTAAGGCCAGGTTTGAGCTGCAGTCTGACAAGCCTGAGTGTCCTTCTCCCACGTAAACCCTGCGCCAGAGAGGTTGCTCCAGTGTTCCCACCCCACGAGAGGTGGGAGCGAGCCTGAGAGCTGCTGTGGGACCTTTCTGCCAGGACCCTGTGGAGTTCCTCTGCTGGTACAGCTGTTTCACAGAGCTGTGGCTGGTGAGGATCAAGGGACTCCAACCAGGTCATCTGCTGTGTCTTCAGGTTTGAATAGGAAGGCAGAGCCGTGCTGGCCCCAGCCTCATCAGCTCTTCCCGTGAGAACCTCGGAGGAAGAGCTTTTACCATGCCTGATAGTCATGGGGGTGTAGGTGGGATGGGAGATTTGCAAAGGCCCTACATTTTTAAGAAATCCTCGGGTTTTGTGCAGCCATATGGCGCTTGGTGAAAAACAAGGCTCTGATATCTCATCTCTTGCCACTGCTACTTGCCTGGGCGGGCAGGCAGGCGTCTTGCGGCGCTTCTGGAAACCGGGCCTTGTGCTGCACACAGAGTTGAGAAATGGTGCCCAGGGACGCCCCGTTCCTCCCGTGCCCGCACGTGGCACAGATGAAGCTGAGCTGATAACCCCAGCCGTGGTGCGCAGCCCTTTCCAGGCCAAGGTACTAGCCAAGAGCGTGGGCAAAGTTCTCCTGGACCCATCTGCAGCCTGGCTGGGTGGCTGTGGCCGCGGCCTGGGCAACGGACCAAGCATGAGCTGAGGTTTGGGTCGCAACTGAGGGATCCTAAGGGCTCTTGGGCATGAGGTGGTGCTTCAGCCAAGCGCCCAGCATTTCCCCTCCTCAAGGCAAGCTCAGACTAAGGGAGTGGTCCCAGTTATGCTTGTCCCCAGCAACCCAGTAACCCCTGCTCAGCGCAGGTGGGCGGACGGAGCAGGGTCCTGCGTTGCCCTGCCAAGGCACCCGGGGGCGTCTCTTGGAGAAGGATGGATCGGCCGAATCGAGTGCTCTCACCCTCCCAGGCACCTTGGTGCCTCTTGCTTCCTTGGCACAGATGTGTCCCCCTGTCCCCGGCAGGTCCCTTCAGGTACGCGGACTCCTACGGAGCCAAGCAGCTGGTGGACAAGCTGCGGAAGTACGAGGCCGTCTACGGCAGCCAGTTCACGCCGTGCCAGCTGCTGCTGGACTACGCCAACAGCCCAAGCAAGAAATTCCACCAGTGAGCGTGGCGCGACGCCGCCCACCCGCGACATGCCGACAGCTCCAGCTGGGGCCACCAGCTCTCCAGCGACACCCCATTCTCTGTAGGTTAATCTGCAAAGCGCCCAGGGGAGGCAGGGAAGGAAGGAGGGTGGCAGCGGGTTGCCTCGTGGCTTGTAGTCATTTCAAGTGCCTTATCAGCTCCTGTGTGTTGGGCACGTCCGTCCCGTGCCAGCGTGGGCCTGGTGGCTCCTTGCTGGGAGAGAGAATTTCTTCTGCCTTCACCTCCATGCTGCGACCTCCAGAGCTCCTGGTCTGGCAGGCAGCATCCAGCACGCGTCTGGCCCTGAGGCCTTGCCTTTCCGCATGCCTCCAACAATAGATCCCCGTCTCCTGGGTTTGGACTCCATGCCTGCTTCTCCTCCCGTCTCGCTGGGGCAGCAGCCTCTCGGCACCGAGGAAGGGAACCGCTCGAGTCGGAAATAAAGCGTTCAGGCAATCCTCTGGGGTCCTCTCCGTGTTTGCCGGCTGAGAGACCCACAAAGGGGCTGCTGGCGGTTGCCGGAGGGTGGGGAAAGGCAGGGGAGGGCAGCAGTGCGGAACAAAGACCGGCTCTGTCACCTCGGCCATCAATCAGGGGCTGTGAGGAGCCTCTGGCTCTTTTGTCTGGCCCCGAGCGCTGCCGCCGGGGTTATCCTGGCAGATGGACCCGCCTGTAATTGCAAATCAAGCAGCCAAAGGCCAGAAGGGTCCCCCGTGGGGAGAGCTCAGTTTAAACTAAAAGGCTTTAAATCTCCGTGCACCTGTCGGTAATTTCGGGGCTGGCCTGGCCTCCAGCTCCTGGCTCGCTGCCTCCCTGGGCTCCAGCCTCCCTGGGCTCCAGCCTCCCTGCGCCCTGCTAGGGCTCGGGCTGGGAGCTGGGGTGATGCTGCTCTTTTCATGTCACGTTCCTGCTCATTTCTCAGAGCCGCCGGTACACAATTAGGCTGAGACATCGTCTCATCCTGCCGCTGCAGCCTGCTGGGGAGGCGCCGGGCTGCCTGCGGAGCTGCTAACCGGCAGCAGCCCCCCGGAGCTGCCCTTTGCACGAGGGCTGTGCAGGGGCTGGGGTTTTGGGGTAGCCCTGCTCCCCCTGCGTCGGGGCTGGGGAGGTCTGGTCCCAGACCCTCCCATTGCTCTGCCTCCATCGAGCTCTGCGGTGGAGCTCGGGGGTCTGTGGGGCGCCTCGCCATGGGGCCCTGAGAGAGCGGGTGCTTCGGGTGGTGGGTGCAGCCCTGCGGGCAGGTCTCTGCCGCCCTTTCCCAGGGTGGCCCGCATCCATCAGGCAGGGGAGCTTCCTTCCAGGGCCCCGAACTCACCCTGGGGTGCAGGCAGCCCAGAGCAGGTCCGAGAGCCACGCTGGCCCTTGCGTGGAGGACCCTGGTCCCTTGCCACGCACCGGGGATGGGGCAGCTCTGTACCACCCCGGCCAGCTGGGGTGTGCGAGGGTGCGAGCCTCCTTCCCCACCAAGAGCCCCTTTCCCCCTCCTCCCCAGGCAAGGAGCTTCTCCGGGGGCTCGTTTTTCTCCCATACGTTTATTACGCTAATCCACAAGGATTAAGTTAAACCAGTCAACGCAAACTCCGGTATTTTCCAGCCCCTTTGGGCCAAAATTACCGTCCAGTGTTAAAACAGAAAGGAAGGGAGGGCTGGGCGATAGGGCCGAGCTGCCCGGGAGGAGGAAACCCCATGGGCGGTGGGGCAGAGGCACTGCCGCATCGGCGTGCCCCGGAGCGGGAGCAGGGAGAGCCAGAGCTGTGGTCCAGGTGGCTGGGGGACCCCCACGGTCCAGGGGGTCCCCGGCACGCGGCTAGATCTTGGGGCGCCAGCCCTTGATGAACTGCATGATCTTCTTCACCTGGAGCTTGGTGAGACGGAAGTCGTCGGCCAGGATCTCCTCGCTGAGCTGCACGAAGATGCTGCCGTCGATGCGCTCACGGGCGAAGAAGCTGACCACGTCCTCGGAGAGGCCGATGAAGCGCAGGCACTTGGAGACCTCCTCCAGCGAGAGAGCCGAGAGGTCGGCGGGGGGCAGCCAGGGCGAGCCGTCCCCGCTGGGACGGGGGGTGGCCGGCGGGGCCCCCCCATCACCCCGCGCCGCCGGCGGCACCTCGATGACGCCCTGCGCCAGGTAGACGCGGGTGACGCCGCCCTCGGCCCCGCGCAGGACGGCGGGCGAGAGCGGGGCCGCCCCACGGATGACGATGCTGTCCCCCTCGAAGCCCTTGGGTGGGCGAGGGGGGGGTCCCAGCTCCTCGGCAGGGGCGAAGGGCTCTGGCGAGGAGGAGGAGGAGGGGGCGGCCGGGGCCGAAGGTGGCTTGGGCCACTCCGGGCTCTCCGGCCACTCGGCCGGGCCGGCGAAGGGGTTGAGCGCCCCGAAGGGGGCAAAGCGTTTTTGGGGGTGCGGGGGCTTGAGGCGGGGGCAGCTGCGGTAGGGCTTGAGGGGGGACTCGGCAGCCGGCAGCGGGGTCGAGCAGCCGCTGCCCGCCCCGGTGCCCGCCTCGGCGTACGCCCAGGGGTCCGACCAGGAGGTGGGAGCAGGCTGGGCGGCGGGGGGCAGCACGGCGGGGGGCAGCGGGCGCCCGGGGGCCTCCCCGGCTTTGCAGTCCCCCCAGGTGCAGGGGTAGCAGTACAGGGAGTAGGCGTCGGGCGAGGGCGAGCCGCTGCCGCTCCGCGGGACCGACCTGCCGGAGGAAGGGGAGCATCACCATCACCCCAGGGCTGCGTCCCCCCATCCCCAGCCCCACACTTGCAGGGGCATCCCACCCTGGAGTGCCAACCCGCCACCCCGTCCCCATCACAGCCTCCCGGCCACACCGGAGCCACTCACCCGTCACGGAGCCCCGAGGAGTAGTAGGAGAGGCTGGGGCTGGGCGAGGGAACGGGTGCCAGCTTCGGGCAGCGTAGGGGTGCCGGGGGGCTGCAGGGTGCTGGGGGGCGGCTGCCCCGGGGCGGCACAGGGGGTGCGTTCAGCAGCCGGCACTCCTCCTTCACCTGGAAGGGGGGCGAGCGCCGTCAGGGCCCCCAGTTGCGGCAGGGATCTGCCCCCGGGACCCCACAGCTGGAGGGGGGCTATGGTGGGTTTGGGAGCAGCCAGCCCCTATGAAGCCACGGGGCTCTAGGTACCAACGGGGTGGGGGAGCCACGGTGCGGGGAGCTCCAAAAATTTGGGTACCCCATGGTGAAGGGGAGCCTGAGAGATTTGAGCACGCCATGGTGCAAGGGAGCCCAAAGGACTCCGCAAGCCACAGTGCAGGGGAGCCCGGAGGGTTTGGGTACCCCATGGCGCTGGGAAGCCCAAGAGCTTCGGGTACCCCGTGATGCAGAGAGGCCTGGGGAACTGGGTACCCCGTGGTGCCGAGGAGCCCAGAGGATTTGGGTGACCGAACATCACTGGGGAGGGACCCCAGAGCCAGGGGCTCCCAGCCCAGAGCCCCTGCCCACGGCGCAGGGCTGCTGGCAGGGCCACGCCGGGGCTCGCCGCCCGGCTATCCCGGTGCATTGCCCCCGGCCAGGGCGGTTGGTGGCAGGCGGGACCCCAGGGTGTTGTTCCCCATCCCCGGGGACAGGACCGCGGCTCTTACCGCCTCTGACTTGGGTGGCACAGGGGGTGGGGTGTCCCCCCGGGGCTCGTCCCCGGGCACGCCGGGGCGGTGCGGGGAGCCCAGTGGGGTGACGGCCCTGAAGGAGACGAGGTCCTGCCGGCCGGCGCCGCTGCCGGGCTCGCAGCAGCCCTCGGGGCTGGGGTTGCTCCAGAGCTCCTCGTAGGGGATCTCCAGCGGCTCCTGAGTCCTGAACTCGGGCTCGGCCCAGTCGGGTGTCATGTACTCCCGGTCGGGGTCGGGGAAGTCGGGCAGCGGCGGGCGCGGGGTGCCCCCCCCGACGCCCCGCTGTCCCTGGCAGTGGGCGGTGGGCTCCCGGGGGACCCCTGTGCTGCAGGCGCAGAGGGAGAGGCGTTGGAGGGGCTGGCTGAGCTCCTCGCGGGTGCAGGCAGGCAGGCAGAGCCGCAGGCGCCGGGGGCTGGCGCATTCCTCCGAAAAGTCAGGTTTGGCCTCCCGCACGGCCCGCGAGTACTCGTCGGGGTTGAAGCGGTCGTGGCAGTACGCAGCGCTGTCCCGCAGCAGCTTCTCCAGCTGGGGGTCCCCGGCGAGCAGCCCCTCGGGCAGCTGGAAGCGGGGCATGTCGGTCAGCAGGAGGAAGTGGAAGGGGACCAGCTCGTCCCGGCGGAGGATGCAGCACAACACCACCGTCTTGGAGATGATGCTGACCAGTTTGTAGCAGTGGCCCTCGCGGATGGCGTGCAGGTCGTAGGGGTTGCGCGCGGGGCGGCTGGGCACGGCCACGTTGACGGGCAGCCGCACCTTCTCGATGATGCTGCGGATGGTGTGCTCGCCCTCCTGCAGCCGCAGCTCGAGGGGGCTGCGGGTGCTGAAGCGGCCCTTGCACTGGAAGGGCAGGCTGAGGCTCTCGTTGGTGCGGTGGTTCATGCAGATCAGGCAGGGCATCTTGCCCTTCACCTGCCTGGCCCCCGCCGCCGGCACCGCCTTGCCCAGCTTCCGCAGGATGGTGTTGAAGCGCGATTTCTCCTTCACCGTCTTGGCGCAGAGGATCTCCGCTTGCCCCATCAGCGTCAGCTCGTCCCCCGCGTGCAGCGTGAAGTTGTACACCTCGCTGTCCTCGCTGAACTCCCCCGACACCACCTGCCCCGGGACAGCCCCACCATGGGACCCGCTGCCCTGGCACTGTCCCCTGACGTCCCACCACCATTCTGTAATGTGCCACCACCAACCCCTGATGCCCCACCGCCACCCCCCGACGTCCCACTCTTCTCTCCTGATGTCCCACCACTGACCTCAGTGTCCCACCACCCCCCCCGATTCCTATCAATCATCATACCCTGATGTCCCACCACCATCCCCTGATGTCCCACCACCATCCCCTGATGTCCCACTGTCCTCTCCTGTTGTCCCACCACCATCCCCTGATTCCCACCACCACACCCCAATTCCCACCACCATCCCCTGATGTCCAACCACTACCTCCAGTGTCCCACCACCTGCCCCTGATGTCCCACCAGCCACCCTTGCTGGCTCACTGTCCTCTCCTGATGTCCCACCACTGACCCCAACATCCTACCACCACCCCTTGGTTCCTACCACCATACCCAGATGGCCCATCACCATCCCCTGATGTCCCACCGCCAACTCTTGATGTCCCACCACCATCTCCTGACATCCTGTCACCATCCCTGCTGTCCCACTGTCCTCTTCTGATGTCCCACCACCATCCCCCAATTCCCACCACCATCCCCTGATGTCCCACCATCTACCCCCAATGTCCCACCATCTACCCCTGATGTCTCACCACCATCTTCTGATGTCCCACCACCATCCCCTGCTGCCTCACCACCGCTCCCTAACAGTCACCTGCTGTCCCACCACCATCCCCATACCAACCTTCACGCTGAAGGTGATGGCCTCCATGACGAAGACACGGTCCGGGAAGATGCTGGCCACCTCCTCCACGCTGTTGAAGTACTGCACGGGCTCGCGGATGTCCCGGTCCTGGTCCAGCAGCTTGAACTTCCCTGCATGGGACAGCCAGACCCGCAGCGGTGAGAGGAGCCCCTCTCCAGGGCCCGGACCCGCTGTGACCCACCTCGGGGCCAGCACGGCCCTTTGTGGGCGGCAGCCACCCTCAAGGTCCTGGGGTCCCCATCACGTTTCTCGAGGGGTCACCTCTGTGGGCAGAGGGCGTCACCAAGCGTGAAGGGGACACCAGCGCATCCCCATGCCTGTACCCCACACACGCAGCATCAAGGGGGGCTTTCGAGAGGGACACAGTGCAAAGCCGCGAGCAGAGCGGGTGTCTCGGCTGTGGGAACACCCCAAAGCGGCCACAGAAACACCCCGTGGCTGGAGGAGCCCGCCTGGAGCAGGGCCAGCGGAGCAGCCAAAATCGCAGGCAGCAGCATTGTCCCCCGAAACCCGGCCCCAGCCCCGCCGGGGCCCCGCGACCCCCCTCGGCCCCACGCCTCGGGCAGCAGAGCCGCCGGGGAGGGGATCGGGGGGCTCGGCAGCCCAGCCGGCAGCGGAGGCGAAGGCCGGAGTGGGGAGCGCAGGGGCCTGCGGCTGGCAGCAAAACTGCCGCCATTGGCATCGGCTCGGCGGGGACGGACCTGAGGGGAATATTAATCTGTGCCGAGCGGTGCTGAGGCCATGGCTGCCCCTTGCCGGGCAGGGACCCGGCCGCAGCCATGGCACTGGGGACACAGGAGTCGGTCAGGGCTGGAGCCGCGGTGCCTGAGCCAGGGGCAGCCCCATGCACCGGGGCAGCCGGCTCGGGCATGGCCAAGCCCCCAAAGCTGGTTAACGCACTGGCCGGCCTCCCTGCCTCGGCTCCCCCCTTGGGACGGGCGATTAACCCCTCCCCCGCTCCATTTCCCATTATTTATTTATTAGCAGGACTCATTACCGACATGGCGAGCACTCAGAGTGGTCATTAAGGCTCTTGCTACGGCAGCCGCCAGCAATTCAGCACCTTCGTCTGCATCGCTGGCCCCAGCCCTGGTCCCATCCCATCCTCATCCCTGTCCCCATCCCTATCCCCATCCCATTCCACTCCTGTCCCCATCCCGCTCCCAGTCCTGTCCTCATCCCATCCCCACCCCCTCAACCCATCCTATCCCTTCCCCATCCCCATCCCATCCTCACCCCATCCCCATCCCTCTCCCAGCCCCATCCTCTTCCCCATCACCATCCCATCCCTGTCCCTGTCCCCAGCCTCATCCCATCCTCACCCTCCCATCCCATCCTGCCCCATCCCCATCCCTGTCCGCATCCCATCCCATCCCCACCCCACCCCTGCCAGCCCCCCCACAGCCCCTGGCTTTGGGCAGGGCAGGAGAGGCAGAGAGCAGCCCCCAAACCAGAGCATCTCCTCCCCCAGACTGGGCCATACTGGAGCACCCCCAGTTCAGCCACCGGCAGTGTGGGGGGGGTCCCAGCCCTGATCCCCCAGGGGACACCGACACCCTCGTCCCTCGCACCCCGGCCGCCCCCACCTGGGTACTGGAGCGGGATGTCGATTTTGGGGCCGATGACGTAGTGTCCCTCCTCCAGGCTGTGCGCCGTCACCGTCGTCCACTGCCGGCAGGAGTGGACCAGCAGCACGTCCTGGGCGCTCACCCCCTCCACGCGCTCGCCTGCCGGGGGACGGGGCTGTCACCATCCCCACGACACCCCCCACCCTCCCCGGGGCACCCAGGGGTGGCCAGCCGGGGGACGGACGGACGGACGGACGGACAGCCAGCCGGAGGGATGAGCAGGTGCCCGCTGCCAAGAGCCGCCAGTTGCCCAGGAAACAATTTCTTTGTCCCCCCTGAAAAGCTGCAGCCGCCACAAACAAGAAGTTTATTGAGATGGGGCCGGCAGAGGGGCCCCCCCCGCCGCTGCACCCCGCGGGCCCGGCACCCACCCCAGCACGGCCCCGAGCGCCCACCCTGCCCCGGAGGGGACGGGTCCTGCCCCGGAGGGGACACGGCCTGCGCGGCCACGGCGGGGTGACGCTGTGCTGGGGCCTGGGCACCCCGCTCCCCCCGGCCAGGCTGTGTCCCGGGGAGGGTGGCGAGGGGACACGGGGGCTCCGAGACCCTGCCAGCCCGGTGCCACCACCTCCAGCGTGTCACCCGGAAAGGGTGACGAGGGCAACGGCGGGCAGCCTGGGCCCCACGCACCCCACTCCCACCCCACTCCCACCCCGGGCCCCACAGGAGAAGGGTCCGAACAGCAGCAGCCCCGGACCTGGGACGGCAGCTTGGTCATGTCTCGCCTGGCCCTCCAGCCTTCCTCCTTCCTCCTCCTCCCCCATCCAGCCTTCCTCCCTCCTCCTCTTCACCTCTCCAGCCTTCCTCTCCCCTCTCCTCCTCACCCATCCAGCCTTCCTTCCTCCTCCTCCTCCTCACCCCTCCAGTCATCCTCTCTCCCTCCTCCTCGTCCCTCCAGCCTTCCTCCCTCCTCTTCCCCATCCCTCCAGCCTTCCTCCCTCCTCCTCCTCACCTCTCCAGCCTTCCTATCTCCCTCCTTGTCCCTCCACCCTCCATCCCTTCCTCCAGCCTTTCTCCCTCCCTCCTCCTCCTCATTCTCAAGCCTTCCTCCCTCCTCCTTTTCAACCCTCCAACCTTCCTCTCTCCCTTCTCCTCCTCACCCCTCCAGTCTTCCCCTCTTCCTCCTCTTCGTCCCTCCAGCCTTCCTCCCTCCTCCTCCTCACCTCTCCAGCCTTCCTCCCTCCTTCTGGTCCTCCAGCCTTCCTCCCTCCCTCCCTCCTCCTCATCACTCCAGCCTTCCTCCCCCTCCTCCCTCCAGCCTTCCTCCCTTCTCCTCCTCCTCCCTCCAGCCTTCCTCCCTCCTCCTCATCACTCCAGCCTTCCTCCCTCCCTCCTCCTGGTCCCTTCAGCCTCCCTCCCTCCTCCTCCTCATCACTCCAACCTTCCTCCCTCCAGCCTTCCTCCCCCCAGCCTTCCTCCCTCCCTCCCTCCCTCCCTCCCTCCTCCTCACCTCTCCAGCCTCCCTCCCTCCTCCTCCTCCTCCCCCCAGCCTTCCTCCTCCTCACCTCTCCAGCCTCCCTCCCTCCTCCTCCTCCTCCCCCCAGCCTTCCTCCTCACCACCTCTCCATCCTTCCTCCCTCCTCCTCCTGGTCCCTCCAGCCTCCCTCCCTCCTCCTCCTCGTCCCTCCAGCCTTCCTCCCCGCTCTGTCCTCCCTCCCTCCCTCCCCCCCTCCCACCCCCGGCCGCCCCCGGCCCCGCCGCTCACCCTGCCCCAGGCAGACGAGGGTGGGCAGCCGGCACTGGCTGACGATCGCGTCGAGGGGCAGCGCCGCGGGGCTCCAGCGGAGCCGGGCCAGCCCCGCCGCCAGCTTCTCCATCGCATCGCGGCTCAGGCCGGCCCCGGGCCGCGGCGGGGGGCGGCCGCGCCGGGCTCCATCGCCGCCGCCGGGCCGGGGCAGCGGCGGGGCCGGGGGAGGGGGGGGGGGGGCGGGGGGGGGGACGGGGACGGCGGGGATGGGGCAGCCGGGAGCCGCCCCCCGCCCGCCCCCGGCCCCTCCTGCCCGCCCGCCCCGGCAGGCGGGACCCCCCCGGCGGGGGCGGGGGGAGGCGGCGGCGGGCGGGGACCCCCCCGGCGGGACCGACCCCCCCCCGCTGCTCGGCGGGGCACCGGGGGCTCAGCCCCGACCGCCCGGGTCCCTCCGGGGGCACCGGGGGGCTCAGCCCCAATTCACCGGGTCCCTCCGGGGGCACCGGGGGCTCAGCCCCGACCGCCCGGGTCCCTCCGGGGGCACCGGGGGGCTCAGCCCCAATTCACCGGGTCCCTCCGGGGGCACCGGGGGCTCAGCCCCGACCGCCCGGGTCCCTCCGGGGGCACCGGGGGGCTCAGCCCCAATTCACCGGGTCCCTCCGGGGGCACCGGGGGCTCAGCCCCGACCGCCCGGGTCCCTCCGGGGGCACCGGGGGGCTCAGCATCCTTTGGCCGCCGAGGGGGGGGGCGCGGGGTGACCCGGAGCCCGGCCCCCCCGGTCCCGCTGCCAGAGCCGGCCCGCGGGGGGGAGCGCGGAGCCGCTGGGACCCCGCCGGGGGTTTCCCAAGGAGCCCCCAGGGCTGGAAGGGCCGAGACGTGGGGGGAATCGGGGGGGGGACAGTCCGGGGACCCCCCCAGACCCGGGCGGCACCGGCAGACGGAGCAGGGACCCCCCGGTGCTGGAGACCCCGACCCCTCCTCCAGGGCCTGGCCCGGCGCGGTGCGGGGTCCGGGTGCGGGTTAGCGGGGGGACCCAAAGGTGCCACTGGAGCGGCAGCGGGGTCCTGCGGGACAAAGCCCAAACGTGTGGGGACACACAAAAAACTCGCCAGGAGAAGCAGGGAGGGAGACGGAGCAGGGATGGGGATGGGGATGGAGAAGGAAGGGGGAAGGAGCAGGGACGGGGACGGAGCAGGGATGGGGATGGAGCAGGGACAGGGATGGAGAAGGGATGGGGATGGAGCAGGGATGGGGATGGGAAAGGAGAAGGGAAAGGGATGGAGCAGGGACAGGAAAGGAGAAGGGACGGGGATGGAGCAGGGACAGGGGTGGAGCAGGGATGGGGATGGAGAAGGGATGGGGATGGAGCAGGGATGGGGATGGGAAAGGAGAAGGGACGGGGATGGAGCAGGGACGGGGATGGAGCAGGGATGCTGCAGCAGCAGGCGGACAAGGAGACTCCAGACTCACTGACGGGGATGACATGGACAAGCGGGACCCTGAGAGCCGCCGGACGGCGTTCATGGGGAAGGTCCCTGCCGGGTCCCCGAGCCCCTGGGAAGCCCTGGCACAAGCAGCACCGCAATGGCGATGGCTGCGCCGAGCCGCCACACCGTGACCCCCGGGCCCTGCCGCCGCGCATGAGGCCCCGGCTCCTCGCCGCAGCAGCAGCCGAGCCGAGGCGACGCGGCCAGGGATGAACTCTTCCCTCCCCACCGCCAAAGGCTGACGAGTCCCCGGGGATGGGGAGGATTCGGGATCGCTGAGCTGCTCCCCACGGCCTCGTCCGCCTGCGAGGGGACCCAGGGGCTGCAGCCGTGACACGCTCGCAGCCTCGGCAGCGGCTTTATTACCGACAGCAGCACGAAAACACCCTCTCCCGGTTACCGACACCATGGCAGCGGGAGGGCAGGAGGAGAAGCACGTCCCCGCTCCGCCATCGCGTGCCACGGTGGACGGGACAGGCCCCTCGCTGAGCTTCGCACCCAGCAGTGCCCGAAGGCTGCGGGAGACCCGGGGGCACCCCTGGGCCTGGGAGAGGGGACCTGCGGGCGCGAAGGGATCCCGCCGGGTGGGGAAGGACGTCGGCTGTCAATACAGCCGGCCGCTGGCACGGAAAACGCGCCGGTAGTTGGCACCCACGATGGGGCCTGCGGGCGTGCAGCGGGCAGGGCCGGAGCGGCCGCTGTCCTCAAAGGTCCTCTGCAAGGGGCCGGGGGCTCCTGGGGTGCAGTCGCCCACCCGAGAGCCGGGTGCTCCCCCACCCACGGGGGCCCCGCGTTAGGACCGGCAGCCTCGGCCGCGCCGCTGCACGTCGCAGCAGCCTCCCGCCCATCACGCGCCGCTGCACCCTCCCGCCCGTCAAAAATAACAGCTTAAAGCTTTTCTACAGAAAAGAACGTAACAGCTCTACCCCCAGCCAACCACCTCCGAAGCAGAGGTGGGCTCGGGCTTTCCAGTTCTACCAGTAGGCCCAGGCGGTCGCGGCTGCTGGGGCGAGGAGCAGCCGCAGCCCAGCCGCGCAGCTCGGCGCTGGCCCGAAGGCTCGGGCCCCGGCCCCCCGCGCCTCCGAGGGGCGGCCGCGAGCGGGGCGAGGGGGAATTTAACGGGGCCGAGGAAGTAACCAATGCAAGTTTATAAAAGCTTTTATTTGCTCTTGGTACGACCAAGAATGGGACAGTGATCTTTTATACAATTTGATACAGTAAGTGGTACAAAAGAATGTGTTTTAAATAAAAAGCCAGAGTGGAGTAGCAAAAATATTAAAAGATTAAGTAAAAAATTGTAGGCATGGGAATTAATCCTAGACCTTAAGTTGATGCTGTTTTTCCACCGTCCGAGTCCGAGAGCACGAAGCTCTTGCCCCTGCCCCGCGCCACGGCGGCTCCGGCAGCTCCCCAGCGCCGAAGCACTGCGCAGAAAGCGGTTAACGCCCTTGTGGGAGAGATTCAACCTCGGGGTTTAGTTTTTCATGACCAATTTAATCAAATTACACTTTTTTTTTTTTTTTTTTTTGCCGTGACAGAAGGTAGCGCCGAGCCTTCCTCCGGCGGCCGGGCGGGCGCGGGGAAAGCCGCTTTCGCGTCCTTGGCGAGGCCGGCCTTAGGCTTTATTCCACGCAGGGGCTGGGGAGGGGGTGTCTTCCAAGGAGAGGTTTCACAAGCAGTTAGTTTGCTAGCTAGCAGGGAGTTTAGATACCGGCAGAAATAAAAGTTACTGCAAATTCCTCCAACATGATTATTATTACTTTTTTTTTTTTTTTTTTTTTTTGCTTTTAGCATCTGCATCGACTCTTGTTGCTCACTCCTCCTCGGCTGGGCCTTGCACTCCACAACACAAAACAAAGCCAAGCCACGCGGTTAAAACTCGTGGTTTTTATACGAACAGAAGTAGACCGTCTAGAAATATTTCAGTTTATTAACTCGGTAAGGAGAATACTAAACGGAGGTGGTAGCTAGTAGTACCAGCGAGTGGCCTGTTCTCTACCTGTTGGCTTGCAACGAACACAGCGTCTACAAAGGATCCCGAGGGATTTACACAGAGGGGGCCAAGCCCCTGGAAGCAAATAAAAAGCTCACGTTTAAAACAAGGATTATACAAAAAAAACCTTGATGTATATTTCTCCATTTTTCCCTTTTCGATAAGGTTAGAAAGTGCAGATTTAACCAAAAGGTAGCCGTACTCTATTTACAAGGCTGACCGGCGGGCGCGGGACGCGAGAAAGGAAGGGTGCCGATTTATCCGCCAGTCCCGGCGCCCTGCCCGACCCCAAAGCCACTCGACTGGGAAGGGTTAACACACACGGAGACAAAAATGCCAAAGCACAGAGGCAAAGGGAGACACCTCGGTCAAGTTACTACACGGGAAGCCGTTCAAAACTAGAAGTTCAAGGTTAAAACACCATCATTTCATTAAAATTAAATCAGCGTTATTCACTACTGCGATTATTCACCGGAGACAGTCCAAAACTCAGCGGACAAGAGCGAGGCACAAGCTTGCCCACCCTGAAAGGAGGAGGGGAGGCTTGGGGAAGAGGGGCCTATTGAAAATATCTTTCTGTCCTTGGCGGGAGCAGCTCTCCTGCGTGGTGTTTCAAAGGCAAGGGAAGCGAACGCACAGCCGCTCCTGCGGCCCGGCCGTCCCCAAGCCCCTGCCTTTCCAAAGGGACGGAGGCGACACCGGAGCGAGGCCCGGAGCTGCGGGCAGAGCCCGACGGCGAGCTGGAAAAGCGAGTTAATGCCAGGGGAGCCCGGCAGCTCCGTTGGGATCGCCCGCCGCGGTCCCGCAGCGCGGGAGAGAGGGCAAGGCTGACCCACGTACCAATGACTCCGCTTTTAAC
Organism: Nipponia nippon; assembly: GCF_047370975.1. Lineage (NCBI taxonomy): Eukaryota > Metazoa > Chordata > Aves > Pelecaniformes > Threskiornithidae > Nipponia > Nipponia nippon. The sequence continues at coordinate 126,072,633 of NW_028262358.1, forward strand.
ACTGGAAAATGGAAAGTTTTCAGGGAGGTAATAAATTAAACTGCCAACTTCTTTTTTTTTTTTTCCTCCTTTTTTTCCTTTCTTATTGTAAAATCTAGTTTCACTCAGCCTTTTGCTAGGCTCCCGAACAACTTGTTGGAGCGGCTAACAGTAAGAGAGAACTTACAAGTTCACGTTAACTGCTGTCAGTTTGGGAATTGCATGTTATATTCATACACATAAAGTAGACAACCACATCACCCTCCATAGAAAACTAGTGCATGCAAATAACTCTTCCATATCATAAAACCCAACGGCTATGCAGGAGGAGAGAGAAGATATACTAGTGAACTGACATCGGCTAGAGGGAAATTAGTAGGTATCTTCAACATTTTTACCTTGAAAGCTAAATCAGTGCTTTGTATTAAATTTTTGGCAAACATACCGCGTTGCCATCCTTTTAATTAACACATCACACCATGAAGAAATGCAAATAAAAGCAGCATGCAGGCAAAAGGGAAGAGCTGCGAGTGAGAAAAGAAAATGGCAGCAGGAACAGTTCTGAATGGCTAGATCACCAAAAAGGAGACACAGCAGAGTAAATGTTTTTTTTTTTTTTTTTTTTTTGCACCACCCTTTGTCCTCGATGCATTACACCAACAATTACGGAAAGCAATCACAAAAGAGTTCGGTATTTTAAAATGGTCAAGTATGGATGGTATGTCTCCTGCACATGCTTCCACCAGAAGAAAAGAAATTAAAAAAAAAAAAAAGGCGAAAACAAAAGTTCCTTTCCACATAAGGCACAGGACAAAATAAACCCCATTCACATACTCAAGGCGAAAATGAGTGTTTTCCTGGCTCTTTTGCTGATGCATCTAGAGAATATGGTGACTCAAGCACATTATCCATGACAGAAAATTCCACTGTTGTACAAAATAAATTGTTAATTCTAACTTTTATTCTTATACCATTTGCAGAATAGAGTTGAATATGATTGCTATATGTTTTCATGTCAGGAGGAACGGGACTATAATACAACCAAAACGTAGTGGTAAGTTGAGCAGGTACATGAAAAAATGAACTCACGGAGATGATTTTCCTATACACGTTGTTGAGAAAATTATAGTACGCAAGCTCTCCTAAACGGAAAAACAAAGGGAGACAGGAGCTTGTTAAGGTGAGGAACAAAACATGGGTTTAAGGTTAAAAACGGGCAGAGTGGTTTGTTTTGCAGCGAGAAAAAAGGGGCGGTGGATGGCGATTGGTGATATAGGAGAACGCTCAGCAACACTTGCTCTTCCAGCCCGTCACCCCACCTCCACTGCTGATATCTACATTTTCACTGTTGGGCTCTTTTACAGGGGTCTGCAATGAAACAAGTGAAAAAAAAAAGTTAGATGACTCACGGGACATTCTGAAATAAAGTATTCAGAGCTGAAGAGTTAGCGGCTTACAAAAAGACTTATTAGATATATATAATATTATGAATAAACTACGGACAGAGAGCTCCACAGAAGCGTAAGGAATCCTCCTCCCCTTGCCAGCAAAAGTATGCAAAACCAATTTAAAGGTTTCTTGTTTTGTTTTAAATAAACAACAACTGGAAAAAGCTGGGGAAAAAAAACCCCAAACTTTTGAACTTGGACCACCCCAAAGTAAACTAAAACTATTTTTAGGTCCTGCTCTTAGAACCGACACTTGGACTTTGGTGGAGTAAGTAAATCACAGTGTACAGCTAACACAAGCTGAAGTTACATTACGTGAACTAATGACCTTAAAACCCCACAGAGTAATTTATGGATAAAGAGGGGTTGTTCAAAAGCATCTGCCTTCCAGTTAACCGGGACACCAGTTTCCGAGGCAGCGGACAAAACAGGCTCGTCTGCGTCACGGGCTGTAAACTTGGTTAGACCAAAGCAAAAAATCAAAGTCAAGTGGTTTTGATCAGATGCTAACATCTCCTTTCAGCTGTTTAGAAACCAACCTAAACATTCATGAGATTGCTGCAGTTTCATCTCTACGTTCCTTTTATTCTTCTCTTTGGCACAGCCTTGCAAAAGCAACGTCCCACCCCGTTCTTCAGATAAATACATCGAGGCCCAAAAATAAAAATTTGAAAGTCAAAAGGGTCAGTAAGACTTGCCAGCCTGACCTCCTGTTTTCCAAAGGCCAGGGACTTTCATCCAGTTTTTCACATAAAGCTTGCCAAAAAGCGATTAAGAAACAACTCGGAACTACAACGGCGAACCAGACGTTGTTGAGCAGATGTATATTTAAAAGGGTTGCAAAAAGATTCAGCGCCGACCTTGCACTGAATTTCTAACCTATTCACTCGGATGACGTTACCAATGGCGCTCACGCAGGAGAGCGGTGGAAGACAGCGATGAAGGCGGTCTCAACGCGGGGCAGTCCCTACTGCTACGCTGGAGCACAGAAAAAACACATGGGCTCATTCGTTTAAGAGCAAAAGCAAAATGCTAGAGTTGGCCAACCCACGCTGCTTGAGCTCCGCTGAGATTCAGAGCGGGAGAGGCATGACCTGATCGTAAGCAGGAATGTGCTAGCACGGGGGTTACGGTGTAAATCAAGCCCTCGGCTATGGGAGTACATCAACTAACGGGAAGCCGCCCTGGAGCCACCCACGTATCCAGCCCAGCCCCGTCCTCCAGCAAAACAGTGGCAGCTATTGGAAGCTGATGCATTTTCTACTCATGAAAGATAGGAGGGATACAAGTACAGCGTATCCTGTAGCTCTGGGCATACGAAGATTTGGGTACAGGCCACAGAAAAGACACCCATCTTTATGGTACGTGGTACGTTTCAGGAGGGGAAGCCAACCACCAGGAAGAACTGGTGACGCACGTTCTTCTCGCGGCTGCAATACAGCCTTCCAATAAAACCTCCACCGAAACGCGGAGGCCGAGAGGGCTAATCACCAGAAACAGGGTAGAAGTGACAGAGCTCGTTCATCTGTTCTGTCAGCCACGTCTAAGCTCTTCCCAACAGGGGCTCAAGAGTTTTTAAGACAATGTTGCGTATCAATGGAGATGGTGGCAGGGAAAGGACAATTCTCTTCCACGCCAATGAAATGTTTTAACTCCAAGCACGTCTACAACACAACCATGAGTTTAAGGGCCAAACAACTGTGAGTTTACGTTCCTTGGCTCTTTGATGTATACTACTCCCTCTACATCAAACGAGCTTTAGAAGCTTAGAAGCTTTAGATGTACCATACTCCTCCTTCAGGGACTCGTTTGTCTCAGCGTGCCAAAGTCAAAAGCTGCAACAATTCAGGTAAACATCAAAAGCAACAGGAGCCGAAATTTTAGGATTTTTTTTTCAAACGAATCCTGTAAACACCTACCTTTCGAAGAATGTCTTCTGCTAATGTGAGGAATGCCTTCTCAATGTTTATATTTGCTTTCGCACTAGTTTCGAAAAACCTAATACCGTGCTCCCTAGCAATCTAAACCAAGAAAGAAAGAAGGAGGTTAGCGTTACTGTAGTTATTCAATTGGTGCTGCTGTAACTTCGGGATTAGCGGCATTTATAAGCATGTAATGTTCTTTCAGCTGTAGCAGGCACCAGAAGTACTAGCTAGGCAAAGTGGCACAAAGGAAGATTCGGAACTTCACGATTCAGAAACAGCAATTCAAGTGCATTAAATGACAAGTCAACGTCTGAACGTAAGACGACAGACGCCATACAAGCCTGTCCCATGGTAAGTAACTTCACAAAGGGTGCCTGAAAATGTTTAGTTATCAAAGAAAGCAGAAACTGCAGCTGAACTCGTTCCATTCACAGCAGCTGTTTGCAACGCAGCTTCCGAGACGCCATTCCCCAGGCTTCCAAACCATTAGCAAATCCAGCTACCGCCTGCGTTCCCTGGCACATCCCCTGGCGGCATCTCAGCCACCGCGAGATGGCGGGAAGTCTTGGCGCTGATTTGCTTACTTTGATAAGCAAGTTTTTGTCCGACACTTACCTGTTCGCCTTTTGCTTTAGGGACAACTCTTTTATCTTCCATGTCACACTTGTTTCCTAACAGCATCCTCTCCACATCTTCATTGGCATGCTAAAACGAGACGAGACAGGTTTACGCGTCTCCCCCCACAAGCACTAAGTATCTACTTCACTTTTGTATTTCCAGGCTGTTTGAAGTCCAGGCTAACGCTCACACGTCTCGGTGTCCTGCGCTTTCCTGAGCTGTAACAGACTGCTGGAAATCATTCTTCAGACAGTGCCTTCAGACCAAATTGCTCACATAACCTGGAAGCTTTGATGAGACACCAGCTACAGGTTTGACGCAGCTCTGTCACCATTCCAACGCCAGTTATTTTCCACCTTCCTTTTTATTTCTGTAGTTTAAGTGTGAAGTCCTCCTTTCTGAAAACGACTTGGGTGCTGTTCTGCAACCCAGATCCTTCTAGTTAATGACACTAGCCTACCAAATCTTCGTTAGTCTGCGTTCAGTGACGTGGGAAAAGAATCCTCTTCCGCCCTAGCACTTAGAGGTGGCAGGTTTTGTGCGTGCTAGGCAAGCACGTTACAGAAACGATGCCACAGAACATTACAGGACAAGAACCCCACGTCTGCAGCTGCCAACAATCAAGCTTCATGCACTGGAATGGCTCTGGCTGACACTACTTTTTTGGTGTTAAAAGGGCCCTTTGCAGTTTTATTGTAGACAGGTAAGTCTCCTTACGAATTGCAACTATGCCTTCAACCACCGCAAAGCCAAATACCCAGGAAGTTACTAAAAACTCCTTTTGCCTGTAATTTTTTTTTTTTAGAGGAGTTACCGAGTTAACTAACAAAGGGAAATTACAGCTCTCTAGCATCGCGCTGTTCCTCTGATGTCGCAACCGTCAGAGCAAGAGTGCATGTCGGCTTGTGCTTCGGCTCTGTGAGTACTTCACGCACAAGTTGAGAAACTCGTGCGGCGAAATGGCGCACCGACTGTACACCCAGCGAACATGAAACAGGACAGCACAAAGGGAAAACTGAAGGGAGCACCATGCTAACGCTCAGGATCCAAAGAAAAGCAGGACCACATTGCAGGGAATCATCTTTATAAGGCAAAAGCGAGTGCCGATGCTTTCTCAAGGAATGCTGAATGAGTAAAAATACCTCGGCTGGTCAGTTATTGAAGTACTGCCAATATCCATCATAGTAAGGAAAGAATATGCCAAAGATATCCACCAGACTAGCGGAAAAGTTCCAGCAGCCACAGCACAAAGCATCACTTAAGTGGATAACTGAAGCAGCGGGCACTCGTCCGAGAGCAAAGGCGGCAGCTCCGGCGGGGGGGTCTGCGCCATCCGCCGCAGCGGCGCTGCTGACGGCAGAGGCCGCGGCGCAGACCGCGGGCTGCGGGACGGGCCCAGGCCTTTCTCCCAGGGCAGGGGGAGAGGCGGCAGAGCTGCCGGCAAAAGCTGTGCCCGGGCGGAGGAGCCCCTGCCGCGGGCGGCTGAGCTGTGGAGGCAGTGAGAAGGCTGCGTAACAGCAGGGAGGCCGAGACGGGGTTAGAGAGCCGGGTCCAAGCGCAGTCCGCAGTGGACCCAACAGCCCATGGCCAAACAGCCAAAACCACCGGCACACACAGAGGGGAGGAGGGACAATAGCGCAGAAGAATGGACGGTTGCAACGGCAAGGACCAGCAGGAGGAAGAGGCTCCCCCTGAAGCCTGAGGTGCCCTCGCAGAACCGCTTCACCGCTCCGCAGGCTGAAGAGGAAAGACCCGTCACACCAGGAGAGACACTGGAGCTGAGCGAGGCAGCCCGATCTGCTCCCCGTACAACCACCAGCGCAACTGAGAGAAGGCGACGGGCGACAGTAGCAGGCGACTCTTCTGAGAGGTACGGCGGCACCCGTGTGTCGACCTGACGGACTGTCTGGAGAGGTGTGCTGCTCGCCGGGGGCTCGTGTCAGGGATGTTATTGGTGTTATTGCTCTCTACAACTGCCTGAAAGGAGGTTGTAGCGAGGTGGGGGTCAGTCTCTTCTCCCCAGGAACGAGTGATGGGACGAGAGGGAATGGCCTCAAGCTGCGCCAGGGCAGGTTTGGGTTAGATGTTAGGAAAAACTTCTTCACCACAAGGGTGGTCAAGCACTGGCCCAGGCTGCCCAGGGCAGTGGTTGTGTCTCCATCCCTGGAGGTATTTAAAGAACGGATAGATGTGGTGCTCGAGGACGTGGTATAGATGGACTTGGCAGTGCTGGGTTAACGATTGGACTCAATCTTAAGGGTCTTTTCCAACCTTGACGATTCTATGATTCTATGTCACCAAGAGACCACCAAGCCTTGTACAGCCTCCACCGGCTGTCATCCGCTGCTGCTGTTTCACACGGGCACCAGTGATGCAGCCAGGAGCAGACGGAGGAGTATCGAGAAGGACTGCAGAGCCCTGGGAGCGGTGGTAAGGGACTCTGGAGCGCAGGTCATTTTTTCATCAGTCCTCCCGGTCAAAGGGAAGGGGTCTGAAAGGGCCAGTCGAATCTGGCGAATCAATAAATGGTTACAGGACTGGTGCCACAGCCAGGGCTTTGGCTACTTAGACCATGGGACTGGCTTTGGGAAACCTGGGCTGCTGGGGGCTGCTGGGGTCCATCTGCCAGAGAAGGTCAGAGGCTTGCCGAGCTGGCGAAGAGGGCTTTAAACCAAAGTTGCTGGGGGAGGGGAACCTCAATCCATCCCACTCCTACCAGTTGGGTGCCAGTGCCAGCAATAGATGCCCAGAGAATGATCGCAGGTCAGCAGGAGAGCACCCGAAGAGCAGCACAAAGGAATTCTAACCAGTAAGTCGGCTTCATCAGGGGTGCAACTTAAATGCCCCTATGCAACCGCATGCAGCATGGGGCATAAACAAGAGGAGCTAGACGTGCGCACGCCTGCAGGGCTATGATCTTACTGGCATCAGAGAGACATGGTGGGATGTCTCCCAGGGCTGGAGTGTTGGAATGGAAAGGCATGGGCTCTTTAGGAAGGACAGGCAGGGGAGATGAGGAGGGAGTGTCACCCTCCATGTCCATGACCAGCTGGAGTGCATGGAGCTCCGCCTGGGGATGGATGAGGAGCCGACTCAGAGCTTATGGGTCAGGGTCAAAGGGGGGCAGGGACAGGTGACATTACAGTGGGGGTCTGCCACAGGCCACCTGACCAGGAAGACCAAGCAGATGAGGCCCTCTACAGACAGAGGACTCCTGGTTACCTGGGATAGGGAGAAGGCTGAGGTACTCAGTGACTCTTTGGCCTCAGTCTTCACCAGCAAGTGCTCGAGCCACTCCGCCCAGGTTGCAGAAAGCAAAGGCAGGGACTGGAAGAATGAAGAACCGCCCACTGTAGGAGAAGATCAGGTTCGAGACCATCTAAGGGACCTGAAGGTGCACAAGTCCACGGGACCTGATGAGATGCATCCACAGGTCCTGAGGGAACTGGCGGACGAAGTCGCTAAGCCCCTGTCCATTATATGTGAGAAGTCATGGCTATCAACTGTTGAAACATAACCCCCATTTTTAAAAAGGGAAAAAAGACAGACCCAGGGAACTACAGGCCAGTCAGCCTCCTCACCTCTGTGCCTGGCAAGACCACGGAGCAGATTCTCCTGGAAACTATGCTAAAGCATGTGGAAAATAAGGAGGTGATTGGTGACAGCCAACATGGCTTCACTAAGGGAAAATCGTGCCTGAAAAATTTGGTGGCCTTCTATGACGGGGTTACAGCATTGGTGGATAAGGGGAAGAGCAACTGATGTCATCTACCTGGACTTGTGCAAAGCATTTGACACCGTCCTGCACAACATCCTTGTCTCTAAATTGGAGAGACATGGATTCGACAGATGGACCACTCGGTGGATAACAAATTGGCTGGATGGTCGCACTCAAAGAGTTGCGGTCAACGGCTCGATGTCCAAGTGGAGACCAGTGAGGAGTGGCGTTCCTCAGGGATTGGTATTGGGACCGCCGCTGTTTAACATCTTTGTCGGTGACATGGACAGTGGGACCAAGTGCACCCTCAGCACGTTTACCAAAGACACCAAGCTGTGTGGTGCAGTCAACACACTGGAGGGAAGGGCTGCCATCCAGAGGGACCTGGGCAGGCTGGAGAGGTGGGCCCGTGCAAATCTCATGAAGTTCAACAAGGACAAGTGCAAGGTCCTGCACCAGGGTCAGTGCAATCCCAAGCACAAATACAAGCTGGGCGGAGAATAGATTGAGAGCAGCCCTGAGGAGAAGGACTTGAGGGTGTCGGTAGATGAGAAACTCAACATGACCTGGCAATGTGCTCTGGCGGCCCAGAAAGCCAAGCGTCTCCTGGGCTGCATCCCCCGCAGCGTGGGCAGCGGGGCGAGGGAGGGGATTCTGCCCCTCTGCCCCGCTCTGGGGAGACCCCCCTGGAGCCCTGCCTCCAGCTCGGGGGTCCTCAGCACGGGAAGGAGATGGAGCTGTTGGAGCGGGGCCAGGGGAGGCCACCAAAATGGTCAGAGGCTGGAGCAGCTCTGCTGGGGAGAAAGGCTGAGAGAGCTGGGGGGGTTCAGCCTGGAGAGGAGGAGGCTGCGGGCAGAGCTGATTGCGGCCTCTCCGTGCTTAACGGGGGCCGACAAGAAAGGTGGGGACAGGCTTTTTAGCAGGGCCTGCGGCGACAGGACAAGGGGGAATGGTTTTAAACTGAAAGAGGGGAGATTCAGACTGGACAGAAGGAAGAAATTGTTTGTGCTGAGGGTGGTGAGGCACTGGCCCAGGTTGCCCAGAGAAGCTGTGGATGCCCCATCCCTGGAAGTGTTCAAGGCCAGGACAAGGCTTTGAGCAACCTGGTTTTGTGGAAGGTGTCCCTGCCCAGGGCAGGGGGTTGGAACCAGATGATCTTTAAGGTCGCTTCCCACCCAAACCATTCTATGATTCTATGAAGTACTTTGAAACCTGCCATGAGAAGCTTATTGGAGAAGTCTGATCTGAATTTACTTTCACTCCAACAGTCTTAATAGTACTTTACAGTAGAATTACTAATAGAACTACAGAGGCAAGAGATCCACATACCCAGTACTCCTGCTTACAGTAATAACCCATTCCACATTCCTCAGGAGAATCACGCCCAGTTTTTTTCCTTCAGGTCACAAGGAGGAAGAGCAATCAGACAGCAAAGGTAGATTAAGATACCGTGTAGAAGACAACTCTGAAAACGTTGACTTTGCATGCACACACACAAAACTGCTTACACAGCAACAGCCTTCTTTCAAGTACAGCCAGCTCCAAGGTACAAAACCGTGCACTTGAGCAACTGAACCAATTCCTACCAGCCCAAAGCAAAAGTGCATGGTACACTACACCTCTGCAGAATGTGTGACCTTTAAATAATTAAGTCTTTAGCAAGGATGAAGGTGCAACAGCTCTAGGTTTCCTGGCTATTTCTAAATCAAGGCTTAAGTATCCTGTAGAGGAGTCTCCTTGCACACAGTAGCAATTCAGAACAGCAGCTTACTTATTGAAAATTCTCCTCCTTGAGAGAATATCCGTGGCAATATTAAATTCTTGTAATACCAAAGCACTTAGCTACTTCATTCACAACTAGCGTTTGCAATAATCCTGCACATGAGTGGGTCCACCTGCCACACATTTTAGCAAGAAGCCTCAACCCTGCATCTGGAACCTCAGAGGATGACTTCACCCATCATTTCTGCAAACGCACTCCGTTAGTGAGCTGCTTCCATAATAAAAAAGCTTCCTAAGGCGTCAAACATCCCGTATAAAACTGCAGTAACCGTGCAGCCTTCACAATGCACCTGAAATCAGCTGCAGAGGTTTGTGTGACACAGATTTGAAAACATGAGGTCAGCAAAAACACTCGCTTCTCAGACACAATGGCGTGAATGACATCCATTACTCAACTTCCTGGATACTACTAAATGTGTTTTAAACAAAGCAACTACAGAATCTTAAGACCTTGGTTTCAAGTTTATATTCAGCTTGCCGCTGAGTCTCTTCCTATGCTGCCTTACTCCCCCCCCCCCACCCACCAAAATGTGTCCCTTTCCATAAACAGTGTAGTTTCCCATTTCTCATGCTAGGAAATTAAAGTCCCAATATCACATTTTTGCTCTGTAAGAACCTTTCACCAGCCTCAACGCTTCAACTAGCAATGCCTGACAGCACCCCTCTGCTGACCCTCAGTTCTACAGGGCCATCTTCATGTTTTCTCGGAAAATAACGGAGCTGGAAAATCCAAACGTTTATTCCATTTGGGAACAGCATAACACAAGCAAGAACTAACAGCTGTGCTGCTCTCTAACATCTCAGAATTCCCAGAGAACGAAATCTTGGGGATCCAGGCACTGAATGTTTCCACATCAGTTTCTTCTGCTTCACTTGACTTTGCTTGAAATTTTACCAGCCCCCGTGTTTGGTACTCCTCTCAGAAGACAAAAATCAGCTATGCAGGTTTGAGCGGTTTGCTAACATTCAACAACAGCAGTTTGCCACAAGAACAGCCATGATAAACTTGCAAATATTTCATGACATCAATTTTGAGGGAGTGGAGGTGATTATATTTAATTATCTTTGAGGATTAACGTAGTCATCCTTATAAAATAGGTCAGTACTAGAAGTGACATATTCTATAGCTACTCTACAGCTTATGGCTTCGTGTTGCTCCTCTGCACACCACCTTATGGTGGCAGCTCCTCCTGAAGACTGCGACTCCCAGTTACTACCAGATGCATTCCTTACCTCTAAGCAGAGCCTCCAGCACAGAAACAAAGTTTGCTCATGTAGGAATTTGACATTTTAGGACACCGCTAGCCCCTGTGTAGTGTTGCCACCCTTCATGCCACTGCTGAAGGGAGGGTTGAGGGAGGGAACACAGGACATAGGCCAGCCTAAGAAAAGCACCCAAACCCCTGTGTTAATTTACGCACTACACCTTCTGCCAGGGTCGCAGCAGAAGCTGCAATCCAGAAGCTGAGTTCATCACATGCTCGACAGGTCACAACAAAGAGCTCAATTCCAGGATCTTACAGACATTACTCACCTCATCTATGTTTCTGAGCCACTTGCTGATGTTTTCAAAGCTCTTGGCATTGGTGATGTCATATACTAGCATGATCCCCATGGCACCTCTGTAATAGGAGGTGGTGATGGTGTGAAATCGTTCCTGCCCTGCCGTGTCCCTGCGGAAAACAGACAAGAGCACATATCAGAGGCAAGCTCTAAAGAAACCAGCACAGTGTAACCATTAGACAAGCGTGCGTGGCGCGGTACGTGCTCTATCGCACCACTACCGAGGGATGGGCAATGTTTTTGAGGAGCGGTAGGACCCGCTCCAATGTGCATCACCAGCAGCTTCAAGGAAGGCCCGTTGCCTCCCAGACGTAGCTGAGCACTCAGAGAACAAAAAGGGCAAGCTTCAGTAAGCCAGGCTTACAAGGGTACAGAAATTTAGGGCTTGAAGTTTCTCTTTCAGATTTTACTTTAAAGGGGATTGTTTTTTCAAAAACACGTTTCAGAGTCAACTATGAGAGAGACAGAAGACGCCGGACTGCTTAACTGGGCTTACACGACTAAGGTGGCGGAGGATGAAGCTATCTGTTGAACAGCAAAGCGGTAAGCTGCAGTAGGTCTTCTGGTGTATTACCACAACAAATAAACCCAGTATCAAGTCATGGTAGAAATTTCTTAATTCTAAACTTTGTGTTTTTATTGACAACTTGAAACTTGCACCCGAAAGGAGAAACTTTTCTTTCCGAGTCCCATATCTCAGGGAAGTGTCTCAGACTTCTGAGCGCCGGTGGGACCCAGTAGCGGACAGAACAGAAACAGGAGCAAGAAATGCTCTACCAACGCTTCAACAGGCCTGTGAGCTCCAGCGGTGCGAGCGTCTGAACAACTCCAGAAACGTCGTCGTCCCAGACACTCTCTCTTGTTACTGACCAGTTCTTCCCAAACGAACGTAAAAATAAGCCACTTTAAAACTCCATCTACAATTTTTAAGCTACGTACCATAACCACTGGCCAGCCTGATTAAACACTGCACAAACCCAACTGGCTCAGTACTCAAGTTTCTGTTCCCAAAATGCTGTGGGTTTGCTTAGCAGCGCCGCTGTCAAAGTCAGCAGAGTCTGGAACTGCAACCACCGATGGCCTGACCCAACTGTCCAGTCAACACCACCACGATGCCCAAGACGATCATGTGAGGAAAATTTTTCTCAATGAGAACAGTCAACCATTGGAATAATCTCCCCAGGGAAGTGGTTGACTCCGCGACACTGGACGTGGTCAAGACTCAGCTGGACGGGGTGCTGGGCCATCTCGTCTGCACTGTGCTCTTGCCTACAAAGGCTGGCCCAGATGATCCTCGAGGTCCCTTCCAACCTGGGATTCTATGATTCTATGAAGATCCCTTTCTACTTCAGCAGCTGCTGAGCAGCCACGAAGACAATCACTCAACATTTTCTGGAACTCAGGTTTAAAACCGAGAAGAATTTTGTTTTCAGATCAGTTTTATAAAGCTTTAACGTGATCTTACAAATTCCTGAAATTTTAGATCAAAGTGTATGAAAAGTAAATCTAGAAGATGTACTTAACTGTAACATTAAATTGTCCATTTCTATAAGCAATATGCTGAAAATTGACCACACAAGATTAACGACAGTACGTATTTTCCCCATCTAATTTTGAGATCTTTGATGGAATGCATGAGATTTGGTTAAACAAACTTGCATGCCATTAAGTTCAGAATTAAGAGTTAACTGTGTATTCTACTGTCTTTCAGAGGACATAAACCTAACAGCTTACATGTTCATAGATGCTTTTCAGTGACGGTATTCACACAAGGAGGAATCAAAGGTGTCTCCGAATTTAAACTGGTCTAAATTGAGATTAAACATTCCCTAACCACCTTCAGAAAGACACAGCGTTCCCCCACCAACCCACGTTTCCTTGCTCACAAACCAGTAACCTCAGAAAAGATCACAGACTGGACTTGGACTACCTCAACTCATTTCCCTCTGAACTGTTCCTGAGGTCACAGCGAACGCCTTGGCAGAACACGGACACCACCAGGCACTGAGTCCCGTGAAAACTCGGCTCTCCCCACCGCCCTGTCACCTACAGTTGAACCAACAAATGCTGACTGTAGTTGCCAAACCAATTTGTTTAAGCACACGTCAGATTTCTCGCCAAGTATCAGTTGGCAAAAGGGGAGTAAATGAAAAGCCCTGAAATCTGAACGTGCCACGGAGGAAAGTTTCCCGAGATGCAAGAGAAATGCTCTACGGAGTTCCTTCTCCTAGAGTCTTATCGGCTATGTTTGGCTCAGACCCCAGATCACGGTTTTGAGGCTGATTGCTCCCGAGGTTTTCTCTCTTCCTAGGAGATGGCAAACACCAGGAAGAGGGCAAAGAGTAGAGGAGGAGGCGTAGGGGCAGGTCCTAAACCCGAGCACCACTTTGTTCAGAGATGTTCCAACAGGCCACCATGTGCAGAGGTCTGGCTCGCTGGCGGTAGCCTCGAGAGGCAATCTACTCCATTCCCTGGCTCTACAAAACGTTGAGGGATACTCACGTTATTCCCGAAAGATGCCTGATGTTCTGCTGGAGACCTCTGACGACTGCTGGCTTGAATCCCCCTCTCTCATTTCCCTTCTGTCCCATTTGAAAGCGTCTCCTGATGGCACACTTGGGTTTTCCTTGGTGCAAATTAAGGCCGTCAATCCTTATCGTACCTTTGATAAGTAACCAGAGGAGTTCATTTCCCTTCTTTCCACAACTACTTTTTGCATACTCAAAGACAGCTCTTGCACCTTCTCCGAATTCTCTCAAGTCACCGCAAGTTCTTCAGACGTTACTGGCCAAAGGTCTAAGGTATGCAGCCTCACTTATTACTCTCTGGACTCCTTCCAGTTTGCCCATGCCCGAGCAAAAACCAGGACACTACTCCAGCTGAAGTCTTACCAGACTCATACAGAATATTTTCTAGAAGACTTGGGCATGCCTGTTTACGCATCCCGCTCCCTTTCCTCGTGATGAAGCAGATTTTTCTGACATTTGGGTAACTGATTACACATACTGAACTCGATAACTTCGCATTTGTCTCTGCTGAATTTCACAGGACTGTTTTCAATGACATTCCTCCAGTTGGTCAAACGCATGAATTATAATCCAGTCCTCTACACAATTTATACTTTGCAACTTCATCTTTTCTTGCTTAGCTTAAATACAGTAACCATACTCTCTGTTCCCTTATTCCAACCATTAAAGAAAACATTGCCTATCATGACGCTCAGGACAGACTCCTGCAAAATACCTCAACAGAACTCTTACTCACACATCGTTTATTTTCTCTCGCTATGAGTTTTGTATCCACTTGACAGCACCTTCACCTAAGTCGTTTCCCCCAATTTGCTTATATCAAGCAGGACAGCGTCAGCCTTACCAAAACATCACGACATACGGCATCACGATTTCTCCCCTCCTGACGAGGTCAGTAGCCATCACCGTAGAATTCAGATTGATTTTTACACAACTTGGCATTGGCAACACTCACTTGTTACTCATTGCTTGTCACGTCCTATGCGCCCACAACTAACTTGCTTAGTTAACTCCTCCCGTGTTTCTTCTGGCAACTGAAGCTAAGCTAATGGATGAAAAGAAAGCTGGGGAGGGAAAAAGCAAAGAACCTGGAGTGTTTCCCCCTCCTCCCCCCCTTTTTTTTTTTTTTAAATAAGTACTATATATTTGCCCTTTCCCCTTCTTAATGGATTCTCCATTCATTATTCAGAGATAACTCTTAATGGATGTGAGATTAGAGAAGTGACTGAAGCAAACAGAGGAAATGAGTTATGGCTTTCAAACTGCCTACAACTGATGAATCCACCCTGAGCAAATGGCACGGAACGATCCGAGACCACGTCTTGTTTACTGCCCTGGCTTGCCATTCTTTTGTTCAAACCTCTAGGATGTAAGAATATGCTCCAAAGCTTATGGATGTGCAATAAATCCTTGATGTAGGCAAAACCATTTGTGGAAGCTAGCTAAAATAAGTGTAGGCAAGGACTATTAAGGTAGACAAGGAGAACGAGGCCCTACTGCACAAGAGGAAACCAAGAGAACTTGGTTTGTTTAGCTGCAAAATGAAGACAAAGAAGGTTGCCCCGTGGGACAAGGGAAAGGAGAAGCACAAGGAAAGTGAAAAATCTATTTAAATTATTCTCATGTCAACATTAAAGTATGCATAAGCTATATCATATTAGAGGTTTAGCCAACAGGGAAAGGAATTTCTGGGACAGCTTTCCAGTTGACCTAGCAGAGACTAAAGAAACCTTAAAATGTACTGTGATTTGTTTATGAAAGATTTACACGTATGCAACAAGAAGAGATTATATCTGATGATCTGTGAAGATCCTTCCAGTCCACATAGCTCAAAATAAAGGTCGTCAACGTATTAAACCAAATAATTCCTAGCAAAATAATCCTAAGAATTTTATTACTGTCCCACTGTTTCTTCTTATAATATTTTTAAAACTACAGAGCAGAATACTGCATCGAAGGCACTGTACTGACGGCACCTGGAAGCTTTAGCGACTGGGTGGAAGACTTTCCTTCACAAAGGAACATCTGTAAGATACTTCACGACTGGCAAATTTCAGCTTTTCTGAAAAAATATTCATCCAGAAAAAAAAAAATAATCTGTAAGGAGTGCAGTATCTAATTGTTTTACAGGCAGTCGGACCGACATGCCAAAGAGTCTCTTCCACCTTGAGCTATGCACATGGTGAAGGGTCTCAAAAGCTCGCAGCAGCAAGAGTTAACTTTTAGACGTTCCTAGGCTAATTGCAAAAATCAATGAGAATGATTGTACACTAGTTAGTGGTGCTGTCTGCAGCTTTGGCTGTCCCCCACCATACTTATTAAATGCAAGAACTTGCATAGAACAGGGAATTTCCACATGTGCAACTATTTTGGATAGCTGTGCTGCTGCCCATTTCTTTCACCTGGACGGGTGTTCCAGGTCAGATGAGTATTTTTGCAATGAGCTCATTGCTGAATAAAACAAATTCTGAGGACACTTTTCTAGCCACATAAAAGCGTTCCCCGCAAAGACGCACTGCTAGAAAAACGTCACTTCATGGTCTTCTACACAGTTAAGAGCTGCACAGTAAAAAAATAAGGCTGTTTCTACAATTTGCAATCAGTCAACAAGACTGTAGGAAAATGGGCTGACATACAGATTTTATGTAAAGACAGGAGGGTCAGAGTAGCAGCTAAGTAGGAAAAAAAGAAAAAAAATTAGATGTCTTTGAATCTCTGCGTTAAGTGTTTTTCAGTTTACTACAGAAGCAGTCGTACTGCTTCCATACTAATACACCACTATCAAGTGTGACTGTTTCATACACCACCGAAGAGAAAGGGACCATTGGTCTCACCCAGCTCTGGAAGCTCGTCAGGATCTAGCCTTTCAGCTCACAACTCTCTGGCCTTAACGGTGCAAGTCACCGTCTCGCAACAAGCCTGCGCAGACACTCCGGGGGCAGCAGCTCTGCAAACAAGCCTGTCCCAGGCACGCAAGAATCAAGCGCTTTGCTAACTCGCACCTACTGTTGTTCACCTCAGTCTATCAGAGTTCTTGCTCTGGCTTGGCAATACACACCGCACACGGACACGAGGCCAGGAACCTGCGTGAAAACTGGTAAACAGAAAATTCACAAGTGAGGAATCAGCAACTGTTAGTCCCCATGAACCCCTGTAAAACTAACTCTTCATACAGCTCTACCCATGTATTTTGGTTACCCCTTAAGATCAGTTGAATACTGTTTAAGGCTAGACATGTATCCACCATGTGGCTGTTTAAGGAAACTTGGGATTACTTACTCCTCTGGCTTGGGAAAGCAAACACAGACCTCTTGAAAGGGCTAATCCTCACTCACTGCTCACATAACCCCACTGTTATAATCCCTAGAAACCTATTCCTAAATACTGCAGTTATTCCTTGACAGCTTTCTGCCCTACCCCATCCCTCCAGCACTCCACAGTCAGCATTAGGCCGTTTGGGGCTTTTTTGGTTTGGATTTACCCTCCCAATAGCAACGTCCTGTAAATCCACCTTCAGGATCCCCTCTCACAGTTCCTCGTTGTCTCCCCAGACTGCAGAGTCTGCGAGCGGAGAGACCAGAAAGCGGCTGTATTTTCTGCAACCAATTTTCACAGAATATTCTTGAATAAAAGGAAGGAGGGCTCCTGGGGTGAGTTCTTCTGCAACAGCAGAACAAGATACATCACGATCCTCTTTATTTGTCAAGTTGTATTCTGAAATACCTGGGCCGATCTGTTGGGGTTTTTTGGGGGGTTTTTTTGTTTGTTTGTTTTGTTGGTTTTTTTTTTTCCCCCTCCACATTCCCCTTTCTCCATTTCACCCCCATTACGCTGAACCAGAGGTTCTCCCAGAGTCTTCCACTCCTGCTGGTGAGTTTCCAGCAACTTTGATTTCTGCTGTCCTTGAGCTGAAAGAGTCCTTCCTTCACTGCTGTGTCTGCTACCACTCTGTATTTTTTAGATGACAGTCCTATTCCCTTTCAGCCTTCACTTCTCCAGGACAAAGAACGTAGATCTGCCTTCTGTGCATTCTCACAAGCACGTAAGAGCCGTACCTCGTCAGGCCAGAGGTCTTCAGCTTCCACTTCTGTGTAGTTCAAGGACCTCTGGAGCCAGAGATCAGATCTGTGTATTTAACTGTCCAAACCAGACTGTTCCTTGGTGAAATCCCTTGCGAACCCGCGTACATCTGCAGCTACCACGACATTTTGCGATGAGGAGTTTCACAGCTTAACTTCATTTTCTTGTGTTTCGCCTGTGCCGCCTTCTAGCCTTCCGCTAGAACTCATGTTCTGGTATCGGAAAGGCAGCGAGCTGTATCAATCTCTACCTACTTTTTCCAGTATACTCGTGATTTTAAAAGTGTGCTTTGGTCACTTCTCTGACATCCTGAAGAACACTCGTCTTTCCAGTTGTTGTTCTTCCCAAAATAGCTATTACATCCCTCTGATCATCCTACTTGCCCCTTTCTTTCTAGGGCACGCTAATCAAAACTGTGTGGTATGTTAGACTGTGACACTTACGTCCCTGCCCACTGCAAACGATCGCACCCACCGTATCAGAAAAATCACATTTAATTTTTCAATTGCTACGTTATGCTAATAAGTTTAGTGAATTACAGGATGCCTAAGCCTTTTGGTTTCCATTTCAAAGCAATTCTCTCTGAGTTCCTGGAGTGTATGATATTACACTCCTCATAGCTGAATTTTTATCTCTACTACTCTATTCCTCTAAAGCGGTTCACCGCTTTCACAGTGATAACACCATCTTTTCCTGGAACAGTAATCTCTCATTTTGGTCCTTTTATTCTCCCTCCTTTCTCTGTGCTACGAGCATTACCGTAGTAATATTTTTCAAGACATTCATCGGTGTCAACCCTTTCAGGTCCCACCCTTCAGAAGTATTTCTACTCCCAAATCTTTACCCCAATTCCTTTCTCCCAAATCCTGTACTAAGCGCACCGCTGGTGCCTTTCCGCATGGCATCGTATCGTATACCGTCGCATCCACAATTTTCCTAAACAGACAAGTAGCACAATGACCTAACCAAGAAGATGCTCAACTCTTCTACGTGTTTCCACCCAGAACGTGACGTACCAGTACTCCTCCTGACGGATCTGCCCTGCGGAAGCCCGTTCCTTCAGAAGGCCAGTCCCGAGAGCTGCGTCCCACCCTCCTCCTCGCTTGCAGCCCACGCGCGGCACCGGGCTGGCCCAGCCTGGCTGCGGCTCTCCCAAAGCTCCCCGCGCACAGACATCGTCCCGCTTACGACCCAACCCCACCGTTCTCCACCTCCTCTTCTCCCAGCCTCCCCTCTCCCCATTTCAACGTCGTTTTGCAACAGGCACATTCACATTTGGAGCAATATGAAAACGCTTTAATCCTAGCTTGATCCTTACTGAACAGCAACCCCAGTTTTTAATAGCTATGAAGTATCAAGTTGCTTATCACCTCTGGCAAGGTTTAACTCAGCTTGACCTTTGTATTCTTGCTTTATTGCTATATATATATACATATATTTTGGAGGTCAAGGCATGACTGAGATACTGCCCTGTCTGCTCATTTTCCCTTCCCAGGAAGAGGCAGGTAGCTATCCTGCTCTGCAGGAAAGGAGCAGAGCCATATTAGAAAGCACCAGTTTCACCTGTTTTCTGTAAAACTAATTGCCCCTTGAGACTGCCCCCCGCCCCAAGGAGTACAAAAGCCAGTACCAGGCACAGTAAAACACAGCGACACAGCTTTGCAGGCAGCCAGGGAGCAACTCCTATAGCAGGACAGCAGCATGAGGAAGATCTAACATCTGTGTGATGGAGGATTACATGGATCAGCGAGAGGCAGGTCAATAAAGTCATTTCAAACTCAGGAACAGTTTATTTCTATTGCTTTCTGTATGTGAAAAGAAATACACTTTTCACCTATGTAAATACCAATGCTACATAATCAAATATTTAATCGCCCCCACTGATGTAGAAACCTTATTCTGCGAGTGACAGGTTTGTTCAGCCATCACTTTTGCCAGTGATGGCTCACTGAACACAGCTTCTTCATAAACATTGAGCAACTCTATGTAAAGAAACTCCGTCATGTTGGGGAAAGGGCTAACACGTACTAAGTTCTTTAATGTACAAAATTCTGTCACCATCTGTCATTTCGCAAACAGCTGAATGTCACTCTTCTGGAAAAAAAAAAAGATGTTTCAATCTGAATAAGCAGCAATAATAATAACGATGATGATGATGATAATAATAACAGCAACAATGACAAGACAGAACTGCCTTTGCTTCTAACAATAAAAGGGACTGCTAGGAAGCAAGAAAATAGCATTATGCAAGGCTGGACAAGGAAATGGTGGCGCTTTGGAGAGCCGCGGCTGGACTTACACTCGTGGACTGGAACAACGTCATTGCACCCGGTACCCTGTCTCTGTCAGCATCCTGCTTCTGGCTGGGACAGAGTTAATTTTCTTCCTGGTAGCTGGTATAGTGCTGCGGTTTGGATTGAGGATGAGAATAATGTCGATAACACACGGATGTTTTAGCTGTTGCTAAGCAGTGCTTACACTGGTGAAGGACTCTTCAGCTTCCCCTGCCCTACCAGCGAGACGCTGGGAGCGGGCACAGCCAGGACAGCTGGCCCAGGCCAGCCCACAGGCTATTCCACACCATGGGACGGCATGCCCAGTACAGGAACTGGGGAAGCTGGCCAGGGGACAGTGATCGCTGCTCAGAGATGGGCTGGGCCTCGGTCGGCGGGTGGTGAGCAATTGTAACATGTATCACTTGCTTTGTATATTATTATTATTATTATTACTACTACTACTATTACTACCATTCTATCTTATTTTACTTCAATTATTTAACTGTTCTTATCTCAACCCACGAGTTTTCTCACTTTTACCCTTCCATTTCTCTCTCCCATCCCATCGGGGCGGGGAGCGAGCGAGCGGCTGGGGGGTGCTTAGCTGCCGGCTGGGGTTAAACCACGACAGTCAGTGACCAGAAACAGCTCAGACGCGCATACAAAAACAGGGCAAGCTGCTAGGCGAATGGGACGATAGCTTTCAGACGGGGGGAAACCCCAAATGAAACAGCGGTTGTTCCTCCTCTAAATTCTGAGCATGGATACGCTCCACAAATACAAGCACAGCTGCAATGCAACACCGAAAGCACACACGCGCCAAGGGTCTCATCTCCCGTCCTTAACTGCAAGTCTGTTTTCTCTTCACCACCCGTCTTTTGTTATCTTCTGATCAGCTTAATCAAGCCTGGAGCTGGGTCCCAGTGGAAGCGCTACCTACGACTCAGAAGACATGTTTTGTTGGTTCAGCTACATTAGCTCCTATGCATTTACTTCAGTTATAAAAGCACAGCCCGTACTCTGGACACAAGAAAAGCTACAAGAACAGTCTCAGGTTTACAAGGGAAATGTTCCACTAAATGCATCCCTTGCTTACCAAACTGCTGCGGCGGGAGTGAAGTGTAATTCTGGAAATATGTTACACAACTCCTAGAAGTACAGGGTGAGTTCAAATACAGGAAGCGGTAGTTAAATATAGATGCATTGCACAAAATATCTTCCCCAAAAGACACTACTGTTCTAGCCACCAAACCACCTCTGGGCAAAACTCCTTGTACAGGAAAAGTTGGAAACTACAAAGCCTAGATTTTTTTTTTTTTCCTTCCCTTCCCCCCCCCCCCCCAAAAGTGCATGTCATAGGAACTTCATTTTCTGCTTTCCAAGTTTAATTTCAAATCTGAAATTTCAAACTGTCAGGAACAAGCAGCAGATTCAGACAACGACCTCCCAACTTCGCAACGTTTAAAAGTTGTAGTTTCATTAAACTCGGCTCACCCAAACCCCTCTTCGTTTCTCTAAGCCACTAAAACCCCCCGCACGTACAGCTTCATTGCGGCTTCCTCCTTTGTCTATGTACACATTAAACATCCTCCGTATTCTCTATTTTCACTTTCTACATTTCATGATGACTTTTTCCCGGGTTTAGTCTAACACTTCAAGTCATCCCAATGCTTCGTTCTACCTTTCTGTCCCATGGGGATTCACAGCACCTACCCTGTTAGGGTAAAAAATACGACACAGAATGATTGTTAGAAGTTATGGTTCGATCTGGGTTGCAAATCTGAATGTTAACAGTCTGGTGAACTCAGAGCAAGAGCTGCTTAGCAAGTCAATCAACGAAGCTGCATTACACCTGAACGCCTCTTTAGCTAATGCTCTCAGTCCCTTCCTTTCCCCTGCTCTGCTCTCGGCTTCCAGATCCATACCCACCCTTCCTCAGACCGCTCCGTCTAAAACATTCCCTTACCGAGACGGTTACCCTTTGCGGCTCCCCGCTGAAGCATTCCAGCGCGCTGGGTTACTTCATCATCCAAGCGCTTCCTTATCGACCGGCTACACAGTTTATACAACAATATCAACTCGACAACTCTTTCCCTTGCAAGGCACAAAATAACTAAGTTGGCCAACTTCTGCTTGCAGGACTGGGATATGAGAAACAACTGAGGCACAAGGTGGACACTCGGAGCGATGGTGACAAGGATGCAGAACGCATTCATTAGGAAGGATAATCATTCAGCCAGTTTTCCTCAGACAGAGGAAGGGCAGTGCTTCCTTCTAACTGGAACCCATCCACCTGCATCTACAAACATCAACATTATCAAGCCATGAAAGATTTTTATTAGTGGAGGACAAAATGGGCAAATTCAAGTTCTAAACAAATTCCAAGTTCTGAACTCTCAGTGAAGCTGGAGAATGCACCAGCAATACGTGTACGTGGTTGAGGAGGGAGTCTGAACAAACACACGGGCTGGCAAAAGCCATTAGCTTTCCTGACCTGACTTGTTGCAGGGCTATTAAAACAGAAGAAAAACCTCTAGTTAGACATGCAGAGCAAGCTAAAAGAGTTTCAGTTTTGCCTCACGTTAGACCTCCCAAGAGAAAAAGCAGCCATGTTTTCAGCCAGCTGAGAAACTCTCCACAGTTTACCATAGAAAAATATAAAATAAGTGCAGACGTGGATTACACTTTCTTGCTGACACAAAGCAAGGCTACCGGTCAATTTATAGTCATAGATTCGAGGCAACTCCTAATTTAAAAATTCCAGTTTTAAAACACTTCCCACTAAATCACAGACTGCGAGGATGCTGTCCTCCCAAACAGATTTGCCAACAGCCTGTCCAAGGGAGCAGTAACAGCGCTTATAAACGCAACACGTGGATCTCTTCCCCATTTCTTAACACACGGAGCTTTACCACTACTGAAAATACAAAACACAGTTACAGAATTAGATACCTGAATGCAATCTCAGAAAGAGTAAACTCTTCTCACGAAAACCTGCTTCTGAAAGAAGCCATCCGGAAGGATGCCATCCCGTAGCTTCTGGAGTACATTACTCACCATATCTGTAGCTTGATCTTCTTTCCTTGTAATTCAACAGTTTTAATCTTGAAGTCTATCCCTAAAATAAACAAACACATAAATAAGCAATTAGTATTTACTTACCAAAAAAAGCAATTCCACGTCAACTCCGAATTGCTACGGACAGAACAGCAGGTTTTTTTCCTTCTTTTACTGAATCGCCAGGTAAACCAGGGACGGCCCAGTAAGCTGGAATGCAAGAGGAGCACGGCTACCAGCGCAAACAGGGCCTCGAAGCGCCTACAGTCGGTCAACGGACACCTTCAGCTAACACTGTTACGATGATCTGGCTTGTAAAAGCTTTTAAGTTTCTTGCTTATCTTTAACAACAAAAAATACCAGGTTTTTGCAATTTTTCTGGAGAACTTCCAAAAAGAAGAAATTTGGGAGTTTGGGTATAGATTTGAACATCCTAAACAAAGCAGCAAGCTTTCATCTTCTTTTCTAAAAGGATTCTTTCCCCAAAAAGGATTAAACCACAATATTTGGCGTATGCTGAAAAACTATGTGAAATATCATGGTGAATTTTTATTTTTTTTTTTTTTTACTTGTATACCTAATCCTTGTGACACCACCATTTCAGAAACTTCTCCAAAAAAATGCCTCTTTTCCCCAAGATTCTCCTTTCCATTAATCTTATTCAAGTAACCTACCTGTAAGAATAACAAGAATAACTATGGAAATCTTAATGCTTGTTACCTGTTTATCGTAACTCAGAGCAGTCAATGCCAGAGCCTACACCAGAGCGTGTGACAAGCCTCCAGACTACTAAAAACAGTCATCTTGCTTTTTACACCACCGAAACAAGCGGCAGCAGCCCTAAGCTGTCTCTTGAGCTAAATAGTATTGCAAAGAGGTTAGCTAACTGGGATTTGCAAGGCCTGACTGAAGAGGAGATGAAGGAGAGCTGTCCTGAGAAGAATTGGGAAAGAAGAAACTATGAAACTGAAGACAGATCCTTAGCCGAGACCAATACTGAAACCAGTATTTAATATTTTCATTATTAATTGTCCTATCTGAAGTCTACTGTTCACAGAAGTGAGAGGCGCTGTAAGAAGGACGACTGCAATAAGGAACTGATAATCTTGAAGACAGAATACAAACACGGGACGGGTGTCAGCAGCACAAAATGCAACATTACATGCCTGTTACCTAAGAATTTCTTCTGTGAATCAGCAGCTGTTTTCACGTGGCAAAGAAGAAAGACCGAAGGCTGAGAGATTACTGTTTTACTTTCATGGAGCACCTGGAATCCAGCGGAGAGGCAACCCTACAACAGGCAAATACGATCTTGCAGGCACCTGGTGAGAAATTTCCACCCGAGGCAGGGAAACATGAACACCATCGTGTACAACGTCGGTGAAACCTCATTTGTGCAATCTGTACAAACTAATGGCTCTTCCCCAGAAGAGACGGGCTCAGACCAAGACGGATGCCATGCAAGACGAGCCAGGATGAGGACCCCCCAGCAGCTCCTCCATAGCACAAGAGGCTTGAGGACCACGACTCGTTTCAACCTTCTCTTCCCAAAATTGCCTACAAGAATTATTCGCGCAGACTGCATCCAGCGGAGCAGGAACACTACAAGCCATCTTCTCAAAATGCTCTGACACTAATTACATGCCAGAGTTCTGACTTTCAATTCAAATCAGAGAAACACCGCTGATAGTTTTTCATGCTTTCCAAAGATCTGTTTATATTTAGACTTTTCAAAAGGCAGCAGCTGCAATCACAAACTTCCCTCCTAAATCTACAAGGTCATTTTATACCAAGTAAGATTAAATAGAATTTATGAAACACACTATTATGTAAGAAGTCTACATGGGAAGTCTGCTTTGAACTCCACCAAGTCCAACTCCTTTTAGCTCTATGTACTGCACACACTACTTCATTCTAACACTGAAATATTAAATTAGTAAAGTCTTTTCACATGAAAATCGGGATACCGGGGCCTCTCTGGGAAGGGCTACACAGTTTTAGACGGGGAGGAGGAGAATCCCCCTCCCCACAGGCCTGTGTCCTGCGGGGAGAAGAACGGGGATGGCCCTTGCTAGATGGACACCTACCACACATGCAGCCAAAAAGGAAAATGGAGAATAACCTTTAAATGAATACCAAATGCAGCTCCCCACGGAGCCTCTTACGGTTCCCAAGTATTTCATAAACATGAACCAGAGTGTAAAGGGGCAAAATTCCCCATTTCTAAGGATTTAAAGCAGTACAGTGACTAAAGGCCGAGGTTGTCCACTATTTCTAGGACACCAACTTGGAACCTTCAGACCTCGGTTTCAGGTCAGCGCTCCATTTTTTTCCAGGTAGCCAAAGCAGTACTTCATCACTCATGTGCAGTTAAATTTATGAATCAATACAGCTAGGATCATACGTATGTGGTTTGAAAAATAAATCTGCTGAATGATGAATAGCCAACATACAAAACTGTCCCAAATACACCTAACTATCCCTACACTTCGTAGCATTTAACCAAGTTGTTTGCTATGATGCCGTGCTCCACAGCAATGCTATGAAACAAATGAACACAGCATTAACCAAAAGATCATATATAAAAGTATTTTGTACAGGGACATTTACTTTTAGGTTCTGCCCAGATAAAGCAGGAGGTTTGACAGCCACTTCTCATGCGCTAAGTAAGCTATTAACCCAGCCAAGGAAATTAACTCTTCTCTGCACTGCGAGGGATTTAGCTAACTCTAGTATTTGGGGATAAAATAAATCTCTAATCCCACGTTATACTCGGCTTCCCTTCCAATTACAATATAATACTAGTTCAGCCTTCATAACAGAAAGACTGTTATAAATAGCAAGAACTATTTGCCTCTAAATACTTTCAAAGTAGTTTTAACAGGCTGGAAAAACCAGACTTCTGCATCGCTATAATGCCCATTCGGTTCTCGGCCTTTCCAAAGGAGTCGCCGGCGACACTGTGCCGGCAGAAACACGAAGGCTTCAGAGAGAAGATATTACAGGTATGGGGAGCTTCCAGTAGCATTAAGTTCAGGAAAAGGGTTTAAGAGGGTAACGGGCATAAAAATTGAATGGCATGCAGACCGGACATATTGCTATCACAGGAGGATAATGACAGAACTAATGAATTAATGATGAGCATGAAATTACTCCCTCATCAAGTGTCGGGAAGATATTCATCAACTTCAACAGGGCAAACTGGAGTTCACAGAAAAACCTGGAAGTATGCTGCCAGCGTATTAAACACTTACTGTAACTCCATACTTTCAAACAAAAATCTGGAAATGTTTGTTACCCTCCAGCACAGCTCGCGCAGCTTACGAACGAAGTCTCCTTCCAAGGAGATCACCCCAGGTTCCTGGCTCACTTCTGGGCTTCCTGCAAATTTCAAGTCTTGTACCAGTTGCTCGCAGCAACACATGGGCCCAGGCCTGACCAAAAACTGAACTCGTGGCTTTAAAAAAAACGCAGAAGCTATTTATGGATTCTTTAGGTTACCGGTCCTCGAGTACCGAGGCTTAAGAAGTACCATTAGTTGATCTCATGGTATGTGCAAACAAGATCTGCCCTTACACAAACACTGGAAGTCACTTCTGCCTAGTCGCTGCCAACACCCAGACCAAGAGGAGCTTCAGAAGCTGGAAGGTCAGACTGGTGCATCAGGCCGCCGAAGTCAAGCTCTTCCATCCCTACGTCAGCAGAGGTTACCGTCAATGACCCCTGACAAAGCATTCCGGTTTTATTTGTGTAAGGTTAAATATCCGAACGTCTTGGTGAACACAGAACTATTTGCTCAATGGTTTTGAGTTTCCACGGCTCTCAGACAAAAGATATTAATGAAGACCCGGGACTTGTGTCAGCACAACAGTGTGTTTTAAATCCATAATCACTGCATCCAAACAGTTGTGTATCACTTTACACCTTCTCGAGCCCCTGCCAAGGTTTTGTGAAGATCACTCTTCTGTTGCTGAATCACAAACCAACTATTCTTGAAAAGTGAAAGACAGAATGTCACCAGCACAAGAGGGAGGGAGAAAAAAGTTATTTTCCAGTCCATTTCAGAGCTACAAATGATGAGCTAGCCCTTTTCAGACAGCACAAATTTTGTTTGCATTCTTTCCAAACAAAGAGACCATTCAGCTCGGTGAGGACGCTGGCGGTAGGAAGGGGAATGTAGGGCAAGCGAGGGGCGATGCTGCAGCGCTAGGAGCCCGACAGTCAACCTGCACGGCAAATCTCCATCCGTAAGCAGCACAGAAACAAGTGCATTTTGTATTTCATTTGTTAGTAATTGCTTTGCAAATATACTTTAACAGCACTATGTATTTTCAACCCAGGAAAGAAAAGCAAACGTGCACGAATTCATACTCAAGTCTCGTGTCTCCAAGCTGCCCACCTTTGCGCTGCAGGCTCCGGCAACAGCAGGTGTTTTTCTTAACAGCGTACTTAAAACCGCAGCTATCACACCCAAATTAACTCGGCAGAACTCGGGCCACGTTCAGACCTTCCGATGAGGACCGGGAGCCACCTGGGTGGCCCCTTTCGCCCGGGGCCAGCAACCCCGAAGCGGGCAGGGGTCCGCAGCCCGGGCTGCAGCACTTTCTCCAGGGGTTGGAAGGTGCACCCGAACATCCCCCACGCCGATCCGCTTCGAACAACTAGAGCAAGGCAGAGGGAGCTCTTGCGAGTGCTTTAATAGCCACAAAAGGATATAAATCTTATCTTTACTGCCTGCAGAAATTCCAGCATAAGCAAAGAAAGAGACTGACCAGGCAGAAAGAAATCTATCTGCTGTCTTTCCTCGAATTAGCAACTTTCAGATTCACAGTCGGAAGGAACGGGGCCCCATGACTTATGGCACAGTAACACAAAAACCGTAAGGTGCCTAGCTAGCACACCACCACCGTCACAGAGGCACAGAAAATCTGTATTCCTCAGGTGTGTTCACAGCTTACAGGAGGGCCCAACAAACAGCCCTAAAATGTTTTTATTCAAAAAGCAAAAATGCAATCAAAAGAAAACTTATCAACAGCAGGAAGGCAGGGCAATAACTAAGCCTGGAAGCTTTTAAAACTACAAAATTAACTTTGGGGCAGAGACCTTTGTAGAGCTTTGTCTAGTCTTTATACACCTACCTGATTATGGGATCCCCCCATTCTCGAGACAGATCTATAGTATTGTAAGACTTTAAGCTTAACCCCGTAATGCAGAAGATGACTTCAGAAACAAGCTCCCAATCCAGATAATAAACTTGATACAGCAGTAATGTCATTAATAAAAAGGTGATTCCTCTAACCCCTCCCAGTAACAACCTTTCCAAACATACCAAGTGCAGAATTATAAACTCTCCAAAGTCAACGCAAGTCCTGCATACAAGCTTTAATACTTCAGAATGTTATTTTACTAAGAATATGCAGGCATTAACATTTGTTACCAATGAAGTAGTTAAGATCAGATATTTTCTAAAGAAAGCTGCAGATGTAAATATACTTCCTCCTTCCAAAGTAAGCCCCACACAAGCGTATCAGGCAAGAGATGAGAGTTCTGCTTCTAATTAAGCTCTTAGTGATCTCAGTTACTACTTAGGTCTTTCAAAATATTTATTCTACAAGGTATTTGTACCTACACAGTATGAATACACAATATTCCCAATGACACTCAACATTTTAAGTACCAATACTGTTTTTCAGAGGCTTTATATGAATTAGATTTCTAAAGTTTCTCTGCCTTCTTCACGCCTTCAGCACAGAACAAAGCCTCAACGCTGGGTTTTCCAGGTGTCGCACCCAATGCCGGGCCTTTGCTGAGACGATGCTTTGCGCTACGCGTGAAAGGTGTTCGAAGCACAAGATTCCGACGGAAGAGTTTACTGCCGAGGAGCAATAGCAAACCCTGTGCCAGGCGATCAT
This sequence comes from Nipponia nippon, assembly GCF_047370975.1. Lineage (NCBI taxonomy): Eukaryota > Metazoa > Chordata > Aves > Pelecaniformes > Threskiornithidae > Nipponia > Nipponia nippon. The sequence continues at coordinate 126,101,519 of NW_028262358.1, forward strand.
TGTGTGCCGCGGCACGCTCGCACCGCTTGGTTCTAGCTCTACAGAGACCTGTGCAAGCACATGTGGATTACACAAACGTATACGAACCTGTTTTAAAGGACCTTAACTCCACATCATATAAAAAAACCCAAAACCCAAACTTGCTTCTCAGCAAAACTTAAATTGAACTTTGTTTTGATGCTGCAGTGATTTCTTAAAAGCGGTTCATTTACTTACAGAGTAGATTATCTGGTAATAATCTTGATTCCCACTGCTCAGGGGGAAATCCACGGACTGCTTTCTCCCAGGCGGTCTCTCGCCTCGCCTGCAGCAGGGCTTCTCCCCTGTGCGAGACGGACCGCCGCTCTTACCCTCAGCAAGGGGAGGCAGCCGCAGGGCCCGCAGGAGCGGCCTCTCCGCAGCTCCCTGGGACGGCTCCTTTCCCTTCTCCACGGGAGATAAGAAGGCAACAGGCATCCATCACAAAGTGCCACTTTAAGACTCGCACATTTCTGATAGAGTATTTAGGAATACTTTGCAAACCTGCAAGCTAACCGCCGTTCAGAAGAGAAACTCAGGCTATTTACAGTCTCATCCTTTGGCAAAAGCTTGAGTGAAAGACGAAGTTTTATCAGAGAGGGCAAAATTCAGCTGACGTGGTAAGGAACAGGAGGAAGCTTTAGGCTAGCTGGGACAAGCCTCTACAGTCATGGCAATTCTTTCTGAAATAGAGATTTGCTACCTTTGGCAGAAAGCATGGCATTCAACAGAGAAAACTCTAGCAACTGGTCTCTAAAAGGAGCTGGAAGCCACGTTATCCTCCCCTATTGCTTGTAGCTTAGATCTCACTTGGACTTCTCTAACAGGGGGACAACCGTGGCGTCTTCTTTCTCCAGATAAAATGGTCATAAAAGGAGTCACTAGGAGTCACTAGGCAAAGTCTCAAACTTGCTCACTAAAGCAAGTCTGAATGAGATTATCAGAGAGACCAAGACAACGAGGAAACCTGAAAACCTGGACTACTTGGCTTCTTTTAAGCAGTACTGAGAAACTGTAGATCCAGGTAAGGAACTGATACTTTAGGTCATAACTACTTTCTCTAACAAAGACATTTATTCATCGTGAGCGAGGGATTACATTGCACTTGAACTCAAGGTTCCTTGTCTTTCGCCCTGACCACGTGCAGTGTGGTCAGCTACTCGGGAAGGAACACAGTGGGAAGAGGGAAAGGCAGCGTGACCAGCAGCAAAAACCGAACGATCGAATTGGAACGAAAAGCCCATCGATGCTTTAAGAGTCTGACAAGACGCAAACACGCAGCACTCTTAGTCGAAACTTAGCGGGCAAGACTAATTTTGCTCCTGCTTTTGTAGGAGGCTGTACGAGCAGCTATCATGGCAGCACCACACCTCTTGGTTTTACAGTACTGAATCTACCCTCCTCTCCAGCTTTCAAATACATTTAATCTCATGAGTAAACAAGATAGTAACTAAGACAGCTAGTCTTCCTCTTTCAGGAGAAAGCTCACTCACGTGCATGCTTATCTGCTGGTTTTATGTGTACACATACATACAACACAGACATATCTCCAGTCTCCCATATATGCATACTTGTACGTATATCAGTACCTGTATGTCTCTTTTCTACACTTCGGCGTGACAATGAATTCTTTGAAGAAATAGAAAAAAAACGCAGTATTGTTTGACACAAACTTCCATGTAAAACAAACAGCTCCCTTCTTGCTTTTGAAAGGTGAAAACCAAGATCACTGAACGCAAGCTCTGCAAGTATCACACAAGCGACCGCCGCCTTAGCGTCCCAGCCCCACCGACCTCTTCCGTGGCTCTCCCGGAGAGCTGCCAGCGGTCGCGGATCGCCCCCCACACCACTAACCTACCGCGGGATGCACCATCAGGTCAGACAGCCCGCGCAGGCTACGGAGGCCTCAGGCCTGGACTACCTTTAGTGGCTCACTTTGGAGCCAGGCACCTCAGGTTTTACCCCAGTGCTTGCCCGTGGCGTCTTCTCCACCTGCATGGGGAGAGCTGGGGAAGAGCGGGGTGAGAGGAAGGAGCTGCATGGCCAGAAGCAAAGCCCTACACAGACAGACGAGTTCTGGGTAGCACAACTGCAACCCCAGCGCCAGTTCCTCCCCTTACAAAAACCCGGACAAGTTACTTACGTGTCTCAAGTCCATTTTATCATTTTCATATCAATAAGCTAAGACAACAGCTCGAGACTGACGCACGCAGCGAGCCACGCTCTCCAGCAAGACCTTCCCTTTCGTCTCATTTTTCTTGACCTCACACTAAAACCTGCAAGCGCACCAACTGCTGCAGGGACATTATCCACTACAAGCAAACACCGCTGTAAGACAAAGCAAAAATCAGGCACCTATATAAAAGAAAACTAATAATAAATTTAATAATTAACAGATTAAGAGAAGTTTTTTCAAAAACTAACGAGATGTTTCTGAACCTGCCAGTTCTGGTTAGCAAAAGGGATCAGGTGGGAGAAGACAGGCAAAGGGAGAAGAAAACTGCACCAGGTAGCAACCATCAGTCAGTGACAGTTACTGTTCTGCCCGCAAGGTAACTTTAGTTCCTCTGCAAATACAAAATCGGGTATCGTAACCCAGCGAGAAGCTTGGAAGTTGCTTTCCAAAAATTTAAGTTCAGCCGCGTTCATCAGATCAACACAGCCAGATGCAGATGGAGAACAGTGGCGGCGAGCAGGTACCTCTCGCCAGCTGAATACAAGGAGCCAGGCAATCCGACTGCAGCTATTAGGCTAAGCCAACTCCACACAAACTGCTGCAAAACAAAGTAAGTTATAAATAACGGAGGGTGCCCACTGAACATAGACAACACTTAACAGTTATGTTAGACCACGTTGCAGATTCCCATTCAGTTTAACTAAAGGCTACTACCACACTGGTCAGACCTAAAATAAATGCTTACCAAAAAAAAAAAATAAGACTACAATCGTTCATGACACACACTTACATGAGAGAGAGTTTCCTTGCCGTCTCCAAAGTTACAGTGACTCAGGACTCCTACTCAGCTGCTCGGGAGCACCCAAATAACCTGTTCAGACAGAGCAGCCCAGTGCCAGGAGCGGTGAGCAGAGCCCCAGCAGTCGGAGCCGAGGGGCCCCAGCAAGCGAATGGAGGCAGCGCAGGACTCCCAGAGCCAGCACCTGGAGAAGGCTACGGGGAGAACCGGGAGCAGCCCCCCAGGAGCAGCACGGAGGGCATCAGGAACCACGGAGCAGCTGATGCTGAAACGGCCTCTGGGCCGCCTTTGCTGTCCTCTTCTAAACCTTTAATTCCACCGTTTTCAACATTCGGTGACCAGAAGCGTAACAGAGTACTCGAGATATGAGCAGCCTATGGATTTATGCGGTGGTAAAACAGAAATTTAATGAATTCATGTGTTTCGGTGTTTCATTTGCTCTGCACTAAGACTTTCCTAGTGCCGCTGCTCTGGTTTGCGCACTCGGCACGAACTCACTCTTCCGGCTCTGCAAGGTTTCAAGTCGTGACAATCCAGCGTTTACAGAGCGCCGGAAGCTGCATCTAAATAAAGTAACACGTACCTTACGTGAAACCTTAGGAAATGTACGCTTAGTTAATTCTAGTAGCCTAAGCAAGTTCCACAACAACTGGGTAAGAGAAAACATCCACCAAGGTTAGTGTCCTGTTCGAGAGCCTGGTTTGGATCGAGCTAGGCATGGGAGGACAATGGTACCAGAAACAAGCCATTTAATTACTTTAATTCCAGCAGCCACAAATGATGATGTGGCTAGTGTTACATTTTTTCCCCGCTCCTCTTTCCCACACGTCCAGTCACTGGTGTCAATCCTCCCACCCCCAGACTGAGGCTGTCACCTCGAGGCCTCTCCTTTCCCGAAGGATCTTCCCTAAGCGCCCTCCTCCTCACCCACTCACTAAACAACCCATCACAGACTTGTATTAGTACTCGTCCTAGTTTCGGCCGAGACAGAGTTAATTTTCTTCCTAGCAGCTGGTGAACTATCGCTTGGGTACACATTCACGCCTTTATCTCGAGGTCACCACCCTCAATCCATACCACCTTGATAGCAACAGCTACACGGAACTGTTTTTCATAGTAACAAGCAGCGAAACTACCAGGGGAATGGCTGTATCTTTGACTGCTAGGGATCCACGGTACCTGAAGTATCCTGAAAAGGGATATTTTTGTAAAGCAGGTATCAAGAAAAGTAATTATAACCCAAGAAAAGTAATTATAACCACACCTCTCTCTGTGTAAAGATAAGCTGAAGGCTCTTAATAAACCACCCAACTACTTACAGCATCTATTTTTAAGAATGCAGCAGAGTCTCAAAATCCAAACAACCAACTGACCTTTAGCTTTTAACACAAGAGATTAAACTAGAGATTCTTTAAAAAAATGTCTTTCCTCTTCAATAGACTGATCAAGCCCTATCAGTCCCTCCAAACCATCCCCACGGCTCTTCCCTGAATCTTCAGTTTTTCAGTATGATTTTATAGCATCTGTATAAAACCGTCTTTACAGGCTAAGTTTCACTAATACCGTATCAATACAGATAAATTCCAGAGTCGGTAATGTTAGGGAAGAACGCGGGACATTAGGAGTAGCACTCTTGCCAGATCATCTCCTACCCATTAATCTATTCTTAACGAAGCAGATGACAATCCTGCGAGACGGCAGCTTCTTCGTGTGACCTACATTCTCCCGTTCTGGATGCCCGCGTTTGTTGCGCTTTCCAACGCTGTCGCACATCACGGACAAACAAGCGACTGCAATAAGGCTCAGCGTGGCAGGGATGCTTGATTTATGCACATCAACGCTAACCGATATGGGGGACTCAGCTGAATATTCGTTTTGGTGACAAATCCGGTCCTGTGGCTTACATCCCCCCAAATAACTGGTTTAATCCCCCCAAACAATAGAAGACCATTGTTATCCGGCCTGACCTCTTATCGGGGAACGGCCGCGTGCTGTGAATTCATTCGCATCCCCACGCTTTGCGGAAACGGGGGGATCCTCGGCTGCTCTGCTGCCTCCCCATCCGCAACGGCCTCGCCAGAGCTTTCCCAGCGGCCCACCCCATGTCCCACCCGCAGCCACCAGCCGGCGCAGAGGCGAACGACCGCGGTCAGAATCACAAGATTCAGAACTCCAAGAGCGAAGGGCACCTTCCCACCTTGAAATTCTTTTTGAAGTGCTCCTGTTGCCCTTCAAAGCGGCAGACAAGTTGTAAGCACGCAAGCTTCCTTTGTGCATCAATTCGTTTCGAGGATGCATATTAAATCTAGGTCAAGACGACAGCCTTCTAGTGCACCAAAATTTCTCTCTCTACTAGCCTCACTTGAAATCTCAACGATCATTCTTCAGAGATTTATATTAAAATCACAAGTTAACACCTACATGTTAATTCTGGAGTGTATCATTACAGAAGTCAATATTGCTACCAGAAACTCTTTAAGAGCACTTAAGGGCAATATTAAAAAATAAATAAATTTTTAAAAAATCAAATAATCAAGGAGACAGAGGTGTTGTGAATTATCTGTTCTCCATACACCAGGTTGCTGCACCTACATAGAACTGTGACCTTCCACCCCTCCACTATTCTTGTCACCTATATTTAAACAATTAATCATCTTCAGAAACAAACCTTGACATCTCTTTCCTTCCACTGTACTCCCCTCTGGCAGAGAAGGCCATTGCCTTGCTATTACGCACTGGATACTTGCAGAAGTAAATCTTCCTATTAGCTGAAACACAAGCAGTAAGATTTTTATTAAAAAAAAAAAAAACAAAACAGGTTATGTCCACACGTTTAGGTCTCAGAAGCCACAAGGCTGTAAGGAAGCGAATGGTACTAACGAGTCAAGAATTCCATGAAGCTGCTTCTCCTCAAGGGGCATTGTTCAGATGTTTAATAAATTGATTACAATGTGAAGTGCTGTTCACCCCCATACCTGGAATTAAAACAGCAAATCCAAATAATCAGAAGGTAAGAAGGGCAGCAGTAGGATTCAGCAGACGGTCGGAGCTGAGGCCCCCTCACACGTACCCGATCGGAAGGCATTTTAAAACGGCACTGCCTCATCCAACAGTGACACGGACGGGGACTGACCGAGAATCTCCCATACGGCTCGAGCTCCAGCTCCCTTACTCCATCTACTGCATACATTTAAATAACGACAGGTCAACAAACAGCTAGTAATGAAGTTTCTTTGCAAAGATTAGTAAAAAATACAACATTCCGGAAAAATAAGGATGACGGCTCCTCCAAGGGAAGAGCTAAGATACGTGAGCTTAAAAACATTAATTAGAGGTGCCTGACCGGAGGTCTGTAGAGAAAGGTATCTTAACCAACTAAAGCTAAACCTACAAGAGCTCAAACAACCTGGTTTCTAGTAACCTTTCCTTGAGAGGCGTCATGTCCTCCTCCATGCTCAAAGGCAGTGACAACGGCACAGGCACTCGCGCCTCAGCAATTCAAGCCACAATTTTGGGTGATTAATAAATGCACCGCTGCCGATGTAAACTGAAGGAGATGGCTGAGGCAGCACAAAAGAACAATGTGGTTTTCTACCTCTGGCAAAGCAACGGGGTAGGGGACTTTGGGCGAGCTCTTGAACTGAGGGACCCGGGCAGGCTGGAGAGGTGGGCAACCTCATGGGGTTCAACAAGGCCAAGGGCAAGGTCCTGCACCGGGGTCGGGGCAACCCCCGGTATCAGCACAGGCTGGGGGACGGAGGGATGGAGAGCAGCCCTGCCGAGAGGGACTGGGGGTGCTGGGGGATGGAAAGCTGGCCACAAGCCGGCAATGTGCGCCGGCGGCCCAGAAAGCCAAGCGTCTCCTGGGCCGCATCCCCCGCAGCGTGGGCAGCGGGGCGAGGGAGGGGATTCTGCCCCTCTGCCCCGCTCTGGGGAGACCCCCCTGGAGCCCTGCCTCCAGCTCGGGGGTCCTCAGCACGGGAAGGAGATGGAGCTGTTGGAGCGGGGCCGGAGGAGGCCACCAAAATGGTCAGAGGCTGGAGCAGCTCTGCTGGGGAGAAAGGCTGAGAGAGCTGGGGGGGTTCAGCCTGGAGAGGAGGAGGCTGCGGGCAGAGCTGATTGCGGCCTCTCCGTGCTTAACGGGGGCCGACAAGAAAGGTGGGGACAGGCTTTTTAGCGGGGCCTGCGGCGACAGGACAAGGGGGAATGGTTTTAAACGGAAAGAGGGGAGATTCAGACTGGACAGAAGGAAGAAATTGTTTGTGCTGAGGGCGGTGAGGCCCTGGCCCAGGTTGCCCAGAGCGGTGGGAGATGGCCCATCCCTGGACACGTTCAAGGCCAGGTTGGACGGGGCTCTGAGCACCCTGGTCTGGGTGAAGATGTCCCTGCCCATGGCAGGGGTGGGACTGGGTGGCCTTTGGAGGTCCCTGCCCACCCAAACCATTCTGTGACTCTACAATGATTCTATGAACTGCTGCAGCTATGCCCATGAACACTGGCCTGCCAGACCTACCAGGGCATGAAACGCCGAACGGCACGCTATGGCCACATCCAGCAGCGAGTGAGCTGATGGCAAGGGAAATTCCCAGGACCAGAACTACAGCCAGTGGGCTATGCATTCGTGGCACAGTTTTCATCTCATGGTTTTGATTTGAGAGGTAGCACTATCCATATCAGGGCTTGGGCAAAGTTCAGGAGATAACCAGGGCAAGGACCATTTCCCAGTAAAATGGATGCAGACACCAGGCTCTGGACATCAAGTGACGGCCATTTCCAACAGTTAAGAATCTGGCACGTTTAACTTAAGCATCAATTCAGTAGATGCGCTCAAAGCACAGCTGCCATGGACTTTGGGTGCAGTGAGTCTACCTGGCATTCACACCAAGACGACTGAAATTGAGATCCCAGACAATGACGAAGGTTCAGAATCTCACTTTGGTGCAAGTAACCTGTCATGTACGACAGGGACAGAAGCCACTTCTCAGGCCAGAACCAGTTATAAAGCCTTCTCATCCTCTCCTCCCCAGCTGCCTTCATCTCACTTATAAGCATTAATGCAACTTTTGTCTAGTGAAGTCCAAATATATACAGCCTACAACGCTTAGGGTTAGGCAGTCCTCAGTATAGCCTGCTGTGCTGAAAGATCTGAGGTGGCCACAGAAAGCAAGGAGATCAACCAGCCAGAGTCCCACAGGATCTCTCTTCACAAACATATTCAGGGAAGGAGTTTCAGAAGTCATGTGAAACTACAGTTCAAATTTACATGTAAAAAAGTTCTCTGCTCAGAAAGAAAACTGAAGCTTCCTGTTGACACCACCTACGCTGCCACTTAGGTCTGTGAGACCGTGCACAGTTTCAACACAAGCAGTTCCTTCTCCCAGAAAAAAAAGAAACTTTATCATTTTGTTATTCCAGCAGCTAAACCTTACACAAGGCTCCCAGAAACAAAACAAAAGAAAATGAACAAAGGAACTATTTTAGTGATGTTTTATGCATACCAAGAGACAAGAGAGACAATAAGGTTTTTATTCATAAGGTAGTAGGGGGAAAAAAAGGAAATGAAGCTGTAGCAAGAAACAGTACTTACTTCAGAGTTATTCCCATGCAGCAATAATCTCTGCTTAGTGTCAGTTAATTCCAGGTTTGAAGGCTGATTTCATTCTCTGCCATTACATCTTTCATTTTCTAATATACTCAATAAACTTCCAGCCCAGGTAGCAGGGTTCTGCCAGCCACCTTCACCAGCACGTATTTTTAAAGAGGGCACCCCGTCAAGCAGCCGTATCTCCCTGCGAATCCCTTCGTCAGCGAAGCCCATTAGGTCCCATACCTAAAATCATGGCAGGGAAAGGTCTGGACTCCAGCAAGCCAACAGTCCACACAAAAATTCACAACTAATTGGAATTCTACTCTAAATTGCCAAGCCTGTGCGCTAAGTATGTTCAAGCTCAATTACAGTCGACTAAATCAGTTTTCATACATGTCTTAACCTACTTATGCTATATTTGTTAGCTAGAAAATAAATACGGTACATGAATCTGCTTGCACATGAACTGCCTCTGTTTATGAAAGAGAAAATTTGTCACTACTTGCTATAACAGTAATTTTGTCCTCAAGTTACATAAAAATAAAATTCAAGTTAACACTTACCCCGGCTAATTTACACTCAGCAGATTGACAAGACAGATAATACATAAACGGAGGGAAGTGGATTCATTCAGGAAAAGCATTAGCTTTGTCGAAGAGGCAGGTACTGTGTCTTGGAGGTCATTAAAAAGATTCAGCCAGTCAACCCGTTATAAATAGTTAGAAGCTCAAGAAGAGCCCAGAAGCTCTTTGCCTTCCCAACTTCCGTAACGATGACTTACTGCAGTGCAGAAACTCAGATCAGCTACTTCTCGTTTCAATAATTAAAACTCCTTACTGCTACAACTGCCGAGGAAAGGAAGGAGACACCATCACTTACGTTTTCAGACCAGGCAACTCGCTGGAACGTACGCTCTCCGCTGAACCCACGGACCCACGCTCGATTAGCTCCAGCCACGCCGGCAGATGAAAGCCACGAGCTACACTGGAACACCCTCGCAGGTACTACGTGAGGATTTCAAACTTTTAACAGCGAAACTGAGGAGCCAGAGCCTCTCCAGTCCTTTCCAAACAGATTTTGACATTTGTTTGCATGATGCAGTCGCTCTCAATATTTGAGAAATGAAAGCTTGCGATGCTTTACCTGCTTCACAGTATGTCTGAAGTTTTTCAAAAATTTTAAGTCAATGCAGTTTTATGAGGGCCAGGTAGTTACTGCACTTGGACTTTTAAATGTTTAAATAAAAGAGTCTGTGAGCTGCCTTTTCCAACCCACTGAAAAGAAGGCATGTGCTTGTAAATGACTACTTATTGCTGGAAAACGAGGTTTCTTTCATTACAAACAGAAAATATTACCATTATTTACCAAAGTATCCTAACCAGAGCACCTAGACTACGCCATAGCTGCAAGTTTTGTCGTTGCTGGCATCAGATCCGCGTTGACGTTACCAAAGCACCAAGCCCTGCAGCCCAGGATGCTATCTAAGCATCACTCCTGTTCACGAGAGAGTTGGAGATAAGCTGTGATCCAGCCCTTTCTGTGTAAAATTTTCAATACGGAATTTCTGGTTAAGGGCACGCCTATTATTTCCTACACAGGCTCCAAAGAATGGCATTGTGTCTAGTGTTAAATATAGTATGTTCAACTTTGAAGCTCTGTTGCTTGCGCTACATCTGTGCAATTTGGTACACATTTAACTGAAGCAGTTGCCATATGATTTAGGATGTTTTCAGTTACCGAGCATCAACTTACACATATACTCCAATACCTAAGTTTCATAAAAAGCTTTATTTTATGAACCCTTCAGCATCAAGAAACACAGAGACCTCACAGAGTCAAAGCACGGCAGTGGGTATTTATCTTTGGTTTACACCAAGTTCTAGGAATCTGAAGACAATTTCTACACCGCGAGCATCACAGCTATACGGCACAGCGTGACCATGGAAGTCCCTCCACCTCCCTGCTCTTGGAGGAGATCAAGTATTATACCACCAGATGTTTCCACCCAACCTCTGTAAGCTCTCCAGTCAGTGAGAAGATGAATGGTACTGCTGTCCAGCTAATTAGCAGGAAAAAAGATTGGGGGAAAAAAAAAAAAAGCCTATTGCTACAATATTGCTCAGAAGCATCACATTTGTGAGTAAGTGTTATCACCTTTTTCAGCTGTTACCAATACTGCGACACTCAAACTGAACGCATAAAAAGAGCCTGAGCAACAGGAATTATGTACCTTTGAAAGGGTGGAAAAAACTGGAAGAATGTCACACGACACACCTAGAATCAAAAGTTATTGCTACCCCAAAACATTGGCCTCTCCCAAGGCAGCACTGGAGGCCGTAAGACTCATTTGGATTCTTTAGTTTGCTGTACGCTGCAACAAGGTTAGCGACACCTCATCTGCAAGAAGAAAAAAGCCTCAAGCTAGAACCTCGCCAGCTCTCAACTCCAGTGAAAAGGCACTGTGCCCCAAGACGATGGGAACAGGCGCTCACGTGCAAGGCAACCGCAGAGACTCCTGGTTTCAGTTCTCATGGAATAAACCCCTTGCCCTGAAGGGAGCCAGGAGCGGTCACCCGGTCAGCCATCCCGCCTCAGTAAAGGACCTGCTCCGGCTCCACGTGTCCCACATCTATTCTGCAACTAAGCATTTGACTACGATAACGAAAGGGACTACATTAGAAATGACACCAGGGTTTACACGGAAAGAATTGAGGTTAAAGAAGTGTTTTACCAATAGCGGGACCAGCAGCACCGTAAGTTACAGGGTGAGAAACCACAACGCTGACAGCAGCTCTGACCAAAGAGGTGCCTGCTCGGAGTTCAGCAGCAGGGCTGAAGCTCCTGCAAAAGCTCGATGAGGAGCACTGGAACTTGCTCTGAGCAAGACATCAACATGCCTTCTTTATCAGTTGTTTCTCCTGCCTCTTAAAAACCACTTTGTTAGAAGCTCTTTACAAAGCTGATGGCCATTATCTAACGCTCTGAAGATCAAAAGGAGACTTCCAGCAGGAATCTCTCCAGACTGTAGCGCTTTTGATGGTATCCAGCAGCAGCTGACACACGCCGGGAGTTCGGACCCCCAAACCCCAGGTCCTGTCCTGGCACTCGGGACCAACAGCGAGACGAAGGCAGGTTGTGGAGCACGGAGTGTGCACTTCTGACACCCCACAGCAGGGCCACCTTAACTCAGGCTGCCTGGGGCCTCTTCTACAAATACTTTCATTACCCCAAGGATGGCAATCCCATCATCTCTCCGCATTTCTGTTCCAGTCGCAGGCCACCTTCACCACAACTTTTTCCTAATACCCAGGTCAAATTTTCCCTGTTGTGACTTGTGCCCACTGCTTCTTGCCCTCAGCAGCAGCCTCAGGCAGCACCGCAGTGAAAGACCGGGACCGAAACGCGGGCAGCCGCATTCTCCTGGTTCTCCGGCTGGGTCAAGGTCCCAAGCACGCTGGGACACGTGCCTTGTGGCACATGGCCACCACGACCGAGCAGACACTCGTGGTCTAACGCTGTCGCAGGTGGACTTTCTGAGCCCCCTTCCACGCACCACCAGCATTTCTGTTCGTTAGTCCTGCTCACTGAAGGAGGAATAAGAAGCACCAGATTTTCCAGAGAACTCACGTTTCTGGTCCCTGCTGTCCCAGACATGCCAACATTAAGTACAAAACCCAAAGAACGAGCCAGTAGTATCTTTGTTTTTGCCAGAAACTTGAGCAGCTAAAAAAAAATTAAAATAAAAAAAATAATTTTCTTGTTTACTGGCAAGATCAAAAAGTTGAGATGAAAGCATTTCACAGCATGCTTAATGAAACAGAAGCGTTGGTGGGATTCATTTAACCAACAATTAGACACCTATATTTAAGCTACACATCTAAGCTTCCTCTAAAGTGACAGAGAGGCGTATGTACTGCCATGTTCCGATGGATGGCATGTCTTATTTTCCTTCACCCCAATTACAGAAGCCGAGACAGCTAGCCCATGCTGACAATTCAGCTTTTAACGAGCTCGTTATGCTGGAGGAATCCCATCTCGGAAAAGGAAGGGAAGAGGATAAGATGCAGACTGCAGGAAGCCTTTGGAAGGTGTGAAACAAGGATTGCTACCTAAGGAACGGGAAACATCTAGATACTGCTACCAACATTTTCAACGTTTTTAATTATCAAAGTTCAGACATAAACTATTTTACTATTGCAGATCTATAGTAAAAGGTTGGACTTACAGACCTTATTGCGGCCTCTCAGTGCTTCAAGGGGGCCTACAAGAAACATGGGGACAGGCTTTTTACAAGGACCTGTAGTGACAGGACAAGGGGGAATGGTTTTAAACTGAAAGAGGGGAGATTCAGACTGGACAGAAGGAAGAAATTGTTTGTGCTGAGGGCGGTGAGGCCCTGGCCCAGGTTGCCCAGAGCGGTGGGAGATGGCCCATCCCTGGACACGTTCAAGGCCAGGTTGGACGGGGCTCTGAGCACCCTGGTCTGGGTGAAGATGTCCCTGCCCATGGCAGGGGTGGGACTGGGTGGCCTTTGGAGGTCCCTGCCCACCCAAACCCTTCTGTGATTCCACGATGTTGATCACAGCCCTGTCAGACAGCAGTACTAAAGGTACTAAAGGGTAGAAACCCACGTTATCGGGAAGAGACTGTTTCCAGCACTCACCCCAATCCAACAACTGCTTCAGCATGTCTGGTATCTGTAGGGCTAATCAGTCTGAATATGAAAACACACCAGTTTGAAAAGCATCCTTGAGGAAAAAGCTGTACGGATATGGATGACAGTGCAGGTATTCCATACTTAACAGCAATCAAGCAAGCAGGCCTCTCTCAGGGAGCGTTAAGTCAGATTTTGGAAATGCAAGACACAAACGGGTATTTATCCAGGTTATGCGGTATAAAACAGTCACAATCCCAGTGGGAAAGAAAGCCTCGAGTTGTTTTATCTACAGAAAAGAACAAAAACATGCAGAGACTTCTAGTTAAACCCACACAAGACTTCCAGTTAAACCCACGCGGAAAAGAAAAACCCACACAGTTAAGTTGTACCGAAACACTAAACATTCAAGAAGACTGGCAGCAGCAGCTCTGGCCCCTTTCCTGTTTCCCGAGGGCCAGGCAGGGGATTCCCAAAGCACTGGGAATCTGGCAAGCCCGTTCTTCACAAAGCGTTTCTGAAGCACCTTACCCCCTCGCAAGGGTTACACCAAACCCTTCTCCACGTGTCATCAGAAGGTCACATAGCAAAACAGGCACCGGCTGCCACTACCAGGGGAATCCGCGCAACCTGCTCTCATCCGATGTCTTTCCGGGGCGTTTCTCAACGCCGGGCGGGATGAAGTTTCCTGGCAGGAGCAGCCCGCTCTCAGCCGCCATCCTTCCTGAGACTCTCCTGCTCTTTCCTCCACGGTGCCGCTAACAAGCAAGAACACGCTGGCCTTCCACAGCTCCAGAAAGGAGGAGGACAAGAGCAAGCTGTTGCCACCCGAACAGGGGAAGCAGCCCACACCCTGCTCCCGAGGGCTGCCAGGAGCAGGTACAGCGAGTGTGGCCTGCCAAGACAAAACCCCACGCGCGCAGCACCGCTGGACTACAGGCAGCAACATCTCCTTAGCACAAGCTAAAAAAACCCTTCAACTTAGGATTATTTTTTTTCTATCCCCTAATGAAGTATTTATCAATAGACTCTCAACCGATTCTCCAATTAAATATAATATTGACTTTAAGGGTAGAAAAGATGAAGCATTTTTCTCGGGATAAAGAGAGGGGAGTAACAGATTTCTCTTTCGAAAGACGTAAATCAAGAAGTCAAGAGCAAATCACTTCTCTGCACCCCCCAGTTATGCTCATCGCTCAACAAGGCACTAAAAAATAACCCTTCGTTCCTAAAACGAAGGCTGCATCCCTGCTTGCCAGCTCCTGAGCAAGTTTTCTACCAACGTCAACAAGCATTTCATCTGGTCTTGTAAAATTCAAGAGCAAACCACGGATTATTCGGACAGCCTGTCACAAGCTACAGGCCTGCGCTCCCAACCTGAAACACTTTACGCTAGAAAACGTTAGCGACTTCATCCTCTCTATCTTTGCCACTTACTGTTGAAGCGACAGTTCAGTCTCCTCCTGGACACAGCGCTGGCTTAACCGGAGCGGCCAACCTCCGCACACTCCTTCCCATTTGTCTCCACGTCTTCTGATCATACTTAGCACATTTAGGTAACAGCTGCCTATTAGTTTCAGTTGAACATAAATAGCATGTCAGTGCAAGGACAAACAGAAAAAGGAGCAGCAGGGCTACGTGTCCCGCGCTGCCACCGCACAGGTATGTGCCTGAGTAAGGAGTTCAGCAGCGTTCTCAACCTTCACCAACTGTTTTTGCCCCGAGGCAGTGACAGCAGAAGCCCAGGGAGAGGAGCAAGACCAGTTTGGGGTTTGTTTCATACCAGGGGCAGGGAGGAGGGAACACGAGGCAGTGGAGCTGCTGCCAAGCGCTTCGTTAGCGTGCAACAGCAACCCTAAAAAGTGAATTTGCACAAGTAACCTCTCAGTACGAGTACCACCTATTCCAGCGTTTCCATGTCCCCAGATGCCCTATACACCCCACCAGTACAGATTTATATGGTAACATAAGAAGCCAGATCAGGGAACTGATCCAGCTCAGCTGAAAAAACAGCGATGTTATTAAAAAAAAAAGTTTCCAGCCAGCTGAGTTCCTCAGCTCTTCACCATACAGCTATCCACACACTTCTCATCAGCGCTGCGAGGCATGCACAAGCAAAACTGCTGCTCATTATCTGTGGCCCTAGATTAAAAAAAAAAGCAACAAAAACCAAAACAAAACAAAATCAAACCCAAAAAACCCAAACCCCCTCAATCATACCGTATCACGCCATAAGTCCAATAGTCCAATTTGCTCTGTAACCACTTTCCTGGGCATCCCAGCAGACAGAGGTGAGAACCACTCTCTCCAGGCCAAAAAAACCACTCGTTCTACCTCCAGCAACCAAGAGCCAAGGGGATTCCCGAGCTCGAGGCCGCATCCAGACCATCACGTCTCAGCCGCCGACGGATCCACTTCAATTTTCTACTTTCGTTCTGAACCCGTTTATATTTTCCCCTCCAAAACGTCCCATGACAGCAAGTTTTACACCTCAATTACCTACGCGTAGAAATGATTTTTGCATCTCTTGCTGCCCGATGATTTCTGGATCCCATGTCATGGAAATGACTGAGCAGGAGTTGGGGTGGGGTTTTTGTTGGAGGGCTGGTTTGTTGTTTGGTTGGATTTTTTTTTTTTTCCTAATTCACCTGCTCCATGCCAGTAGTCAGATACGGACCCAGCCTGGGCACAATATCAACAAAACTCAAAGCTGGCTGCTGCTCCTGCAAGCCAACAAGCTATAGATATGAGACAGAAAAGGACTATAAGGAAAAAGCAAGCCAGTACTTTCAACTGCTCTAGTAATACTCTTTTTTTGGACCCCAGAAACAACTTGTTTTTCCAGCTTCATTGCAACCACCATACAGCTAAAAGTGTTTTCACAATTCAAAATATAACTTGCACCTAGTTTCTTTTCCCACAATCTACCAAGTTTTTCCCCATTCTCTATCTGGGACTCCTTCCTTCCCAACATTAATATATCACCATCACAGGCAAACAAAAGACGTACAAAGAAACTTGTTATATTTACTATTTTTGATATCTGAGGACTGATTTTTAAAAATTTCACTGCTTAAATGTACCAATATGCAATGATTCCAAAGCAAGTGCTTAGCAACTCAAAATCACTTCTAATAAAGGCCAAATAAATACATAAAAAGCTCAGAAAAAAAAGGATTTCAGTATTTTTCATATACCTTTGCATTTAAAACAATACAGTTTTGCACACTCCTAGCACAGCTTTGGCATCAAGACCTCGCTGTGTTCACAATAAAATACGGGGTGATCAAACCTCAAAAATCATACTGCCTTTCCTCCCTCTCTTTGGGCTTCTAGAGCTGCAGTCAGTGTGAGTAAAGACCAGAAACACAGAATGCAACTGCATCTTCAGTACGGGTTACGACCCGTGAAAGCTTTACCTACCTCAGCAGCGTTCAGAGGGAATCTCACAATGATTACGTACGCTTTGTTCTCTTGAGCACATTACTAGAGGCAGTCAGATTCCATGGGAAAACATTTTTTTGTGACTCATCTTAATTTGCATTTTACTTAGTCAAACAATAGCAATTATAAGCTTGAGTTCAGTTTTGACATTCAAATTTTCAGACAGGCGTCCTTGCGAGAACAGCCCTCTCTACCTGCTTACGCCCAGGCAGCAAAGGCCAGCGCTCTACCTGCTGACCCTGAGCAGCTTCCCAAAGCGTGCCCACAGAGCTCCGGCAGATCATTTTTCGACGGTTCACTTCAAGCTGTCATCAACTTGACAAGTTGAATGCCAATAAAAAAAGTACTGGAGAAAATTAAGAGCTCAAGTATACATTGCCTGGAAGCTACTTACACTAACATTTTTAATATTAAAGAAAATCTGCTGGTGGCATGAGAGGCAGCAGAGAAACTACTGACGTTAATGGCGTTTGGGGAGAGCAGAGACCAGGCAGCAGCCCCTTCAGTTCTTAGGAGCACCGGGGAGACACACCCCTGCCCAGAGGAACAGCTACCACCGACAGACCTAACTGCAGAGCATCCGTAGAGCACAACTGAAAAGTCACCACAATTTCTCAAAAATCATACCATAACAATGATTTTTGCGCCAGAGAATTACTGAAGAGCAATTAAAATTAAGAATGGTTTGTGGTAGATGAAGTCTTCCATGATTTACTCCCTTTCCACCTGAAAGCGGCAACGTAGCATTTGAGGACAAGGCCCCTGCTCTCTCCAGGGAGGTTACGATGACTTAGGGATTCTTGCAGAAGAGCCATCTGGATTATTTATAGTACCTCTAGACAGGGTAATGAAATCATTCACACAGGCACCTCATCACATCCAAACGCTTAACTGCTGTTTTAGCAGGAAATATTAGATTGAAGCGATTCAAAGTCAAATGTTAGAGAGTATACCGAATTACACGTATAGAAAATTATATCCAAACTGCCATCATGGATCATGCTTAATCAGTCCTTAAATGCGTAAAGACGGAAGTAAGTGAACACAAGTTACTAATGTGAAGTAGAAGTGCGTTATTATTGTATCTTCACTTACGTATGCAGACAAGCCTTTGGTTTTATAGCATTAAAACACTTCCTCCCACTCATCTTTTATGTACATGGGTTAGTTTCAATATTCTTTGAGACCCATCTTTTCCTATAAAGACTAAAAAGACTGAGCCAGCCCCTGCTTACAGCCATCAGCACTACTGTACATTTCACGTGCTGGACTACCTCAGGTTCTCGGTGGAGCTCAGTGTAAACACAGAAGGATGAATCAGAACTAACAAGCTACCAAGTCTTCTATTTTTTTTTTTTAAATATAAGGAGAGATCCAGCCAATAAGCCAGTCACCTACAATGTCACCTACTGTGTACACAAATGCTTTGGAAATAGTATTTCCTTGTTGCTACAGGTCAAGGACTCCATCTGAGGTTTTTCCTGAAACTCTCCTCTTCCGGCTGCAAAACCAGCCCAAGTCGTGCAGCTGCCACGGCGGGATTTATCACAGCAGGTACCACCGGGCAAAGCACCTCTCCAGGCTCCGTGTTCCATTCCTGCATTGCCATTGCTGCCGTCACCGCTGCAGCGGAGGAAAATCTGAGAAAGCCTACAAGCTGTAGTGACCGGTGGTAATCTGAGATAACAACATATTTTCAGACAGATTACTCAACTGCTTTGTTGTAATAATGCGGAGAACAACTAAGGGGACAGGTGTTTTAACGCAATTTTTCCGTCATGGGTGGGCTGCTTTCTAAAAGGTGCTAATGTAGAGTCTCCCTTTCGACTGACTGCTTGCAGGGACACTTTGCCACCAGGTTTCCTCATTAACCGCTTACTTACAGAAGAACCAAGGCAACAATACATTTAAGACATCTTTGGGCAGTTAAGCACCTGGAATTCAGCACCACACGGGAAATCCACCTGTACCCCAAAATCTGCTAAATTCCACCGTGAAGACGCCAGCCCGACACATTCCGACACACCAGCCAGTCATCAAGTGGTGTTCACAGCTATCGTACCGAGGCACTGCGTTCAGAGTTTAGGAAATAAAACCTGTTTGCCTTCCAGTGTACATGAACCACGAACAGTTTCTTTTATGTACTCCAGAAATACCTACCGGTCTGAATAGGTTTGCCTGTTCAGAAATGCTTCCAAACTCTGCACGTGCACTCTTGCTACTAAACCTGACGACAGTCTGCTTGAACGCTCAAAAACCACAGTGATGCAGACGAAGAACTAATTACCAAAATCACTAATCACTAAATGCACAAGTTCCCTAGAGCAAGAGCCACCATCTATCCGCTGACTTCTTAACTAAGACGTCGACTATTTTTAACTTTGAGAATTGAAATAAACCTTCCTAGCAAACTCAGAAAGCAACAAACGCCATGTGATCCAGACGAGAATTTGCCAAGCAGCGCAGAATTACACTATGGCCACGGCAGCAAAATAAATACAGCCTTCAATAGTCAAGGTATGCGACGTGACGTTACGAGACGAGATAAAGCGCCTGTCACACACCCACCCCCTAAACAATTAAGCAAAATCCTGAGTTGAGCCCTAAGAGCTTTTAGGGAACAACCATGTCTTGACACTTAGTTGTCCCAAACAGACTTTCTTTCACTTTAAATTACCCAAGCCTTGCTTAAGAGCATCTTTTTACGTCTTGTAGTTCAGGCTGCCATTTTTAGGGTGACGTTTCAACACTGATGAGGAAGTACATGGCAGTGTACTTACACCTAGCACTAAGATTTACGCTGTTTTCTCCTGCCCTTGGTGAACACCTGTATGGCCAAACGTTTAAGGGATTTCCATCAAGCACAAAAAGCCAGATCCAACTCAAACCCCCCCAAAAAAAAGATTTTCTGTTTTCCAGATGCGTGGTAGGTATCTGCACGTGTTACACCAGCGGGTACCGCAAGAAAGAGCAGAGGCATGAATTCTCCTAAATTGCCAGAGTCAGTCACCAAGAAGGTTAGAAGCTGCTGACCTGAACTCTTCCTCTGCAAAAGAAGACGGCGTTCAGGAGAAGAAAAACAAAACTCTCTGATAAACCTAGGGAGAAAGGATGTTAGGTACAAGGCCCGTCTCACAGCGTAGATGAAACAGAAAGAGGAAAGCCTAGGAAAATGCACGGCTCTCCTTCATGATGTCGAAGGAACTCCCGTAGCCAGGAGCCGTGCACCGATGAAGGGCTAAAGCCAGCTTTGCCAGAAGCCCAGCGGCTCCCTCACAAACGAGGGAAGGACAGCTTTGTTGGGTGAGAAAACAGACCCCACCCACAAGTGTAATGATTTCTGCTAAGCCACATCAATAGCGGTGAAGATACCGCGCAGGGACGGCAACCCCACCTCCCTCAGGCGCGCAGGGGGGCTGGGGATTAACCAGAGATGGAAGGAGCCAGGTGGGCTCCGGCTGGCAGAGGGTGGGGGGGCCGAGCTGCCAAGGCAGCCCCCAGGGGAGGGAAAGAGAGGGTCCCTCGGGGTCACCCCCAGCTGCTGCGCTCACCTGCGGAGAGAAACCCAACCATTCCCCCCCGCAGCAGGGGCCGGGCCGGCGCGGGGTGTGCCCAGGGCCGGCCCTCCCAGGGGTCCACGTCGAGAGCGAGGAGGAGGAAGGGCTGGGGGGGGGGACACACAGGGGGTCCCTGGGGACGCCAGAGGGGCAGACGCGGCCAAGGGCTTCGAGGCGAGGCAGAGCCGGGGGGCGGCCCCCGGGGCAGGGCAGGGCTGCGGGGCGGGGGGCTCCGCCTGGGGGGGGCCCGGGGCGGCGGGGGGGGGAGCCGGGGGAGGCACTGACCGATGGTGGAGATGAAGGTGGTGTTGAAGGCATCGTCGGAGAAGCGGAAGAGCACGCAGGTCTTGCCGACCCCCGAGTCCCCGATGAGCAGCAGCTTGAAGAGCAGGTCGTAGGTTTTCTTCGCCATGGGGAGGCGCGGCGGCCGCCGCCGCCCGCTCCGACCCCCTGCCCGCCGCCGCCGCCGCCGCCCTCCTTCACCGGGCGCCCCCGCCGCGGGTCCGCCCGCCCACCCCGGCCGGCAGCACCGGCCGCGCCGTTCGCGAGGGCGGCGGCGAAAGAGGAGGAGGAAGAGGAGGAGGGGGCCCACAAAATGGCTTCCTGTCGCGGGGCGGCCCCGGCGCCTGGCGCGCTCCCCGCGCCGCCACGGGCCCGCTGCTCCTCACGGGGAGGCGGCGGCGCCTGCCCTCATAACCCCGCGGCCCGGCCCGGCCCGGCTCGGCTCGGCGCGGCCCGGTTCCCCCGGACGGCGGCGGCGGCGACGGCTCCTCCTCACAGGCGCTGCCGAGGCTGCGCGCGCCGCTCGGTAACCGCGCAAGGCCTCCGGGCGGGGGCGCGCGCCCTGACGTCAGCACGCACGCACGCACGCACGCGCCCCCGCCCCTGGCTGCGAGCGGGGAGGGCGGGCGGGCGGCGCGCGCGCTCCCCCGCAGAACGCCGGCGTGGTGACGCCACCCGCGCTGGCGGCCGCGCGCCGGGGCGGGGCCTGAGGGGGGGCGGTGGCGGTGGCGGCGGCCCCGCCTTCCCGCCCTTGCGCCGGCCGACCGGCCGCCGGCCGAAGTCCCGCCCCCCGCGCCGCGCTCGCCGCGTTCCCATTGGGTACGCCGGCCTGTCAGTCTCTCCCCCTCCCCGGGGTGACGTCACGGGGGGCGCCCCCTGGCGGCGGGCGGCGTGGGGGTGCCGGGCCCTGGCAGGGACCCCGCGCCCTCGCGGCGACCCCGGTCCGGCCCCGGCGCCCTCCGCCCGGGTCAGCCTTTCCGCAGTGTCCCCCGGCCCCGCCAGCCCCCGCCGCGGCCCCCAGCCCTCTCAGCGTCCCTCCATGGCAGCCGGCGGCGTCGCCAGGGCCGGGACCCGCCAGGCCCCGGCCGAGCCTCACGGGGCCGCCTGCGGCGCAGGCTGCGACCACCGGGCCTGGCCCGCAGGGCCTGCGCCCTGGGCACCCCCGGGGGAAGGCAAGGGGCGGCCAGCACGGCCCTGCGGCCACCAGCCGAGAGCCGGTCTGGGCCCAGGACGGTCACCGTCATGGCGAGGGGACATGGGGACATCCCGGGGGGGACATCCCGGGGGGGACATCCCGGGGAGCCTCGGGCAGGCTCTGCCAGAAACAGGGAGTGAGAACCAGACAGACCGAGGGGCTGGAAGGGGGTGACCGGGGGACTCGGCCGCCGCGGGGGGCCCCGGGTGCCTCCTGCACGGGGTGTGTTCGCAGTGGACGCCGGCGGCTGCGGAGTGAGGGTAATTCCTGGTGGCTGCCGGCCACAGCTCCCGCTCTCACCGGGCTGGAGAGTGAACCCCCCCAAGAGCCAAGCTGCAGAGGCACCGCTGAAGCCACGCGAAATGCCCCGTCACAGGGGGCTGCTAGAGACCCCCTTGCTTCGACCTGGGGAGGAGCAGCCCTTTCCAAACACGTTCGAACCCGGGCCGTCGCGCAGTGCGATCCAGCGCGCTGCCAGTTGCAGTTCGCTTACGTCATTAATTATTCTGCGATCAGTACTTTCCCACTCTTTGCAGGATGAGTTACCTCAAAAGGTTTAATACCGGCCGCATCCCTCCCACCCGGCCCCTCCCAAAGGACGGCTTAGCACTCTCTGAAGACAGACACTCGGGTTTCTTTCCTTTGTATTTTGATTTCTCAGCCTTCTCAGCGGTGAGTGGGGTACGAGCCTCTGTCTCAAGAAACCTTGAACTCTCGCAGCGGGCCCTCACCAGGAGCTGACACAGCAGATAGGGCAGGAGTTTGCGGCTTCACAAAGAAGGTTTATTTTTAGCGCTTTGCTAGATCAGTTTAAGGGCACCGTACAAAACGCTTCCTCTCTACGGCTGAGCAGATAAGGAGAAAAACGCCAGCATCCATGGAGAGCTCCGCAGCGAAGGCACTGCCACAGACACCGGCTGGGGACCACGGGCAGGCGGCTTCCAGTCGGTCCCCAAAGGTTTATCAGCAGAAGCGCATCGCTAGATGTTTGCACCGATGTTTACAATAACCTTTTGTCCTAGAGAGTTTGTTAATGGACTTCAAAGAAGTTTATCTTTTAGGATCCTAGAGAGGAAGCAATAGGAAGTCTCGCATATCCCACTGCAAACAGGACGGAGTCTTTTCCGTCTGACGTCTAAGACCGGCCCTGATGTCAAACATTACCCCCCGAGGGAGCCGGTCCTGCAGGAGACACGGCGCCAAGGACAAGGACACCCTTGCTCTTGGTTGCTCAGTGAGTCCCAGTCAGGAGACTGTTACTGCAGGGCTGGGAGATTTGGGGATGTCCAGGGAGAGGCGGAACGGATCTCACAGCTCTCCCCGCCACATCCTCCCAAGGATCTTCTGTCCTGGTCTCAAAAGGGCACTGATCTGATGCGAGGAGGGGTCATTACCAAATTGGGAGGAATGCAGTGGAAGGGAAGAGCCAGCAGGACCCGGCAGCCTCTTCCCGGCTGTCGGAGCCCGCTTGCCAGGAACAGCTGAGCCGTGGGGGTTGCAACACCGCGCCACATGGCCTCCAGATCTCGCCATGGGGAGGGGAAAAGTGAATCACAAGCAAGTTGTGCAACAGTATTTAAGTTTGGGGAGGTTTGCTTGAGGAGAGCAGCGACATGCTAGGCTCGCTGGTTACTCAAATCCGCTCACAAAGCAGGGCCCAGCCCTTGGTGTGCACAGGGATGGAAAAGATCTTTGTCATCCAGGAGGCACCAGCAGCCCCACCGCGCAGCAAACAAGCAGCTTTGTTTTCTCCAACTCCTCCCCCAGCCAAGGCAGGGACAGGGGCTCCGCTGCTCGGCCACAGGCACGGGTCAGGCCAGCTGAGGAGGTTCTGGTCCCACCATTTCTGGTTCCTCACGTTGAGGGATGATCTCCTGTGGAGCCCTCCGGCACAGACCCTCCCAGCCCTCAGTCACCTGCAGCTCCCACCACTTCAGGAACGGCTGGAACTCAAAACTTGTGCAGGGACGAGAGCCCTGACGGAGCTGGCGGTAACAGCCCCAGGTGCTCAGCATGTGGAGAGGAACAGAAGAGGGGTTGAAGTTGCTCTGCCTGCTGCCGTACGACACCGTCCCCTTAGCAGCGGTGACCGCAGCGTGGTCCGTGCTGCGAGTGCCCTGGGCACCAGACCAGGAGCTCTGAACTCCAGCCACCCCTCCAGCTGTGGCAGTGCCCAGCTGCCTTTTTGATTTTGCTGTTGTTGTCATCGAGGCAGGGGAACTCAAAGTAAATAAATACCAAACCATACCCAGGAGCTGGGTGAATTCTTTCAGACACCCCTGGAGAACCCAATGTAAGAAACAAGCTTTGTTGGAAAGACAAATTCCTGAGGAGGGGAAGTAAAAGCGATGCAGGGAGGGTCCCCCGCGCTGCTTTTCTCGTTTGCAGATACTTGCATACGTGGTGGCGGGTGTCACCAGGCTTCCCAGACGCCCTCCTGCCCCCCGCTGATTCGCACAGCCGGACCGAGCAGCTTCCGATAAGGCCATTTTGCCCGTGGCAGGACGGGCCGGCGTTTGGAGTGGCTCCTACCACCGCTGCTGGCAGGGTTGCGCTTTCACCACCCTGGATCGCACGTCCCTGCCTCTTACCCTGTCTGGCTCCCAGGCAGGGCTGTAGTGGACAGCCAGAGAATAAGAGGAACAAGAAAGGCAGCTCCATGTCCCTGAAACGGGGACCCTCTCCCCCGTTTTCTGTTCCAGCTGGCACCACCCCATCGGGAGCAGAAGGACTTGGTCAGCATTTCCAGGCAGCAGGGAGGACGCAAAGGTCACGCAGAGCCCAGCGCGCCTTTGGCAGAAGGCTCGGTGTGCCGGGCATGTCTCTTATTTCTGCACAGTCACCTCAGCTTGGCTTCTGGCGAGGCAGTGCCAGCACGGGCGGCTCAGCAGGGCTCTGCCCAGCGGCGGGCAGCACGCTTGGACGCCTCCAAGGAGCCTTCTGCCCTCGCCGCTGCCCAGTCCGGCTCTGCGCAATGTGACGGGGCAGACCTCGGCCGTGCGCTCGCAGGGGCTCCTTCCCTGGGTTTAATGCTTAAGGACCTCGGTCTTCCCCTGCCTCTGTCCCCCCCAGGACAGCCACCCCCCTCCAAGAGGTTCAGCCCCTCCGTCTGCTGCCAAAAGTTTCTGCCCTCCGGTCGTAGCATCACTCAGTTATGCTGGGTCATGATCCCACGCTGCCGGCGAGCGGGGGAAGAAGCTCCGCATTGTTGTCGTCAGTGCTTTGCAGAGCCAGTCACCGCCTTGTTTTCTAAGGTTTTTCACCAGGGAGCAGAGCAGCGATCAGAACAAGGGACTGAGAAGCGGCGATTGCCGGCTCGCCGCTGCTGCTGAATGGTGCTTTGACCTCCGGCAAGCGGCAGCCCCGCTTCCCCCCGGCACCCGGGGACTCGCCGCGTACCTGGCGCAGAGGCAGCGTCGCCTCCAATTCCTTATTCTTTGTGGAGCAGCTTGAGGTCACTGAATGAGGGGCTCCCCAGAAGCACGTTAATGATAAATAAGTAGTTACCTACAAAGGAAGATGAAGCGTTAGTCGCTGGATCCCTGTAGAAAAGGGCCTGCCCCCCACGCACGGGGGATTTATTCTGCTTACGAGGGGGTTTGGAGGGATCTTGGGATGAGCGTGGGAACACCCCAGTGTATTTGTTGAGCGCTGTACAACCGGAGCTCTGCCTCGTTCAATTACATCTTGCCAGCAGATTATTAAATCCTTTAATCTCTGAGCAATGATGCTGATCTAGTTGCCTTACAGACATTGCTCACACCACATCTGTCGAAAACCCGGATCCAAGATAAAAGCCTGGAGCCTCCCACGTGGTTGCCAGCCGTCCCTGTTCCCCCTCCCTCAGCTCCCATGGGACGACGGCAGAGATGGGAAGAAGGGCGGTGGGGCACAGCCCGGGGCTGCGGGACCTCGGCAAGCGGCTGCGGAGTTCCCCCAGGTGACGCAGGAGTCGGGGCAGAGCTGGGACGCAGCTCGGGGGCCGCAGACAAGGGGCATCGGGCACGCGTAGGCTCCCAGCCTGCAGCCCCCGAAGCCGGGCAGGGCTGCAGCTCCTTCCAGCCCCCTGTTAGCGTGGCCGGTGATCGGCGAAGTGGCACAAGATACCGCTAAGCCATCCATGTCCCAACAGGATTCGTTCTCCGGGGCCACGTCAGAGGGTCTTCTCCTCGAGGGCAGCCCCAAGGGCCTGCAGGAGAGGCAGCACTTTGCATTAGCTTTTAGTCCTCGTCTCCCGTTCGTCAGGAGATGCAGCTCGTCGCTCACCCCGCTGTTTTAAGCGTCTGGGGGTCATTTGAAAAATGGGCAGTTGCCTTTAACAACATGCCTGTGGATGGGAAGATGTTGGAGCTCTGTGCCCTGAGCTGGCTCCTGTATCGCCGCTGCCATCTAATTATAGAGGAGTCAGCTGCCGGCAAACTGATCCATCCTAAATCCAGGCTTAGTATGAGCTGCGCTTGCCCCTCCAACACCCTTCGATATGGGGTGAATCTTGCACCGCAGCGATTCCCTCGCTGCCTTCCCAGGTGGCTGTGGGAGCTCCCCTTTCCCTGCCCTCCCGTGCCGTGGCCAGGCAGTCTCTGCTGCTCTACGAACGCTCAGGTTGTGAACCAAAAAGGCCAGAAAACCTCTGATCTCAGCCCGAGGGGTGGCTGGAGCCTGAGGCCATGGCCCGTCGGCACCAGGGACGCTCACAGCAGCCACCCGCAGTCCCCCTCAGCAGAGCTCACCTTCCCCTGGCTCCCCCAGCCCGCCCTGCGCCAGCCTCGGCTTGCGCCGCCTCTTTCCATAGGTGCTCCTTTCCATAGGTGGTGTGGCCGGGAGGTGGAAGCAGCCTGGTCCTGCCCGCAGGATGCATAGGGGACAACCAGGAGCCGTTTCTTCCTCCAAGCCCTGTCCGGGGAACCTGGCTTGCTGGGTGTGGGCTGCCTGGGGAGAGAAGGAGGCGTTTGCAGCGTGGGTCAGCGGGATTTAGCAGGAGCTGGAGGCTCATTCCCAGATATCTTTTGCAGAAGCGGCGTGGTAGGACACATCTCTCAAGTCAGAGAAACAGAAAGGTGTCCCATGCCAAGAGGGGAGATGTGCCAGGGTGGCAGCAAGGGGACCCCAGCGCGGGGTGGCCTTTGCTCTCGGAGAGGCTACAGTGGGCGGCCGGAGCAGCTCCGGGTCCTGAGGAGAAGAGAGCAGGCGGCTCTTGGGCAAACGGCCGAGCTCCCCCCAGCTCCGGCTGCTTGGCGGTGCTCAGCCGGGGACGCTGGGAGGCAGCTCGCTCCGGGATTGGGGACAGGCGGCTCCTCGGGCACCCTCCACGCTCCCTGGCAGTGCCGGGAAGAGAGGAGCGGCCAGAGAGACTCTGGTGCTTCACAAGCTCCCCCGCCAGTGACCCGGCACCTGGAAATGGGGACAGCACGAGGGAAGCCGGGAGCGTGTGGCGGGCGAGGAGTGGCAAGAGCAGACGGGGATATAGCTGAACTGTACCACAAAACTGCTGCGGAGGAGGGAAATGGGGAAATAAATCCGGTGGATCTCTGGGAATGCTGGGGAGCTGGTTTTGGGGGAAAGCAGCCAAATGCCTGCCGGAGCCCCAGGCACTTTTTCCCCCTGTAGAAGGCAAGAGAAGAAAGCTGAAAGTGAGAAAGGCCATTGGTGGGGGGCAAGCGAGAGGATCCAGCCTCTCAGCTGCTGCCCGAGCTGGGGACAGCATCACGCAGGGCCGTATCCTTTCCCCATCAGGGAGGACAGGCTTTTCTCCAGGGCTGATCCGGCCCACGCCAATACCAGCTAGTCAAACCTCAAGAAACAGCCTAAGGAATGTCAGGCCAGTGCTGCCAGCATGGAGACCGTTGTCCCTGCTGCCATCCGTCTGTATGTGTCCCTGCAGCAGCATCCGCAGAGGGTTGAGGTCCCCCCTGGGGACGGTGGTGCCTCCTGGGACCCCGCCAGCTACGGCAGGACTCTGCCTAGAGGATGCTCCTCGAGCCCCAGTGCCATTTTTCTGGCGGCAGCTGGGGTAGGAGGGTTTCGGCACCCTGGGAGTGCTCCCGCTGCAGCCTTGGTTTAAGCAAAGCGAAAGCGTGACAGGGCTGGGCAGTGGCAGCGAGCTGCGCTGAATGGCACCGGGACCTGGGAATGAGGGACCGTGAGGATGATGAGGAGCCGAGCGGGAGGAGCTGGAGGCCAAGTGCCATCAGCCCCATTCCGCATCCCGGTCCTGGAGACAACCTCGGACAAGGGTTTGGAGAGGAGGGAGCTGGCAGCACTGGCCGGCCCCACGCCGGCTGCAGCAGATGGATGTCGAGCTGGAGGGCTCTCCGTCGCTGCCACCCTCATCAGCACAGCCTCCGGCCTCACTACGAGTGACGGTGGCATGATTTGGCTGGAGCCGCTGCCAGGAACCTGCCTGGCTTGGCAGGGCTTCCCTCCCACTCCCCATTAATTCCTTAATGACTCCGGCCCACGGCTTTGCCCAGTCGGGGCAGCCCAGGACTCCCCAGCCCAGGAGACGCCTCACCCTGGGGGGCTGCCCCGGGACAGAGGGTGCTGGGTGTCCGAACGGCTGGGGGGGATACGGGGCCACGGCCCCCCCAGATCCCCCCGGCCACCCGCGAGGGCTGGGAATTGGCTCATTTGGCGTTTTCCAGCATTCTTGCCAGCGCAGAGCGTCTCCCCGGAGCGGAGCTTGGCTGTGTTTCCGTGGGAGTGTGAGGGGCTCGGGGGGCCGTAGCCCCTTCCCGTCCCACCCCATGCCAACCGCCGGCACCGCCAGGGTGAGGGCAACAGCCGCCAATGCCGGGGTCCCTGCCGCCAGCCACATGGGCAGCCCCCACCTCGCCCCATGGCAGCAC
Source organism: Nipponia nippon (assembly GCF_047370975.1). Taxonomy (NCBI): domain Eukaryota; kingdom Metazoa; phylum Chordata; class Aves; order Pelecaniformes; family Threskiornithidae; genus Nipponia; species Nipponia nippon. The sequence continues at coordinate 126,130,076 of NW_028262358.1, forward strand.
CGGGGACCCGGCACGGGCAGGAATCAGCAGGGTGGGAAGAAACCCAAGGGGACACTGCCCCCAGCATCCCTCTGCTCAGCTCCCCAGCGGGCTGGGGACCACCGGCGGCCAGGACGGGGCAGAGCGAGGGATGGCCAGGGGTGGCTACGGTGTCCCAGGGGTGGCCACAGTGTCCCAGGGTCAGCCACAGTGTCCCAGAGGTGGCTGTGCTCTCCCAGAGACAGCCTTGGTGGCCCAGGGGTGACCATGGTGCTGGCCATGGTGTCTCAGGGGTGGCTCTAGTGTCCCAGAGATGGCTATGATGTCCCAGGGATGGCTGCAGTGTCCTGGGAGTGACCGTGGTGTCCCAGGGATGGCCAGGGTGTCCCAGGGATGGCTGTGGTGTCCCAGGGGTGGCCATGGTACCCAAAGCCAGCCAGATTTCCAAGGGATGGATACGGCCTCTCAGGGGTGTCTGTGTTGTTTCAACAGCAGCCACAATGCCTGAGGGATGGCTGCGATGTCCCGGGGTGGCCATTGGACGTGGGGACACGGGACGGGGAGGAATGGGAAAGCTGAGGCTGCAGGAACCAGGACTGCCCCCAGCCCCACTGCAGCGGCAGCAGCGTTTTGGGGCTGACCCAGGCCCATGGTCAGGCCTGGAATGGCATCCCCCCCCCCCCTCCCCCATGGCACCTGGACTGTGTCCCCTGTCCTGGCCAGCCCAGTGTCACCCCGGGGATGCTCGGCCCCACCCCAGCCACGGCACTGACGCTGGTGCGGTACCCGCAGCGAACGAGGGCGGGGGCAGCATCCCTGGGGGCCACAGAGACCCTCAGACCCTGGGGTCTGGGTGGGAGCGGAGCGGTGCCCCCTCAGCCCGCACAGGGACCTGCTGTGGGGGCCAGCGTGGCCGTGAGTCACTGCACGGCTCCCTTGCCCCGGGACTCATCCTGCACCCCACCCTGTGTCTCAGGACCCAGCAATGCACCCTCGTGGGCACTCAGCCACCCACACACCGTCCTGCGTGGGATGCCACCAGCCACGCCACCGGGACCCCTACCCGGCCAGGGCTGCCCCAGGGTACCCCAACCCACACCCCCTCCTCACACATGGGTGGGATAAAGCCGGTGCCGGGGGTCCCCTGGGGCCCACGGGGTGGCCCCCGTACGCACTCTGTCCCCCCGTGGAGCAAAGGGTGGGGGTGGCGGGGGGCTCAGGGCTCTGCCCTGGCTGCTTTGGGGGCTGCTGTGGGATAGGTGGCCCCGTCCCCTGGGGGGTGGCCCAGGAGGGGCACGGGGAGGGTCCGCCGGCCCCCGGCCCCACCACCCTGGGACAGCCCTGGGTTGCCCTAAAGGTCATCCCCGAGGCCAGGCCAGAGGCCACCGGCCACCAGCAGCACGCCCCGGTCCGGTGCTGACACCTGCGGGCGAGGGACCGTGCCTACATGGCACCCTGCCCTACACGGCACCCTGCCCTCCGTGGCACCGTGTCCCTCCACGTCATTCTGCTCCTGCGTGACATCCCCATGTCACTGTGTCCTACAGGTCACCCCACCCTGACATGTCACACTGTCCCTACCTGTCACCCCGTCCCTACACGTCACCCCACCCTGACATGTCACCCTGTCCCTCTATGTCACTTTGCCCTTATGTCATGCCCTGCCCAAATATCCCCCCCTTCCTGCGCGTCACCCCAGCCGCCACCGCAGCCCGGTCCTGCGGGGGATTTGGGGCAGGGGCACCGCGGCTGGGGGCTACGACGCCCTTGAACCCCTCCGCCCCGGGGACGCCGGGCCAGTGCCCCGGGCAGAGCTGGGCAGCACCAGGGCCCCTGCCCCGTGGCGCAGGGATCTGGGAGGGAGCCGGGACGTGGGGGCTGCAGCAGGGAGGGGACGGCCAGGCCCTGGTGCAGACCCCCGTCCTGCCCTGCGTCGCCCCCGGGGGCTGCGGCAGTGCCATGGGGCAGTGCCGGGCGCTGACGGAGGCCGAGGCGAGGGGGAGCGTGGAGCCAGGGGCACGGCTGCCCCGAGTGCCCGTGGGGAGAAGTGGCATCACAGCCTGGTGGGACCCCCCGCCCACGGGCGTGGGGTACGGTGCTGCCCGGCCCCACTCTGCAGCCTGGTGTGGGGTAAAACCCCGTCCTGCAGTGCCCTGTCCTCCTCCTCCAGCACTGGGAGGGATGGGGGCAGCCCAGGCCCCAGCAGCCACCCCCTCCATAGCCCCCCCATCATCCTCTCCTCCCATTCTTTACCCCCTCCATCTCCCCATCGCCCCCTCCATCCCTCCTCCATCCCCTCTCCATAGTCCCCCCCATCCCCTCCATTGCCCCTCCATCCCTCCTCTACCTCCTCCATCACCCCATCACCCCCTCCCTCCCTCCCCCACCCTCCCCATCATCTCCATCCACCTCCATCCCCCTGCATCGTCCCTCCCAGCCCCCTTCCACCCCCCCCCATGGCTGCTGCATCCCCCCTTCCCCCCTCCGTCCTCCCTCCACTGAAGCTTCCATCCCCCTCCATCCCCTCTCCATCCCCTCTCCATCCCCCTCCATCTCCCTCCACCCTCCCCATCATCTTCTCCACCCCCCGCATCCCCCCTCCATTGTCCCCCCACCCCACTTCCATCTCCCCTCCATCCCTGCTGCATCCTTGTTCCACCCCTCCATCACTGTCGCCTCCTTCGCTGGGGCTGTGCCTTTGGGGAGGGCCTGCCCCCCCCCCCCCAAGCTCCTCCTGGAGACAGAGGACTTGGATTGCACCAGGCAGCCCTGCGTATGGCAGCAAATACCCTAATTAATTAATTATGGGATAATCTCTGGTTCCGGGGAACGGGCGGCTGCTGAGACTCGATTAACCGCAAGAATGTTTAATCTCCCACCGAAGCCCCAGGCTGCCTCTCCCGTAAGGCGCCGGGGATTATTCCCGCTGGGCCGCAAGCGTGCCCATGCAGGGACGCGCCAGCCAGGCCGGGGCTGGCAGAGGGACGGGGACCGGGAGGCCGGGGTTTGCTGCGGTGAGGGGCACGCACAACCCGGGGCAGCCCAGCGACCCTGAAACACCGCAGGGGCGGCCGGCGAGGGTGACGCTGCCCTGGCCCCGCAGGAGATGGGCTGGCGGGGAGATATCCCTGTTCCAGCTGCCAGGCCCCGGGAACGAGCTTTGTCCCTGCCGGAGTGCTGGGGCTGGGCACCTCCCCCTGCCCTCTCCTGCCTCTCCTGTCCTCCATCCTGCACCCGGCGTCCCAGTCCTGCATCCCTTATCCCACACCATGTGCCCTGCACCCTCCGTCCCACATCCCAGTCCCGCATCCAGCATCATGTACCCTGCATCCCATATCCCTGTCCTGAAGCCATATCCCACAGCCTGTACCCTCCTTTGTACATCCCAATCCTGCACCCTACATCCAGCATCATGCACCCTGCATCCTGCATCCCACAAAATTACTCAGCATCCCGCATACAAATCCTGCAACCTGCATCCTGCATCCTGCATCCCAGTCCTGAACCCATATGCCACATCCTGTACTGTCCAGCAGGCATCCCAGTCCTGCATCCTGTATGTCACATCCCGATCCTGCATCCCAGTCCTGCATCCTGTATGTCACATCCCGATCCTGCATCTCACATCCTGCACCCTGCATTCTGCATCCCAGCCCTGCATCCCACATCCCAGTCTTACATCCCAATACTGCATTCTCTATCCTGCATCCCAGTCCTGCATTCTCTATCCTACATCCTGCATCCCCTATCCTACATCCTGCATCCCAGTCCTGCATCCCACATCCTGCACCCTGCATCCTGCATCCCAGCCTGCCATCCCACATACTGCACCCTGCCTCTCACATCCCAGCCCTGCATCCCCATCCCACATCCCACATCCCAGCCCTGCCTCCCCATCCTGCATCCTGCATCCCAGCCCTGTATCCTGCATCCCAGCCCTGCCTCCCCATCCCCATCCTGCATCCCAGCCCTGCATCCCAGCTCTGCATCCCCATCCTGCATCCCAGCCCTGCATCCCCATCCCCATCCCCATCCTGCATCCCAGCCCTGCATCCCAGCTCTGCATCCCCATCCTGCATCCCACCCCTGCATCCCCATCCCGCATCCCGCATCCCAGCCCTGCCTCCCCATCCCCATCCTCATTCCGCATCCCGGCTCTGCCTCCCGCATCCCAGCCCTGCCTCCCCATCCCCATCCCGCATCCCAGCCCTGCCTCCCCATCCCTGTCCCCGTCCCTATCCCGCATCCCAGCCCTGCCTCCCCATCCCCATCCCGCATCCCAGCCCTGCATCCCCATCCCGCATCCCGCATCCCGCATCCCAGCCCTGCCTCCCCATCCCCTTCCCCATCCCCATCCCGCATCCCAGCCCTGCCTCCCCATCCCCGTCCCCGTCCCCGTCCCCGTCCCCGTCCCCGTCCCCCCCGCGCCCCCCCGCCCCGGCGCAGCACAAAGGCGGGACTACAGCTCCCGGCGTGCCCGGGCGGGGGCCGGCAGCGCTGCCTGCTGCCCGCGTCCCTGCCTGCGCCGCTGCCTGCGCCTGTGCGCAGCCCGGCGGCAGCGAATCAGCCGCGCCGCCCGCCCCGCCGGCAGCCGCCCTGCCCGCCCTGCCCGCCCTGCCCGTCCCCGCACACGGGCGGGGCGCAGCGGCCGCGCTGCCATGAGCGAGCGCCCGGCGGGGCCGCCCCGCCGCCCCCCGGCCCCCCGCAGCCTCCGCCCCGGCCGCGCCCGCGGCCCCCGCCCGGCCCCGGCCCCGCTCCCGGCCCCGCTCCCGGCCCGGGGGATGCTGCGGGGGCGGCGCGGCTGAGCTCCCCCGCCGCCGCCCCGCTCCGCCGCCGCCATGGCCGGGAAGCCCCGCAGCGGCTGCGAGGCGCTGAAGGTGGTGGCCCGCTGCCGGCCCATGAGCAGGAAGGAGGAGGCGGCGGGCTACGAGCGCGTCCTGGAGCTGGACGTGAAGCTGGGGCAGGTGAGCATCCGAAACCCCCGCGCCGCCCCGGGGGAGCTGCCCAAGACCTTCACCTTCGACGCCGTCTACGACGCCAGCTCCAAGCAGGCGGACCTCTACGACGAGACCGTCCGGCCGCTGATCGACTCCGTGCTGCAGGGCTTCAACGGCACCATCTTCGCCTACGGCCAGACCGGGACGGGCAAGACCTACACCATGCAGGGGGCCTGGGCGGAGCCGGAGAAGCGGGGCATCATCCCCATGTCCTTCGAGCACATCTTCACCCACATCTCCCGCTCGCAGAACCAGCAGTACCTGGTGAGGGCCTCGTACCTGGAGATCTACCAGGAGGAGATCAGGGACCTCCTCGCCAAGGACCAGAGCAAGAAGCTGGAGCTGAAGGAGAACCCCGAGACGGGGGTCTACATCAAGGACCTCTCCTCCTTCGTGACCAAGAACGTCAAGGAGATCGAGCACGTGATGAACCTGGGGAGCCAGACGCGGTCCGTGGGCAGCACCAACATGAACGAGCACAGCTCCCGCTCCCACGCCATCTTCCTCATCACCATCGAGTGCAGCGAGACGGGGCCGGACGGCGAGGAGCACATCCGCGTGGGCAAGCTCAACCTGGTGGACCTGGCCGGCAGTGAGCGCCAGAGCAAAATGGGGGCCCACGGAGAGCGCCCCAAGGAAGCCTCCAAGATCAACCTCTCCCTCTCCGCCCTGGGCAACGTCATCTCCGCCCTCGTGGATGGCAAGAGCACGCACATCCCCTACCGGGACTCCAAGCTGACCCGCCTGCTGCAGGACTCCCTCGGGGGCAACGCCAAGACAATCATGGTGGCCACCTTGGGCCCGGCCTCTCACAGCTACGACGAGAGCCTCTCCACCCTCAGGTTCGCCAACAGGGCCAAGAACATCAAGAACAAGCCCCGGGTGAACGAGGACCCCAAGGACACCTTGCTGCGGGAGTTTCAGGAGGAGATCGTCCGGCTGAAAGCCCAGCTGGAGAAACGTGGCATGTTGGGGAAGAAGAGGAGAAGGAGCAGCCGGAGGAAGAAAGCGGTGGATGGAGAAAGCGCCACGGAGAACGAAGGGGAGGACGACAACGAGGACGGCCTGGAGAAGAACATGGAGAATTACTTGAAGGAGCAGAAGGAGAGGCTGGAAGAGGAGAAGGCCGCTATCCAGGATGACCACAGCCTGGTGAGCGAGGAGAAGCAGAAGCTGCTGCAGGAGAAGGAGAAGATGATAGAGGATCTGCGGAAGGAGCAGGAGGCCACGGAGCTGCTGGCCACCAAGTACAAGGTACGTGTTGCCACGCGCCGTTGCGAGCGGCGGTGGGGGAAGACCTGCTTTGCCTCCAGCCCCTCGTGGGGTGCCCGCGAAGGTGGCCAAGCAAGGTGGCCAAGCAAGGTGGCCAAGGGCAGCCCCGTGCTCCTGTGTAGCGTTGGGCTGGGGTTGCCCTCAGATATGGACCCGCCTGGGGACCTTGTGTGGGAGCTCCTGGGACGCGGGGTGGGAAGGGCCCCGGGGGAGTGGATCACTGGTGGCACGAGTTTGCTGTGCTCAGCTCTCGTCCCCCTCGGCACAACAAAGCATCTTGCGGCGGGGGCGGGGGGAGCGATGCTGCGGATTCGTCCCCGGTGGCCCCGGGAACACGCCCAGGGCTGGGACTGGGGACGCGGCGGCAGGGACAGGCAGGGCTGTGCGCCCGCAGGCAGGGCCTGGCAGCTCTGCAGGGACCCCTGTCCCCCCTCCCCGCCTCAAATCCTTCCTGGCACCCCCGAGCCGCGGCGGGGTGGGTGGGTGCCCGTTCCTGGCACCCTCCAGGCGTTGCACGCCGCCGGCTCAGGGATGTGTGGGGATGCGGGGCTGAGTGCGAGAGGGGCCACGGCAGCCCCAGCCCCAGGTGGCCGTGCCGGGGGTCCGGGGCTGCTCCACTGTCCCCCCCCAGCCCTGCTCCCGTCCCCGGTGAGGCTGGGGGATCCTGACCCCCTCCCACCTGCCCGCGGCTGCTGCGGGGCCGGGACCACAGACACGGCAGTGGGGAAGGAGCCCCCGCACCCTGACCCGCCGCGTCACGCTCTGGCACAGCCCCTCCGTCACCGCACTGGCCCGGATGTGGTGGCCAGGCTGGAGACCTAGCACGGAGCCCTCCAGGCGGGGCCATGCCCCGGGTGTCAGTCCCTGCCTGGGAATTCAGGGGCTGAGCAGGAGGATGCTCTCGTACCCTCCTCCATGGCCAGAGCCGTGTTTGTCGCAGCCCCAGGGACACATGGCCGTGCCCAGGGATGCATGGCAGCATCCAGGGACGCACGGCCATGCCCAAGGATGCACGGTCATGCCCAGGGATGCGTGGCCATGCCTGGATGCCTGCGCAGAGACCCATGGGCTCATGCTGGGACGTGCTGCCAGGGCAGAGCCGTGGGGGGGACACCGGTCGCCGGCTGGCATGACGGATGTCCCATGACGGGTGTCCCGGCAGAGCGGGACGCTCTGCATGGAGGTGGGCTCCTCACGGCCGGTGCCCACCGCCGCGGTGGAGTGCAGGTTGTTGCTGGCAGCCGTCCCGCACGGTCTCCTCATCCGGCACGGTGCAGCAGGGCTGGCTCGGGGCCACCGCCGGTCCTGTAACTGCTGAGTAACAAGGCAGGGCCAGAGGCGAGATGACGCCGCATCCCCTTCGGTGGCCTTCAGAGCCGCTCCACACACCGGGACCCTCCAGCCGCGGGGGTACAGTACAGTCACGCCAGCAAGGTATCGCCCCAGGGGGCAAAAATCCCCCCCTCTGCCAGCGATGGAGGGGCAGAGCCTGCCGCGACACTCACCCCACCGGGCACTGCCAGGGACCTGCCCAGGGGGACGTGCGGGGGGCACTGGGTGGCTTCCCGGTGCCCATGGGCAGCTCTGCCACGCAGTGGGGCCAGGCAGGGAGGCAGCGGCGTGAAAAGAGCCCTGTGTCCCGCTCACACGTTTAACGGCTCCATGGCGAAAGCAGCCGTAGTGACTGGGCGGACACGGGGTGCCCCGCACACGCGCGGGTGACACGCTGAACCCCATCTTGCCATCACGCTCATGGCCGTGGCACAGCCAGGGCCCGGCCCCACCATCCGGCTGGGACGCATGGGCAGCATTGAGCTCGGAGAGGCGGGGGCCAGCCTGCCCCAGCAGATGTGCATTTCGGTGCCCAGATGTGCACCTCGGCGCCCAGATGTGCACCTCGGCGCCCAGGCCGCGGGGGAGCCTCTGCCCCTGGGGGCGGCTGCTCCAGGCCCCTCGCCCGACGGCTCTGCCGGGTGCCGAGGCCGGGGTCAGCGGGTGAGAAAGTGCCGGGGAAGTTATTTGGGTGCCGGAAATGATTTCCCATGAGAGGCTTAGCGCTCAATCTATCCCACGCGCTAAAGAAGATTGGGAGTCATCTTTGTTAGAGGGAATAAATGCTTTGGCAGGGAGAAAACAGCAGCACTAAGAAACCCCTTAATCCCGCGGCGAAGGCAGTAGCCAGCGGTGAACCCCGCGGGGAGGGGTGGCAGCGCGATGCCCTGGCTGACCATCTTCCCAGTGCCCGCCTGGTCCCCCGGTCCCCTCCCAGGTCCCCCCCAGTCCTGATGGGGCAGGACGCGCCCCGGCAGGGCACGGGGGATGCTGGCCAGCACGGGGTGCAACTGGGACCAGCTGAGAAGCGGCTTTGGAGGAGGAGGCGTGAGGGGCGAGGGGCCCGTAGAGCCCCAGTGCCCCCAGCCCGGCTGCCGCGCCGGGCCAGGAAGGGGAAAACAGGGGAAATAGAGCATCGCCCCAGATGGCGGTCAGTGTGAACGGGGGGCTGCAGCTTGCCTGAGCCCCCACCTCCGTGCCCAGGGCGGTGCTGGGGTACGGCCAGGGGGCACAGCACCCCCGGGAGAGCCCTGCCCAGCGCCAAGCGGTGGCGGCACCAACGAATGCCACGTGTGCCCCCCCAGTGCCAGCGTCCCCTCTTGGCGCGGCGTCAGGGCCTCCTGCCTGGCAGCGCCTTGGCTATGGCAGCGGGGGGGTCCCGGGGGTCCGGGCACGGTAGGGGGCAGGGAGGGAGCTTTGCATTCGGGGCTCTCAACTCAGGGGGTGCAGAGGGTCCCCAAGCAGGCTCGCCCGCGGGTGAGGGCAGGTGCGTGCCGGCACGGTGGCAGTCGGCGGCTGGCGGGGACGCCCCGGGGACGGCGGCGGGCGGTGCTGCTGCTGGCGCTGTCTGGGAGATTAATTTTTAAAGCCGTGTGCGGTGGCGTGGTGGCATGGGGACGTCTGGATCCATCCCTGCTCGTGCCCCTGAGCCGCAGCCGCAGGGTCACAGGGTGCCCACCCCCGGCGCCAGCTGCGCTGTCCCACTGACACCCCGACACGGTGACACGGCTACGGGTGTGCACGCACCCTGGGCACAGGTGCACACACATCTTGCAGGGGTGTGCATACGCCCGCTGTGTAGTGTGCTCACCTCATGCACGGGTGTGCACAGACACCCAGCGCTTGTACACACACCAGCACGCGTATCCGTGTATCCGACGTGTGTGCCCACAGGCGGCTCGTGTGTGCCCACCCCTGTGCCTGTGCACACCCATGGGCATGCATGAGTGGGCACACATGAGTGTGCTAATGCGTGTGTGCATGGGCATGCAGGGATGCGTGTGCATGAGTGAACTCACGGGTGTGCGCAGGGCTGCACACAGGCGTGTGCGTGCATGGGGTAAAGGAGAGCGTGCATGTGTGGGAGCATAAACATCTGCACGCTCGGGCCTGCAGTAGAAATGTGCGTGCGCACGTGCGTGTGTACGAGTGTGAGTGTGTGCACAGGGGTGTGACTGTGGCGTGTGCACACGTGGGTGTGCGCACGTGCACTGATAGGTGCGTGTGAGCGAGTGCAGCCGTGGCGCAGGGGAGCCCCTTTCCCCCCGGGAGGCAGTGGGAGATGCAGCCAGGGTGGGTCCCCGCTGCTGGCAGCTGCTGCGCATCCGTGGCGTCCCGCGGGCTCCCGGCTGTGCCGAAGGAAGCGGGACCCGAAACAGCCCAGGCTCGGCACCAGCGGCCCCGCACCACGTCCCTGCGGAGGGGCTCCATCGCTCGCACCCCCGCTCCAGCCCCCGCCGCTGCGCCCGGCGGCGGTGCTGAACCGGCCCCAAGCTCGTGGCGTCCATGCGCAGCCCCCTCCCCATCGGCTGGGCACCGAAGCCTGTGCCGCACCAAAGCTCCCAACTCCCTGAAGCCCAGGGTGGGGACGGGGACCCTGGGCCAGGGGCCAGGGACGGGGGTGACCACCTGGCAGCAAACCCCCTGGGGCCGTGCCCTGACCCCCGCCCCGCTCTGCCCCCCAGGCGATGGAGAGCAAGCTGCTCATCGGCGGCAGGACCATCGTGGACCACACCAACGAGCAGCAGAAGATGCTGGAGCTGAAGCGGCAGGAGATAGCCGAGCAGGTAACGGCGCGGGGGCCTGACCCGGCGTAGGCGGGCGACGGGGGCGTCCCGGGGGGCCGCTTCCCCCTCCCAGCTCTGAGCATTTCCCCCTGTGCTGCAGAAACGCCGGGAGCGGGAGATGCAGCAGGAGATGTTGCTGCGGGACGAGGAGACCATGGAGCTGCGGGAGACTTACACCTCCCTGCAGCAGGAGGTGGAGATCAAAACCAAGAAGCTGAAGAAGGTGAGAGCACGGCAGGCGGGGACAACCGTCCCTCCGGCCGCCGGGGCCCCGGGGCTTGCGCAGCCCCCGAGCCGTGGGGCTGAGGGGCTGCTCCTCTCCCCCAGCTGTACGCCAAGCTGCAGGCCGTGAAGGCGGAGATCCAGGACCAGCACGACGAGTACATCCGCGTGCGCCAGGACCTGGAGGAGGCACAGAACGAGCAGACGCGGGAGCTGAAGCTCAAGTAGGTGGTTGTGCGTCCGCTGCGGCCGGGTGCAGCTGTGCAGGGTGTGCAGGGCAGAATTGGGGTGCACAGAGCAGAGCTGGGGTGTGCAGAGCAAAGCTGGGGTGCACAGAGCAAAGCTGGGGTGTGCAGAGCAGAGCTGGGGTGCACAGAACAGAGCTGGGGTGCACAGAGCAAAGCTGGGGTGTGCAGAGCAGAGCTGGGGTGCACAGAACAGAGCTGGGGTGTGCAGAGCAGAGCTGGGGTGCACAGAGCAGAGCTGGGGTGTGCAGGGCAGAGCTGGAGTGCACAGAGCAGAGCTGGGGTGTGCAGGGCAGAATTGGGGTGCGCAGAGCAGAGCTGGGGTGCACAGAGCAGAGCTGGAGTGCACAGAGCAGAGCTGGGGTGCACAGAGCAGAGCTGGAGTGCGCAGAGCAGAGCTGCGGTTTGCAGACCAGAGCTGGGGTTTGCAGAGCAGAGCTGGGGTGCACAGAGCAGAGCTGGAGTGCGCAGAGCAAAGCTGGGGTGCACAGAGCAGAGCTGGGGTGTGCAGGGCAGAATTGGGGTGCGCAGAGCAAAGCTGGGGTGCACAGAGCAGAGCTGGAGTGCACAGAGCAGAACTGGGGTGCACAGAGCAAAGCTGGGGTGCCCAGAGCAGAGCTGGGGTGTGCAGGGCAGAGCTGGGGTGCACAGAGCAGAGCTGGGGTGTGCAGGGCAGAGCTGGGGTGTGCAGAGCAGAGCTGGGGTGTGCAGGGCAGAGCTGGGGTGCGCAGCTGGAGGGAGCGATACGCCTGCTGACGGGGACAACTGAGCGCTTCCTACCCCGTCAGTGGTGGCAGAAGGCGTAAAACATATTTAACCCTGTTGAGCTGGGTGAGTTGCACGCGAGAGTATAAAAAGTTGCTGAGAAAGGTCCAAAACCAGAAAACACACAGATAGGAACGACAGCACAGCAGCAGTGCGGGCTGCGGCTGCGTTACGGGACGTGGGGCGGTAGCTGGTGCTAAGTGTCCCCCAAGGGCGCCTGGAGACCTGCTCCGGCCCCAGCGCGGTCCTCGGAGGGAGAGCAGCTTCAGGGGGGCTCGGGGGGAGCCCCAGCCCCACCAGAGCCTCCGGCGCGACAGTGGCAGCCGGCAAAGCCGGGCAGTGTTTTCCCTCCGGGAGCCTCCCAGCAGGAGATGCAGCTGCTGGTCCATCACCTTTAGTGGGTTTGGTTTCACTTCAGGCAATAATCTTAGTCAAGATCTATAAAAAAACGCACCCAGACATATATAAGTACCTTAGGATTTTCAAGGTAAAATATTTATACTTTTACCAGAAACAAAATTTCGTCTCAAATTTTGCTACCTTTCTCTTCAAACGTGATTCAAACTTTTCCAAAGCCGGCAGCTCAATGAAGCAACTCATCGACTCGAAACGATTTTCTGCAGCTGCTCAAGTTGCCCCAAAAAAATGTGAAAAAAAAAGATTCCCTTTGGGGTCCATTTTGCGTCATTGAGCTTTCCTTTATTTTCTGGCCGGGCAGCTGGGGGCTCGGAGAGCAGACGGGGCTCCTGCCTGAGTGCCTTTGCCCTCTCTGATGACCGTCTTCCTCTGCCCTCCCTCTCCTGCCTCTCTCGCCTCTCTGTCGGCCGGATCTGTTGCTTCAACCTCTCCATTTCCATCATGTTTCCATCTTCTGGATGTTTTCCCGTTTCCTTGCGTCTCCCTCTCTTCCTGACATCCCTTTCCTCTCCCTTTCCGCCCTGTTTTCTGTCACTTATCACATTAACTCCTTCCTCTCCTGCTCCTTCCCGCCCCCTTGCTCCCGCTCCGTCTCTCTCTCGGCCGGTCACTCGCGCAGGTACTTGATCATCGAGAACTTCATCCCACCAGAGGAGAAGAACAAGATCATGAACCGCCTGTACTTCGACGGTGAGGAGGACCAGTGGAAGTTCCAGCCGCTGGTGCCCACCGGAGGGTACGTCCCTGGCCCCGACCCACGCTCTGCCCCAGCGCTGCCAACCCGCGGGCACGAAGCCTCTGCCTGCAGGGCAGGGATGTCCCCCGGGCTGGGGGGGACAGCAGGGACCCCGGGGTGCTTGCAGGTGCCTACAGGTGGAAATCCTCTCCAAGCCAAGCCCCACCAGGAAGGGCCACCCTTCGCTCGCTGTAGACGAGCTCCGTTCGTCACTGTTTGGATGCATTTTTGGTAGGAATTTATGTTCTCTAATAAATGTTCCTCTCAATTTATTTTTTAGAAACAGCAGCCAAATGAAGAAGCGGCCTACCTCTGCGGTGGGGTACAAGAGACCCATCAGCCAATATGCCCGCGTGGCCATGGCCATGGGATCTCATCCGCGGTACCGGGTAAGTGAGAGGGACTGGTGCGTGCCAGGGGGACAAGAAGTCATTGGATAAATGGGAGGGAGGGAGGGAGGGATGGGTGGGTGGATGGGTGGATGGGTGGATGGATGGATGGATGGGTGGTTGAATGGATGGGTGGATGGATGGGTGGTTGGATAGATGGGTGGATAGATAGGTGGATGGATGGATAGGTGGATGAATGAATGGGTGGATGGATGGATAGATGGGTGGTTGGACAGATGGGTGGTTGGATGGGTGGGTGGATGGATGGGTGGATGGATGGATGGATGGGTGGGTGGTTGGATCGGTGGATGGATGGGTGGTGGGTCGTTGGATGGGTGGTGGGAGAGAAGACGGAGTAAACAAGCTCATGATGATTTGGGATACGTCAGTTCAAGCTCCCAGCTTTATCCTCCCACTTGGCAGGATCGGTGGCTGTGCTCTCAGCTGGTCCTTGAGCTGCTGGCTCACTGGCTCTGGCAGCTCCTGCCATTTGAAAGGACGGGGCCATTCAGCCTTGCCTGCTGGACTCGGCCCCAGGAAAGACCAGAAGAGCCTGAGCAGAGTCAGGAGCCTGGGCTCCAGTTTGGAGCTTGCCCTGTCGCTGGGGCAGCCAGAGGAGGGTCCTGCTCCCTGGCATGCCCGTCAGCTTCTCTCGGCAGTGTGGACTTGCCGGAGCTGGTGCCGTGTTTTGCCACGCGGTGACTCCTTGTGTTGGTTTTCCCTTTGCCCTGTCCTGCTGCAGGCTGAGAACATCATGTTCTTGGAGCTGGACCTCTCCCCTCCAGCCATCTTCGAGTTTGAGCGGAGCAGGGACCCAGCAGAGCAGGACCCCCGGGCTCTCCACCTGGAGAGGCTGATGCACCTGGACAGCCTCCTGGAGCGGCCGGCGGCCTCCCGGGTGAGGAAGTCCCGCTCCTGGTGAGTGCCGGCGGGCGGGGGGGACACGCGGGGGCTGCGGTGCGGCCGGGATGCTCCGTGCGGGGCAGTGCGTGGCCTTGGGGCAGGCGGAGGAGTTGCAGCGGAGCTGCAAGCCCCCCGTTCCTTTTGGGGTTGAAACTGGCCGTCAGTTATTGGGGTGTGACCAGATTTTAAAATATGGCTGATGTTGCTTCAGTAACAGTTGTTGGATAAGTATTAAAAACAGGGTGATGATGTCGTATGTCATCATATACATCTCAGCGCGGGAAAGCCATGGGCCTGTTGGAGCGGGGCCAGAGGAGGCCACCAAAATGGTCAGAGGCTGGAGCAGCTCTGCTGGGGAGAAAGGCTGAGAGAGCTGGGGGGGTTCAGCCTGGAGAGGAGGAGGCTGCGGGCAGAGCTGATTGCGGCCTCTCCGTGCTTAACGGGGGCCGACAAGAAAGGTGGGGACAGGCTTTTTAGCGGGGCCTGCGGCGACAGGACAAGGGGGAACGGTTTTAAACGGAAAGAGGGGAGATTCAGACTGGACAGAAGGAAGAAATTGTTTGTGCTGAGGGCGGTGAGGCACTGGCCCAGGTTGCCCAGAGCGGTGGGAGATGGCCCATCCCTGGACACGTTCAAGGCCAGGTTGGACGGGGCTCTGAGCACCCTGGTCTGGGTGAAGATGTCCCTGCCCATGGCAGGGGTGGGACTGGGTGGCCTTTGGAGGTCCCTGCCCACCCAAACCCTTCTGTGATTTGATGATATACGTATATCCCAGATGATAAGACATAAGGTGTTGCCCTGCCCAACACTGGGTGTTCTTTGGTGCTGCCTGCGTAGCAAATGACTGAGAAAATGGCTGGATTTCGGGGAGAGCGGGAGGCCGCGGAAGGAGAAGGAAACCAGGTTTTCTCTGTTCGTCTCCCCATCCAGGTGCCAGACGCCGCGGTCACTGCCGTCCTCAACCACGCATGTCTCCCTCACCTCCAGCTCCCCGCGCGCCGCCACGATGCCAGCTCAGGAGTGACGTCCTGGACCCGCTCGTCCCCCGCACCGCCTCGCAGCGAGGACTGTGCCCCGCCGACGGCCGAGGAAGGGGCCCCAGCCGGCAGCATCCCCACCGGTCCCAGTTCGTCTTTGTCTTCAGCTACTTTGTGTGCGCGTGTGTTTGTGTGAGACGCTCACGAACAGCCCCGGGGCGAGGGGAGCTGCCCCCTCCTTCCTTCTGCCCCCCCGCCCCGATCTGGATCTGTCACTTTATTTATTTAACGTATTTATTTATGGAGTGGTTGATGCGCGGAATCAGGAGGCGTGCTCAGACTGGAGGACATCCACGGCTGGCAGTGGGCATCACGCCGACCGCTTCTCGGGTACGCTCGGCTCCCACCCACCTCCACGCCGCCGCCGCAGCCCCCGCGCAGGGCTGGGGCACGGGGACACCGCCGGGGTGGGCACCACCGGCGTACTGCTCACCATCGTGCTCTGCAGAGCAGGCAGGAGAGGGCACGTGCCCCTCTCTGGTGGCTTTGGCAGAAGGTGAGAGCAGCCCTGGACTCTGGTGCTGCCTTTGCTTTGCTGGATCCCAGGGAATTTGGCCATTTCTACAAGGATTTGGAGACTTCGTGGTGGCAGCACCTTGCGCTGGGCTTGTCAGAGGCCCAGAGGGACTCTCCAGCCTGCATCAACACTGGTGGCAGCAATGACATCTCATTGACTTCTGGGCATGGCTGTCACTCCAGGAATGCCAGCTCCATCCACAGAGAGGGCTTGCAGGTTAACCAAACCAAGTCAGGTGGCACCGGGACTTTGTTCCACCTGGGCCACGCTCTGGAGGCGGCTGGCCCTGTCCTCTTCAGTTGCCTGACACCCAGCTTGCTCCCATCCCTGACTAAGCGGGTGTTTAACTCCTTACAGCAAGAACGGGAGATGGAAATCTCCGTCCCCTTCCACCCACCCCTCCCAAAGACACACATAGTCTGGGGAGCAACGCTACCTGAATGAAACCAGGGGTGAGAGCGCCCACCATCCTGGCAACTAAAGGCAATGAAGAAATGCAGGATAAGACGGTGATGCCTGGAGGAGTGATGGCAACATCGCTCTCCTCCGGGCTGGGTAATACTGCGTGGAGGTCGCCTCGTAGTGGGGAGAAATGTCCTGGTGATTGCGTGGGTCGTGGAGGGATGGACGTGAAACGGGTAATGGGTAAGAGGGGGCGAGCCGTAAGGCCACTCTGGCGCTCTGAACCCCGTCCCAGGCAGGACACGTAGGTGCCAGGACATCGCTCGGTGTTCCTGAGCGATTCAGCTTTCAGCAACTCGATTGAGGGAAGGTGGGTCCTTGTTGAAGACCATTCCTGGCAGCGCCAGGCCAGCAGCTGTGGCTTCCCTGGGTGTGCGGAGGTGGGGGAGATCCGTTTGTCTGACGAGATCCTAACGAATGAGGGAGCGACCCCCAGGTCCACGTGGGAGGATATGGGTCTTCAAAGGGCCGTCTGCTGAGGCCGGTCCCTGGGAAGGCAGATCTGGGAAGACTGCAGGTAGGGCCTGTCTTCGGGCGATGAAGAGAATTTCTTCCGCTGGAGGACTGGTCACTGCTCACCTCGATGGCTCCTGCACACAGGACCCGGGCTCAGGGAGGGAGAGGGAAGGAGGCAGAGACAGAGCAGAAACATCAGGAGCAGAAACATAAGCTGTGTCTGCTTCAGAGCAGCGCAAGTCCCATCCAAGAGGAGCGTCCCATCAGCATGCTGCACGTGGCCGGGCTGGGGCATCCACAGACCTTCCCACCATCGCTGTACTCATCCCCTGCTCTGCCGCGGGGCGTCTTCTCCCCATCCCCTGCAGCATTGTCCTGCTTCGTGTTCTCTGCCCGTGCGCATCCCCCGGAGCAAGCTGGCTCTGGGCCCGTGAAACACGGTGGATGAGAGACCCGGTTCTTTATTTAGTTTTCTGGATAGCATCTGGGAGTCGGGGTCAGGAAGCACAGACCTCAGAACGGGGAGGAGCTGTCTGCAGGGATCTATTTTCCTTCCTTGTTTTCTAATTGCCCCAAGTTCATCTTCAGCCATGGCATCTTGTGGAGCCCCGAGGTGGTGACTCGGTGATGGTCTCTTTTACCTCCGTTCTCTACCCAGGGCATGGGAAACAAAGCTCCGGAGTTGATGGTGTCCTCTCATTCCCCATGGCTTGCCCCCGGCCACGGAGCATCGCGTCGAAGGGTGGATGTGCGCCACACCGGTCGCCCATGGCACGCGGTGGTCCTCGTCTGTGTCATGGCAAAGGACAGGTCCAGCAGGACCATGGTGACCATGGGATCCATGTGGAAGCCCTTCCAGCAGAGCACAGGACGGGCGTGCGAGCACCCGGTGCAGGGGACAGGGCTGAGCCGCTTTCAACATCCAAGTGCCGCTTGTATCGCATCTATCGTGCGCGTGGGCCTGGCAGTCTCCCGTGCACTCGCTCCGTCTCTCTCCACCGCTGCCGACGACCTCCCAACCTCCTTAGCACAAACCCCGAGGAAGGTTGTAAGCAGATGCTGGTGATCTGAGCCGAGACCGGGCGAGCTCGTGGCGGCGTTTTCCCTCTGCCTCGGGTGGCTCCGCAGCCTCTCTGCATCGCCGCAGCAACCTCAGCTGTATATTTGTAATGTTCTCTGGTCTTCGTATGTCGGTGCGTGTGTATTTACATAGGAGTGTGTGTAGGTGTGCGTGGGCGCGCGCGCGCGTGTAGCCAAGGGATCTATTTACCGTCAATGTGAGTGACCGAGGGGGCAAATCCCAGAGGGGGTACGGGGCTGGGCTGGGGCGCTTTTTTGTTGTTTAATTGTTTGGTTATTTTGGGTTTCAGGTTTGGACATTTTTTTTTCGCGAGGGGGTGGGTTGGGGTCTGTTTCGGATTGATTGACGAGGTGAGGGCCTTGATTAGGACCAAATTTTTGTGCCTGTTGCTCTGGTGATTTATTTAGAAATCAAAAGTTTACTGTATGGTGGCCCATCCTTGTCACTCTATACATATGAATATACAGGACATATTATAAATATATATATATTATACAAACTGTATGGAGAGAGGTCATTAATCTCACACCCCTCTGGCTTTGGATGGACACCTCTTCAATATGCTGTAATGTAGCTTTGACCCGGTGCTGGGAACGACCAGAAAGCGCCAGCACCCTTCAGAAAACTGGCAATGACACCAATAAAGGAATGAGCATCATTGCAAAGGGCGTCTGCAGCCTCGTTCATCCGCAGCTCCGGCCGGCCCGAACCCGCTGCCACCGCGGTGCCGAGCCCGTGCGGTAATGTAAGCGCAGCTCCGCATCGCGTACCCCGCTCGGGGGGACCTGGCGGGCTGCGTGTGTTTAGAGACAAGGATTCGGGATTTGGGCTCCTGCTGCTGCGCGGACGGGGGCACCGATGCCTGCCCGCCTGGAATTCTCCATTTATTTCTCCTGTTTCATATAATATGGAGCATTTGTACTAAAACAACTGCAATTTGCAGGAAGCTTCACTAGGACAAGGTCTGAGCAGCACACGCTGGTGTTGCTAGCTATGAGCTTGCTCTCTAAAAATCGTATGAGCTCCAAGAGCATGGAGAGGCCTGTGTAAAATTGGTAAGTTGATTTGGGGGGGATTTCGTTTTACGTGCTCGCCTAGTTCCTTCCAGCTTAGTGACGCCGATGCCAGCAGCACCCGCCGGTCACACGCCTGGGGAGGGTGGTTCTTGCAGAGGAAGGCGTGAAGAGCCGGGGGGTAAAGGCAAAGTGAGGGAAGCGAGGTTAAATGGGGACAGTTACACCCCCGGGGAGAGCAAGGAAGGACCCGCGGATGTTCGAGCGAATCAAAACCACCGAGGCAAAGGGGACTTTTGGTAGCTGAAACGGCGAAGAGGGAGCAGCACCAGTGAGCAGGGGAGAGGCTGGTCACCCCTCCTCCCAGGTGCCATGGCATTTTTCCCATGCCATTGGAAAACGGGGAAATTCCCACATCTTACACATTAACGAAGCTCTTAGAAAACACTGCAAAGGCACTGAATTCCCATGCTTCGAGATTGTCCTCGGCAGTCGGACCTGTCCTGGCACCCGCGAGGCACTCCGGGAGCGCGGGCAGCTGATGCTGGGTGTTGCTCACGGCCGCCGTCACGGCTCCTTGTGCTCCCCAGCGTGTTTTAACGCCGGCCCTTCCTTATGAGCTGCCTCCGTACGCCCGTCCCATGGGTAGCCTGGGTGCCCGCGGGCCCAGGGGCGAGGAGGCGGACAAAGTTAGGGACAAGACACACAATGAGAAGGAAAAGGAAAGGGAACAAGGCGGCAATCTGTAGGTGTGTTAGCAGTAAGAGAAAAATGAAAGAAGGATTCTTCACTATGCACTGGGAAAGAGTGATAGTATCAGAGGAAAAAACCAAGCATGCCATCTTTTTTTTTTGCTTCAGTCTTCATTTAAAAGGTCAGCCGTGATCAGATGGCTAACAATAAATGTCAGCGAAAAAGGGCTGAGGACTCAGGCTAAAATAAGAAGACAGTAGGTTAAAGATTTCTGACACGTGAGGGATGTTTCCGCATCGGCTGATTTAATTCATGCCAATGTACGCAGGGAGGTTGGTAAAGCAATTTTGGAGCAGCACGCGAGGGGTTTTGAGAACTCATAAAGAACAGGCAAAGTGTCCAAACATGAACAGGACAAACATAAAGAATATCATTAAAATGGGGGAAAGGAGGACTCGGGGAATTACATACTCAACCTAACTTCCACTCCTGAAAAGACACTGAATGGGTCAACAAAATCCATCTGTAAGTATCCACTGGAGAACAAGGGGAAAAGCAACAGCCAGCGTGGTTTGGTCCAAAGCAAATCACATCAAACCAACCTAATTTTCTGCTAAGAGGCCTTGCAGGAGGCACGAATCGTGATATTTTGAGAGATTTTGGTGAAACTCTCTGACGCGCTCACTGATGTGAGGCTGAACTGGAGGTAACGAGGGCAGATTTTTCCAAAAGAAACAGGTTGTAGAGAGGCAGAGACAGAAATGTGATTTGTTCTCCTTCAGCCCAGCACTTCACGGGTGAGCCACGCTGGGCACCGCTTTTCAACCAAGAACGGGACCATCTGGAAAGATGTTGCAAGAAATCAATGGGAATGATGTGAAACCCTGAAAGACTGAAAGAAGCAGGGTGGTTTCCACCTCAGGCTAGAAGACTGAGGAGAGAGGTAATCATGATCTTCGAATACTGAAAAAGACTGCTGCAGAAGGAAGAGGTTATCCTGTTTCAGCTGCCAAAAGGAGACAGGACAAGAATTTCTGGTCCTAAAACACAGCAGGAAATACTGAGACTAGAATTTAGGAAACCCAGTGTAAGCCCCCAAGGATAATAACGCACTAGAACAGTTTACACGTGTATGATGCAGAATCACTTCCACTGGAGTTTTTCAAGAGCAGATTAGGCTGACAGCTGTCAAGAACCGTTTATGAGGCAGGTAATCAGGCTGGAGGGCAAGGGATGACGGGATAACCCCTGACCGTCTCATCCAATCCTATTTTCTATGATTCTGTGATTTGAAACTACGGCAAGGCTGCAGCCTGGCTGGCTGGGAGGAGAGCCAAACCCTGGGCAGAGCTGAAGAACTGGAGAGGGATGAGATAAGGAAGGGAGAAAGTCGGGGTTTGCCACGTGCGATTTATTTCTCTCCCTACAAGTCAATTCATCGCTCTACCCAAGGCAGCCCGCGAGCAGATCAGAGAGCAATGTCCCTAGGTAGCACAGAGAGAAGAAAAGGGGGGAAATGTCAAATTATAAGCGTTGCCATGCAGTCAGGAGCATTGCTCACTCCAAAGGAGTTCAGAAATCGTGCATGAAAGGTGCACAGAAGGGGAAAGGATTTTTCCATGCCAAGTATAACTGCCAAAAATATTGTGAAATGTCAGCTTTGGCAATGCACACAGTATATCCCACAGGACAAGGAGGTGACTTCAGGCAGGAAAAAATGCTCCAGTCACCAACAATACTCTTCCCTTGCAAATTCTCCAGTGTCTGGTTCATGATGGTACGGTCTTGGGGCCGGTTGATTTTCCCTCCGCCAGCAGCAGTGTCAGCCAGGAGAGCAGCTGCTGGTTCGGCTTAACGAACACGAATGTTTCCCCCGTCTTTGTGTCCCTCTCCTGTCCCCGGCCCAGGCAATGGCAAGGGGGCCGGAGCGCCTGGAGAGCGTGCACAAGGCTTGTGCAGCGCTTGGGTGCCCTCAGCTACTGCATTTTATGAATATTGGTGATCCACGTTCATACCATTTGCAATGCAGAACACACCCAGGAGTGCCTATGCCTTCCAGCTTAGCTCGGTGGTGTTTTGTGATTTGTTTGCTTGTTCTTTGGGGTCGGTTTGTCTTTTTACAAACGTCCGCTGCAATTGCTTTGATGACGACATTCAGTGGCTTTCGCAGCGAGGAGAATCTTTTCTCAGATTCAAGATCTCCCTGCTTCCCTGGAACGACCATCCCTTACAGTCCTACAGGGTTACACAGAACCCTGCAGTTCTTATGAGAATATTGAACCAGGTTATAGAAACATGATTTTAAAGAGCTATGTCTCATCTACTGACAGTTCAAAACAGATTCTAATTTAACTGAAATCTATAAAATTTAGGGTAAATTCACTATGAAAATTTTGGTTTCTTTCTTACTACAATTCATAGGACTTCTTCTGTCATAAATCTAAAATTTATTCCTAAGATTTGTATGGTTCTATATGCCAATATTTACATTTTTCAATGACGAACATAAATGAAAATTTTAAAGGGGCCAAACATCTACACCCCGCCTTTGAAGAAAAATGCCCGTGGAGGCTTGTTGCCCCTCCGTGACTGCCATGACCTGGTACAACCTAGAAAAGCACAAGTGTGAGGGCCCCAAGTGCCACAAGCATGGTACAAACTGACGGATCAAGAGAGGCAGAAGCTGAACTAGCAAAGACGTAACATGCCATGCACACTTGGGTGGCCAGTCGTGGTGAAGATCAGGGACCCACCGAAGTGGAGTAGCTACTTATAACTTCAATAAATCCTGACATAATCCCCAGTGTTCAGATTCTCTTGGAGATGGAGATCCCTTCGAAGACACAGGTTGAAAGAGCTGCAGAAGAACCAGCAAGAAGCTTGTGTGTGTCTAACAGAGGGTGAGTGTGATGGGATGAAGGTGGATGGCTACCAAGGCAAGGTCCACAGCCTACAAGTAATTACATCTCCCTGCAGAGCATCCAGCTCTGCTTTCAAACTGTTAGAAGATAGTTTTAGTAGGCCCAGACCCATTGGGCAGGGGTAACTGATGGCGGAGCCATAGCTGCTCCTGCGGTGTAAGACATGGGTGAGAGGTTTGGAGTGGGGAACCCTGCAAGAAACACGTTGGGTTACTCCACGGCCAGTGACTGCTGTAACTGGATGGCTGCAGAGCAGTTTCTAGTAGTGTTGGTCTCTGGACCAGATTCGCTCTTAGAGCAATGACATTCACATGGTCGGTGATGGGAATTTAGGACTCTGTGTCTGAAGTGGAACTGGGTGCTAGAGCCAGGGTCATAAAAACGACATCTGTGCTGGGAACAGTGCGGGGAGCGACATGACCACCCCCCAGCATCCCACACCACGGACAGAAGGATGCGTTCGGGGAAATTTATACAGCTCCTTGTTCCTCTTCTTCTTGCTCTCCTCTGGCGTGTGAAGAATGAGCCACCCAGAGTGACTTGGCCCTGAAACATAAGCTACAAGGGGAGCTCAAAGCAAGGTTTACCAAATGCTTCGTATCTGTCTCATTCAAGAATTTGCTGTCACTGAGCCCTGCTTGTCTTTCCGTCCTACACTGCCGCTCGTGATGGTGGTGGTAGAGGTTCTGCTGCTCTCACACGCCTGCCCAGGAGCACGTACAGAGGGGAGACCGAGAGCATCAGGACCCCTGGCTCTCAGGGGAGCTCGTCCCTCCTCCTGACCCTGTTCCTGAGTCACGATGAGCAAGCAACTCTGGATCCTGACTTTCCTATTGCTAAAGCAGTGCTAAAGCTTATTATCATCTTTGTGAGGTACTTTGAGATCTATGTTTTATAAAAAGTTGCAAAAGAGCTAAATGCTTTTACTACTGAGTAGATTTTAAAGTATTTCAGCACGAAGGTGACTACAGCCACTATAAATATGTTGCATGGACTTCCCAAGACAAAAGCTGTGCAGGAAGCCTTTATTCCAGAAAGCTTTTTGGGTTTGGTTTGGTTTTTTCCCCGCCTGTTCCTCGGTGCTCTGATGACACCCTGTGGACTCTTCCCTGTACTACTGTAGCTATGCAAAGACTCCAGAATTTCGTTCTTTTTCTCCCCAACGGCTCTTCTGCTCCGTTTCCCTACATTTTTCTCAGTGACTTCTTTCCCTCAGGCTGTTAACTCAGTCTTTAAGGGCTTTTAGCAAGGGAGCCGTGTCAGCAATAGCATCTGGCATAGGCTGTCCCTGTGCGTTGCCGTCTTGCTAACATTTGTTGGTTTGCAATTAGGTGGTGGAGTGACCTAGACCTCTCCGTGACCAAGCGTGCTCCACGGCACATCTCACCATGCAGCAGCAGGTTTCAGATGTTCCAAGCCATCTCTCCACTGGGACTATGGTGCTTTGAGACCTCCTCCACAATGAATTTCCCCAGATTTAGCCTCTGTCTGGAAGAATATACTTGTCCTTTGTCCCCTCAGTCCCAACTTCGATGCCAGCAGAAGGTTATATTAATTATTTTGTAGCTGTTCTGACTTAAAATGTGTTGCCTGCATGCTTATTCACACTGTGGGTACAGTCACAATCAAGCGCTGATCCTTGAAGAGCAATGTTGGGGGGGACACAGCAGCCACTGGCTTCCCACGCCATTCCACGCTTGTTTGTACTCGGGGTGTACTTTCCCTCTCAGCTTCCCTCAGTCTCAGAAGAAATATTAACAGAAGAGCAGAAGTAGGAATTAAACTTTTCTCTGACGAGCGCTCAGCTCCATTTGAATTCACACTATGAATGCGAGCAGAACCACCCAAACCCCACCAAATAGCTGGAAGAGAGGATCACAGTTTTCAGGAGCAAAATATTAGGACAAGAGCATCGGCGTTTTCAGAGGACCATCCTTCCGACAACGGCAACATACCTGGAGCCCTCATGAATGGCATTAGGCGGAGTTAACATGGACAGAGTTCGAGGTGGCCACGCCACAGAATGGAGACACCCGCATGACGTATGGGGAAAATATCAGACCTAGGTGTACGCCGTTTAGGGGAACAGAACAGTCAATATTCTGACAAGGTGCGATTCAGACTAAACCTTGGATGAAAACTTAGGCTGAATTTTGTCAGTAATATTGTCCCAAATGATAGCAACAGAAGAAGAGTCAATCTTACAGGTTTTGATCATCCTCTTCAGCTTGTCAGTGGTGACAGCCACCAGAAAGTCTGTCTTTATTGAAAGATGAAGACAGCGGATAGCTGAAGGCTTGCATGACAGCTCTGCTGAGGAACTGAGACTAGGCTCAAACACGGCCAAGGAATTTCTTCTGTAGTGAGGGGAAACCTTTGAAGGAATACCAAACTTGTAAGCATGGAAAAAAGGGAGAAATGTTCCTCCTGGGTGGGGACAGATACAGCCACCAAATGTAGTACAAGAGGCTAGTGAAGCTCTCCGAGTACTTCAGCCCCAGCATTAATTTAAAACGTTAGGCGGAACAAATTGAATGGAGGCCACTGGGGTGGATGTCCATCAGGAAATAATTCCAGCCCCTTTGGTTAGCTGTCCACCGGAATGTTTTCTGCTCAAAAAAGCATGCGGCACCCTGCTGCGAGCTGTCGGAAGATGTAGCTGAACTGGGAGTGATGAGCTGAGCTGAGCTGAGCAGCCAGTCGGCAGAGTTCCTGGTACAGCGACGATGTCAGACCACCAGAGACCAAAACCATTAGTCACACTGCTCCCTGCCTTATCCTTCAGCTAAGTTTGGAGCAGAAGAGAAAAGCAGTACATCAACTTCCCCTACAAAGGGAGAAACATTACCCCTGGGAGGCCCGTGGAGCCGGGCTCTGGAGGCTGCCCTTCCTCTTTCCGTGCACGGCGAAGGCGGACAGGAAAACTCCGGCTGCAGAAGACAGGTCCCAGAATCCATACGCACAAATCGACCCGTCCGCTCACGTGTTCCAGACACCAGACTGCAGAAAGTCGCACCTGGTGCTTAGTGCATCACTTCCCAAGGAAAGGGAAATGAAGTTTGCATCCTTTTTGTGGAAACAGAACAAAGTGATCTTATTGTTTGTTATCGTGTATGACAATCTTGCGTGTGTGAGTGAAACGCCAGACCTGCTCGCATCGCTCCCTGATTTCGAGGATGCTGATGCATCTTCTATGGTAGGTGAGATAGCCAGCTCTGAGCTTTTACGCTGTTGGAAACGAACTCACACCCAAGCGTTTAGGCACATTTCACTGTCATTTCGGATCGCAGAAGCACACCGAAAGTCCTTCTGCTGCATGTCTTGTTCTAGACTTGCGCTCAGCGAAGACAGTTGTGATTGTCTGAAGGAACATGTGGTTACTAAATGATATTTAGACAATTATACTGAACAGACTCAAACTCATGGAGCTCAGGTAAAGCCTCTCATGAGGAATCCTATGGTTACAGGCAGTTCGATGACTCAGGACTCCCAAGGCAGCTTATCCACCTATAGCCTGTCAGAGCCCAATGCCCTCTGAACAGGACCTTATGGCTATTCCACACACGGAGGGTTTAATGTTTAATACCAAATTTACTTATTTGAAGATATTTGATGTTACATGTGATTTTGATTAAGCAGAGTGGTACAGCAATGAACCGAGCTCACAACACGCGCACAAATGACAGTTAGCAGACAGCAGCAATTGCAGTATACTGTTGAATGGCAACACAAACATGATTCCCATTACCAGTCTCCATAATGCGCTCACCATCGTGACCCCGAGCATCCCTGGTCCCTGCAAAGGAAAACATAGATTGAGACCAGCTCCGGCCCGTTGCTCTCTTCAGAGTTCTTGTTGCTTGTCGGCCAGATTTTGTACTCTCTGTGGGGCTGAGCCACGGATACGCTCCCCCGCTGCGGGCCTGGCTAACTCAGGAAGGCATTCAAGCCCTTTTGATTAACTTCAGGGACAAACATTTACACAACCACTTGATCCACTCAGCTGATATAGCCAGCTGATCTCAAACAAAGGCTGCCCTCCGGTTCCCTTTGTGCTGAGATCAGTTCAGGTTTATTTGCACCAGCTGTGGTCAGTCGTGCCTTCCTTCCCTGGGCTTCTGGAGCCCTCGCCCTCCTCCCCTGAGCCTTCTTCCATCGTAAGGGTTTATTGATCGGTCCCATCGCTAAGTGCACGTCTGACTGAGTCAGGATTTCAAACAAATGTGGAACAACTTCTGCAGCAGCAAAATCCTGTCCAAGGGTGAATCCAGGATAGCAGCTCCAAGGACTTATTTGAGGGAAGAAACTGGAATTTCTGCATATTCATCCAGAATGCCACCAGGTTCAGAAGATCTAGGGTGAGTCCCAAAGCATCTGGCGGTCAAAGGAGGGTGTTTCGTTAATCTATTGTCTTGCCCGATGGGAATCATCAATCCCCCTTTCTTAGGTAGGTCACAGTCAATTCCATGACTTTTGTGAAAATCCTTGACACTGCCAATAGACAAAATCGCAGGACGCTGTATCAGCCACATGCTGAAGGGAAGATAAATCCCTATAGCGGGAGCAACCATCTTGCAGGTCAATAGGTTGGCATGGGCAAAATGGTCTCAACTCAGGGAATTTCACTCTGTTTAATTTATTGTCAACTAACATAAATTTTTCATGACTGGTTTAGGTATTGAGAAAAACTAGAAAACAAGCAATTCAACAAACACTTAGGAAAATTCTTTTTCTCCCCTGCCGCAGGCTGAACTTCAGTCCAACAGCTTTTCTCCCTGTTAATCTCGGCTCCCCGTCGTTTCACCGCACACTGCACTCTTTGGTGAGGCAACGGGCAATGCAGGAGGTTGGGGTCAGTTAATGGCTTCTGTCTACCACTCCTTGCTTCTCATTCTTTTCTTCTGCGGCTCCTTGCTTCTTGCACCTCCCCTGCTCTGGTGTGAGAGCTGCAGTCCATTTCGGGGTGTCCCTGCTCCGATGTGGCTTATCCGCACACCACAGACCTGTCAGAGATCCCTCCTTTGGCACAAAGTGCCACCTGCCGAGAGTGTCTCCAGCTGTGTCCCAGCAATATTGCCTTCCATGTGTTTTCTTTGCTTCCTCCTTTGGCACTTCTTCTCATATGTCTCCTCCTGTGCCCCAGGTTGTGTCACCACTCGAATTTCTAAACAAAGCAGCTCAGCCTCCCTAAGGCCAGAATCAATCTCCAACTGCTATTTGCCGCTATGTCGGGAAAAGGCCTGCAGTAAGACTCTTTGCTCCTGAAATACAGAGATAATAATTCTGTAACTTCTTGGGATAAAATGACTTTCACCTGAAATAGGCATTGTGGGAAGAGTCCTTGGAAGAGGTCAAAGAGGGGTTTGGAGTGGGACGACCTGTAGGATTTGATGATGTACCCTCAGGCTGGGGATTCCTGGTACCCAGCTCAAGGGAGCAGAGTGCCAGGAGAGTTCATCACCTGAAACTTTTTTCCTGAATAACTGGGCACAGGTGACGGTGGGTAGGAGGGCTGATCCTCATTCACACCCTTGGTGTAACTTCAGATTCTTGGTTCAGAGGAGTGAGGTACCAAAGGAATGGGCCTATTTGTCATTACACCGCTTGTCAATGGTACAACGGCCTTAGGAGCTCCCGGTGCGTGGTGAGAGGCAGGGAAAGGTACAGAGTTTTGTGAACAGTGGAGATACGCTAAGATGTCTGCAAGGTAAGGGGAGGAGCCCAGAAGATCATAAGATAGCTTGCAAGTTCAAAGCTCAGTTAATAAACTCTCCCTTATCAGCACTAAAAAGTCTTTCCTTCAAAGGCAACGCTCTCCTCCTCTTTGTGTGTATCTCCAGGAAAGCATGAGGACTGAAGCCAGTAAGTCTCTAACTGCCTTAGAAGGCTGCTTATAGTGCGAAGATACCCTCCGTAGGCACTCATCGGGAGACAGAAAGTGCCTCTCTGTGTCTGCTGAGGCAGAAGAACTGACGGAAAATGGCAGGGCTCCGTTCCTGGCTTTATGTTTCTTTTTCCTGACGACTCTGCCAGTAGTGCAAGTTTCGGGACACCAGAGCTTCCCCAGCGTCTCACCTGACAGCAGAGGGGAATCTCTTGGAAAGAAGTGGCAAAGGAGCCTTGAGGGCTGCTGCCAGGCGACTGGGACCTATGGAAATCTCACTGGACTGCGTGTGGGCACTAAAGGGGGATGCTCTGATGGCAGTGCCAGAGCTGGCCATACATGCCAACATGGTAGTCTGGGATTCGCTGAGCAAACCAAACGTGGTGAGGAAGGTCCAGGCGTCAGGAGCTTGTCTTTTGCCCTGCCCTGGTGCAGATGGCATATGGGCTGAGCCCATAGCAGTACTTCGGAGCTCTGATGAGCCTCTCTCAAAGTGGCTTACAGCCATGCCTGTGGCCAGGGCCACTGGGAAGACTAAGAACTTCATCTCCCCACCACCTGCAGGCTGCAGTTCTTGCTACAGGAACATTGGCTTTCTCAAGCAAGAAGTACGGTTTTGCTGATGCAGCTGTGTCTGTGACGGGAGTTGTGCAGACATACCTCATGTCAGTGAGCAGTCGTCCTCGCTCTCGTCACTGACCAACAGAGAAATGCTACCAGAAATCTTTCCTTCAGCCTAGGAAGAACAATCAGTTCTTCCCCATCAGAAGTAATGGAAGGTAAGGATATGAATAGTGAGAAATTCAAAGTAGGATCACAGGATGGTTTAGGTTGGAAAAAGCCTTGAAGATCATCGAGTCCAACCGTTAATGCAGCACTGCCAAGCCCACCACTAAGCCATGTCCCTCAGCGCCACATCTACATATGTAAGTGGTACAGCTATTACTTTTCCTGCAGCAAAACTGGCTCCTCAATATTTAGCTTGATTGCCACGGCACCATATTCCCTACTGTTTCATTTTCCAGACAATACAAAGTGTCAGCTCACGTCCGGGAAGCAGTACGTGGACTGAAGCAATGTGGGTCATCCAATCACACTTACATCAGATTTAATACCACAACTGTTGAGCAGCACGCGGAGATTTCTGAGCTGATTCTGCAACAGGCCTGCTTGGATTTCATGGGGATAACGCTTTGCCTGACCAGAGAAGTCCTGCTGGACCTGAGCCGGCTCTGCATAGCCCCGGGTCAGGTATCTGCATTCCCAGCAACCCAGACATCCTGCCAGTGGATAACAAGTCAAGAAGACAATACACCGCTCTGTCGTGAAGTGTCCATGTCGTATTTCTCGTTTTCATTCAAGGTTGCAGTCATTGATTTGCACCAAGATTTGGGTTCCTGGTTTTTGTATCACTTTCGGAACTTAAAATAATTATTGCAAAGCTGTTGCCCTGTAACCCTCCCCCACTAGAACGGCCATCTGCTTATTGTTTTAGCTCAGCAATCTGACGTTTGCATGTTCTTTTTCCTGGCTGGAAGTATCAACCTGCAACCAGCTCGCTGCCTGCTTTGAATCTCAGTTTAGAAATAGGATTTAAACAGACTTACCAGTTCTGCCTTAGCATTAATTCCTGTTTAATAAATATGAATTATTTAAGCTTAAAGCAAAATTATCGTAACAACCTTGCTCCTGATTTTTACAAATGGGATAGTGCTGGGTTCGTATATAATAAGGTCAGTCCTTCCTTTGCCATCAGGGATGAACTGATCCCCTTACAATGAACTATGCTTCGCTTCCTCCTATACAGCTTCGAGAGATAAAATTAGATCTGAGGAGAGTGACCCCGAGAGCAGCTGGCCGACCGAGCCACTTGCTCCGAAACATCTCTAATAAGCTGTAATTTGTACTTCAGCCATTACGCTTTTTGCCACACTGAGAGCTAGCCAAATGATGAATTGACAGAGGAGTGAGGGATATTTTTTGAAATAAATACCAACAGTTCAATTCTGTGGCTTGCGCAGCTGCTTTTGAAAGACAGACCTGTCCAGAGCATGGGTCCTTGGAGGTGCTGGCGTGCAGGGTAGCATGTCCTCTCCAGAAGCACCCAGTTGAGCGTAGCTCCTGCTTGGCTTCTAGGGCTCTGCTCCATTCCCTGACATGCCAGGGCTAGGGAACAGCCCTCGCACTGGACGGACAAACCTCCCGGCTGGGCACTCAGCACTATCTGCCAGGTAGGGACTTCTCTGTGTGGGGCTCTTCAGGTGCAGGAAGAAGAACTGGGCAATAATATTGGAAACAGCACAAAGACACGGCTTTTCTCTGGTGAGGATCTCCTCAGGTCTCCAAGAGGCTTTCAGATACGTCTACAGCGCACAAAGAGCCGTGATGCGGCATTCCCTGAGCTCACGATTACTGTGTGGGGCTGGAACTGGACAGCCTCGTCAGCACAGCACTGCCCCGAGTGACCAGCACCACCGACGCAGCGACTTTGTCTTCGGGGCTCCCTTCTGCTCACCGCGCAGCCCCGTTGGGGAGGTGCGGAACAGGGCTGTCCTTTGCAGGACAGCTTTGTTGTCAAACTCCTTTTGTCCCTACATGGGAAAGTAAGCCAAGAACATGCTCAACATCTTCTGAACTTCGAACCACCACCACCTTACTGTTGCTTCTGTGGGCATTACCACACGGCAGGGCAGGATGCCAGCAAATCGGTCTCTCTGTAGGCTCCCCAATAAGTAAGCAGAAGTGAGGAATAATGGATAAGGAGCAAAAAAGATTCTTGATTTCTACTGCCTTTTGCTACTACTTGTGAAAAAGTGTCTTCTAGAAATTAATGTTCATTTGCTAATCACAAAATTTTAAGCCTTACAACGCTCAGATATACTCTTAAAACCCATGATCATGAAGAATAAGACTGCATAATAATTTGAGCTTTAACATTTTAATTTCTTATATGAAAATAATTTTCTAACCCTTGAAATAATAGCAACAAAGCTGAAAAAAAGCCCAAAGCACATCGTAAAACTTGACAAACAATGTTAGCCTTGTTTCATTTTTAGCAGGCTGCTGGTTTCTTGTCTGTTTGTTGTTAGCTTTTTGCAGGTAACCCTGCTGGTGTAACATCCGTCTCTACACAGGCAACGTCTCGATTCGGTAGTGTTTCACACTCAGCTTGGCACAGGTGCAAATGCAGGACGAGTCAAACTTTCAGATGAGAGTATTGTATGCAAATTTATTAGCAATTGCCACCGGAGCGGGCTTTTGTAGCAGGTAGAACTAAAGCCACCTGTGTGCGTGTCGTTAAAAGCAGATGGAAGTCAAGTAACATGTTAGAAGAAAAGCGAGTCGGGTGAATAATGCGGCTGTTCCTGGAAGAGGTCGCGGGCACAGCTACGCCGCACAAGGCACGCTAGCGAACCTGCAGCGTGCCAGCGTTCTCGGTACCAGAAGCCAAAATAACTTGTATCAGTTCTCTGAAATGCGGTATCAAATTAGGCTTCCTGTCAGCCCGTGTGCGTCGCCTAACGCTGCAACGAACTGCCAGGGAAATGCGATACTGATCTTTGGGTAGGAGCAACGAGAAACAACGTTCTTTGGAATAGCGTTTGTTAGACTGGCAGATTTGGGGTTTCTGAGCATATTTGGAGCATTAGACCAAAGCAAAGGCAGTTTTCAGCTGACTGAAAGCGATGATCTCATTCCCACTGCAGCTGTGGCTCCCAGCGCCCGATTCCTGTCAATCTTTTACCCATTTGGTAAATGCCCTAAGCAGATTTTCTTGCAAGGGATAAAAATGGTGGGTTTCACCACACCCTTACAGCAAATTGCTAACGGGGTACAAAAGAGAAGAGGAACGGTGAATGCTAGAATGCGTCGTCCTGTTGCTGAAGCCATAAGGAGATGGTAAATATAGAATCATTTAGGTTGGAAAAGACCTTTAAGATCATCAAGTCCAACTGTTAATATCAAGCCCTCCCCCTAAAATACCTTGGGGGACAGAATTTTATCTAACAGGCTCCAAGTTGAATCAAGGCACCGCTTCTTCTAGCCCTCTTGTTTGTTTTTTTTTTCCCTACAAATCCTTGTGTCAATCTCTTCCGAGTGGGAAGATTGAAAGGGAAGTCGTCACTGTTAAAAAAGCAGGTGGAGCAAATTATTTTCCCCAGGTTTCCAAGGGAAGACTGGGGTAGTTTTATTCAAGCCTCAGTGGAAGCATTTGAAAAGCAGAGGCGTTTTGCTACCGGCAGCGCTTGGCATCAGCTGCGGCTCTGCAGCCGCAGCGGCTCCCTGGGGAGCGCAGGACCTCTGCCCCCCGGCACCCAGACCTCCTGGGCAGCACGGCTGCTCCCCGCGTGCTGACCAGGGGCTTTGTCGGGGGGTTTTGGGGGGTTGGTTTGGTTGTTTTTTTACTTTACCTCCTCATAACAGCTACTGGCTTTACTCCTAAAACCAGCTTTATGTGGCTTGGCTTTACGTGCTTTAGACGCTCCTCTGAAGAAGGGAACTGTGGTACAGTAGATGTAGATGTAGTAGTAGTAATAATAATAATAAATATATGCCTTGGTGAGTCATGCCTGTTTATGTTTATTTTTACTTTGGGAGATGAGCTTGCAGGCTCCAGAGTGCAACACAGACCATGGCTACTTGAGTTTTACAACGGCTTCTCTTCCTGGAGGTACATTCCCAACTCCGATACAAGGCAGAAGAATCACGCTAAATCCTAGCTTTGCTTCGTCTCATACGTATCACAAGGCGCCAATGGGGGGTGTGAACGGGGCAGTATAGAGATTTACCCTTGATTTTACCTTACTTTACAAGGAATAATGTGGGGAATGTGGTAGACAGCAGCTGTGGGAGTTGCGCTTTTTTGACTTATGAGCAGAAATAGAGTCTTCTGAAAGGAATTTTGATGCCTTATCATGTCTGTCCTAGTGTTTGAAAAATGTAGACCTGTTCTATCACAGGAACTGGTTAGGATGAAAGGAAGATCTTGTGAACTTTACGGACCAGCTCTGGAACTAGATGTGCAGGAGAAAATTGCTGAAGTCTTGGCTCAGCAGTGTCCAGCTTTCAGCTGACTGAAAATCGGGAGGTGACTACGCTGGATATGGCAACGCAGTGCTGTAAGAAATGGGAATGAAGGGCTGGCTTTCTAACGCTGATCTCAAATAAGTACTTGCTACTCACACTGTACAATTCAGGCCTCTCTGTTGCAGAGCAGAATTGCCCTGTGACTCGGAAATACAGCACGTGTTCGGGGGCAGAGACTATCTAAGCATAAAAGAAGAGACAACGGAGAGCTATAGGAGGCAAAGGTAACCTTTTAAGGCATAGAAATATGCTGGTGTGAAAATCAATCAATCAAGTGGACAGCGGAGGCTGGCGTTACAAGATTTGGGAATATATCTGAGTGTTAGATGATAAGTAGGGTAGGATGTGAAAGCTTTTGAAAATGAAGAGAGGGATCTCATTTTTAACATGATAAGAGCCAGCAAAGAGCTACAGTGGGAAGAGTAATTCTGGATTAGAGAATGATGAAACGAAAATGGATGGATATCATCGGGGCACGACCGCATGGGGGAAGGATTTTGCAGTAACTGAGGCACAGCGTGTGACTGGATGGGATTTCTATTCGATCGAGAGGAAAGCCGCCGTATTAGATATTTCACACACCCACTGCCGTCCTTGCTGACGAAGGTGGTACATTCCACGGTGTAGTTCTGCCGTGCCTCGCATCTGCTGATATACGGTCTCTGCGTCAGTGGGTTCTTACATCAAAGGTGCAAATTAAACTCTGCTCTGCTCAGAAGCCGTTTTTGAACTTGTAAATGGTCGCCCCAAGCAGGGTTCAAATGAGGAGGGGAGAATTCAGGCCAGGGCTCTGTGCCCCAGTATGACGTACAGATTTGACCTGCTCGGAGGATGGCTGTACCGGCTGATGTACTTTGCTTGAAGAACTTGACAGTGTAGGGGCATCAGTTCCCCAGAAACAGGGAATTCAATGACACCGTGAGTTGCAAAGGACGCTTTGTCGCTAGACCTAATTTCGCTAGCGTTTTTAGCCAGACGCAGGATTCCTGCCCAAGACCGCTGACGTGCTCTGACTGGCTGCGGTTGAACGGAGCCTAGCACAAACCTCACTGTGGACTGGAAACGTTAGGGGTTCTTTCGAAAGGCAAGAGTGATAATTGGTGGTGTGTTGAGCTTTTGAAGCATGCACATGGTGTGGGGTTTTGTTTTTATTTAATTAACTGGTTGTTTAAGTTAAATAAAAGTAATTCATAAAACTGATGACATATGCCAACTATACCTAAGGAAATGAGTTACCATTTATCTGATTTGTTTGTAAAGGGTAAATATTTATGAAAATATGATCTCAGTATTTGTTTCTATGCACTGACCACACCTCTCATCTTGTGTCGTAGGTGTTTTCAGGAGGTAGGAGGACAGGGTAGGAGGACAGGAGGCTGACTCGGACCAGAGTGCTCTATACTCGCAGATGTTGTCTAAGCCAAGGCAGCGTGGAGATGAGACTGGAGTTAACTGACACCTGTTAACTGAATCTGGCCTCTTTGTCAGGGCAGAGAAAGCCCTAAATGGGCCCGTGATTTAGTCCTCAGTTTTTGAAAGACATTTTGGTACCCGAGCCTCACTTGTATGCTCTAATTGCCAGGTGATTTGCTACAGAATTTAAGGATCTGCAAGAATTTTTGTCGTTAATCCGCAGCAAAAGAGGGCAGAACATCTAAACCTGACAGAGATAACGTCTGGTTCTTGCTGACAGTTCCCAGCTACTGATTTGTGGAAAGAGTGTAACGGTCATAACATAAAATCTCTTAGATCAAGATTTTTAAGTGCTGTTTACATATCTGGGGTAGGTGCCCCCTCACCTATCCTCTTAAAAACTTCGGATTTTGTGTATAATTTTGCAGAAAATGTTTCTATTCCTGCTCTGTCCTTTCCTGCAGTCAGTTGCTATCAGATAGGGTTGCTTGGTGCGGTGGCCATGTC
This sequence comes from Nipponia nippon, assembly GCF_047370975.1. NCBI lineage: Eukaryota > Metazoa > Chordata > Aves > Pelecaniformes > Threskiornithidae > Nipponia > Nipponia nippon. The sequence goes on from NW_028262358.1 coordinate 126,165,191, forward strand.
ATTTGTCAATCAAAAAGCCAGTGCGTAACATCTTCCAGCTTGTCTGACTTCCAGTTTGGAAATTAAATGACCTTCAGATGGTCATTTAAGATTAACTCCAGGCTTAATGTAAATCCTGAGGGGAATAACATGATGGCTCACATCCTTACGATGAATCAATTAATAGGTGCTTATCTTACTCCACAAATGTTTCCTTAGCTCACTGGATGAATGATCTGGTTTTACTTCATCCAGAATTTGCACTTTTTCTTTCTTAAAACCCTGGAAGCTAGAGCGAAGTACAGACAGCCAGCAGACTGCACATTAACACAGTCTCCTTTCTAACTCACCTCCCCGGCAAGTTCACAGTTACGGATAACAACGCTAAGCCACAAGAGGTGATGGAGGCATCTCAGCAGGTACACGGGGAGCCCAGAGAAGGTCAGATGGTTGAGTATGAGCTGATGGTGCGACCTCACCACAAATCGGACAAGTGGCATGCTGGCTACGGGAGGAGAAGCGTCACCAGTAGACAGAGGGAAATGACTGTTTCTCCTGTATTTGGCATTGTTGGGGCCTCACTTCTCCAGGCTCGGATGATTTCAGGACATGGCCAGACGGAGCTACAGTTAACCCAGCCTAATGCTGCCGACAGCGCTGCCTTGGGTGAGACTGAACTGGAGACCTCCTGATGTCTCTTCCAGCCAACGCCTCTGCGAACTTATGACTCACACCGTAAGTCCTCAGGGCCGCTCTAAGGGTTGGAGCGCGTATCGTATCACGTTTTAGTGAGATAAGCAAGCTATAATTCTGGGAGCCAGTTTGAGATTCACTTAGGAGGAGGAAAAGTGGTCTTTAATCCTAGATCCTGGACTGGCTTACCTCTTTCATGACCTCGGTAAGTGATTTTTCTCCAAAGACTAGTTCATAATGAGAACCTGCTCCTTTCCCTTGATGCTCAGTTCAACGTTGTCTTGTACGACCATTTGTGCTGTATGTTTATGCCCATTACTCTGTTTTGGCTTCATTGTTTAGCCCTTGTACACAAGGTTGCAAGCCACTGAAGGTGCTGTGAGAATTAAGGTGTACAAACACCTTTAAGGACACGGGCCTTAACTTTCTTTTGTCCCTGGCACGGTATTCACTGACGGTGCCTTTCCCACACAGGCACAAACTACGATTTTCCACATTCTCTTCCCATAGAAACAGGAGCATATGATGCTGCACGCTGTGAGAAGCTGCTCATTTTTCTGTAAACCACGATACGGAAAGAGCAACCATTTGAGATGCCGCATAGACGTACGTCCTTTTCAGGTAGGTAGCAAGGGCTGGCTTTCAAGTAGCATGATAATTACTTTTTCTATCCGGTCACTGATATCCCTCCTTTAACAGGAGAAAAGATGGAAATAAAATGCCAAGTCTGGGTGGGGTGGGAGCATCACCTGGGAGCTCCTGGTGTTTCCAAGGGCAGAAGTGGCTTTCGGTTGAGAGAAGATGGGAGTGGGTTGCAACTCTGGAGGACGAGGTGGGATGGGGGGACAGCTGTGCTGAAAAGGGGACTGGGAGCGTACGGAGCAGCATTACAGGAGGAGAACGGCCGACAGCTGGGACAGCCTGGCGTGGCAGCAGGTAATAGCGCTGGTGAGGGAGAAGGTGGTTAGTTGGTGGCAGCAGGCTGCGTGATGGGGGAGGCTGCGGGAGGGAGCAAAGGGAGCTGCAGGGTAGCGGCCATGTGCAGGGTGGAGGTGCCGACAGAGGAAGATGGCAGCTGGGAAGCCGGTGAACCGCCACGGAGCTGAGGGAGCTTGATGCCAGAGGAGGGGGCCAGTAACTCTGACTGCAGGTGCTGGCGTCAGGGAGAGCCATTGGGGATGCCATCACAAAGCCAAGCGTCTCCTGGGCTGCATCCCCCGCAGCGTGGGCAGCGGGGCGAGGGAGGGGATTCTGCCCCTCTGCCCCGCTCTGGGGAGACCCCCTGGAGCCCTGCCTCCAGCTCGGGGGTCCTCAGCACGGGAAGGAGATGGAGCTGTTGGAGCGGGGCCAGAGGAGGCCACCAAAATGGTCAGAGGCTGGAGCAGCTCTGCTGGGGAGAAAGGCTGAGAGAGCTGGGGGGGTTCAGCCTGGAGAGGAGGAGGCTGCGGGCAGAGCTGATTGCGGCCTCTCCGTGCTTAACGGGGGCCGACAAGAAAGGTGGGGACAGGCTTTTTAGCGGGGCCTGCGGCGACAGGACAAGGGGGAATGGTTTTAAACGGAAAGAGGGGAGATTCAGACTGGACAGAAGGAAGAAATTGTTTGTGCTGAGGGCGGTGAGGCACTGGCCCAGGTTGCCCAGAGCGGTGGGAGATGGCCCATCCCTGGACACACTCAAGGCCAGGTTGGACGGGGCTCTGAGCACCCTGGTCTGGGTGAAGATGTCCCTGCCCATGGCAGGGGTGGGACTGGGTGGCCTTTGGAGGTCCCTGCCCACGCAAACCATTCTATTCTATGTTCCATTCCATGGTTTTATGGTAACGAGGCGGCGGCTGGCTGCGAGGTGCGCGGTCAGCTGGGGCAGGCCCGGGAGCACCGGAGGGAAGGGGTGCTGGTGAGCGGCGAGGGCAGGGACAGGAGTTGATGGGTGGCGCGGCCGCGGGGCAGCGGTCGGCGAGGGGCCGAGCTTGGCGGTCCCGGGGGTAAGCCGGGGCGGGCGTCGGCGTGGGGTCTGGCGGCTGTTGGTGGCGGGGTGCCGCCGGGGGCGCGGCGGGACGGACGGACGGACGGACAGACGGGCGGCCGGGCAGCCCTGAGGCGACGCCGCCTCCAATCCCCGCCTCAGGCGAGGCGGGAAGCGCGCGTGCGCAGGCCGAGGGCGGGGGGGGCGGGGCTCTCCGCCCGGAGGCTCCGCCCCCCCGCCCGCGGGCCGTACAGTAGGTGGAGTCACGCGGGCGAGGTCACATGACCGGGGCCCTTTACAGTAGGATCCCAATATGGCAGCGGTGGCGGGCGCAGGGGCCGCCGCCGTCGGGGCCGCCCGCTCCTAGGGCCGCTCCCGCTCCCCCCGCGTCCCTCCCGGGGCGGCAGGAATCCCCAAGGGCATCTCGGAGTCAGCTGCGCCCCGTCGCGTCCGACATGAGGGAGAAGGGCCGCAGGAAGAAGGGCAGGACCTGGGCAGAGGCCGCCCGGACGGTACGCGGGGCCTGCGGCCGGGGCGGGGAGCCGGAGGCCGCCGGGGCGGGTCAGAGGCCTCCCGGCCGCTCCGGGTCATGCGGGCTCCCTCCTGCGAGGGGGGGGGCGGCGGCTCCCGTGGCGCCCGGCCCCGCTCGGAGCCGGGGCGGGCGGCCCCCATGGCGGCGGCGGGGGGGGGTGGGTGCAGCCCCGGCCTCCGGCTGCGTGCGGGGCGGCGGGGGCAGCCCGGCGGCGTGCGAAGGGGCGAAGCGCCGCACGGTTGGTGCGAGCCGCTGACCTGCCTCTGCCTGCAACTTTGTTCCAGCGCTGCGCACTTGCATAGGCAGTTTTGGTTTGTTTTGTTGTTGGTTTTTTTTTTTTTCTTTATTTTTTTATTTTTATTTTGACCTGTTCTCCAGTTGCTAAACGGTTCTAGGCACAAATTTGTATGGGAAACTTTCTGGGGGAGGGATTAGCTCTTCTTATTTGCAAAATGCTGTGACTAATGAGGGTGTAAGTAATATTAGCAAACAAGTGACACGCACAGTGGTTTTTTTTCAGTATTCTCGGTGTATCAGTGTCTTTCATGCAGCAGAACTTGTTGCAGTAGGAGCTACTGAATTGCCTCAGGTTAGGTAGTGAGTTGCGAACCCTCAAAGGAGACTTTTTATCGTCTGATTTCCCAGCCGGACGGTCTTTGGTGCTGTGCTGTTTTGAGGGTGGACTTGCCGTAGTTTCTGTGTGGGGCAGGTACGTTAGAGGGCGGATAAAAGAAAAGGGAAGTTGAGTAGTGGGACGAGCGAGAGAGAGGAAAATCAACAAGTGCAACCTGCAGGAGCTGAACAGAAGCGTTGAATTGCGATAGTAGCACATGCTTCCGAGAGATATGTATTTGCAGCGCGGATTCAAATCTGCCTAATGGAGAGGGGGAGGAGTTCGGGTTCTATCATAACCATTCTGAGAGAGGTATCTGTTAAAACAAGACTTGAAAAGTCTGGCTGGAAAGCAAATGTAAATAGGCATCTGCGGCTGAGACTTGCAAGCGCTATTTTAATAAATAGTAATTTATTTGAACCTCGTATTTACAGTTTGAAAGGCATCAAAATAGCTGCTCTGCTTTCAAGAGATATGATGCAGTTACCTATTTTAAGAGTATAAGATACTATCCCACAAGTGAACACTTTGGTACTTCTCTGTATATGTTTTTGTGTATCTCTTTTTAATAATTTCTTTTGAAGAAGGAGTGGAAGATTCTCCAGTGTAGGGTATAAGTGTGGCCAGATCTTTTTCAGCCTGTGTGCACTGCTGTTCATCCACTGATCTCTTCCAGAATCCACTTAAAGGCTAAAACACGTATTTAGAAAAGCTGCACTGAAAACTATCAAAACTGAAGGCTACACGTTACCCTGGGCTGCATACCTAGATTCATGGCAGAGGCAGCCAAAACTAGGAAAAGACGAGTAAATGCTTGCCAAAACCTCAGTTTTGGCAAATATTTCTATTGTGTTTTCAGTGGGAATGTTAAAATATTCTGGTCAAACTCCAGTCTTCAAAAAGTTTCCCTGTGTTTTTGGTTTGAAATAACGTCTTCTGATTCTTGTCCTAGCTTGTGTGCTCAATTGGCATCTCAGCTGCCGGTGGCTGAAGTTCGTAGGGTATGTTATAAAACCACGTTAAGAAGCGCGGCAGCTCTCAGATACCCTATTCTTCTGCTCCTGAAAGGTAGCATAAAACTTTCCTCAAGCTTGAGAAATCTTCCATTTTGTCTTCAGCGTAGCGTTGCGTCTCTGCGCTCTTTTGCGGCGTTAGTGCGTTCCCTGAGCTGGCTCGCTGTGTGGTGGAGCGTGAGCCCCGATAGTCACAGGTCAGCGTGGAGCTGCAGGGGAAGGCGCTTGGGGCTGTGGGGTTGGACGGCAGCTGGCTGTAGACCTGCTTGTCCTGGCAAACCGCCCTGCGGTGCTCCCTGAACGGCGCTCCCTGAACAGCAGCGTAAGGTCATCGCAGCTGATGTTTCTCTGCAAATTCTGTCCCCCTCTGCTTCCTCGCTCGCTCCGTCACCTCACCGCTGGTGCCCATAGGTGCTTCAGGGAGCTAAACCAGCAAAAACCCATCGTTGTTATTATGGTGCTGATCTGGCTTTGTGCCAGTTTCATCTTCCTGACCAGGTATTTGGGATTAGGTGTCCTCCAGTGCAAGGGAGGTGATGGGAATGTGGGGAGGAGAGAGCACCAAGGTAATATCTGCTTAAATTAGCCTAATCTGTTGCAGCAGTTCAGCATTAGCTGGAAACACGGTGATAAGCAACAGAAGTGTGACCTTTCTCTTTGATAGAAGGACCTCGGGCAGGTATATGGATCGAGTGGATTCAGTGGGACTCAAGCTGTGCTTGCTCTTAGCTATATAGACTATTAATTGGAGCAGAATTGCGGTGTAAAGTAAGGAAAGGGTGCCCTGTGTGGGCAGCGCGTTCAGGGAGGAAGTTACTGTTGATAAACAACCTTTTTCTTATTTCCTGGCTCATTCAGTAAATTTGCAGCTGCAGATGACTGTTAACTTGTGACTTTCCTTGGGACAGTGGCTGGGTGTCCCTGCAGTTAAAGTAAAAAGCTTCATTAAGGTAAGAAGCGGACACTATATAGTACACAAGTTTAAGATAATAGTACACAATTTTAAGATAAATACACTACAGTGTATTTAGAGACTCCAGGTCTCTAACCGTCTCTTCAGATGCAGTGGTGGAGCAACCAAACTGCAGAGAGACACCATTGGGACAGTGTGTCTAAAGAAAAGAGATGATTTCTCTATTCTGCTGAAGACTAGCACAGGCAGACTACATCTGTACTGGTAAATTCAAGTTTTAGGGCTTGTTTTCTGGCCCCAAGGCCAGCTCGCAGAGTCTGTGTGTATCCGTACTGCTGAACCTCCATCCTTCGAACTGGGTGACTGTGTTCAGGCTGCCTTTGGCAGGCTGGCCTGTGCGAATTCTTGAACCGCACCGTAAACTGGTGTCTGGGTTTGATTTGTAGTCTTACATGCCGATCAGTGCCAGGGACCTCGTACAAACCTAACAGTGCAGTGCCCTGCTGTGGCTGAGCTTAAACGTAAGGCTGTGGCGATCCAGTGGTTGTTGGGAAACGGTAACTGATGCCTGTTAAACTGGTGCAGGCAGATGAGAACAACTATTCAGCAGTACTTGCTTTAGTCTGATTTTGGTGAGCATTATCATTGTAGTATCAAATTGATATTCGCAGCGGCTGTGGTTGAAGGGGGCAGGTGCCATGTTGCATGTGGCAATGGGACTTTGGTTGTGCAGCGGAGAAGTCCTGCGCTTTGTTTGGGCTGCTGAGGTCTGAGTTGTTGCTATTCCTCTTGTGCCTTACACAGACCTTGCAACGCAGCTTTCCAAAACAGGGAGGGACCAGAGAACAGCCGAATGCTCTGCGCATCTTCCTGCGGCCGTCCTCCGCTCTGCCGTGCGATGGAGGGCTGCAGCGAACGGGCTGTTGTGGCGCATTAGCGGCCTGCCTAGATCCAGAGGAGAAGTCTCATTGCTGGACAGAAGCCACAAACAGGCTGTCTTTGTGCTTTGTTTGCGTGGAGGAAAGCGTATGCTGTCCTGTGCCAAGTTTGAAGAAATTTGGTGTTTGTTTTTCATGGGAAGTCCCTGCGTGTGACCCGACAAAACAGTTTGCTGCTGCACAGCCTCTGAGTACCGAGGCGTGGGGGCCGTGTCAGTGTGGGCCGGGAGATGGTCTCTGTAAATGCTCCTTGGCTGGGTCATCTAGGAACACAAAAAGCAATCTTTTATGCTACCTGTTTGTGAGAGGGAGCTGCTGCAGCTCTGGCTTTTCCTGCGTGCTGGTTTCCCGTTGGGTCAAACTGACTTTGTTGGCTTTGGAGGGTGGAAATCCAGCACGAGAATGCCCTTGGGAAAGCAGACAGAGCCTAAACGCGTTGTGGTAGGCATCTCTAGAGGCATAGATGTCCAAGTATGAGTCACGTCATGATGCTGGCAGTTACTGCACAGCTCCTGTGATGCGAACCCGGCTTCCCTCTTGCTGTAGGGGTTTGTTTGCATTGCTCTTGTCAACTGAAGAATTAAAATGAAAAGACGTGCCATCTCCGAAACTGATAGCGCAGAACATACGATCTGATCTGGTGTTCGCGGGCCCATCTGCTATGTCAAACAGAAGATAATGTAGTAAGGTCAAAAGAGGAAATCAAGTAGAAAGCTTATTTGTTAGGGAAACAAATGGCGTGCTTTTGCAAGTTGACTTTATTAAGACTGTCCTTTTTATTAAGCTGCAGTTTTCTGAGGGGTGATGAAGTAAGGAATCTGAGGGATGCTGTTTTCCCTGCTCTCTGTTAAGACGTAAGCAGAAGAGAACGTGGAAGGATCCAAATTGTAGAAGTTGCCCGCTTGTCCACAAGTACCTGAGTCCGTTTGCTCACCATACAAACTTGAAAATCTGCAAAGTTTCCAGGACTGCTGAAAAAATACGCAGAAATTCAGGGGATGCTGTAAAACATCAGTTTGAGGGGCTGATCAGCCTAGTAGCCAATGCTGTTACTGTTTGCTGCTACGTCTTTCGAGTGCCCAGCTGCAGGTTTTCAATATATAGGTTGGCAGAGCTGAATTGTGCGTGCTTGCAGATTGTTCTTTGAGAGTAGTACTTGGTTTAACTGTGTATGAAATGCACGTGATGTCTGGGATTGATTTCTTCATTTCACCAGTCCTTCAGAGGTCTGATCGCTCAATCGGAAAAAATGTGGAGGATGATTTGGAGCACAGCAGGCCTTCCCTGGTGAATCCGAGAACTGGCTTTTCAGCAAGGTATTGAACGAGGTAGCACTGTAGAAGGTTAAATGATTAATCAAAGCTTGTGAAATGAACTGATAGTTGAAGCTGGTAAAGCTTCTTGTATTTTTTTTTTTGAGGGGGTTGTTTGTTGCTGTATGTTAGTTTTTTTGGTGGGTTTTTTGTTTTTTGTTTTTTTTTTTTAATCCCCTAAGTATTATCACAGCTTCCTTCCCTGTTCTCAGCCTGTGTTCAGGTACAAGACCTGTTTCCACTGAGGACAAGAAGTGGTGGCTAAGGTCAGTCTGTTATCTCTGTTAAATGCTTTTGCAGAGACGTCTGTGGGGCAGGCGTAGCGCAGTTGGTAGCCACCGCTCTGGTGACCAAGCCGTTGTACGGCGTCCCTCTGCCACGTGACGCATCTGCGTGTCTGCTAGCCAGGAAAATACCTTGGCAGTGTTTCTAGAGAAACAGACTCGTGGCTGCACAAGACTGAACAAAAGTTGGCACAAACTTTGTCACATGTTGATAGAGAGCTGCAGTTTTCTTTGCTACTTACTCATACACATCTCTTATTGACCACAGCACTTGGATGTATTTTTCCTGCTTTTTTTTTCAATTTTTTTTTTTTAAGGGACTTTACTGTGAAGTCAGCAATTGCTCTGTAAATGTGAACGCTGTTTTGGCCCAGCGTGGGTTGTGTCCTCTGATATCTGCTCTTCTGGATGCTAGAGCTTCTAGTGAACGGAAAGTTGCCTTAAACTCCGCTTTGGAATCTGTAAGAGACAAATGGAGGCCTCCCAAATGGAGGCTTAAAAAATTTGTTCTGATATGGCAATAGAATTTGGAAAGGATGAGGTGGCAGAGTAATCCGCTTTAATTGCTGTAGCAAACCGGCAGACTACAGAATCTGCCCTTCTTCCCATCAGTAATCCAATTAATTGCCTGCCATTTTAAGAACTAATTTCCAAGTCATAGCCTGTGTTCTTGCTAGGAACTTTAACCTCTTAAAGGCGTCAAAATCCCCATGAGTTATTACACATACAGAGACCTGCTGCTTTGGATGTGAAGTTGAGCTTCAGTAAGCTCGTTTGCCAGCTTCCTAGCTGATCCACGGGGTTGACGATGCACTGCCGAGCTACGGTGTGGTTAATTTTACTGGTATTAGTACAACTTTTTTCTAAAAGATACCTGAGGGAGCTGGCTCTTGGCTTGAGGGTAGTGGAGTCCGTCTGCTCCAAAGCATCAGTGCACTTGGCTAAAATCTTGGAGTGTTATTTCCCGCCTGCAGAGCGGGGTGGTGGCAGATGGGCGAGCACCCAGCGCAGCAGGGAAGAGGAAACGGCGAGCAGCGGTGCCAGGCGGGGAATCCCCAGCAGCTGCGGAGCATCGCAGCCCTGCCCGCGAGTGCCTCTCACGGCAAGCTCAGAGTCCGAGGTCTGGACAACTGTTTGCCTTGTTCTGTGTTCCAGTAGAAAAATTCAGTGCTACTGAAGGATTTCCAACATGTTTTCTTTATTTTATTTATAAATGCAGCTTAGCTATTAATTTTAATACAGAGCTTAGATGTACTTTTGCTTGGTCTCTCTTGTTAACTTTATTTTAGCACGTAAGGATTTAAAGGTATCATGCAGACTTCCTTGAGCGAGCTCATCTATAAAGCTGCAAGAGCATTGAAATGGCTTTTCTGCAAAAGTTGTGGTCTCCTTTCAAATCAGCTGAGAAATGTAAATGTGCAAACATGGCTAGAGCATTTTTCGCGCAAGGCTTTTCCAAGTGAGAATGTTTGTGAACAAAAGCTGGTTTTGTTTGTTTTGTTTCCCGGATATGGTCTGTGCAGCATCTGCAGAAGATGGTTAAAATAAACCTAACCATCGTGTAGTAACCAGCACGTTGTCTAGTGTCTTAAAGAAATGGAGAAACCGTCTTTTACTAAAATGTAGTTGGATTCTGGGTGTCGTGCAAGCTTTTTCTACAAAAAGAGGGAAATTAAAACACTTTGTGTTTTAAAACCTGCGATTCGCAGTCTGCTTTTGTGCGCCGAGCGCTATTCACATTAGCAGGAAGCATGGAGTGATAAAATCACCCTGCGGAGGGGAGTCGGTGGCAAGGAGGAGTCGCTATCGGTGCTATATCTGCTGCAGGGTTTTGCACCGGGGTAGCTCTGGTTTGACCCACAGGGCTGAACTTTTGCTCCTGCCTCTCGCATACTGATGTGCTCTGACCCAAAAGGTGCTCCTCGGGCTTCATCCAAAGAGAACCCATTGCCTTCTCCACTGGCTGGTCTGGAAAGCGAGCCGAAGCGTGGTAGGTGGAGACACTTGAGAGCCGGCATCGTGAGTGCTCTCCCGATCAGAGTTAGATCTATAGTAATGTAGACGTGACAGGTGGATGTTATTGCCCAAATACGCCAGTGCGGAATGAAGATCATCCTGTGGCTTTTTGGTTCAATTCTGTATGTGCATCCGTTGCCTACAGTGTATGAAGACACACCACAAGCGGATGCTTGATAGGTCTGTTGTTTTTTTTTTTTTTTCCCTGTGATTGTCATGTTTTCTGCTTATGTGGTTAGCTTAAACTGTTTGGAGGAGTAAAAATAGAGGGCCAAGAACAGCCAGGACATTCGGTCTAGTTCTTCCTGTGTCTCTAAAACATCTCTGCTGTAACCAGCTGTGCGATCTTCTCAGAGGTCTGATCTGGATTCATGTCCCGAATGAGGCAGCTTCAGTAGGACATACTGAAAATATTTGCACTGTTATTGAATAGCCTTTGAAATAAAATGTCAGAAATTGGATAATCGCGTCTATTGCTTATGTTCTGCAGGTGCTGTGAAACTCTGCGTTACGGAGAGGTAGAGCAGTATTACTGTTGTGGAGTTGAGATGAAAATTTGGAGGACTAAGCACGTGAGCTTATCACTTGATAGCTGTGGCAGTAAGATTACACTTTTTTTTTTTTTAAAGAAAAAGCCTCCAATGATGCAGCGTTCAGTCTGTTCCAGCGCAGAAGCCAAGGGGTGGCAAGTGCTGTCTGCCAGCCTCGCGTTCGGAGGGCGCGGGAGGAGATGTAAGCTGAGGAACTTGCTTTTGCAGGATGTTGTGGATGCTAAAGGCTTGTATGGGCTTGTGGAAATCTGTTGCAGGTTACTAAATACCTGGAAACTCCTCTCACTTTGGAAGTCCCAAGCAGCATGGAGAATGGGAGAGCAGCCTCCTGGGACACTGGGATCCCAGATAGTTGCACAGAAGGTCCATCGAGACCCAGTATGGCCCTGTATGGATTGGTGTTAAATATTTAGTTCTACTTCAGGCCACTAGAGCAGTTTCCTGCTTTTCTGTGTAAACAAAAGCTTTTCCTGGTGTGCTGAAAGAACTGGCCAACGTGATTGCAAGTTTCTTTATTATCTTTAAAGGGCTGTGGTGACTGGGGAAAGCTCTTCATGAGTGGACGAGGGAAAACGTCACACTCCTCTTCAAAAGGGTGAGGAGGAGGATGTGGGGCAATAGGCCTGGTCATCCTTATCTGGGTCCTTGGGCAGGTATGGAGCGAATACTCCTGGAAGCTGCTTTCTTGTGCACGTAGGAGAAGAATGTTTGGTGTTTTGGGGACAGCCAGTGTGGATTTACCAAAGGTAAGCTGTTGCTGGACAAGGCGATGAGGTGGCTGGCTCTGGAGGAGGACAGAGCAGTGGATGGTGTTTACCTTGCCTTTAACGTGGCTTTTGGTGTGATTTTTCCCATGGTATCCTTATGACCAAGCTGGTGAGACACAGGCTGGCTAAGCAGGTGACAAGGTCAATGCTAAATTGACTGGCCAGCCAGGCAGCAAGGTCTGAAGAGCCATGCAGAGGTCCCCTGGCTACTGCGCATCAGTCGCGGTCCTCGGGTTTTGGTACTGAGGCTGATACTGAGCTGATGCTTTGTGTTGGCGCTTGGATGTGTACCGAAGGTTCCTGTTGTAACGGCTAGAACCCTAATACATTGATATCGGGGCTTGGGGACTTAGTAACTGTGGGTGGTCAAGTTTATTGTCCTTCCTCTGCTTTTAGAACAAACCAGGGAAGTAGTATGTCCTGCGTTGCTAAGCGTGGCTTGGATTGCTGTTCTGCTGCAGAAGTATTTCTGTCGCCTGTTGTAGCCATAGTGTAACATGTTCAAACGCTTAGGATGTGGCTGTGACCATCCTGTTCCCTTTTTGGGGAAAGGACGGCCCTGCTAAGACAATTGTTTTGGAGCTGGGTATCTTTTAGATACTGAAATGTAGTCTTATTGTGTAAGAGCTAAGTGTTGACTCTTCTAAAGAAGTGTATGGTGGGATTATAAATATGCACGATAAACTTCCTGATTCTTTTCAAATTAGCATGAATTTATTTGCCTGGTTAAAACCAAGTATGTACCTATAGACTCTGCAGCTTTAGGCAGCGTGCATGAAATTATTCAGCCAGATGGGTTACGTACTTACATGAGTTTTGTTTAAATTAAAAGAATTTGTTTTGTTTTTTTCACTGAAGTGTGTGTGTGTGTATATATATATACACTTGTTATATATATATATACACACACACTCTCTATATATAGATATTAAAAAAAAAAAATATATATATATATATATAAAAAATCAGTAGCAACAGGATTAGGGTCTGTTTGCCAGCTCTCCAGTAGGTTCAGTATGCTTTTATATTCCGGTAAATTTAACTGAAGGAACCCGAGAGCATAAGAGCTCAGTCAAACTAAGGGCAACAGCCGTACCTGTTCGTAATGCTTTGACTTGAGCATAAATTTTGCCTCGCATGCGGACGCTGTTTTGATTGCATGTGGTTCTGCAGCAGTTCCATATGAGAACATCCAAAGGAATCCTTGCCTGAACGCGTTCTTGCTCGCTCCAGGCCAAGCTGTTGTGACTCCTGGTTCCTTCCACCCAGGAAGCCCTACTGGTGTCACTGCGATGACGCAACTTCGGGGCAGGAACTGAATTTCTGAACTTCTCCCTTTGGGGCAGATTAAAACTTCATTTTCAAGAGCACAAAATACTGCAATGCCATTGCTGGTAACTGTATGTTCTCCTAAAACTGCTTTCAGTGGCTCTGTAGATATTAGATGCCGTCTTTCCTTCTAATAACTGCACTGGGCTCTGCTGGAGCCTGAGTGCACTTACTTGTCTTTTCCTGGATTCTGAATTCAAAATTGATTTGATAAGATCACTTCGTAAAAATGTCCCTATTCTTTTTCTGGCAAGTCATGCAATTTGTGTTCTGCTGGGAAGAATCCTTTCTTCCCCGCTTTCCACGTGGGGAAATTTGAATTTGCTCTTACACCTCTTGCAAGACGCAGCAATAAACATTCTCTCTTACGGCTTGCATTTTTGCTGTTCGCAAGCTTTTTCTGAGCTCAGTCTGCACTCTGTCCCAATACGGCTTCCCTCCCAGATCAACAAAACCCATTTACTCCTGTTTTCCGCTGTGCTTTCTGGCACACGATGCACAAACGGAGCATGTTGGGGGATTTGTGGCTGCTGAAAAGCTGCGGTAGGCGGGCATTCCTGGCAGCGGTGGCTTGTGCAATCTAAAAAGACTTTAGCAAGTAAATGGTCGGTAATACTCAGAGCGCTGACTCCACTGATCCTGTTGCCCTGTGGCAGACGGTGGACGCTTCAGCAGAATCGTGTTGGAAAGTGACAGTCACTTCTTCATTAAAGAGCATTTTAAACGTGAAGCTTTTAGCAAACCTGGCAGATGAGGCTTCAGATGGATGGAGCCTGTGTGCTGTAGCTGGGAGCGTGAGCTGGGCTCCTGCGCTGCCCGTCCAGCGGAGTCCGGTGTCCCCATGCACCTCTGAGGGCTTTGCTCCGCTCTCGCCTGGGACAGGAGCTCCAGAGCCTCTGGTTCTCCAGCTGCGCTTGGAACGAGCCCGCCTGGATCTGGGCATCGCCACAACCCTGTCTTATAACCCCTTCCAGTAACTTCTGCAGAAGTAATTCACGGAGCAAGGTGAAGGGTTGAAAATGGCTAATCGCTTGCGTCTTGAGAGCCCACAGGCTTTTGGGCAGGAGTCTTCCAGAGCCATGTACTTAGTGCACGGTGCAAATGCTTTGAAAGGCACCGCAGTTTGTATTATGCCCGCTGTAGTTGCCAGTGTTTAACTTGCATCTGTCCTCAGCATTTCTTCCTTCTTGCCAACCCACCGTGGGGCTGAGCGAGTGCGGAGGGGGGCTCCTGTAGCAGTCCTTCTTTAAAAGTGTGTGCAGGATAAATGGGGTTCCGCTTTCTCCTATACAGTCTTATCGAATATCAGCGTACTTCTGGAAATACTGAATTCGAAGTTTGCTTTGTCTTTATGTAATGTGGATGTAGGTCTTCTGGTGGCAGAGGGTCAGCAAATTAACTTATGCACTTTGTCATGGAAATTAAATGGCCCAATCTTTGCCCTCTCCCAAGTGTGCCTGTCGGCATATCAGCCGGAATTAATTCGGCTGTCCTTAACCCCCACTGAAGGTTTGATCCCATCCTTACTGACATGAAAAAGTCAGTGTTTGTTTCATGGTACTGTCATAACATCACTTAAATTATCTTTCAGCAGCTAGCGGGCAGGGAAATGTGAAACGTTTCTGGTGCAGGTTGTGTGAATGACTATCTGCCATTAGAATAGTAACGTTTAAAGGTTTCAACCAAGATTAACGTCTTGCTGAGCTAGATAATCTCTGTTTTAAAGGGTTAACACACCGTCACTGGAAAAGTCTACTTCTCTCTCATGTAAAACTCTTTAAAAGGCAGCTCAGGGCCTCTGCTCACCTCCTCGCAGCTCCTTCCATCTGAACTTGGGGATCTCGGTTCTTGTTGGAAGGCTGAACACCAGAGTTGTTCAGGAAAGGGCGAAGAAAATTGTCTGGTATCAGCAGTGTCGTTGCAGTGGTGGGGTTATCCTTAATCAGGAAGATTTTCATTCATGCCTGAACGAGGATGGTTTTTCTTCCAGTAAATAAACATCTGTTTTGGAAAGGCAACTGAAGTAAAAACACCCGCATCTTTGCATTTGACCTTGCTTTGGGACATGCGGTGAATTAACAACCTGAAAACCACGTGGCAAGGCACACGGAGAGCCCCGGTTGTTATCAGTGGCCATCTTAAATCTTGGAGTGCCACTTGAAACATGCTTAAAATGTTGTTTTTCCTTAAGTTCCTTACGCTGACAGTGTTGGCAGGGGGTTACCTTACCTTACCTTACCTTACCTTACCTTACCTTACTTCTGCCGGAGACTTTCAGCTCTTGCTGTGCAAATATAAATTCTGAAAAAGAGGAAAAAAAAAAAAAGGTAATTTTTCTGACAAAGCTTTTGAGTTGTAGATGAGCACTTAAATCCAGTAACAAACTGGGTTTATTTACCAGTTTCTCTGCAAATAGTGTGCTTTCCTTAACCAAGCGGCTAATGTACTTCAAATGCCTTTTATTTTGATGTTTCAGGCTGCTGAGGCTTCCTGTCTATGTTGACCTAATGTCTCCTCCAGAGCTGTATACAGCGAAATGTTTTCCACTCTTAAAAGGAAAGAATGAGCATTAAGGTTTCTTCTCTGCTGTAGGGGAAGGAATGTGGAAAAAACAACATCCTCCAAAAGAGCTGCTCTGGTTCAAGTTATCCACTTGCATCTTCCAGGGTTACTTGAACGTGGAAATCCGATGGCTCCAGTTAGCTCTGACTTTCAGGGTCAACTCTTTATCTTCTTGTTTTGTGCGTATTTCAAAAACTGGAGCAGCGTGGAAGTGAGCAATGGCCCCTTGTCTTCTGCTCCCCCTCCTGCCCTCTGTCCCGCCGGCTTCCCACCCCCTGGCCTTTACAGAGGAGCCTTGAGATATTGGTGTTTTCCATGAAATCTGCTTATCCCTCTGTTTCTTCCACCAAGAAACATCTCGCATGCTGCCTTGAGTTTTCTTTCTGCTGCTTTTTTTTGCCGTGTAACTGAAGGAATATTGTGCAGCCTTGCAGTCCAATAAAGCCTTGTAGCTGTCGGGTTTGGTGCTGCTGCCACCCGAACACACAAGCGGATCCGCAAAGCAAACGTGGGGTCCCCGGCAGCTGCTCGTTCCGCACCAAGTGGCGGCGGGGAGTTAAGAATGTGAAAGATTTGTCTTGTGCCAGCACACGTGGAGAGCATCGGTGGTTATGTGCTGCTCATACAGGAATACAGAAGAACGGAAAGGTGGGAGAGATGCAATTTTTTGGTATAAAACATCACTTCGTTTGGAAGCTTTGACTCGTGACTTATAAAAACACTATATTCGTGGCTTGTTGGAACTGGGATTTTTTGAAGGGGGAAGGAGCCACCTCCTGTGCTGACAGATTCTGAGGTTTGCTGCTACCTGCTGTACATCTACTTTTTTTTTTTTTAAGCTGTATTTAAACCCCCAATCTGTTTCAAAGAGTGCTCGCCAGTGCTGACACGTAGGTATTTGGTGAAAAGCATTTCTGCAGCTTGCCTTCTCTACCAGTGGCAAAATAGATGATGTGAAATGCAAAGCCTTGGTTGCAGTGTTTAAAAGAAAACAAAAAAAAAGCAGCGTAGCTCAGCAACCTTACCTCTCATCGCTGGCTCTCCCAGCCAGATGGGAAGGTAGAGCAGCGGTTTTGGGGTAAGATAGACATGCCTGAGCACTGACTTCAGAGCAGCCGCTGAGCTTTTCTGCCAGGCAGCATGAATGTCTTGCCAACACTCAACAACTCTCTCTTATGGTAACGAGAGACTTTGGCATTTCAAGGTCTATCAAACTGTATTTAAATGAGATTGAGAGGAGCTGTAGGAGCTTCTGTTCTGAGAGATTTCTCTTTGGAAGAGAAGATTAGCTGGATGAATAGCTTCATCATCAACTCCAAATTCAAGTGAAGGTCCTCAGCGTTAGTTCTCACGTCAGGTCAGTAGGCAACGAATTTCCCACAGTGTCTCTGCTTCAGCTCTCTGACTAAGGTGAAAGCTGAAATAGGAAAGAGAACCCTTTTTTTCCAGCAAGGGTAAAAGAATATAAAATGTGGTAAGTGTTTTACTACAGGAGTAAAGGTTGATAATCCTGTCCTGGCTCTAATTATTGGAGGACAAATTTTAGAAGTTGAAGTAGCATTGATATTCTTCTGGTAATCTGATTTATTTTTTTAAATGCTCTTAATTATTAGAAGAATGTGGACCTCTTAAATGATGTTTTAAATGATTTTCTCATCACTGGTAATAAATATGCCTCAATTGGTGCATGTTTTGGTGACTTCAGTTAAGCTGGTGCATTTAAACAACTGTAAGTATTGTTTGTGTAATGATGTTCATGGCTAAAGACGCTTTTCACTTGGACATTGTGTAAATGCCTGTCTAGCAGGAGCAATCTGTGATGTCTTTTGTCGGCATTGCTGCGAAAAGGCTTGGTATCTCACCTCCTGCGACCAGGAGCACAAATCAGGTTGGTAATTCCAGAGCGTAGAACCATGGAATTGTTAAGGTTGGAAAAGTCCCTTAAGATCATCGAGTGCAACCGTTAACCCAGCGCTGCCAAGTCATCCTTGTTGACTGCATGCATCATAGCACAAGCACCCAAGGTCTAATGCACAGGGTAAAAATAGCTGCAGTGGCTTTGGCTCTCAGCGTGCTCCTTGCATTTGAAAAACAGCCTGCAAATTCATGCGGAAGATGTTGAGCAGTGATCTTGCATTCAAACCTTATTGCATCAAGTGGTAAAACCTCAAGAGGAGTATGGTATTCTATAAAGGTTAACAAATCCATAAAACTGCACCATGAAACTTGATGATTTTGTCTGTACCACGTCCTGGCATGAATGTTGTTTCTTACTTTCCTTTTTGGACTCTCCTTGCCTTTGTAGAAGGATGAACCTGGGCAGGATCCCAGGCTGGCACCCACGGGAGATGCCATTACCTGCCTCCTGCAGCTCCGGGGTGATATTTGCAAGTCAAAGGCTGGCTTACAAACTGCTCGGGCGGCTGCTGGGGCGGCCGGTGGGGAGGCGTGTGTCAGCTCTGCCCTCGCGCTGGCCTCTCTTTCTCCTACCACATGAGTGTGTGAAGCTGCTTGGCAAACTCGATCCTAAAACTATTCTGTGTGGGTTGTTTTGGTTTTTTTTAAAGGTAAAATTATTTTTAGCTCGGATTAGACCCCTGATCTTGTTTGCCACTTTGCCAGCACATGTGGTTCTGCAGCCTGGAGGAAGGGAGATGGGCCAAAGGTGCAGGACCATCTTTCAGCATGAGTGTGGACACCAGCTTGCAGAAGTTTGGTGTTTTAATAGGACATTCAGTCATTTGAGACAAATGCGGTTTCTTGGCAGTAAGATAAGTAAAATAACTTGTCTAAGTTTAGTAGCTGGTCGTGCTGTTTTTAACATGCCCATGCTTTCATGCACAAATACTGAAAACTCCTCCTCGAAGGCCTGCTGTGCCACCTTATTCAAGCAGGAGCTGCCTTCGGTGTAGCTCTGTGCCCCGTGCAGGGTGGCTGGCTGAGGGCTGTTTGGTTTTGAGACTTCCTCGCCGGGCTGCTCCGCGCGGGTGCTGGGACTCTGACCTCTTCGCTGTTTGCTCTCCGCTTGCGTTGCCGTTTATTTTCCGGTTGGGAAGGGGTGACCTGCAGCACCCTGCTGCCCGGCCCATGCTCTCCTTTTGCTAGCTAAATGTAGGCATGAGCACAGGGCTTCAACTTACTAATTTTGTTTCCACAAATACTTATAGGGAGCTTAAGATCATTTATACTTGAAAAAAGCATATATGTGTAAAGATGACAACTTTCTAGTACTTTGCATCTGAATTCTGAGCTCCTGCGCTGTACGGGGGAGCCAAAATGTACAGCCAGGAGCAGCTCAGCAAGTCTTGCTTAATAATTGTCTGTTACTAATTGTGACCTTCTCATACCACTTTCAGATCACTACTGTGTAACTCCTCAGCCTTCTCAAACCTTGAGCGAGAACGCAGAGGGGCTTGGTGGTTTTTTGGGTTTGGTTTTTGTTTGCTTTGAAAAGGCTGCTCTGTTAGTCCCCACCGGTAACTTCTGCCACTCTCCCGTCTCGTACGCACGCTATTGCCGAAGGCAGGCTGCACTCAAGCCCTCACCTCGGAGGTGCTATTCCACTTTGCAGTTTTCTAAATTCAGGGATGTAAGGTCTAAGTCCAGAAGCTTTGAGTTGTTTTGTAGGGATGGTCATTTCTGTGTTTTGCCCATTCTAGACATCAAACTTCTACCAGTGTTTGAGGTTGATGTAATCCTGTCGAGCTTCTTTCAAACTGTTCCTTTTCCACTTAAAGCTGAGCTTATCAAGCATCTGGGTGGGAGTTTGGAAGTCTGGCGGGAGCACAGGGTAGTCTGCAGAATGGCCACGTTGTCTTTCCTTGGGCAAGTTCTTCACAAATCCAGAAATGGTTTATTTGGAGCAGCACTTCAGTTCCCCCTTGGCCGTATCCTCGAAACAAAACGTTCACAAATACAGGCAGTTTTGGAGCCAGGTTCCTGTCTCTGCTGAGTAGTGGTGTACAACGTCTTACACCCGTGTCCCTGTTCTCCCTCGCCTCTCTGGTTGCGTATCTCAGCAGAAACAAGCAGTGAGCTGCTGTGGAGCTGCTGCGGCAGCGTAGCACGGTGTCCTCCCGTGTCCTCCTCCAGGTTCACGGTGAGCTCCGAGCTGTGCAGTTGCCTGACTGGGTCCTCGAGGTGAAACACGCCTCTTGGATCTCACCTCTTCATGCTTCTGTTCAAACACATTGAAAAATGGCGTGATACATTACCGTCTCAATTTCTGCATAAAACGATAACGTGCACTGGCATTTAATGGCACTTGGTTTCTAATAACCTGGAATTGTCCGTTCCTTCTTGACCTCATTTCTGGTTAAAACCTTGAATAGCATTCGGCTAATTGGATGAGTAGCAAAGATACTGCAATCTAGGTCAAGTCCTCCAGTCCCCCTCTTCACTCCTCTCGTTGCCGCCAGAGTGAAGCGGTATCTCGCCGGCTGCCCCTGCCCCGCGCTGTTCTGCAGCGACTGACTGAAAAGGAATTTTGCAGACGCTTTTGTTTTTTTCATAGCTGACCCACTTCTCTGTAAAAGGTTTGCATTGCACAAAGGTTATTTCTTGCCGAAGGAGCGTATAAGGAAATTTGCAGCTATTGCCGACTTCTGCAGCTGGAATTCTCCTAGAAAGGAATGGCCAGGAGGTGAGGTCCACGTTGGAGATGAGGTTGAGGTGTAACCTAATGAGCAGGTATTGCTGCCGGGCCCTCCGGAGCATGAGGGGACCGAGCTAATAACTCTTCAAGTTGCTGCAGATTCAGGGCTTTTATGAAGTTTAAATTCTATTTCCAGGAAGAAGCCCAAGTCTAAGTGGTGACTATGTTTACGGCATTAGGTTGCCCAATTTTAATTCCTCCTTTATATAAGGGAATAATCAATAGCAGGAACTCTGAAGTGCATTTTTACCAAAGCTTGCTGAAAACATTAATGGACTAAGGTGCTCTTTCATATCCAGTCTTGGAGAATCTCTTGCTTAAATCTTGATGGACAGAGTGCTGAAAAAAGAAAAAAACAAAAACAAAAAACCCACAACCAAAAACAAACAAACAAACCCCCAAAAACCCACCAACACCAAAAAAAAAACCAACCAAAAAACCCACAATAAAACCAACGAAGCAAACAAAAAAAACCCAAACCCAACCACTTCAAACACAAGTTTCTATGCGGCTTTTATCCTACGTAATTTTGAATACTGGCATGATACAGTCACAGTTACATGGGCAGAACTTACTCTGATCACTTAGAGCTTTCTTAAATTGAAAAGTACGGCCAACTCTTACTTCTGGCAAGGGATGAGCTATAAAAGAGAACTTAACAGTATCACCCAGTAAGAGTCGTTTTGTGCCGGACAGGTCTGGGGGAGGGGATGTCTTTTTTTAATTCCCTTAACAGGGTTTGAGCTCCTGTATTCATGAATGATTCATTGCAGCCTTCTAAGGAGCTGCTTGCCTGCGATGTCGCTGCGTTTTGGTGAGGCGCATGCTAATTTGGTGCCCTGAGAACGCTCTGAAGCTATTAACCAGCCTTGAACCTTGGTACGTACGAATGAAGGTGTCTATTCATTTCGTATGATAAATAGACTGGGTTCCCTCTCATGTTCATCCGTCTTTGCCTAGTAATCAGCACTAAACGTTCGGTTTTGTTCAACAATTGCTAAATTTTCTGAAGACCCGGCGTTGAAACTGGAATGAGCTTGTTCCTGATGTAATCTGCTGGAAAGGACACAGCCCTGGAAGTGTTCAAAGCCTTGTTTCCAGCTTGTGCTTTCTAACAGTATATTTTAGTTTTCTATTAGCTTTTTTCATTTTGGTATTTACAGATGGAAAGATAGCAATGTAACGGAGACACGCGGATAACTTGGTGCGGCACTTTGGCGGTGGGAGAAATGGTTGCGTGCAGCTTCAACAAAACTTAATATGGATGCTGTTAGTACTTCTGAAACTTAATGTTTCTGTTTCGTCAGTAAAATACCAGACCATAACAAGAACTGTAGAAAGTCTTCGTACAGAAGAGTGTTGAAAGCTGAGCTGAATTGAGAAAATCCTATTCTTCCAACTTTCGAGAGCCACAAATAGCTAGGCGAGGCAGCGAGGATATTAAAAGGCACGGGGGAAGACTTGCTGACAGATGACACTGAAAGGGCTTTGCCAGAATTGCTTTTTTTGCTCCGCTGTTCCTGCTAGTAGATGGTCAGATTCCCAGATGCTACAGTTTTATTCTCAGTAAAACTCAGGGTCTTGCAATGTAAAACAAGTAGGAGGTAATTAGGAATCATAGTTGCTTCTGCATCAGGTTTAGCCTAATTTCAACCCGGTGGCTTTAGAGAGGAGTGAATGGGCAGCTGGCATCAGGAAAGCTTGACCTCTGGCGGGTTCCCTGTGCCTTGACAGTGAAGCAGCGGTGCTACGGCCCTTTGCTAGAGCACTGACGATGTAGGTGGAATGATACAGATACTTTTTTTTTTTTTTTTTAGAAAGTTTCAATTAACTGTTGGAAATGGTAATAATG
Source organism: Nipponia nippon (assembly GCF_047370975.1). Lineage (NCBI taxonomy): Eukaryota > Metazoa > Chordata > Aves > Pelecaniformes > Threskiornithidae > Nipponia > Nipponia nippon. Next base: position 126,187,160 of record NW_028262358.1, read on the forward strand.
AAAGAGCATGGACATGGGAGTAGGGCTGCTTGACAGAACTTTCTGCGAATGGTGCACCATGTAGGCCTAAACGTTGGCTAATGCATCACAGGATGAAAGACTTCCCACGTGGACATCCCTAAGGATTTTGTTGAGCTTTCCCTTATGCAGATAAGAGGTAAAGTCAATATAGAATCATTGAATCGCTAAGGTTGGAAAAGACCTTGAAGTTCGAGTCCAACCATTAACCCAGCGCTGCCAAGCCCACCACTAAACCATGTCCCTCAGCACCACATCTCCCCAGCTTTTAAATCCCCCCAGGGATGGGGACTCAGCCCCTGCCCCGGGCAGCCTGGGCCAGGGCCTGACAGCCCTTTGGGGGAAGGAGTTTTCCCTAATACCCAACCCAAAGCTGCCCTGGCGCAGCTTGAGGCCGTTCCCTCTCGTCCCAGCGCTTGTTCCTGGGGAGAAGAGACCGACCCCCCCGGCTCCAGCCTCCTTTCAGGCCGTTGTAGGTGGGGTGTACCTAGAAACTCTTATTTTTCTGCCCTTTGGTTCCCATCAGGCACAGTGGTAGGATGAAAAACAAATAGTATTGCATTGTCTACATCTGCATTTATGGTATGAAGTAAGCCACAAAATGTCATGTGTGCCAGGCAAAGGAACAGTAGAAGTGTTACGAAGGCATTACAATCTTCACTTGGATGTTTGGCGAGCTTGCCAAACACAGGCTCGACGCGGCAGTAACACCATCTTTCTGATCAGCACCCAGGTGGTAAAGCTGGTAACTTTATTACAGTTGAGTTTGGTTTTTTTTTTTTTAATTCAGTTAGAACAATTTCTCTTAATTCTTAAAAGCTAAATTACTTCTGTCCTTCCCTCCCCACTGTGGCCCAGCTTTCGGGATGGACATCCCTACTAACCAGAGCTTTGTCCACGTGGAGCAGTTAGGGCCGAGAGCGGGTGGAACTGGGAAGGAGAAGAGCAGTGGTGGGCTCGTTAACTCCCATCTTTTCTTAGCACAAGAGGGTTCAGTGCAGTTTCTTTACAATCTCTAAAGGAAGAGTAATTTTACTGTTCCTAGTAAGAAGCTATAGGAGCATGATGAATGTAAGGAACTGTAACTCTAGTCTGTGTCTTTTTAGAAAGAATCTAGATGAAATAGTGTATGTGGAAATCCCGCCTAAGCCAAGATTGGATCTTCAGCTTCTAACTGCATCTCTAAGTTAACACCCTTGCTCTTACTGGTTTTGACAACTGTAGGCTAAACACAAAGGTGTAAGAGTTGAGGTTCTCATTGCTTTCTTCCTGAGCTGTTTTCAGTTAAGCATCAGTTGATCGATATAATCCTGGCCCTTTGTCCTGCTCTTGTGCTTCAAGATTATCTTCCTGTGGTTCCCTTCCTCCTCTTCTGTCAAAGGACTGAAGAAGGGCATAAAATCCAAAATGGGGAGATGATCTGGTCTGTCTAGTATTGTATGAGAAAATATCGTAACAGGTTTAATTCTGTTACACCAAGGATGTAACTCTGCGTAACCAAAGATTTCTGCTCACTAGAGAGACTTGGGGTGCAGTTCAGAGGAGATGAATGTCCCACTTCTTGCAGATACGGTGGCCCACGACACTTACCTTTCTCTTCACTGCGTTCATCTAAATAGCACTGGTAACACTGGTCCGTCTGTGTCCGTGTTGGTCAGTGCTTGGTGTATTTTCAGAGCGAAACCTTGGCTGTACCAATGTGCGGTACCAAAAATTTAATTGTGTGGCCAGTCATCCCTCCTGCTGGGCCTGCGGTGTTGAGAGGCGTGCGCTCTCCTGCAGCTCGGCAGTGCAGCCCGTGGGAATCGCTGGAGCTCTGGGGAGCTCCCGCCGGGCACAGGCTGCTGTTACGCGGGGCTCAGAGCGAGAAGGTTGATTGCATTTAAAAAGATTTCTACAAATGAGGTGAGAGCTTTGATGTAGAGATGAGATTGTTTTGGCGTTAACAATGCTGCAAAACGTGTGCCAAACTACTCCCAGAGCAGCCAGCCCTGGGTAGTCGTGTTCAGAGGTTGGTTTGTTTGTTTTTAACTTTTAAACCCCTCCTATTAGCACTTAATGCTGATGCGTCGGCACACTGATCCTTGTAAACTTTTATTACGTGAGCTCTTTGATTTTGATGGTTTCTGTCCTGTAGCTCCATGCCGTAGTGCGGGGGTCCCCAGCCTTACCGAAGGCATCGCTGCTGGTCACCACAGGTCCCCTCTGAGGTCCAGCGATTGGGGTGGAGGCTGCTCCCAACTGCGGGCCGGGGCACCTGCGAGAAGATGTGTGCTGGCATGACCCCTTCGCCAGCACTTCCAACCCCATCCTCCTCCTCACCCCCGTCCTTCCTCCTCCTCCTCTGTCCTGCTGGTTGGGACCTGGGTGTCCTCACCACGGACTTGAGCAGCAAGTTCAGATTCATAGCAGAAATATTTTCCTTTAAGGTTAAGAGGACACCTGCTTATGGGCAGATCCTTGGCGTACAGGGAGGTGCTGGAAATGCAGCTTTCCGTGTTGGGAATCCGTGAGTCTTTGCATTTCGTTCTCGAAGTCGGGACCGCTGGTCGGCAGCGTGGCCAGGACTGAGGGTTCCTCTGGATCCTGTTGCAATAGCTCGACCTGGAACCTGGAAGCAGAATATGGCCTTTGAGCCTGAGTGCAGCAGAACCATAATAAGAGATACGACCCTTGAAGTGATTTCTGTTGTCAAATTTGTGTTCCTTTTATACTATCTCCTGCCTTGAAACATCTTCCACTCGGGTGTTTCCCTGTTTTTATCACGCATTCCAGCATTGCCCCGCTGTTTTAAAGGGATACTGTAATGACAAGGATTTCATGCAGCAAGAGCCCCAACTCTTATTATTCTGTTGCTTGTGTTCGATCTCTGGTACGCCTAAACTGCCCCTCAGTTCTCTCCCCGGAGAGAAAGAAACGTGTTGGCTGTCTGCTGCAACAGGTCGGATGCAACTGCAAGCTGACTTTTTTGCTCTGTAAACAGCCTGGGTAGAATGTGGCTTTGCTTATTCTGCTGTAGATTTGAGGTGTGACACAATCTTCCCCTCTTGCCAACGCTTGTAAATCAGTGATATCTGGGAAACGTGGAAAAACTGAGCTGCTTTGAAGAGCAGAGATTTTTAATGTGTTTTGCTGGGGACTTTGCTCTGGTGCGGTGGGCTGGTGCTCGTAGGGGACCCTCGCTGTTCTGGGTCCGCTTGATATAGCTGCCTGCCTTGCTTCTGAAGTGTAATGCTTTAAATTTAATTGCAGGTGGTGTGAATAAATTTTTCGCACCATAAATACTGTAAGAAAGCTGCCTTTCTTCCAAGATGTGAAATTAGGAAATATCTTTTCTGATGATCCTGTTTTCTTGGAAACCTTTGCAGAAACCAGGACAGCTTCAGGGTGCAAAGCAATGTGTACTATAAAATAGATAACTCTTAATGGTTTTTGTTAAGAATGAGCCAACTGGCATATTCCAGCACCTAAGGCAGCGTAATTTGAGCATCAGCGACAGCACCTCGAGTCTACAGCTTCACCTGTATTGAACACTGACGCTTTTCGGTATTAACAGCTAGGTTGAAGCAATGAGGCTTTTTCGGTACCCAGTGTTGGTTGGCACTTGCGGGTTTGTTCATTAGATTCATCTTGGCTAATACGGAGCGTAGTACGAAGGTAGCTTATAAATCCTGACGCTTAATTTTAAAATGCCTCTCAGATTCAGTTCTGTGGCAGATAGTAGTAGTTTTTATTTATTTACACACTAACTAAAAAAGGACTCAAGTGAAAGATCTGATATGGGATTAAAAGGGCAGAAGAGAGAGGAGAAGGTACTTAAGGTGTATCTATTTTTTTAAGAGTCTCTTTAATCCTTGTACCTGGTTCTTCTGGATCAGCTTGTAAAGCAGCACGGAGTCATTACTGCATCTGAAAATGTGAACTGCTTTGCTTATCTAAGTAGGCTGAGGGTTAGTATTAAACAAGTTTCTGAAAGAGCATGAGATGACAACTGTTATCAGGATAGTGCAAATTAATCTTGGTCCTGTGTAGCCAAAGCTAGTCACTTTATCGGTTTCATCTGTGGTGGTGGTTGCCCAGCAAAAGAAACCATGATCCTACAGAGGCAGAACGGCCGCGGAGCAAACAAAGGCTGTGGGTTAATGTCGCTGGGCTGTTGTTGGCATCTGCACCCCTTCCTTACAGGCGGTTATGGATAAAAGTGCCAGTCGTGTCGTGGTACGTGAAGCAGCCCTGCGGTGGTGTGGCTTGTGCAGATGTCGGTGTTCTTTACCCCCTTTGGGATACTTGCAGAGCGTGGCATGCTGCTTGAAGTTATGTGATGGGGGGCTGGATGCCTTTGGGAAGGACGGGACGGGTGACTCAGAGTCCCCTGACCACTCTCAGGGGTGGCTTGGCCAACCTCTTCGCTGCTGGTTTGTCCGTAGGTCTGGTGGGGGATCAGGTTGCACGGGAGGTGTGTGCGCTTTGAGGTTTCTGGGAAGCATCTGACCCCTCTAAACAAGTCTCTGAATTCTCATGCAAACTTTCTGCTCTTACAAGAAGCCATGGCTGCTCAGCCAGAAAAGTTGTTTTTCCAGATGAGCTTGTTTAGACCCAGTTTAAGTATCCGGGTGTGTTTCCCAGATCTTGGACCCTTCTCATGATTTTGTTCTATTTAAACCATACCTAATTATATTAGAAAAGTGTTCACCGGATAAAAAATTTCAGTGATCCGAAAGCCTTTGGACAATGACCCGGTCCTGTTCATGCTTTTGCAATAATGGCGGTATTCTGTTTTTCCTCATTAGATGTCGTCTTGAACTTGCAGATGACGAAAAGGTTTTCAGTGCCTGTTTTACAGGATAGGGATAGTGGATCCGAGGACCCTTTGCTGCAGTTATGCCTTACCTGTCAGAGTTGCAGGTAGCAATTCCGACTAAAATCCATGAAACCTTGAATCTGTACTTCTCTTCCTGACCATAACTTGCTTTGTTTTGTTAGACTTGCAACTTCACGTGCTAGTTTTTCCAGTAGATGGAGATGAAGAATGAGAATGCTAAGCTTTTTGAATATTTTTCCCCTTCTGCATCCTTCTCTCCCTCCTTCCTGTGTTTCCAGTTACCACAAGTGAAAGTCTGAGATCCCTTCTTGCTGTGTAGCTGGTTAGATTACATGGGTCACTACTTCCATACAGACTTTCTGAAGGCTGTTTCTATCATTTTAAGAATGTCTGTATTGTCTAATCAAATTCATCTATCACAGTAGTGTCTTGACAATAGATAAGAATTTTCCTCAGCCACCTGTTATTAAAAAAAAAAGTGTGTGGAGTGATTCTTGTTTTGTTTTTTCCTCAAAACATTCTCCAGCTCTCTGAGTGAAGTTCCTAAACCGAAGGTGTTGACTTTGTATTAATGTCTTCTGTGAGTTTCCCATTCCTTGCCATGCGTTGTTTAGCGCTCACAATAGCCCGTGGAAAATGGTTCACAGCTTGGCTTGGGGAATGCCTCCTGTGGCTTCAACCTGGTCAGCCAAAAAGCATGGAGGACATAAAATTATGTGGTGATACTTAACCTCAGTCTGTTAGTGACTAAATCAGCTTCTTTTGATTGCTTGAGGAAGGTCTATATCATAGAATCACAGAATAATTGAGGTTGAAAGGGACCTCTGGAGATTTGTCTTGTCCAACCACTCTGCTGAAAGAGGTTCCTAGGACATTGTCCAGTCCAAGAGGGGAGACTCCACCACCACCCTAGGCAACCTTTTCCAGTGTTTGACCACTGTCAGAATAACAATTAAAAAACCCAGCAGAAGAAACCCCAGACACCACCACACTCGGCTTGTGCCCATTACCTCATGTCCTTTTGGTGGATACCACTGAAGAGTCTGGCTTGGTTTTCATTCCAACCTACTATCAGGTGCTTATACACATTGATAAGATCCTCCTGGGCCTTGTCTTCTCCAGGCTAAACCATCCCAGGTCTCTCAGCCCCCCCATCATATAAAGGATGCTCCAGTCCCTTAAAATGATCTTTATTGCCATTTGCTGGACTTGGCATTTCCCTGTGGATGTGAGATGAGGTTCTGCCTGCCTGTTTCTCCAGGCTGTTAAGGTCTTTCTGAATGGCTGCATAGCCATCTTGTGCATCGGGCATTCCTCCTGGTTTTGGATGGCTTGTGGGCTTGTTGAAGGTGCACTCTCTGCTGTCACCTGGTCATTAACAGAAAACAGTCTTGGACCCGGTACCAACCCCAATGTTTTGAAGTTTGTTTTTTAAACTACTTATTGCCCAATAGCAGATAACCTGATAGCAGATAATCATGTCTATGAAGACTATTTAAAAGTCTTTCCTCGGTAGAGATGGCCAGAGTTTTGGGGTTTTTTTTTGGTAAGCAAAGCAACACCTTAAAAGTCTCAAGCTATATTGTTAGCAGCATCCATTTCATGCAGTTTGTCTTTATTGGTCTACTGTGGGGTGGGGAGAGGGGCAAAGTAAAGTCTCTCATCCCTCTGTTGACCATCTGGGGTCAAGAGTCAATGAAGACGTTGGGAGCTCAGTCTTCTCTCCCAGCAGACAGGCAGCCTTTTTGGCTACTTGTGTTCCTGAGTAAGTGTCTTGAGATACAGATTTGCATTATTTTGAAGTCGGCATTAATGGTTAACCTGGAGTTACAAACACTTTTCTTGTGCATTTGAGAACAGGCCATTTTGTATTGATCTGTTTTTTGCAGTACCCAGCCTTGTGGCACTACATTAGTGGCTCTAGCAAGATGCCGCAGTTCTATACTTAGAAGCCAGCCGAGTCATGTCCTCAGATGAATATTCTTGCACATCCAGCCCAATGGAAAATATATCGGAGTTTGCCTTGTGATCTGTCAGGTAAAACTATCTTTCAAGGATAGGGTTAGGTAAGAATTTATAAGGCATCTCTGAGCAGAACGTCAGATGAATTAAGTCAATAAAATCTGTTGGATGCATGGTGCTATTCTATAACCATGCAGAGCTATAAACTTCCTTTGCAAGACCAACGACACAGGATCCCCAGTTGCCTTTTGACAATTCTACTGATAAGTTCTTTGCTCTTCTAGGCTTTCTGTTCAGAAACAGCATGTTCAAGCTGGGGAGGGAAAACAAGCAGCTCAAATCCCATTGTTGGCTTGCTTCAAGGATGCTTACAGCTGTGTCACCCATTGAGCCAGTCTTCTTTCAGTCAGTGCTGTATTTCATAGAATCATAGAATCGTTAAGGTTGGAAAAGACCCTTAAGATCATGGAGTCCAACCGTTAACCTATCACTACAAAGTCCATCACTAAACCATGTCCTCGAGCACCACGTCTACCCGTCTTTTAAATACCTCCAGGGATGGAGACTCAACCACTTCCCTGGGCAGCCTGTTCCAATGCTTGACCACCCTTTCGGTGAAGAAGTTCTTCTAATATCTAAGCTAACCCTGCCCTGGTGCAGCTTGAGGCCATTTCCTCTTGTCCTATCGCTTGTTACTTGGGAGAAGAGACCGACCCCCACCTCACTGCAACCTCCTTTCAGGTAGTTGCAGAGAGCAGTAAGGTCTCCCCTCAGCCTTCTCTTCTCCAGACTAAACAACCCCAGCTCCCTCAGCTGCTCCTCATAAGACTTGTGCTCTAGACCCTTCACCAACTTCGTTGCCCTCCTCTGGCCATGCTCCAGCACCTTGATGTCCTTCTTGTAGTGAGAGGCCCAACACTGAACACAGTACTCGAGGTGCGGCCTCACCAGTGTGGAGTACAGGGTCACTATCACCTCCCTGGTCCTGCTGGCCACACTGTTCCTGATACAGGGCAGGATGCCATTTGCTATAGCCTAGTGTTACTCATGGATATTCTTGAAGATGGATAACTGTAGGCAAGAAGAAGAAAAAAACGTGGCTCTCCTTACTACTCAGGCTCCTCTAATCAAAGTTTTATTTCTAATCTGTCTTCTTCCTGATCTATCTTGTGTTCTTTGGTGTAATCTTATGAAAGAAAGTTCACCTTGACACCAGGACCTTTAACAGTATCAAACTGAGCTAGCAAAAGTGTCTACTTACTCACATAGCAGACTACTTCAGTGCTCCAGTTGGCACACCAATGGTGGTGACACCATGGTAGGATGGCAGTCTCTGCAGTGGCTGAGCACCCCGCCGCCAGTTTGAGAGGCCTTGTCCCAGGCAAGACTGCAGGGAATGCCTGGTGCTTCTCTTGGAGGCCAGGATTGAAGGTGATGGTGGCTTCAGGATTCTGCACCTGGGATGGGGTAGTCCTGGTTATACGTACGTATTGGGGGATGAGAGGCTGGAGAGCAGTCCCACAGAAAGAGATCTGGGGGTTTGGGTTGATGGCAAGTTGAATACAAGTCAACAGTGTGCCCTGGCAGCCAAAAGGGCCAGCCGTGCCCTGGGGTGCATCAAGCACAGCATCGTTAGCTGGTTGAGGGAGGTGACTGTCCCGCTCTACGCCGCACTGCTGCAGCCCCACCTCAAGCACTGTGTGCGGTTTTGGGTGCCTCGATACACGAAGGACATCACACTATGAGAGTGTGTCCAGAGGAGGGTGACCAAGATGGTGAAAGGCCTCAAGGGTGAGATTTATGAGGAGCGGCTGAGGTCACTTGGCTTGTTCAGCTTGGAGAAGAGCAGGCTGGGGGGCGACCTCAGTGTTGAGGCGTGACCTCGTCGCAGTCTACACCTTCCTCAAGGTGGGCAGCGGAGGGGCAGGTGCTGATCTCCTCTCTCTGGTGACCAGTGATAGGACACGAGGAAATGGAATGAAGCTGCATCAGGGGAAGTTCAGATACACCCCCACCCCCCATTCATCAGCATCGTCCCTCTATTGGAAACAGAATAAGATCTCCCAAAGGAGACCTTGAGCAGATAAAAGGTCAATGCCAGGCCTTGGGAGCAAGTTTCAGAGGCCTTAGGGGTTCAGGTGGTCTCTTAGATCCTGCTGGTGAATGGGGAAGGCTTAGGCAGGAGGCAGATGTTGCCCGAGTGTCAGCTTCGCTCTGCACAGTTAGTGTTTATAGACAGGGTGGGTTTTTTATGACCATGGGACTTGTTAAGGAATGAGGGCCAACGGCAAGAGATGGGATCTATCTGATAAAGATGGGCAAAAGCATCTTTGCCGGCATGGTTGCTAACAGTGTGGAGGGCTTTAAACTAGGTTTGTTGTGGGATGGAGACTGAAAACCAGAGGAGAAGTATGGGATGAAGAGAGGCACTTGGGTGTCTGTGACAAGGGAGCCCCTTCCACTTCTCCAGAGAAACTCTTGCACCTCCCCAGCGCACCCCTGGGCTCGTATGTAAATGCGTTCAGCGTCGGACACGAGGAATTGGAGGTCTGTGTGCAGTTTTGATACTAATAGCTTAGTTCCCTCTTGATCAGCTCTTATGTGCAGAGCTTTGATGTTGGTGAGATTAAGCTCATGGAGGGATGGGTGACTGGAGTGCTTTAGAATCATAGAATTGTTAAGGTTGGAAAGGACTTCTGAGATCGAGTCCAACCTATAGAAGGTGGAAGGAGAGACATGGAAAACGAAGACAGGTTTGCCTTCTGTGCTAAAGAACAGTTTTAGGAATGTGCTGTGCTTTATAACTGGTGATGACTCAGTTGGGAGCTTATCAGTTAAGTTCAGAGGGGAGGGTGACCAAGGGGACACTGTGGTGGGTGTTTGCTGCAGACCAGCTGATCAAGAGGAGGAAGGGGGCGAACCCTCTTTAGACAACTGGAAAAAGCCTTGTGAATGGAGAGTTGGTTCTGACTCTGCCCTGGTTTCTGCTGGAAGCACAAGGTGATACAGGGCACAACCAATCTAGGACGTTTCTGGAATTGCTTGAGGACAACTTCTTGAGGCAGGTGCTGGACGAACTGGCTACAGGAGATCTGGCAGAGTGAAGAGAGCTGATTGGGAGTATGGAGTGGTACGCAGCGGCACCTTTGGTTTCAGTGACAGTGAAACGAGAGTTTAAGATCCTATGGGGAATGAAGAAAATGAGTAGAAGGGTAAAAATGCCTGGCTTTGGCTAGTTCAGAGAACTAGCAGGATACTAGATACACAGGATCCTACAGGAATCTGTCCTGTAGAGCAGAGAAACTCAGGAGAGCTGGTTGATCTTCAGGAGCAACCTTGTCAGAGCAGAGGAGTGGTCCATCACGATTTGCAGGAAGCCAGGCAGGTGTGGCGGGAGGCCAGACGGATCATCTTGCTGAGCTCAACTACAGGAAAGTGTCCTATAAAAGGAAGACGTGGGGACAGGTTACCTGGGAGAAACGCACAGAAGCATCCTGTGGGCACGCAAGGATGTAATTAGAAAAGCTTTTCTTCCTTTCTGCTCTTAACGATGAGATTCTCTGGTTGAACACGGTATTAGCTTGCATTGCGGTTGTGCCTAGCGGAAAATTAATGAAATGTGTTGTTGCCGCTCTAGGTGTGAGCGAGATGGGACTTGTCCAGAGCTCGTCCATGTAGTGAAAGTCAAGAGGAAAACACAGTGCCCAAGAAGAAAAATGCACGCTTATATTTTTGTGTGTGAGAAATAGCAAATGCCCTAAAGTTCCCTGTTAACGGAATCATAGCACTACTTTATTTTTCTCCTAATTTGTTTTGCTAGCTGCAGTGAAAAAGTTGACACCACAGGTGGAAATTGGGATGGTCTTAACTCTTCTTGCCCTCCGTGGGCTTTCAGTGCACTGCAGAACAAGCTTTCAGATTGTTTTCCAAGTTAATGGTATAAAAGTATGTATAGACTTTGGCAATGCTGAGCGAACGTGAATTAGGAGCTGATAGAAATCTGAGAACGGCAGCGCTCTGACTTAAATCGCTCTTCAGCCACCTGAATTTTGTACCCTTCTCCTGTGGGCAGCCTCAGGTACAATACATGAGGACATGGTGTAGTGGTGGCCTTGGCAGCGCTGGGTTAACGGTTGGACTCGATGATCTTAAGGGTCTTTTCCAACCTAAACGATTCCATGATTCTATGAACACAGCTAGAAATGGAGTGAGTCACTGAGGCTGATACCAGAGAGTGTAAACAAATCGCACTTAAATGTGTTTTAAACGCACTTATTTTTAATACACGTGCTACTCTGCTAATCAAGAAGTCAGTAAGGCTGCAATGCTGTGCTGTGCTCCCTGCAGCCAGCCAGCCTTGGCAAAACTCAGGTACCAGGGCTGCAAATAGCTTCAGTGGCTGTGAAAGTCAGGCTTTAACATAACTTAACGTGACTTAAGAGGAGACTGGAACATGATGGGGACATCAGCTAGGGCTTGCAAAGCTAAAGATGGTGCTAATGTAGGTCTTTGTTTCTCTAAGCAGGGAGATGCTGCAGCTCAGCAAGGTCTTTTCAAAGTCCTTCCCAAAGAGAGGGAAGTCTGCAGCCATCAGGAGAACTTAAGTGTTCCCGGAGGGAATGAGGTGCGGGGCTTTAGGAGAGGCCAGGTATTCTGCACAGCTGTTGAACAGAGAAATTAAAACTGGTAATTTCCTTCTGCGAAGTCACTTGTAGGTTTTTATACTTCACAGACTGATGGTTTGTTTTCTGGCTAACGACAGAAGTCAAAGCGGAGGGCTGATGTGCTGGGCACGGGTAAGAGCGGATGATTAAGAAGGAAACGAGGCATTTCCTGCCCATCCCCCAGCACAAATATTGCTTAAAATACCCAACTGACATCCAAGATACTCAACTGATGAGCAGCAACTGGCATCTTCCTTCAGAAGCCTCCAGCATCTCGGGGGCTCCTGGGAATTGTACTTCTGCACCTTAGTCCTCTTGCACGGGGGGCTGCACAGCGTATTTGGGAGCGTGTTTGACAACTTGGTTTTTGTAGGCCATATTTACGAACTTTAAGCCTGAACTGTGTGCAGAGAGCTTCAAAAAAAACCCTAACAGTGTTAAACCTCAAATTTCCTTAAACTTCTTTAATACTTGCCAAACCGATCAGTAGTTGTCTCAGCTTTGCAAAGTTAAGGATTTGGTTTTTGTAAGCTTTATATCTGAGGGACCTCAACAGTTCCTGAAGTATTCCCAAGCGAAGCTGATGGTTGTGAAGCCACCTTGTTACTGTGGAGCATTTCAGTCTCCAAGAAGTATTACCGATGGGCAGTGCATTTGAAATAAAATTTGGGAATTGCACTAAAATCAGTCTTCTGGAGTCTCTTTGCTCCTTATGTTCTTCAGGTGGAGGGGGTGGTAATGAGATGTGAGAAGGCCAGCAGTTCTTCCTCGGTTGTATCCTTGGAGATGTCCAAACCATTAAATGTCATTTGCTGTGCAGTCGAGCATAAAAGTGAAAATGCAAAGGAGTAACTTCCTCTCAATCTCCTTTTGCTTGCCAGGTCCTGGAGAAGTATCCGAACACACCTATGAGCCATAAAGAGATCCTTCAAGTTATCCAGAAAGAAGGACTTAAAGAAATCAGGTAAGTTACGTACCCATACCAGTAAAACACATTCGTAGGCTGGTTCCAACTTCACTTAGTTTACTGTTAACCCCCATCTCGTAAGTATCTTTGGGACTGAAGTGTTAAATACCTGCAGAATTGGAGTCTAGGTCCCACTTGCAAAGGAGCTCTCAAGTCACTGGTATTTGTCGCCAAGGAACCTAGATAAGGGTCATACTTAATTTCCAGGTATGCATGACTCCGGTCTGCAGCTCTTCTATAAGATAAACTAGACCTGATCAAGTAGTTCAGACTCCAGGTACTGAAATAAAGTTCACTATTTCTTTTATTTCATCTTTAAAAATAAAGTGAATGGTCAGTTTAATTGAAATGACCTAAAACAAAACTTAGATAGCCAGGAAGTAAAAAAGCAGCCTCACTTACAAATCCGTGTTTAGAAAACTTCATGCCTCATTCTATTTTCTTTAGTATTATGGGGAGTGGCGTGTGGTTCTGCTTTAGAGATCTTCCCGCTCCCCCTGAGGAGCAGACCGAGTGTTTGGTGTGCTGGGCAAAGCAGGGCACCCACTTGGGTGACACGGATCTGCTTTAGAAAAACAGAGCAACTCGGATGACAACTCTGGAGCCGCTGTTACCATAGCGTGATCCTCGAGTCATTTCCCGGAGATGGAGAGGTTTATTTGCTGAGATAAGGAGTAATTGTCCGTATGAAGCACAAAGTGTTTATACTTCTGTTTTCGAAGAGCAAAGAAAAAGGGAGGGGAAGAGAGGATTGGATGTGCCAGTTCATCCATTTTGGAATGGAATGGAATGGAATAGCCATCCTGAATTTGACTTAATTATTGTGTTCCACTCCGCTTTGCCAGTTTAATACAGCAATCCGTCTGCTGTATTGGGTGAAGGGCCCAAGTGTAGAAATTCTGCTATTGATAAACAAGATCTTCCACTCAAGTTGTGGACAACACAAAGGTGGTTTGCTTTTTGGAAAAGTCAGTTGATCTAAAAGTAAGGAAACCAAATACACTGATGTAGCTCTTAGGGAGGTGACAAAAGGGGCTTAGTTCCTGCCCTGACGATTCACTTCACTTTGGGCAGTGCTACATTCGGTCAGATCAAGGGTTTACCAGCCTTAGGGCAGCTTCAGGGTTGTGTTAAATACTGTTAATCCATCAAAGGCATGTCTGCCAACAGCAGCAGCGCTTGTCAGCCCCTTCTGCGCTGCTAGGGCAGAAATGCTGGTGGTCTGTACTGGTGGTCTCGCTGATGGCAAAGCACAAGTCCAGCAAACATCCAGGCATCTAGACGTGGTGAAGCTTTTCAGCAGTTCCGAGTGCTCTTTTTGGGGCAGAGCCTTAGGCAGGAGCTCAGATGTGGCGTGAAAGATCCAGTCTCTGGCTGGCCACACCAGATCTTGGACTGAACAGTCAGGAAAAAAAGAAAGAAATAAAAAAAACCCAAACCAGAACAGAAATGCTGTGGTGCCATATAGTCCTTCTAAACCTCAAGTCCTTCTTTTAGAGTTGATTTGGGGATTTAGCCTGAGCTGACAGCAAGTTGTTTTCTAAAAGAGCTGCTGCTGAGCATCAGGACAGCACAAACCCCTCAGTATCTTAAATCCCAAAAGGTGTTTGTGGGAGCAGCCAGATGTGAAACTCAATTTCTCCAGTTCAGCTCTCCACCTTACTGACTTAGCCGGACTTGGATGCTGTGTAGTGGTCCTCCCCCTTAAATGTTAGATTCATGTAATAAAGCTTTATTTGGGTTAAGACCTGAAAGGTTGTTGGTGCTTAAGCAATTCAATTCCAGTTAGTGCCAGTAATGTGTTTGTGGCTGCACTGGGCTTCTGCTAAGTCAGCCTGTGACAAGGCGGGCTTACAGAAATCAGCATTTATTAGAGGAAAAATCATGTTAGAGAAGGTATAAAAGCTGTCGGATGAGCATGTTGAGCTCACCACATTTTGAGTCCTCTTATGGGGAGGTTTTGGCAGAAATACATGGCAGCGCCTTTGACAGCAGATCCCAGCGCTTCCCTGTGCCTGGTTGCCTTGGGGCAGCAGGCAGCCGCAAGGCTCTCGTTGGCAAAATGGCCTGTAAGCGTGCAGGCGGGACGCGGGCTCTCCTCTTAGCGTGTGCGTCAAGGCGTTTGAGTTCTTTGGGTTGTTTCTCAATGCAATTTGATTTTAAAAAACAAAATTGCAAATTTCTTTGGTAGTAAATTATTTCCACAAACCACGTAATCTTTAAACTCTCAGTTTTGACTGCGGTGTTGGTTGGTGGTTGTTTTTCTTTTAATTCGGCACCTGTTGCCTGAAATCCTTAGATATATCTAACATTTGAAAATCTCTCATTTCCAGAAAGAAAATAGTTTTAGGAGTGACAAATGCCTTTCCCACAGATGCGCTGAAATGAGGCAGAGAGGGTGGGGAGCCCAGCTAGTGCCCAGCAGTCGTTCTGTTTGGCTGCCCAGCCAGTCCCCCCCCTTGGCTCCAGTGATTCCTGGCATCTGCTGCCGCTTGGCCAGCTGCTTGGGAGGCAGCGCGGGGGCATCGTCAAAGAGCTCAGAGGACTGGAAGCGCTGGTGGTGGTGTAGAGGATTTGGAATTGCAGGAAAGAAGGGTGGCGGTTGAAATGAGTGTGGAAGAAATGGGAGCAGTGATTTCTGCTACGTGCAGGACAAGCTGGCTATTTTTTGGACAAGGCTAGGGCTCTCGTAAGATGAGCTTTTTTTTTTTTGTAGCAGTACAGAAACCTTGGATGATATTGGCTGATTATCTTATCTGCATTTACAATTTTATCCTAGTACTCAAATAAGCAATTTTAATAACAATATTTTTAAAGGTCAACCCAGGACCTGACTCTGAGGTGTCAGTTTTGGAGACCTAAGGCATCCTCAAGCCAGAACTATACTTTTCAAGTGATCGGTCATCCTAATTTTCTCGATTTGCCTGTTTTGACAGGCTGCCCTAGTCCTGTGAGATCCCCTCCTACCTACAAGTCAACTGCTTGCAAACTGCAAAAGTAAAACACGTGTGGATAAGCACTCGGCGAATTGGCAGCATGACCATATCTGGCTCTAAGATTTGTCCAGCGCCCTGTGTTGCCCTGTCTCTGATGGCAGTGCAGCTTGGGGAAGGCTGAGCATGTTGTGACACTTATCCTTTCAAATGAGGCTTTGAAGGTGCATGGGATAACGGTGTTAACCCAAGCAACGCCAGCTGTGAAAGTTCCCTAAACTTGAGTGGATGGGATAGATGGGCACCAAGGGTTAGCCACAATCACATTTGTTTGATAAGTAGCTTTTTCAGTCAAAATTGTGAGCTTGTCATTGGATTTCATTAATCTTGGGTGTGTTAAAATCAGTGTAGGAGTATCTGAAGTGTTAGCATCTTTGAAAGGTATCTTTCATAGCCTTTTCTCTTAATAGCCATGAATGTTTTATTTTTCTTGGATTTTTATAGGGAACACTGTGTAAAATACTAGCTTGTGAACCTCTGTCCAAACACAGTGACTTTTTTGCCCAAATACTAATTAAGCAAGGAAATATATCTAAACACTAGCTCAATCTCAGTGAAAATGAAAACAGCCATGGTGCTCTGGCTACTATTATTTCAAGTATTCATGGAATTTCTAACATAAACCAAAACAAACTCTTAAACCACTTTGGGGGTGGGGGGGAGTACAGAAGCCAAAGTCCCCTTTTCAATAGTCATATTTGGACTAGAGATACGTGTGTCATGAACAGTTTGGTTTCAAGTTTTAGCTGCCCTCCAGGCAGTGGCTAATTTGTGCTTCTCATTGGCAAGTTGGTCCGTCTTCCATCTTGCAAGGAATTTGGAGATTCCCTCCATCCTTGAGGAGGGAACTTGCTTCCAGACAAGGAGATGGTTATGTGAAGTGGGCTGGAGCTGCTCAGTCTGACGCCTGTGTAAATGAGCTGCCAGCACTGTAACTTTAGGCTTCCATAAGGTTTCTTAACTGGTTTCCTATATTTCTTCTCAATTTGCTAGCTGAAAACCAGAAGCCTACTGTATTTCTGTGGCTAGGTTGTCCTCTGTGAGTCTGGTAATGCGAACAGTCTGTCGTCTTGAGTGATGAGAGCTACAGTGATACTGATTGCCCTCGTCTGGAAAGCAAACACGGGGCTTTCAGCTTCTGTGTAGTTCAGAGCCGTGTCCGTTTGTATTACTGCTCCAGTAGCTTGTGTGCTGTGAAACGAGGATCTTGCCTGTGTGGGGAAGAACTCTATACTTGGTCACTCTCTTGCAAGAGGAGAGAGGATGAACTTAAAAGGCAAACAGCTCTCTCGTTGACTTGTCTCAGAAATACAAGCGGAGGTCAGGCTGGAGTCTAGACTTAGGTGATAACTGTAGGGAGAGGGAAGCTGCTTACTGCTGGAGGATATTCGTGCATCTCAGATTGAGTTAAGGACCAATAACGTGATCTCTCCTCATTCTTGGAAGAAGGCTTTGCCACTAAAATATTTCCCAGCTGTTCTTCAGTACTTTGATTTCTTTATCTTCTGCAGAGCTAGGAAATAAGATGGGGTTGGGGAGCAAAGTTGCATGCTCCTCCGTGCCTTGATTCTCAGGGCGGTCATTCCTTGATGTTAGTAAATTCTTCCTCCAACATAACTCCCCTCCAAAAAATGAACAAACCCAACGTCCCCCACAGGGTAGGGGTGGAATGGGGGCTTTCAAAAGGATGCAGGTTTCTCAAATTATTTTTAAAAGGATGAAGTTCCTATTGGATCCCACTGGGATCACACTGGGTGTGAGGACAGATTATCTCTTACAAATGTTCCTCTCCTTGTTAAAAAGCTGCCTCTATCAAAACTGTTACACTTTGCTCTATGTAAAAGCTGCTCTTTAAAGCCACAATGAAC
The DNA here is from genome assembly GCF_047370975.1 of Nipponia nippon. Classification (NCBI taxonomy): domain Eukaryota; kingdom Metazoa; phylum Chordata; class Aves; order Pelecaniformes; family Threskiornithidae; genus Nipponia; species Nipponia nippon. The sequence goes on from NW_028262358.1 coordinate 126,204,454, forward strand.
CTACAATAAAATAGAATCATGGAATCGTTTACATTGGAAAAGACCTTGAAGACCATCAAGTCCAACTGTTAACCCAGCGCTGCCAAGCCCACCACTAACCCATGTCCCTCAGCACCACATCTCCCCGTCTTTTAAATCCCCCCAGGGATGGGGACTCAGCCCCCGCCCCGGGCAGCCTGGGCCAGGGCCTGACAGCCCTTTGGGGGAAGGAGTTTTCCCTAATATCCAACCTAACCCTGCCCTGGCGCAGCTTGAGGCCATTCCCTCTCATCCCATCGCTTGTTCCTGGGGAGAAGAGACCGACCCCCCCCCCCCCCCGGCTCCAGCCTCCTTTCAGGCAGTTGCAGAGAGCGATGAGGGCTCCCCTCAGCCTCCTCTTCTCCAGGCTGAGCCCCCCCAGCTCCCCCAGCCGCTCCTCCCCAGCCTTGGGCTCCAGCCCCTGCCCCAGCCTCGCTGCCCTGCTCTGGCCACGCTCCAGCCCCTCCATGGCCGCCTTGGGGTGAGGGGCCCAGCGCTGAGCACAGCATTCGAGGGGCGGCCTCCCCAGTGCCCAGCACAGGGGGACGATCCCTGCCCTGCTCCTGCTGGCCACACCATTCCTGACACAAGCCAGGATGCCACTGGCCCTCTTGGCCACCTGGGCACACTGCTGGCTCATGTTCAGCGGCTGTCGACCAGCACCCCCAGGCCCTTTCCCGCCGGGCAGCTCCCAGCCGCTCCTCCCCACGCCTGCAGCGGTGCCTGGGGTTGTTGTGCCCCCAGTGCAGGACCCGGCCCTGAGCCTTGCTGACCCTCACCCCGTGCCTGGGCCCATCGACCCAGCCTGGCCAGGGCCCTCTGCAGAGCCTCCCTGCCCCCCAGCAGATCAACGCTCCCGCCCAGCTTGGTGTCCCTGCAAACTGACTGAGGGTGCCCTCGGTCCCCTCCTCCGGATCATCGATAAAGATATTGAACAGGACCGGCCCCAGTGCTGAGCCCTGGGGACACCACTGGTGACCGGCCGCCAACTGGATTTGACTCCATTCACCACCGCTCTCTGGGCTCAGCCGTCCAGCCAGTTTTTAACCCAGTGCAGAGTGCACTTATCCAAGCCGTGAGCAGCCAGCTTCTCCAGGAGAATGCTGTGGGAGACAGTGTCAAAGGCCTCACTAAAGCCCAGGCAGACACCATCCACAGCCTTTCCCTCATACACTAAGCAGTCACCTTGTCACAGAAGGAGATCAGGTCAGTCAAGCAGGATCTGCCTTTCGTAAACCCGTGCTGGGTGGGCCTGATCCCCGGTTGTCCCGCACGTGCCGTGTGATGGCACTCAGGATGATCTGCTCCATAACCTTCCCCAGCACCAAGGGCAGGCTGACAGGCCTGTAGTTCCCCAGATCCTTCCGGCCCTTCTTGTACATGGGTGTCACATTTGCCAACCTCCAGTCAGCTGGGTTAGCCAGGACTGCTGATAGATGATGTAAAGTGGCTTGGTGAGCACCTCTGCCAGCTCCATCAGTGCCCTTGGGTGGATCCCATCTGGCCCCATAGACTTGTGTGTGTCTGCATGGTGTAGCAGGTCTCTGACCGTTTCCCCTTGGACTATGGGGGCTTCATTCTGCTCCCTGTCTTCCAGCTCAAGGGGCTGGGTACCTGGAGAACAGCTGGTCTGACTGTTAAAGGCTGAGGCAAAGAAGGCATTAAGTACCTCAGCCTTTTCCTCATCCTTTGTCACTGTTTCCCCCCACATCCAATAAAGGATGGAGATTCTCCTCAGCCCTGCTTTTGTTGCTAATGTATTCACAGAAATGTTGTTATTGTCTTTTATGGCAGTAGCCAGATTAAGTTCTAGTTGGATTTTAGCCCTTCTAATTTTCTCCCTGCATAACCTCACGACATCCTTGTAGTCCTCCTGATTTGTCCGCCCCTTCTTCCAAAGGTCATAAACTCTCCTTTTTTTCCCCTGAGTTCCAGCCAAACTCTCTGTTCAGCCAGGCCGGTCTTCTCCCCCACCGGCTCGTCTTCTGGCACATGGGTATGACTTGCTTCTGCGCCTGTAAGATTTCCTTCTTGAAGATTGTCCAGTCTTTCTGGGCTCCTTTGCCCTTCAGGGCTGCCTCCCAAGGGACTCTGTCAACCAGGCTCCTGAACAGGCCAAAGTCTGCCCTCCGGGAGTCCAAGGTAGCCGTTCTGTTGCCCCCCCTCCCTACTTCTCCAAGAATCAAAGCCACTATCATTTTGTGATCCCTATGCCCAAGGCAGCCTCCAACCATCACATCACCCACCAGGCCTTCTCTGGTCACAAACAAGAGGTCCATCGGGTGCCTTCCCGAGCCGGCTCCCTCACCAGCTGTGTCAGGCAGTTCTCTTCCACGCACTCCAGGACCCTCCGAAACCATTTCCCTTCCGCTGTGTTGTATTTCCAGCAGACATCTGGTAAGTTGAAGTCTCCCACGGGAACAAGGGCTAGCGATCGTGAGAGTTCTCCCAGCTGCTTATAGAATATTTCACCTGCCTCTTCATCCTGGTTGGATGGTCTGTAACAGATTCCCACCATGATACCTGCCTTGTTGGCCTTCCCCCGATTCTTACTCAACCCTATCGTCACCATCATTAAGCTCTAGACAATCAAAACACTCCCCAACATGCAGGGCTCCACCACCACCTCTCCTTCTTTGCCTATCCCTTCTGAAGAGTTTAGCCATCCATTACAGCACTCCAGCTCTCCCAGGGATAAAAAAAATCTCATCTAGGTGAAGAGAATTCAATTGATAACCAGTGAAGAATATATTTCTCATTTCTCTATCTTAAAAAGATTAGGAAATGGGAAAACTGAGACTATCCAACCAGGGAAGAGACGCGCATGGTACGTCTGGCAGATAGCAGGCAAGCCTCTTACTCTTGCTGCTGGCTGGCTGTGGTGCGCGTGGAGCCTGAGCCGTGCTCTCCCCCCTGCCTGGAAGGGCAGCTGTACAAAACAGCATGAAGATTTGCTGGTCTGAGTTTGCCGTGAGACTGCAAATCTTGGATTATACCTCCCGAAAAGCAGATCTTATAACTCGCTTCCTCTGTAGGTTCTCCAGTTCTTCAATGTTTTTACAAGTCCAGAGCACATTAAGTGTAGACTGAATCCTTCAGCAAACTCTGTAATGGCTCTGGACACTTTTATTTGCTTTCAAGAAATGAAGAATTTTCATCAGCTCAATCTGATTCTGGTCATGACCTTATAGTTGAGGAACATATATAGGCCATTGTCTACCTTTTAGATGTGCTTGACTAATACACAGAATTATCTTGGTAGAATATTTGATAGTCTATTTGATAATTTCTTGTGGAGTAAGCACGTCCAGAGTTTTGCCTTCATCCTTGTTGTCGATGATCAAAATACTAAGGAGACAACTTCTTGCTGTGTAGTCTGCTTGCTGTCTCCTTTTAATGACTATCTGTGCATTGGCAACTTGAAATCATATATTGAATAAGAGGTATTTTTACTGATGAGCTAACTGTTACTGAGAGCTCAAATTTTGATGAAGGAAATCGGTGTAGGTCAAAGCAACCTTCATGGTATTGCTCTTAAAATGGCTTCAGGCCACTTGACGTGCTGATGAGCTCATCTTTAGTGTTTCCTCAGTGTCCTCTGATCATCTGAGCTTGTGGCTGAAAAATCCCTGGTCGGGCAGGACCTGAGAGGGGAAGGGGCTTGAGGTGGTGACGGGACCTGCTGCAGGCTCGCGTTTTCCGCTCGCTTGCGCTGCCTCCTGATTCCTCGTGACAGCAGGAAGCTGGGAAACTGGGAAATAACCTGCTGAAGTGAGAGAGCTGATTTGAAGCTTATTTTTCTGCCACTGGTGTGTAGGGAGCCTGGCGGGAGTGGGGTAGAGGCGGTGGGAACAGCTGGAAGGACCTGCCAGAGGTGCTTTAGGATGGCCCTACAGCAAAGCATCCTCGAGAGGACACTTGGGTTCCTATAGCGTTCTCTGACCTTGGCTAACCACGTAGCTTCTTGAATACAAATTAAGCACACCAATAAATTTTTTCTAGTGGCAAAGACTGGAATATGTAGCATCTTCATGTCGTATGGGCAGGCTTTTCTGCACATGCGCTGTGTTGACCAGCCAGTGCTCTGTACAGGAGATGTTTGGAGGTGTGGGCAGCAGGCGCTCTACGCTGGAGGACTTGTCCTCAAGGCAACTGCAGGGAAAAATCTTCCAGGCAGCTCCTTTCAGTTCGTTACCTGCGCCTGTATAGTCTTCCCTAAAGGCCTCTGTCTGCATTGAGGACACGAGGAATTATTTTGGTGAGAGCACTGACGCCTAGGCGTCACGGCCCCTCGCCTGCCCTGTGCTGCAGGACCCCTTCGGGGGCGATGCTGGACGGAGTTGTCCTTCCAGCCATCGAGGGTTGGCAGGCAGCAGACCAGGCACGCTTGGTTTGTTTACAGTGTTAATTCATTCAAGTAAAGCTTTTCATAGCTTCTTAAAATAATATGTATGATCAGATTTGCCTGGTGATAGCTGTGGCATCCCACAGCGAGGAGGTCAGGTAACACAATGTTTGCCAAAAAACCACTTCTCTGTGTAGGCTGGTCCAGAGTATTGGAACCACACGTTGCTTTGGCAGTCCGTAGGTAACCACCCCAGGAAACTGCTGCTTGAGCTCTTTGTGTGACAGTACATTTAAAAGTTGATATATCCAAAACTGCTTTTCATAATCTGGTGGTTGGCATCTCTGGTGAGCATTCACTTCTATCGATAGCTTCTGTAAGATGGAGCCAGACCCTTCATGGAGGTACACAGTGGTGGCCTGAGAGGCAATGAACCAAGTTGAGAGATGGGAAATTCTGATGAGAATATGAGGGGAAAAATCTTTTCACTGTAAGGGTGACAAAACACCAGAGCAGGACCAGAGAGGGTTGTGTGACCTCTGCTTCTGGAGGTGTTTATTTAGAGTTGGACTGGACAAAGCCCTGAGACACCTGATTGAGTTGCTCCTGCTTTGAGCTGGAGGTTGGACTGGTGACCTCCAGAGGTGCCTCCCCATCGAAGTGACTCTATAAGCCGTGGCTCCCAGCCTCGTGTTCCTCAGCAAAGTGGCCTTTTGGCTTCAGTGCCTCCTGTAAGACGGTGAGTCACTTCAATACCTCGAAGCCTTAATAGGCTTATTTGTGGTAGGGAGTACAGTTGAAAGGGCTGCCTCTAGTACCTGCCGCTGGGGTACCGTATGTCAAACAGGTCACGCTCTTAGCACAAAACAGCTTTGGTTTCCCCCCTCTCAAGGTGTGAAGTTGCAAATTTTGAGCTGGTTTGGAAGGCGCTGTTGCTAGCTGAAGCCATCAGCTGACAAACATTTAAGTAACTTTACACATTCTTTAATCCACAGCTTCTTTAAAAGTAATCTTCAAATGAGTTGGAACACCTTGAGTTCATGTTTTATGGATTTCATATAGACAATGTTGAGTGTGTATGGGGAGGATAGGACAGGGACATCTGCGCTTTGTATTTTAAGAACCACCAGGGCTGGGTTACCTCAAATCTCTCTATCTAGTTAGATTTTTTTCATTCTGCTGGAAGATGGGTATTATAAAATGTCCATAAAAGTATTACGAACCTCTTGGGGTTGTCATGTGCAGGACTTCTTACTCACAGCTGGCATTCTGGGGCTCTTTCCCAATGTTTTCCTGATGGGAAAGGGGAATTTGTTGGAAGCGGGTGCCCTAGGGCCAGCCTTACAGGCGTGCACATTTTAATTGAGACTCTTCTTCAGCTTTGCTCTGTTCCTTACTGTAAGCCTTCAGGAGAAGGGGCTGGCAGCAGCAAAGCCCAGTAAATGCTGGTGCAGTAAGTTCTTGTGGTTTGTTTTGGGTTTTTTGTTTGTTTTTTTCCCCCCCCTTTAGTTAGCTGAAAGTTGGATTTGGCTTTTTCTGGAGAAGATAAACAGTTATCAACTTACATTTTTAACTGAAGACCACCAGAACATGGTATTCTCTTTGAGACCTTCATGATGTCTTTGTATCCGAGTGGAATTTGTGTGTGAAGTCTCTGGTGTAAAGTACAGGTTAAAGCTATTTTTGGTCCAACGGCTGTCAAGTATTAGTCACAGTGACAGTTACAGATTAATATTTAACGAGGTTAGCGGAATGTTTGGTGAGCGTCTCTTCTGGACGCTTGTGACTATCCCGTTGTTCGGGATTTTCTGCTCTGAAGCAGGCAGGGGTTCCCTACCAGGGCTATTCCTGAAGTGAGGAAAAGCTGGAGATGCAACTTCTGCCCCTTGAACACCACCAGCTCCAGGCCGCCTTGTCTCTTGGTTCAGCATCACGAACCTTTGATAGTGCCCATCGGGATCCTGCTTGGTTTCCCCGTAGACCACAGAATGAAACGCTGATCTTGAGGGCCGCCGCGGGGCTGGCAGACCCTCCCAGGGCCTGTTTCTGGTCTGCTTCGTTAGCATTAATTCAGCTCAAAGTGGAGGTAGCCACAGGTTTCTGTACCACTCGGTGTCCGTGCAAAAACACGGAGACAAGTTAGTGGGTGCCATAAATAATACATGTAGGGGAAAATGTTGGTTTGAAAAACAATAGTTCAAAGAGAATGGTTATAGAGAAAGATCATGTCGTTACCAGTAGCAGGGAGTGTTAAATATATTTGTGATATGTAGGCGACACTCTGACTAGGTGACTCTTCTCATATCCCGTATATAAAGGTATCAAATCCATAACTAACAAAATATTCCACTTCTCTAATCTTACCTGAGACTGCAGTACTAGCAGTTTTTGCTGTCTCCTCAAAAGAAAATTACACATCGTTTTTCATCGCGTGAAAGGGTATATTAGCTGTTGCAAGGAGAAATGTGAAGTGTAATACTCTACTGATGGTCACTGCAGGAATCTAACGCTTGACTCGCTCTTCTAGAAAACACTAGAGCCAAGGTCTCAAAAAATACCTAGATTTAGGACTTCTCCTCAGTATGAACTGGCTCGTGGTTCTGTAGGAGAAATACAAAGGGGGGGAACCCAAAAACTTTGAAATTTTAACTCTGTGCCCCAAAAGCCTTAGAGGAAGGTTCTTCTATGTGAATTCCTCTAAAATCAGAAAATGCTAGTTTCTGCATAGTCCCTCGAGGATGTGAACGGCACACGAACAAGTATCTTATCTGTGGACACTGTTAAGGTGGAGCAAATAAAGTGCTGTAAACCTGAAGGTATTGCTTACACCTGCAAACCACGTCTAAGAAACTCAGACCGCTTCCACAAGGGTGTTTAATCTCATCCAGGACTCGGCGTACGCTGTCAGAGCCTACTGATGTTCCCGCAGGTCAGATTCAGTTGTCATGACAGACCATTAATTAAAGCCCTAAATAAAGCCCAACTTCAGTGTGTGCCTAAGAGCTTTACAGTGTCCTCCAGGCAGACCTTCATCCACCCTTTGGTACGCTATGGTCCGAGCACGGCTCCACCTGAACTCCCTGCGATCGCCGGCTGCACTCCCGCTGTTTTGATCTTGCACAAATTCCCACGAACATCAAGTGCTGGTGTCATAAAATTGGCTTTATAGCATGAAACGTTTCACCTGCCCCCAGCCCCACTACTGTGGAAATATTTAAATGAGGCCAGTGGTGTATTAGTTTGCATTATTAATGACTTGGCGAGACGGTGGGTTACCCATGGAGGTGATGAAGCAGTGCGTGCTCATTCCTGCACCATAGCTATTGGCTTCATTAAACTGGCAGCAGTCTGTCGCGCTCCTCTGGGTTGCAGGGCTGCTATTTTACCCAGAGCTGTGAGCTGTGAGTAGTGCTGAGGGTGCGTGAAGGAATAAGTGGGTTCCTATTCCGCTGTCTGTCTGCCTGTGAGATTTCCAAGGGGTCCACTTGACTTCTCTGAAAAGTTCGTTAACTGGTGAAGGTTGAAAATAACGCAGCTGGGAGTTGCCTGGGGTTGGGAGCTGGGTGCCAACTTCTTTGAAAACAGACTGAAAAAATCTGACCGGTCTCCAGCTTCCTCCCCCGTGTCTGTTTGATATAACCTGGTCTTAGTATTACTGGAGATCTGCCTGAAACTTCTAAAATTTGGTTCTGGTGGATGGGGGGAGGGTTCGTATTAATGATCAGACGATTGTTTTGCTCAAGTTTTTAAAGGGGTGTTTCTCTCCTTTTTTTGGGTTGCACTCCAACTCCAGAAGGTAAGAACCACTGCTGATTGTTCTAAAGCTACTCTTCTCTATTAACGCAAGCTGCAAAAGCCTTAATTAAAAGAGCAACTGCTTGTTTCACACAGACTTAGAAACCAAGCAACGGTAGTATACCTGGCGTTCATGCTTCTGTTACCTTAACCTGCCTTCCCTGCATGCCGTTTGCATTAGCGCTTCCGTGCGATGCAAACTTGCGATCTTAATGTTTGTGAAGTCTGTGGAAAATGTCAGCCTAATAGCATGTGAATGCTTGGTGTCTTACAAATTAACCCTGCTGTCTGCAAACCGGCATTTGGGGGGGGGGTGTGCTTGATTTGCATGATGTATTTTTGTGCATCTTTTGTCTCGGGGACATTTGGCACTGCATAGTGGGTGAAGCAAAATTTAACACGTAAAATAAGCTGCTTTTCTAAATCATAAATTTGTTTAACAAGCTTGAAGTTGGTACAGTGGTGTCTGCTTACAATATCTCTCTGCTCTGACACTTCCGTAGATCTGAAACTATTGTTTTTTTAAAACTGTCATATTTTAATATACTAATAAACAAAAAGCTGTTTGTGTGAATGTCTGATTGACATGGAAAGTGGGGAAGAAGGGGATGCTCAAAAGAGCGAGCTGGGAAAAACCCTCACCCTTGAACACAGTCCAGTGCATTTGGGCGTCTTTATCCAGTTACATCGACGTGCGGTGACGATGTGAAATGGAGGCGCTCGCCGTTGGGTGCACTTTTATCTTGAGCTTCCATTTAGAGCCGAAGGTAGTAACTAACTCTTCCCTGGTACCGAGGTTGCTGGGTGCTACGGCACCCTTCTGGTGGGAGACCAGCGAGTTGGGAGTGGTGTGGGTGCCCAGCAGCATCAGCAGGTGCTCCTGGTCCGCAGGAGCCCCTGGAGCCCCAGGGTGGTGGCCCCGCTCTGGAGGGGGTCCTGTGGCAGGAGATCGGCCGCATCCACCAGGCTGAAGACTGTGCTGTTGTGCACACATGGAGAAACACTGTACGCTCTGCTAAGCAAATTAAAAACGGAGCCTTAATATAAAGTAACCTTTCGATAGATAGATACACCTCGCGTGGTGCTCCGAGGGCGAGGTTTTTAAGTTCAAATACCACAGGATGGAAAAATTTCAATCCAGTGTCCTGTCCGCATGTGACTGAACAAAAATGATTTGGTCACGCTTTGTTTGCAAATTGGAACAAGTCGGCTCGGTCCCTGAGGTGCTGGGAGCCGGGCTGGCGCGAGGGATGCTGCTGCGGGAGGGATGCTGCTGCGGGAGGGATGCTCCACCTCCTTCCTCCCCTGCAACAGGCAGCTGCTCCGAGCAGAGGCCTCACCTTAACCCTCCGTACCTTTACCCCTCTCAAAACCCTTTTTTTTCCTGCTCAGTCCAAAGAAGCTTTGCATTTAATGTGGAGTTTAAAATGCCATGATTTAAGGACAGCTTGAATTGGGTAATTCTCAGAAGGAAAATTCGGGATGTACGTCTCTGAGACGTTAAGTGGCTTAGAGAAATTCTTGGAGGGGCGAGAGCTCAGAATATGTATTTCTTATGCCATAGACTGGCCTTACAACTACCTCTTAGCTACAAAAATTATTATTATACTGTTTTAGCCCTTTCAGGAATTCAATGAAATAGGCAAAGAATGTGGCCATTCTGCAGGCAGAGGGACTGTCGCTTGCTGTCGATCACTTTGAGATCCATTTTCTCATTCATGGATGAAATGGAAGCGCAGATATGAAAAAGTGTTATTTTTCAAAATAGAATAGACATTCAGAAGCCACCAAAACCCCTTGTTTAGTCAACAATGTAAAAAAATATAGTTTATGTAGCCATCATAGGTTTGTAAGGATAAACAGGTTTATAAGTTCCAGTAAATCTGTTAAATTGGTTGCTTTTAACTGGGAAGTCGGTGTTAGAAGGGAATCGGTACTAAACCTCCGTTTTCAGTGGAAAGCAGCACTGGAGAGCCCAGCGATAGGAGCGGAACGGTTGGGAACTGAATTCGGAACCAAAAGAGCCGCTTCCCAGGCACTTAACGCTTGCCCCGACGCAGGAGGCTTGAAGGGGTTCAGCTCACAAAGTACCACGCCTTTGGCTGACAAAATACGTACAGTGAAGACCCTGCTGTCGAAGGGGCTGTGTAGCTAAAAAGTCGGTGCCTGCTCTGATGATATCAGAGTTTAAGAACTTGTACTTGCTCGAGCCGTGCGCTGGGTGGTCACCTGGTAAGTACTGGTGGGTACTTGCCGGTATGGGACCTCTCTCTCAAACCTGTAAATGAAAATATTCTTGATGCTGCGGTTTAAAACCTGTGTCAGCACTTAAACCGTTTCTTTTTGCTTTTGATCAAGGTAGCTTTGAATGGGTGGATACGTTACTCCCTAGTTTTTCTCAAGCTGATGTGTACTGCAAGTGAGGATAATGCATGAGGTATGGGAAAGGAAAATGATTTAAAGCTTCAAACAGTGAACAAATCGGTGTTTCCCAGTTGCAATGAAGAAGATCCTAGGCCTAGGCATGAGAGCTTGGATTGCGACCCTTGCACCGGCACCGTGAGTCCTATTTATGCTGAGTTTGCTGCCCACGTTCTGGCAGATTTACAGAAAGGCCGTGCTGGTTTTACCTTTTTGAGAAGTAAAAACTGGGAAGTTTCAGTATGGACTTGTAACACTGTGGAAACCAAACTAGTCCTGGTAAATGTTGTTGTAGTTACCTTTGCATCTCCTAAACTGTTGCAAATATATTTTTTTACTTTAATACAAGCTCATTTCAATGAGCAAATCCTATAATTGACCGCTAACATCAGCTGAATTTATCAGCCTAAGCAACTGCTCTGATTTGAACGGCCCCAAGAAGTATTGCTCAGCTGAGACGTGAAGCAGTATCAAAAAACAAAGGGACATTTATCTTGCTTTTCCCACGGGTGCTGTTTATTTGCCAGTGGGCTGGCTCTGAGCACTGGATAACTGGTGACGGTGAGCATCCCATTTATTATCACGATAGTTAAAATAGGATTGCTTTTTGCTGTAGCTGCCAGCTAATTCCCTATTGGAATAAAAAGTTTAGATAATACATTGCTGTCAGCGCGTAAATGAAAATACAGCTAAAAATCCTTTCCACTCACAGAAGCACAAATGTTGCACGTGTACGCATGCACCTAAAACATAAAATTCTGAAAAATATTTGCATGGAAAAAGCAGCAGCGTGCTGTTAGAGGCTGAGCCCCAGATTGTTCCCCCGGTTGCATTGGGAGCGGTATTCTTGCCGTCGTGATGAACAGCAGCAGGAATGCTTCTGCTGCCGTTTTTGTCAGAAATGCCTGTTGGAAGCATTAGATGAGGCACCAGTAACTTTCTGCAGGTGGAGGATGTCCGAGTCAGTTATTTTCTATATCAGGAATTTATCCTGTTTTCATCGGGAAAACGCTTTTGGTGTCAGGAAAGTGGCCTGGTGAAACAGAATTAATTACTGACATAAACTACTGAAATACCTGGGTATATCTGAAAAGGGCTTGCATTACTTGACAGTTGGATAAAGTCACAATATCTTGATTGGGCATGTAATCTATTTTCAGTGCATAAATGAGATTCAGGATGAAGACAGTCCAGGCAGCTGGAGCTGGTGCGGGGGCAGTCCCTCTCCCGTTGGCACAAGTCGTGTTACAAGGGAGGCAGGGGCTGGAAAACTTAAATTTTGCTCTTCCCCGCCTTGAAGCACGGAATAAAGCAGGAGCTGACAGCAGCTACCCCAGCTCACCAGCGACCGGAGCAGCACCAGAGCAGCACCAGCACGAACCAGCTCAAGCTGAAGCTTTCCTAGGCTTTTCCTAGGCTTTTCCTAGCTGTGAACCCTTACCAGCTCTCCACAAAACCTGCCAGCTCACTAATTCTTATCCTATCTCTCAATTATGCGTAAGTCTAATGGGAAATAATATTTTTCACACAATTTGTTAGTACGTGTGATGTAAAAATATTTATCTGCGTTGAAAAACTTGCTGTAATGAGTGCTGAAACTCTGCTTAATTAGCTGTAAAAACACAGGGTGGGACATAATGTTTTGATTTTAATGAAACATCATGCCTAACTCTTCGTACAGTAGCGAGTTCTTGGGGGAAGCCCCAGCAGTTCAGTAAAATCCCGAGCGTGCCCTGTCTCGATGAAGCATCTTAATTCAAGTGCCTTGGTGTACGTAAAAAACTGGTACCTGGGTGCCATAAAACGGAGTTGAGAGTTGTACCCGCTGCTTTGTCAAACAGTGTGCATCGCATCCCAGACAAGAACCTTGCAAACTGAATTAGTAGAAAAAAAATGCCGTTGTGATTCAGGAGCCTTCCCGTGTCTCCAAAAGCAAAAGCCCCAACCCGCCCCCCGTGCCGCGTCGGAGGGAGCCGCGGAGGGGCTGTAGGGTGCTGCACCGCTTGCCTTCAAATTCAGCCCCTGTTCCTAAACTGCTAGGGTAGGAGATGGCTGTGCTTTCCCTAGGCATTCCCACCGAATTGCCAGCATCTGGGCAAATAGTTTGACCTCGCATTTAACTAAGAGTGAGATTCCTTTGCTGCCCACTGCCTCTCTGTAGCAGCCGTTAATGTTGGGTGAAGACAGGGCGGGCGGTGAGAACAGGGGAATGCGGAAATTTAAAACAATGGGAAAAGTAATAATTGGTCTTTGCTCATTTTGGAAGATTCTTAATTAAATAAATGACAGCAGCCCTACGTGGAGAGGGAGCAGGAGGGGCAAAGCAGCCCCTGGCTTCCGAGCATTACCTGTGGGAAGGTGACGGAGGGGAGCTGGTAGAAGGGATAATGTCGGTTCAGGTTTCTTTGGGACAATTTGATGTTAATGAGGGTGGATGTGCCTTTCTTCTTTCTCCTTTCACCATGGCTGTGCACACGCTGTCTGTCCGTACCCCAGTAAGCCGGTGAGCCAGTTTGCTGTAGATAACTGGTAGAAGAGCAGCCTGCGGTGAGGCTGCCCTCGAAAGCAGGAATGCAATTCCTGCCCCTGTAAACCGAGCAGGTTTGTGTGTCCGCACCTCAAACCCCTCCTCTTCAAGCCAAGAACCACAGCTTGGGCTTATCGATGGCCGTGATCGCAAAGCTGGAGAATGTTTCAGTTCAGAAGCTTTAGAAAGGGCTTGATGCCTACAGATCCCATGCAGCTTCCCAAAAGGGGACGTGAAGGAGCATGGCAGTCACGAACCAGTCGTGTCGTAGTCTTGCTGAGCTCCACTTAATCTTTTCTGAAGGCTGAATCCTGCTTTGAGACCTCCAAAAGGACTGGTCCCTTAGCAGTCGCGCTAATGGAAGCTGGTGGTCAGCGGTCTCGGAGGCTGGCTGTGGCTCTGCCTGCCGCGCAGCAGGGATCGGGGTGGGAGGGAAGGGACTGAAGTGAAACAGTGGGTCAGGATGAACCCGTCCTTCACCTCAGCTGCTTCTCGAACTACTGGTTCTGAGGTGGAATGACGGGAACTGTCAGACGCGGCCGATGATCTGGTGTGTGTTCCTGCCAAACAGAGATGGCCTTCATTATTTAAAAAAAAAAAAAAAAGGCAATAAAATAAATGGCATAGTAACATCTGCTTCCTAAGGCTATTTTTAGGCAGCTGTTGCATTTCAAATAACAAAAGGTAGGCTGAGTGCAAAACGCAAGTGGTTGGGAAAAGCATTAAATGAATTTTGGGGGTTTCTGAGCAAAGGGGCAGCACAGAACAAGCCAGGGATGAAATCTTTCCGTTCGGAGGAGAACAGGTTTCATCTCCAAATACACACAACCACAGTCTCACTGCACCTTTATTTGTTAGCAGACTGTCAGAGCTGTGGGTCAGCGGCTGTAGTCATGCAGCAACACCTTTTATCAAAGGAAAATGCCCCAGGTGCTTTCCCCTGGGACGCAGGCAGGTTTAGTACAGCCCCGCTGGTTAGGGCTTCATCTGCCTTCTGGGGTGAGCCTCTTGCCTTGTTTCCAAATATCCTTTGGGGTATGGTTGTTTTCCGTTTGGAGGTTTGTATGTCAGATCTCGATCCGGCTCAGCGAAGCTGGAGGCTGCTGGTTAGGCAGCTCCCGTAACCCTGCGGCAGCAGCCGCTCTGCAGCTGCGCCGGGGGACTCTGGGGAAGGCTGACCTGCCGCCCTGCCCCGCCGTGGCGGCGGAAACTGCCTGGGAGTCGGGAAAACAGGATGGCTGGTATAGGAAGGGCTCGAGGGCTCGTGGGTGCTCGCTCACAGAGGCAGAAAGGATGCAATATGACATGAAGACCATGCATCTTATACCCAGATTCAATACCACCACCACCCCTTTTTTTTTAAAGTTAGGTAGGACTTGTCAACTGATTTTTACCTTCTAAACTTTTCGCAGTAAGCTTTATGAAAGGCTAGAATAGTGTTACATTTGTGCCAGCTTTCTAGAAGAGCCTGTAGAGGAAGACACGTAACTATAGATGGGTAAACACGAGAAAGAAATAAAGCAAAAATAGTGGATAAACTGTTAAACAATGGAATCAATTCAGTCGGAGCAGTGGAGATGCCAGACCAGTATAGCTTTTGTAAAGATAAGTCCTGCCAAGGCTTCGTTCCTTGGTGAGCTTCCAAAGTGCAGCTCTGCCTAGACTTTGTTAGACACTTGGCTTAACATTGCTATTCTGCTCTGATAGAGTTTTTAAAAAGAGCGTACTGCCTGAGCTGAAGGTCGGGTACGTGGCAGAGCTCTCCTCGCTGCCCCAGAGCTTCCTGAACGTGGGAATGCTTCGGCGTGTTCAGTGCTGCTCAACACGCTCTTAGTCATCTGGAAAGAAGTGTAAAATGGTAATTTTCTTGATGCAGTGATAGGAAGGATGATGATGAACATTGAGAGAAGGACAGGTATATTGTTTATACTGCCAGCTACAGCTGGGCCTGTATAAAATATACTTGCGTGCAGTTCTTGCGTAGTGCTTGCGTGCAGAAATCACATCCAGGAGCAAAGACATAAAGAAGGGAAGGGTATACCCTGGGGAGCAATGCCTTTGGAAAGAATTTGGGGTTGCTGTAGGAAATCACACTGAATGATAGCTTCCAGGGAGGCCCTGTGGCTTTCTGGAGAAGAGGATTAGCCTTGTGAAGTTAGCACGTAGCCTTGGTGAAGCTGGTGGGAGAAGAGTTGCTTCCAGTTGCGGTGTTCACGTGTGTCGGAGTTGCTGCACCGCTGGGGAAGGTGTACGGGGAAGCCGTGGGAGCGGCAGGGAGTGGTGAGCCGAGAGCTGGTTTTGGTGGGGGGAGCCGAGGAGGTGATGAGGAGAGAGGTTGGCAACTGCGTGCGAGTGTATTTAGGAGAAGCTTATATTCAGTGGTAGGGATTCTGGCTGGAATGCCAACCTAGACATGCCGTGTCTGAAGACAGGCACGAGCTCTCAGCAGGGATCAAGGTGAGATGCTCACGTTACTGGTTTCTCTGTTGTATCATGGTTGGCTGCCTCTCCAAAAGACATTTGTTAGCCAGAGGAGTAGTAGCTGGGTCAGTGTGAGAGTACCTGAATGAAACTCAGTTTTGCCACGTAAGAACCAAAACGGGGCGAGCGGGTGGTCCCTGGCACGCCCCAGGCTCAGCGGCTTCCCCCAGCGCCGCTGGTTTTTGCTTGAGCATCAGGCTGAGCGGTCAGGTGAGCTTTGGGCTGGGGTTTAGAAAGTTCCCTCCTCATCACCGTTTTCACTAGTATTTATTAACAAATGACGCTGGCAAAACTCAGAAAGCACAGGATCCTGCAGAGCAGAGATGAGGTAGAGGCTGTTTTCTGACCCTTTGCATGGAGTAACGTAGGTTTGAAGGAGGTCATCTGCTCCGACTGTGGGCTGCAACCCCCCGGGGATCTCTGCTGGTGGGGGACGACTGTGCGCCCCTGCCCAGGCTTGTGCCGGAGCCGTGGGGCATCCCAGTACAACCGCAGAGCTCCCACAGGAGTCCGAGTACTCCTCTGAGCCTGTTTCTCAGTTGGAGGAGCGAGCAGCCTGCGGGATCCTGGTCTGCCATGCTGTGGGCGGGGGAGCTGGGATGGTGCCCTGCCAGCTCCCCGCCGGCAGCCACGATCCCTCCGACGGGGACCAGTCTTGCTGTACATTTGCACAGCAGTCAGCACAGGTGGGACTGGGTCTAGGAACAGAAATATTAGGTCTCCTCTCGTAACGTTGGTTGCAGGGGACACCAAGCTGGGCAGGAGCGTTGATCTGCTGGGGGGCAGGGAGGCTCTGCAGAGGGCCCTGGCCAGGCTGGGTCGATGGGCCCAGGCACTGGGTGAGGGTCAGCAAGGCTCAGGGCCGGGTCCTGCACTGGGGGCACAGCAACCCCAGGCACCGCTGCAGGCGTGGGGAGGAGCGGCTGGGAGCTGCCCGGCGGGAAAGGGCCTGGGGGTGCTGGTCGACAGCCGCTGAACATGAGCCAGCAGTGTGCCCAGGTGGCCAAGAGGGCCAGTGGCATCCTGGCTTGTGTCAGGAACAGTGTGGCCAGCAGGAGCAGGGCAGGGATGGTCCCCCTGTGCTGGGCACTGGGGAGGCCGCCCCTCGAATGCTGTGCTCAGCGCTGGGCCCCTCACCCCAAGGCGGCCATGGAGGGGCTGGAGCGTGGCCAGAGCAGGGCAGCGAGGCTGGGGCAGGGGCTGGAGCCCAAGGCTGGGGAGGAGCGGCTGGGGGAGCTGGGGGTGCTCAGCCTGGAGAAGAGGAGGCTGAGGGGAGCCCTCATCGCTCTCTGCAACGGCCTGAAAGGAGGCTGGAGCCGGGGGGGTCGGTCTCTTCTCCCCAGGAACAAGCGATGGGACGAGAGGGAACGGCCTCAAGCTGCGCCAGGGCAGGGTTAGGTTGGATATTAGGGAAAACTCCTTCCCCCAAAGGGCTGTCAGGCCCTGGCCCAGGCTGCCCGGGGCGGGGGCTGAGTCCCCATCCCTGGGGGTTATTTAAAAGCCGGGGAGATGTGGTGCTTGGGGACATCGTTTAGAGGCGGATCAGGCAGTTAGGCTAACGGTTGGACTTGATCTCAGAGGTCCTTTCCAACCTTAATGGCTCTTTGATTCTATGATTCTAATGGTATTTCTCCTGTGGTTGGTGAGCCTCCACGCCTGGCCAGTCCTCCTTGTGGAGTCTCCTACCTGTTAGCTTGATCCGTGTAGGGTCTCCTACCTGTTGGCTTATACGTGCTGGGGCAAAGGAGTCGGGACCTATTTCAGGCTGTTGGCTTCTCCGTGTAGTGGACATCAGTAACTCGGCTGAGCTGTTTTGCTGCTCTTAGGCAAACTTGGAGTGCGCGTCCCCTGCTTGAACCTTCGGAGGGCTGAGCTCATCCTAGCCTTTATTTCCCTTTCCTCCCAGGGAAAATATTTATTGACCTTATATTTATATGAGCTTATTTCACTGCTTTTGATGCACGTTTATTTGAATGTTCATAGCAAAACTTACTGCAGACAAACAGCTGTTATTCCTGCTCGGGGATTTCAGTTAATCAGTCACAAATTTAGGATTTTAGTCAATTTGATGGTTCTGGTTCCAGCCTTTGTGACAGGGTGTTGGGAGGCAAAATCCTCTGGCTTAATTTGTGTGCAGGGGTTGTGCCTGAGATGAATATGCTTTATGAGCAAGGACCCCTGTTTCGTAGAGGGTGCGATCAGCCTGACCCTGCAGCGGGAGCAGAAGTCACCCGTCTTGCCGTGCCCACCTGATTCTGCTTCTCTCTACAGCGGGATGGGTTTAAAAAAACCAAACAAAGAAACCCCCACCAGCAGCGGTGAAAATATGGATCTTCTCTCTCGGTTCTCCTGGCTGGGATAGAAGATCTCCACTCTTTTCAGGGGAAATTGCATAATTGGTTTCCATTCCTTATCCCACAACTCCCATTTCAGTAGGCTGTGGGTTTTCTTTAAAAAAACCCCAAACTTTAAATATCTCTGCAGTCAGCAGTTAGCTCACAACAAATCTGCTCTGAATTTCAGATGAGCAACGTTGAATATCTAGAGCTTTAAAAACGTGTGACGGATTTGATGTTGGCCAAAGAAGCATTGGGGAGCCTGAACTTGGGGGCTTTTTTGTTTGCTTTTTTTTCTTCTCTGGAACTGGAGCGTGGGTACGTGGATGGGTTTCACTGTTGCTTATTACGGCAGCTTCAACTTGTATTCTCCTTGGGAATAGAAGTTGGATCGGGAATCTTTCTGCCTCTGCATGCATGATGGTCAGGTGAGGGGCCGTGATCGTCTCCCAGCAGAAGATTAACACTGACCGAGTACATTCAAACATTAACCTTGTGTTTTTGTTTTCAGCGGGACTTCTCCTCTTGCATGCCTGAATGCTATGTTACATACAAACTCCCGAGGGGAAGAGGGCATTTTCTATAAGGTCCCGGGGCGCATGGGAGTGTACACGCTGAAGGTAAGTGGCCTGGCTGGGGAATCTTGTTTGAATGCTCAGGTGACTTTTATCCATTTGAAAATATGTAGGATTAGGATAATCCTGAAGAGGGAACCATTCCTCGATAGCATGAATGTAGCGTAAACTTTCCCTCCAAATGCAAACACCAAGTCTGGTGTTTGTGTGCTGAAAATACAACGGAAGGTGCTGGGTTTTATTCACGTTTCTATCCCAGAAATGAAAGAGTAATTAAAATTGTAATGAAATTTTAGCCCTAAAAGGGTAACTTCATCTTCACTGATCTCAGCTTGTATCTAGAAATGAGAAATTACCGTATCCTCAGTCTATGGCTAGCAGGCGGAGAGCACTTGCAGGGAAAACATGTAGATTTCTTGATTTATCTGGCTGGCATATGGAAAAATAATCTTTATGTGAAACCTTTTTCCCCAGTTAAACTGCTAGAATGAAGCCCGCTCACACTGTTCTTGATGTTCTGTAAATCTGACTCTGAAGACTGTGCCCTAAGATAGGATTCCCCTCCCTACACATAAACCTCTCCAGTGGAGGAGTCTGCTGGGACTGCTTTCCTCATCTCACTCCGTGCTCACTAGAGAGAAATAATAACTTCTAAGGTGACATTCATCTCATCCTAAAATATTCAAAATATATGAGAAACTGTTTTAAAAGTGCCACTTAGTTTACCAAGGAAATCAACTAAGACTTGCCCAGAAAAAGATGTCCTCGTTGTCAAAAATTTGGCTAAGTTGAGTCCCATTCTCGCTGTCTCCTCCCTCCACCCTGTAAACTGGGAAAGCACGTTGTTCCTTGAGTGCCTGTATATAACGTGGCGACAGAGGACGTCACTCTGGGAGCAGTGCGTTGGGGCTGACGTGCCACCAGAGCAGAACAGCTTCAGAGCTTCCAAAAATGCCATTGCAAGACATCTGGCAAACTTCTTTCTTTGAGCATCGTTGTACCAAGCAGAGGTTGACCTGATTTCAGGGCGTTTAAGTGAAAGTACATAAATCACCATTTTGATAACAAGTGCGTTTAGGGTAAGGACTGCCAGAGATATAACCAGCAAGGAAGGGAAAGTCGTTATCTGTTTGCTGATAAACTGGGCTTAATCTTGCTCTGTTTGTTTCACTGTAGAAAAGTATAAAGTTTTACATTTTAGGAATAAAGAAGGCAGACCCTAAATGCAGGCTGGGATAGCAGTGTTTTGTCAGGTCATTAGGACTCCAGAAAAGATTTAGATCTGGCAGTAGACAAGCAGTTGAGTCATTGTCAGTGAATTCTGTGTCATGATGTGGCAAAGCTGTGCTGAAAAGGTGCAGAGAAGAGCAATATCATTCAAGATGTAAAAAAAAAAAGTCCCTTTTGAAAGATTGGGAGCACATCGTTAGTGGGGTGGATCATAGGCAAACTCAGCGTCTAGAGATTAAATCTCAGCAAAGTCAAGTTTAAGTGTGCATTTGAACAGCAAAACAGACTGTTGGGGTTACTGTGGTAGTTCAGTTTGTTTTGCTCATGAGATCTGCGAGTTAAGACTGATTGTTTCCTAACATTAAGCTTCAGCAAAACTCCAATATTATTTAACTGAGTGTAGGAGTAAGTTGATTAAAGGTAATGATTTGTATTAAACAGGAGGCTAGACTAGCTGCGGAGTTACTCCCAAGGCGTATTGTGTCCTGCATATCTAAAGGCTTGCCAGTTTTGTTGTGGGCTTTCCTTCCCTGGGGTGGTGTAGTCTGGAGGTGGCGTCTTCCACGGAGCAGCGAGAAACCCAGAATGCCAGGAAAGAGGGAGATCTTGAGCCCTGCGGCACCAGTCCCAGCTCCCCTTTGCCGCATTTAGTCCCAGCGCAGTGCCAGGAGGAGCCTGGGAATTGTGAAGCTGATGTGTTGGATGAGAAATATTCTGGAGGATCCATGATGGACAAAGCACGATGGCTTTAGGCAGCAATTTAGAAATAGAAAGCTGTGTAGAACAGGGCTGACCGTTCCCCAAGCGATGTGTTGTGACACCGCGTGGAGAGGAGGAGAGCCAGGCGTCCAGTAAATCGCGCTTCCTAAAAGAGAACGCTTATGGTAAAATGTTCGGTGAGCGAAGCAAAGTTGCGCTTGCGTTTTTGCTGGCTCACTGAGCTGGACTGCAGTATCATTGAACTTAGTAGTAGGGAGCCTGGTAGGCTGCTGGGATCTTCCTTTGCTTTTTTGGTTAGACTTGATGGTAAAGATATGTAAAACAGATTAGAGAATCGTAACTGAGGTGTATGTCAGTTCTGCAAAATAATGTTCAAAGGATTAGCTGTTTCTGGAGGTGTTTGCTTAACGCTGGTGGCCAGGAGATGCTCCAGAGGAAAATTCCTAATGGCAGCTAGCGACTGAACTAAATTTCACATTAATTTTTATTAACGTGATTTTATTGTTCCTCTTTTTTGTTGCTTTGTTTCCAAGTACCTAATCATCTCTTTTCCCCAAACCGTGCCTAATTATAGTAGTCAGGAGTGATTTGCGATGCACCGAGCGCTCCGTGTCTCAGTGCTGAGCCTGCTCGCGGCAGCGAACAGGCACTGCCCCAAAGCAGAGCGCACAGGCACGGTTTGCAGTTCTCAAGAAACACGACCGCTTTCTCAGCTAAGCTGCAAAGGTTTGTTTAAGGTCAGGTCCTGAGCCGATGGGCAGGCTTCTCTTTTGCTAGGTGCAGCGTGTTTTTGGCAGCAGCAAGCAGGGTGGATGTGGAGGGCGTATGACTTCAGGCACACTCGTGCTTGGCTGTGATGATACCAAGAGGAAACTGGATCCCGAAATGACTGTTTCACCGGTCTAGAGATAATAACCGAGCTTTGCATGGGGAGGGGGGAGCAAAGAATAACATTTAATCTCTTGAAGAATGCTTAGATGCTCTGGCCTTGCTCTGCTGCTGAAGGGACGTGTAACACCCCAAATCAGCCAGCACTGCTCTGCTGGGGCAACCCCAAATCTCGAGGTGAGCTGCATTTGCCCTAGTGGAGATGTGTTGGTTGCTCCTCGTACAGCCTGAGCAGTCTGCTCGGTCCCCAGCAGCACTTCTGTGTACTACAGAATGAAACAGATAAGCATGACCTTCAAATACTGCAAAATTGCCTTCAAATTCAGCAAAAAAGTGCTGAATTTCTGGTCACTTCGGGTATTTGAGTTCCTCCTAACGTGTGTTTTTCACCGTTTGCGAAGGCTGCGTGTGCAGGGGGAGCTTTGGGGGGGTGATTTTGTTTCATTCCCCCACTTGGATCTTCCCCTGCCCCCCTCCCCTCAACTTTCCTTTGTAAGCTTTGCCTCATCCCTCAGCCCACCGCCAATATCCCAAATCCTCATTCTCCTCTGTTTCCCCATCATATTACTTAAAAAGCTCATGTTGGCCCTCTCCGGAGCTATCTGGAGGGTCCTGGTGGCCCAGTGACTGGAGCCTCTTGGTCTTCAGTGTTGTCTCTGGTACCCTCTGCTTACCCAGTTTGTGTCTCTGTGTGTTTTTATTTATTGCTTCCCCCTGTACTTTGCATTGAAAAGACCCATGACTGGATAACGTTAGTGAAGCCGATGCTCTGACCTTCCACGTACGCTTGTAGGATTTGGACTGAAAATTGGTATGCTGACGCTGAGAAACTGGAGTCATTGTGGCAGGAGGTTGAGAGAGAAAAGATTAAGCAAGTAAAAAGTAAAATAGAAAAAATCTAAACAAAACCGATGCACGAGGCACGCACACATTGTGTATATTTGTCTTAGACTTTTCTCACTTCTGGATGCCCTTGTTTCTCTCTTGGATTCCCCTGCATCGCTGCCATCGGGGTGGGAATGCTGGGGGCGTCTTTGCCCGAGGAGGGACGCGGAGCGGCTGCCGGTGCTCCCTTGTCCCCCTCCTTCAGCCGCGCTCGCTCTCGGTGCAGCACCTGAGCTCCCCGTCCCATGGCGTGGCAGCAGCCACGCGGCCCCTGCTTGCGCCGAGGTTCGCCTTTATCCCAGCGACCACCAGCCCTGCCGAGCTGCTGCAAGGCCCGTTGTTTGGAAGCCCCGTACGTCAGCTCATTGACCGTCGCGTAGACCTCTCACCCCAACGGTGTTTTCATGCCTGGTGATTTCCAAGTGTGTTTCTGCCTGCCATCTTCAGGTCTGCTGGTCCCAAGTTCATCGCTAATGTGGAATACAAAATAGCGTCTGTCCCTGTTTGGATGATCATGTTGTAGTTCCGCCCTTGTGCATTTCACCTTTGAATTTTTCCACGGTATGCAGTGAATTTGCTGTTCACCAGCAGCCTGGAAGATTCCAGTTTGTAGGAATATTTTTAACGTGATATTTGGAGAAGCCTGTCTAGTTCAACTTTTACCGCAGATACTAAAGCCAGCGCGCGCCATCTTAGCAGATGCATTTATAGGACTGATAGCTAAGAGACCAAATTTTATTTGATTATTCAGTGTGGTTCACTAAAGGGAATAAGTTCACTTCTTGAAAGAAGAAGTATGGTGTAGAGAAGACGGTTCTGCAGTTCAGAGTTCACTTCTGCTTCGAAAGCAGAACTTGCAGTAGGGTGAGCTGCAGGTGCGTGCAGGCGTCGATGTTAATGGAGATCCTGTACTGATGTCTGGCATGGAAATTTCGAGAGAATGTGGGATCCACAGCGCAGACTGGACACCGCATCAGAAGCTACTGGTGAAAACCTTTCGCTGGTAGGAGGAGGCCCAGCTGGAAGGAGAGCCATTGGCACTGCATGGGCTTTGTGAGCTATGGGGCTGCCGTCTGCGAAGCAAGGGGAGGTTGGAATCGCGGGGTGGTGGTGGGAAGGGACCTCTGGAGACTGTCTAGTCCAGCCCACTGTTTAATGCAGGATCAGCGCGAGTGGGCAGCTCAGGACCGTATCCAGTCACGGTCTAATCTTGAATTCCTACAAGGACGGAGGCTCCCCAGCTTCTCTGGGAACCTGTTCCAGCGTTTCATCGTGCTTGCAGTAAAGAAGTCTTTCCTTACACGGAAGTGGAATTCACGTGTTTCGCTTTGTGCCTGTTGCCTCTCGCCCTTTCCCTGGGCACCACTGAGAAGAGCCTGGCTCCGTCGTCCCAACCCCTTCCACCAGAAATGCCAAGTCGGGAAAAGCCAAGAAGCGCGGGCTCGCCAGCTGCTTGTGTGTTCCCCCCGACCGGGCAGGAGGTGGAGGCACCCCACGCCCAGGCTCCATCTTCTCTCGGCAGAAGACTTTGAAAGAGACATCTTGAAAAAACTGAAATAGATAAGTGTGTAATTACTGCGTCTCAGGTGACTAAATGATCTTCCCAAAGGTTAAGCTATAAAGGAGGTTTAATGAAGGGAGGGTCAGCACTGGGGATACGCAAGCTTAATCATCGTCAACTTTGGTGACGCTTGATATAAACAGAAAGATTTTTTTTTTTCCTGCTTTTGGTGATATCTTCTCTTCCACTGTGGTTTACAAGTAACTTCTAATGTGCAAAGAACTTTATTTCCAAGTGCAGGACGAAAATACAATTGAATATCTGAACCTATTAGTTCGCCTTGCTGATGGAAGAAATCTGGAATTCATTAAATTGCTAACGCTCGTGTCGCCTTGAGTACTTTTTGGCCTTACGTGGGGAAATTAGTCACAGCTCTAATTTCAGAGAAAGGACAAGAAATCCTTTGTCTCCTGTTAAAGGGAGAGGTGTTTTGATTTACGCTTTCCAGTGGGTATTAATGGAAGGATTTTTTGCCACCTGGTGCACGCAGACCTGTTCGTTTGGACCTCATCAGCAGAAAACAGTTTGTTGTCACTAATGAGCAATAATCTGCAAACGTAGGTTAAAATCTGAATGGGGCAGGATAATCACTAGAGGGCAGCCTGGGTTTAGGTGTGGACAGGGTGAAAACCGCTGCCGCTTCTCTGCTGGCTGTTACCAGCCGAAAACCACGTAGGTGCACGCGCGCGAAGGCACCGCTGCAGCCCCCGGCAGTGCAGACGCTTCGCCGCGCAGAAACACCCGCCAGGGCGGTTTGTGCAAGGGCCGGTGCCCGCAGGCCAGGGGCTGCTGTGGACCTGCTTGGAAAACTAACGTTACCTGGGACTGCGGGACACTGAGCACCGCTTTTCTTCTGTCGTGAAGTTCAAGAATTGACTGGATTTCTCATAAAGTGGGATTGTACTGGAGTTAGTGATTAGGGATGGAGAAGTGAAGGAAGAGCGTACCTGCGAAGCGATGATGAGGGCGGTGCAGAAGAAGTGCCAGCCGGGGTTGTGTTAAATATTTCATATGGACTTGCAGAAGGCAGTGTGCGTGTTTGAGGCCCGTGGCTAAGCAGTGCTGACATTGCTCTGAAGCATAAAAAAAATCCAGTCAGTGCTTGGTATATAAAGAAAACCGCTACTTTTGAGAATTTTGTTAACTGGGGGAGTTTACAGTGGAGTGGGTAACTATATCCGTTTCTTCCATTTGCAGAAGGATGTTCCAGATGGGTTGAAGGAGCTCTCTGATGGCTCGGAGGAGAGCAGCGATGCCCAGTCGGACTCTCAGAGCTCCGAGAACAGCAGCAGCAGCAGCAGCAGCAGCGACAGGTGCAGTAACAAAGACGGGAAGAAAAGCAGATGGAAAAGGAAAGGTAATTTTCCTTTTCAGGAGTGATGCTTTTAACGCGGTCTCTGTGTGTGAAGGACTTGGAGGGTTTATCCGTCACGTCTCTTGCCTTATAAAGACAGGCTGTAATGGTAGCCTAAAATCTGCCTTCACCATTTGCGCTCATGGATTGAACTGGTGACGCAAGTGCCGATTTACTGCTGCGGGAACCGAAGGGGAGAAGGTACCGTAATTAAGTTAATTTAAGGCCTTGACGCAAGTCACAGACCAGCACACTGTGCTTCACACCCAGGAACAGCGAACCTACTTCTTCCAGGTTTTCTCCGCCGTCCCCCAGCTTTCCCAGGAAGACTGTACCTTGTACCTCTGGCCCCTTTGGATGCTTTTGGGTACGACGCTGGCTAGGAACGAGCACAGAATCTCTGAGGCTAAAGCCTGTTATGTGACCTGATGGCTCCTGTAGGACTGGGGCTTGAGCCACTGCGCTCTTTTCTTCTGTCCTGTTCTGGACTCCTTTCCCTCATAAACCAGGCGATATTTAGTTATTCAATACCATTGAATATTAAATAATTTACAAGCTTAGCCAATACAGTAAAGTGCTGGTTTTTGCTCCAGTGCTGTATCTGGGTGGTTGCTGAGGTTGCACGGTTCAGCGATGTTTCGAGGATGGCTGGATTCTGGGGTTTCTCCAGTAGTGCAAGAGTACGGAGCGGAGGGAATAGTGGATTTCGCTCTGGTTTGGATCCTGATGTCTTTGCCACTCTGAGGAGGCGATGTGTCTTGTCAGACACTGCCATATCATGCTGTCTTCAGGAGCAGCGGAAACCAGCACCTCGCAGCCAATTCGTTATCATATTTACGTCCTGTGTTAGTAATAGCAGTTCCCCTCTTGCCCGCCTCTGGTTTCAGCACCCATTCATTTGACCAACGTTGCCTGAATTCTTTCCTCCTTCAAAGCTCTGCTCGGGTATCTGCTTGTCTGCTTAGATGCTATGAGCTGAATTAGTAAAAAAAAAAGCCATAATAAAATGTGAGGATGCGACATAAATTGTTCTCTGAGTTGGGGAGAGTCTACTCACTATAGTGTTGTTATTCTTTCTTAAAAATCAGCATGCTTCATAACCCACAGCTTTGTGAAGAAGCATGAAGTCTTCCCGTTAGGCAGAGGCAGCAGGCTGCAGCTCTGGATCTCCCCGCGGAGCTGCTGGTGCAGCTGCCGATGCTGTAACTTTACCCTTCAACCCGATCCTTTCCTTTCTCCTTTTCTCCTCAGTCATGCACAGAATTTCTTGGCTGAAATGAAACATTATGTAAAACTCTTTGCCAGTGCAACAGGATACCTGAGTGGAAGCACGCGAGAGGTTTCCTAAAGTGGTTAAAGACTTGCAGTAACCGGTGGGGTCCGGCGAAACCCTTCCACAGCGGGGAGTCACTGAATGAGAACGTGCTCTTACTGCAGGGGTGCGTGAGGCTGGCAGAGGTATTGTGTAGAATTTTAAGCATTTAAAGCACCGTGAAAGAGCAAATTGTTAAAAACACTGAGAAGTAAAACCTGGCTCCAATTTCATCCTTCAAAAGGAAAGTTATAGAAAGTCTGGTCAAAATATTTTCATTTCTAACAAATCCTCTCAAAATATTTGGTCAGTAAGGGGTTTTTTTGGCTACTTTGCCTACACCTCCAATGTTATGATATTATGTAAAAACCTGCAGGGGAACTTACAGAACATGTCTCTTTTAGCGAGATCTTTATGTAGAAATACATGTATACATTTTATGTGAAAGTTTTATGTACTACGTTACCGAATGGCTGAAAAGGCAGGAGGGCGAGTGTGGTTTAGGGACCTAAGCGAGAAGGAAGGGAAATCTTACCCTGAAACGGCCAGCAAAAGGTACCCAAAAGTCACAGGCAGACAACGTGAAGATGGTGGTTTCAGTTCAAATACAGAAAAAGAATTTCGCTCCTCTTTGTTGTCTGGTACTGATGATTTTTCTTAGGAGTGGAATTTTGACCTTTAGCATAAAGGTCCTATTTTCATAGGTTTTAAAGCACTGAAAGTCGTGAACTTCCAGTGATTAGTAAATTAGAAATGATCAGTAAATTAGAAGAGTAGTCCTTGTCGGTAGTGTTACTGAGTGTGTTCCTTCTGTTCCGATGCCCTCCCTCGAGGATCGCGTTCCTTTGCCTGAGCAACTCTGCGTTATTAATGAACGTACTTGCTTACTGTCACACCGAGGCGTTACCAGGGTGTGCGGGGAAATGGCTTTCTCCTTAAGCTCCCTGTAAGAAACTTGTGAAAAGTAACGAGCTGGTTGGCTAAAGCAGGGATGGCATTTCTGGGCAGAGGATTTTTGGAGCTGCAGCTGTATGGGGCTGCTTCTGGACTAAGAGGGGTTCACTGGAGCCTTCAGCTGCCTGGATTTCACCCGTAGCGGCAGGGTGCGACAGGAGTGACAGCCAAAGCATGTCCTTTCTGTGTTTCCAATTCGGATTGAGCGCCGCAAGCCGGCTGGCAGTATACTGCAGTATACTGCATCTATAGGCAGATCTGCCCCAGCCTGTGCGTGCCGCTGGCTGCTGCCTGGGACGTGCATCCCATACGTCGGCGCTGCGGGGTCTGCAGTGAAGGCAAGCAGAGCTGCTCCGCCTCGCCCGGCGTTTTTATTGCCTCTGTGCTTCGTTTCTTGCAGTTAGATGAGAGCGAGTAGCTGTGGTGGATCTCCATGAGACAGCCTGATGCCAGGGTACAGGCAGTACCTTGTTGTTTTACCTCTCCTGTCCCCTATGGCTTTCCCCTTTGCTGCTGCTGCTGGCAGAGGTGAGCTGGTCGTGAGTTATGAGATGGGTTTTCAGCAGCCTGACTGTACACAAGCAGAGGATAGGACTGCTCATCTCACTACCGGCCGGAGTGCCGTGTTTCAGCTGTCAGGGTAAGGCATAAAGAGAAATAAATCACCCTTGGGACACACAGAGCCGTAGGCTGTATTCAGTCTGAAATACTGAAACGTCATGGACAGGCGGGAGGGAGGTCTCCCAAAGCAAAATCATACAATCATGGAATCGTTCAGGTTGGAAAAGACCTTTATACTGGGGAGCAGGTCCAAAGCAGGGGCACGCGGTACATCAGAGCACGCTGTCGCGTGGTTCTTGTAAGGTGAAAGGCAGGATGTATCCTGAACAAGTAGACCAAGCGGTCGTGCTCAGCACTGCAGAGTTGGTGCCAGCGGGCAGAAGGATGTTACCCTCACTTCGTCGGAGGTTGTCCGCTGCGGTACAGCTCAGCATCCACCTTCATCTGTCTTGGTTCACAACAGGATCAGGAAATGGATGGGTCAAATATACTTCTCCATGTCACACTGGGAAGGTAAAGCGATGTCTCTGTATGTATTCAGGTCTCAGAGGTCAGTTGCCAACGGTGACAAACATGAATTCCATGCTTCAGAACATAAATCAGCCATGAGCTGCTTTGCACGGACCGTTCCCTAGTAAAATTAAATTTTTTCTTCATGTACTAATGTACTGTAACTGTGTGTCGTTCTGCTCCACGCCACCTTCTCCAGACAAGACGCCGTGTTTGCACCCTTTGGAAGGTGCAGGATGAGAGGTGTGCAATGACTTACTTCTCTTTGACATAGCTTGGAGAGATGTGCTGAGCATTTCTGTTACTTCTCTTACAGAACCATAGAATCATGGAATTGTTTAGGTTGCAAAAGACCCTTAAGATCATCGAGTCCAACCGTTAACCCAGCGCTGCCAAGGCTATCACTAAACCATGTCCCTCAGCACCACATCTCCCCGGCTTTTAAATCCCCCCAGGGATGGGGACTCAGCCCCTGCCCCGGGCAGCCTGGGCCAGGGCCTGACAGCCCTTTGGGGGAAGGAGTTTTCCCTAATATCCAACCTAACCCTGCCCTGGCGCAGCTTGAGGCCGTTCCCTCTCGTCCCATCGCTTGTTCCTGGGGAGAAGAGACCGACCCCCCCGGCTCCAGCCTCCTTTCAGGCCGTTGCAGAGAGCGATGAGGGCTCCCCTCAGCCTCCTCTTCTCCAGGCTGAGCCCCCCCAGCTCCCCCAGCCGCTCCTCGCAGGACTTGTGCTCTTACAAGTAACGAGCTAAGCTGACCAAGAGGGAAAGAGTACAGGATTTGAAGACTGATTATTAGAGCTGAGATGAAACCTCTTTTCTTTGCAGTCAACGTTCCTCGCTTTTCCATATTAAAAGCAAGTGCTGTCTTTTAAATACTAAGTGGTAGAGGCCACCCTGAACAAGAAAAATATGATGGACAGTAAGACATGTTTGTTCGTATTGTACCATATGCTGTGTTGCTTTTCTTTTCAGCATTACGTTGATTTTTCTTTTTTGTTTTCTTGGGGGCTACCGAGACTATCTAGAAGACGACAATAAAATAAATATCCTGGTTGGTAGGTAGCAGAGCAGGATGTGCCTCACGTCTTAGTGCAAACCTGGCTTCATTACTAGCCATGCCACTTCTCTTATTGAAGCTGTGTGAATGGGCTTTGAAAGCTGCAGTCGTGCCTGTGTTGAGAACGGGGATGCTTTTCTGAAGACGACGATTTGCGGAGGCTGGTTGCAGAGCGATCCGGCCCGCGTGCAGCTGCCAGCAGTGCGCAGGGCTCGGGTGCAGCAGCTCCCGCAGCACCTGGAACCCGGGGATGTAGCGGGACCCCTGAGGAGACCCCCGGGAGAGTTAGCGCAAGGCTGTGGGACGACAGAGCCGGGACTCGCGGACCATCTCGGTCATCCCCATTTCGTTTTCTGAATCTCTTTCAGTTATACTGTATCTTTCTTGAGGTCGGTGGGTGGAAATGCCCATACGCTTCAAAACACACGTGTTCTGTGAATACACAGGATGGTCTGCCCTCTCTTTTATTTTATCTTCTAACAACTCTTGATACTTATTCCTTTCCATCTTATTTTCTAAGTCTTTGCTTCTTTGACTGTTGATGAGCATTGAGTTGATGTTCTCATCTGCAGGAACTCTGGGATCCTTTTCCTGAGCAGCAATAGCTATTTCAGAGTTGGTCTGCCCTTCGCTCATCGTGTTGCCTTTTATCTTCGCTGAGTTATAGCTGCTGTTTTAGTGCCCCTTCACGTGGCATCGCGAGGTCCTTTTGCAGCTCTTTGCAATCAGGTTTAATCTGTTGTTAGGCAGAACAACTTCTTACGCCTGCGAGCCGCGTCTCATCGCGGATCGCCTGGGTGGGATGGCGCGGGCGGGAGCGCGCTTCCTCGGGCACCCCGCCGCACCCCCCGCCGCGGGGAGCCTAGCTGCTTCCACCTCCTGCAAAATTTAATCAGTTATTAATCTGCAGGACTTAAAGCGCTGCAAGGCTTACGGTAGTCTCCTTTGCTCTGTTCCTAAACCAGACAAGTTTATTTCTGACTCTTGAGGCATAGTTGACAGGCGATTAACCACTTTCTCTAGGAATCTGTTACGGTTTATTCAGATGATGTCTTTGCCGCTGGCACATGTTTTACCCTTTCAGATGCTCCTTTTAATTTCTTTTTAACTTGTTTCTGTGTTTCAGTGTGGTTCTCCTTTTTATGAAGCTGAGTATTGCTGTGACACTGCATATGACCTTTTTTAGAAATTTCCTTGTAGATATAAATGTTTTCTGTATTTAAAAAAGCAAAAAGCAAAACCCCAAAACCAAAACTACTTAGTTCAGCTAGAAATCAGAAGCTTCGTGCAAGAATAAAATTTTCTAGGCTGTATTACACAAAAGAACATTCAAAGGCATAAATAAGTTAGCTGGTACTTGGCTCTTTAAAAGGTTTTGGTATGGCGGGTTGGGGTTTTTTTTAAGCCTTTTGGGCAAGACTGAAGTTCTAAGTACATTGTATGATTACATGATGAGAGGAGGTGAGCAACTTTTTGCTTTTATGCAGTGTTGGAGGACAGCGCTGATACACTGTCCTGCTGAAATCTGTGCTCGTGGATGCCGGTGTGACCTTCAGATGTGTGTGAATATTGAGATTTTGCTTTGTGGTGGGGAGGGTAGAAATACGTACGTTTTCTTTGCGTAGATCCTAGCTAAATGAGCTGCTCTCATCTAAAATGCAGTCTCGTTTCTCTTAACCCGTGGATGGCTGGTTTTGCACTGCACACATGCAGAGCTTGGATTTTGGCTTGGGATATGAGTCGAATTTCACCAAGAAAAGGTCCAATCCTGCCAGTTCTGGGCACCCCAGCTCCTCCTGCGGCTCGGAGCCCAGCCGGACTGGGGTGAGCCCGCTCCAGCGGGCGGGAGGGTCCGTGGCGGGGCGCAGAGGTGCAGGCAGGAGCACCCGGCGCATCCCGCACGGCTGGCAGTGCCCCCGACGCCATGGGGGTTAGCTGGGTTCGAGAA
This sequence comes from Nipponia nippon, assembly GCF_047370975.1. Taxonomy (NCBI): domain Eukaryota; kingdom Metazoa; phylum Chordata; class Aves; order Pelecaniformes; family Threskiornithidae; genus Nipponia; species Nipponia nippon. The sequence goes on from NW_028262358.1 coordinate 126,235,935, forward strand.
ACGTGTGCTGTTGGTACCTTCTTTCCCGATAAGAAGATGGGCTGTGCGGCGTGGCCGTGCGTTATCCCTCTGCACGGGGGCACATTCGCCCACACCGGCAGATTTGCCCTGCTCAGTGCCCATTGATGCTGCTGTATCAGTGAGTCGCTGTAGGAAGGGAGCGACCGTGCCGGGGGCTTTCCCCAAGGGCTTTTTGCTGTGCTAGCCATTTCTTGAGTTTGTGTTTTGCAGCACATATTTCCTTTCTCTGTCATTCTCCCTTTCCTCTTTCTCGCCTTGCTCCCTCAGCTGTGGCAGCGAGGCTGGAGAGCAGCGGTGCCGTGCCGCTTCGACTGTCCCCAGGTGCCACCTCTGCCACCCCGCTCGCTGGGAGGCTCCCACGTGCTTGAGGGATCCCCGGGGACTCCTGCAGTGCCTCTTGCCGATGAGCGTATCGTTTCGGTAGCCAAAGATAGCAGGTTTGTTTTTTTTTTTTAAAGCTAGGTATTTTAGACGTACTGCCAGGCACATGCCCATTAAGCTCCAGTGCTTTGAAGCATGTCTGATGGGCGCCTTTCCAAAAGCAAAAATGCATCAGAAGAAGCAAGAGGAATGTCTTCTCCTCGATCCCCTTTTCTGTGTTTTTCCTGCAACATAGGTTTTCTTCAGGGATGTAAAATGAAAACACAAAAGAATTAGGCATATTTGGTGCACTTCAATAAATAACTGCCGTCAGATGTTTGATGTTCACTTTGAATGAGTGGTATCCTGACCACTTGTTGGATGTTACAGGTCCGTCAGTCCATGTGTTTCACGAGGGATTTTAGAAATACATAATGAAGGGCATAAACAAAGGAGACTTCTTTGCAAAAAATGTCTTTAAAAAAAGAAAAACTCCACTAACCTTCCCAAAACCCCTGCAAATTTCTGGTGCCGTTTTCCTTTCCAGGGTGTGAGTACGGGAGGGGGGCACGGGCAGAGTCAAGGCTCCCGTGTTAACGGCAGGGTTGGAGGTTTTCGTAGCAGAGCTTGGCGCCGGGAGGCTGCCGTAGGGGGATAGTCAGTTCCTGAAGGACGCTTAATGGCAACAGATTTAAATTAATACCTGGACAGATTCCTCCTTTCTCAGGACGCTTGTTGGATATGTGGTGCAGCTGTGGCATGCAGTGGAGGAGCTACGAAGACACCTGAAGTGCGAGAGGGAGCCGCGTTAGGGATTCTCGGTAAAAGCCATCCCAATCAGGCAGCAAATGGGAACCTGCTCACTCGTTCTGGGAAATTAAACGTGGGTGAACGTGAGGCTGATCCTATCATCTCCGGTCGCTAGCTACAGAAACCCGCGTGCTTCCAGCAGGCTGGTCAAATAGCGTGTCCAGAGTTGGGTGCACCTATGATGTTATCGTTTTTTAGGTTTGGCTCTTGATTTTGGTCTGGTTTTGAACTGTAGCTTTTAAAACTAATTTCATCCAAAGTTAAATGAGTAGCTGGAGGGGTTACAAAGATGATCGCATTCCTGCTTTTCACAGCAGTTGGTGGCTGGGACGGGAAGAGGCTCCGTAGCCTCTCCAGCGGTGCAGAAGGCTGTAGCTTGAACTCGTGCTTCAGCAGACGCGCGAGGAGGCACGAGGGCGATGCAGCTGCCCCAGCTGCAGGAGAAACTTCTGAAGCTTGCCCGTTTGCAGACATTCAAATCAGTCGATGCCAGGACGTAAACATATACAGCAAATTGGACTTTGCTGGTTCTAGGTCTCATTACTTAATTTTGCTGTGATAGCTCTCGGTCTTCTGTCACTAAATAAGACGCGTTGTTTATCTTCCCAGCTCCGTTTCTTGCCTGGAACTTTGCACCAAAATCAAATGATCCAGAACTGCTTAATGAGATAAAAAAGGTACTGTGATGGTGGATGGTTAAAACAATCTTAGCATGAAAGACAGCTGACATGAAGATTTCTGCTTCAAAATGAGTTTTATTTTTAGTCGGTACCTTTGTTTGCTCTTCTTTAAAATAACCAGCAAGGCATTAAATTCCAATTCTGACATTTGCAAGGCATCTTTCTTAGGTCGCAGGCTGTAGCCCTGTTATTTCAGAGACAGTAATTCTCACTAGGTGGAACCTGCGCTGCTATCAGTTTAAGTTTCTCAAAGCGCAGCCCAGCTGTGCTCAGAGAGCTGGCAGTCTCGGAGCCATATATAAAGAGTTGTGCCGTGAAGTCCATGGGGAAGAAAATTTTCTTTCGTTTTTAGTGTTTCATTTACTTCATGTGTCTGAAAAGATTCTTCTGGTTTCCACCAGCAAAACCTGAAGTTTCAGAATCCTGCTACGTATAAAAACTAACTTGTGTTTAATACCCAAGGCGTTGCCGTGAAAAGCATAACGCAAGTAGAAAGCGCAGGCGGCTTCAGCTGCCTCCCAGGGCGGTTCAGCTCCGAGCTCTGCCATCAGTAATGCTGGAAAGTGGAAGTGAAGGAATCCGCACCTTGCGGGGCCTCCTGGCAGTGACAGCCCCGGCGCCGGGGGATAGGAAGACGCGGCCTCGGTGCTGGCAGCTCTCCTCCTCGGTGCCTCCATGCCTGTTACCGCTCTTTCCTTCTACAAGAGGAAAAGAGTTTCTGCTTCAAAATGAGTTTTTTTTTTTAGTCGGTACCTTTCTTTGCTCTTCTTTAAAATAACCAGCAAGGCATTAAATTCCAATTAGAAAGATTCCTTCAGCGTTGGGCTGTGTAGCATCAGCTCTGGAATGCAGCACTCCTACACGGCCGCTTCCTGGCCTGTCTGTGCCGCCATGAACACACAAAACCCTCCTTCCTCGTTAAAAAAAAATAATAATAAAAATCTACTCACTCGAATTCAAGAATAGCCCAGATTTCAGCCAGAATTATCTTATGGCATTGCTTGGCCGCTGGCCATGTTTTCACCTGTGAGGTGTTTGAGGTGGGGTGGTCAGCATCCACCGAGCCCTTGGGAATTGGACCGATCCCGAGAGCCTCGGTGGGAAGCGGCGCTAATACACGGTACAGCTTTTTCTTTTTTTCTTAACAAGGATTGGGGAGGATAGTTTTTATTGTGAGAATACGGAATTCTAATAAGAATCAATGAAGTGAATGCAACCTGGGGCAGAGAGCGAACAGACGAGCTGGGCTCATATTATTTTGCCGAGAGGCTTTGACTTGAGCTCTTTGCGACTGCAGTTTAGCTTAACGTGACATTATTTTTGCTCATATACATATAAAACAGGAAGCGCCTTCCGATAACATCAACAGCCACTTCCTTATATGTACAAAAATAAAGTGCTCTGACAGCAGCAAAACTGTCACTTTGATTTTAGAAAGGATAGAAACCTTTGTGCCTCTGTAGACCCACATGGGCATTACCCGGGGCCAATCAGCAGCACAGGGGAAGAAATTTAAAAACAAGCCCCATGCGTTGCTGCCCGGACAGCGGTGCCTGAGCAGGAGGCGGGAGGAGGCCGGGAGCAGCACTGATTGCGGAGCTTAAGAGGGAGCAGGGATGTTCATGGAGAAGCTGTGTGCGGTTCCCCTCGAAGGTAAGGTGCGGTGCTTTCCGCAGGCAGCTGCGGCAGATTTTCGCTTCTGGGAGCGAAGCGGGTGCGTTTCTGGCCGGGGTCCCTCTGTGCCGATCAGAGGGGAGCCAGCCGCCTTTTCTTTGGCCTTGAAGCAGCTACTCGGCTGTCGTCTTTGGAGTTTGATGATAAAAACAAAGCTTTTTTTGGATACAGTACTTGTAAAAGGATACTGCCAAGACTCCTTGGGTTCTGTGTTGTTTTACATCATCCTGAAACTTAAAAGTGTAAATGCCTCAATTCTGGATGCTTTTATCACCATTTTGCTAGAATATGTTTTGTAGGACAGCTTGCAAGTGGTTTGGGGTGATGCACTCCGTGAACGTGACATACAGCGCCTCAGCATCGGAGCCTGTGTGCACCCTCATCCGTACACCTAGGGGTGTTTCTGGGCTCAGGGTTACTGATAGCGCCTGTCCTTACGGTGTCTGGAAGTAAAACATGTATGACTCCGTCAGGTTTCTGTCATCAGCTGCAAAGCTTCGGTTGACTGGAGTGGAACCACGATCGGTGCCTACACCTGGCTTCGCAAGCTGCTCCAAACAGCTAAAAGGCTTTTGCTTCCAGTATAGAGCTGCCCAGGCTTTCATGGCTTCTGACAGTGAAAATGACTGTCAAAATTGGATTTTCCTGTAATTTCTGCCATGTCCCTGGTGCACGCTTTCTAGTCAGAGTCATCCCGAAAGAGAAGGATCTTGTTTAGCTTCTATAACTGACACCACCTGTGAGAGCATTGCAGCAACAGGTCTCTCCTCTAGCAAAACCCAACCTAAGTCTGCTGTATTAAAAAGGGAGAAAAATCGGATGGTAAAGTGAACTTTAAGGGAAAAGGGGGAATCAGACTGGGTGAGATTATCGATAACCCTTCTCCATTAGCCAATGATCAGCTTGTCTTGCGTTTGTGTACAACAGAGACGTACTGGTGCGTCCCTCGTGGCTCCCAGGCGGTCAGGATTTTGTTCAGCCAGATTAGTGTTCAAAGTGAAAAGTAACTGTATTTGGCAAAATGTCATTTACTGAAAATATATTAGAAGATTTTAGTAAGGTTAAAATAGGATGTCACCATAAACTCTTCTTAAATAGGACAGCGAAGGAAAATATCTGGAGTAATTAAACTTCTACACTGTGTTCACTGCCAATGGCCCGTACTTGGGAAGACAGGAATAAGAAATAAATCACTGTTCTATACCTGAAATTTTGTGCGTTATCTTTTAGTATAGAGGAGAACCTTGGGAGTCCGGACGCGCAGAAATGCCAGGTCACAGCTGGAGGGCGCGACTACAAGAGCTTCGCCGTGACGGTGGCTCTCGGCTTCCTTAATTACCACCCGCGGCCCGAGCGCGGCACTGCCTTCAGAAAGCGCTTTGCTGCTGCGCGCCCATAACAGGTGCCAAAAAAATTTTAAAAAAAGAATTCTGTTTGGGTTATGTCATTTTGTTTCTTCCTGCTGAAGTTTTGGTAGAAATATCAGCTTTTCTAAATACAGCCAATTCCTGCCTGTGCTCGTGACTCACGAGGAAGCTGTTTCCCAAGTATCACATTATGCAATTTACCAAGGAATCTGCATATGCGAAGCCAAAAATGTTGTTTTTCCCTTTATTTAAGTTAGTGTATCTTCTGTTTAGGCTAGTATATCATAGTATCCAGATTTTGGGTGAGCTGTAGTTTTTCATAATGGGCTGTGCAGCCTCCAAGGGCTTACTCTCTAGCAGTCAAGAAGTTGCGTTTCCATTAGACTTCACAGAAAGCACCGTATTTTTTAGTTCCGTGAGCCAGTCATTAGGCTGCGGTCACAGGCACTTACACGTGGCTCTGCGTTTGGTAGGCATTTTAGACCTATAGAAAAATGGGTTATAAACTTAATCTGCAGTAGATTTTTTGCATGAATTCCCATGCATGAATTTTCCTCAGCAACTAAAAATCTTACGGAAGCAATGACAGCTCAGTTTTCTGCAGGACGCCTTCAACCTGTGCTTTTACCGAGTGAACTTTTGCGATCCTTTCCAGCACTTTAACAAACTCTCGGCTTACGGGGTCTTGGCCCGACTAAACTGTGCTCAGAGCCTGTTTTACACACCAGCCTGCTGCTCGCCGCCTGCGCTCCCTCGCTGCAGGGCTCATCCCAGCTCCCCGTCCTCTGCTGGAAGGAGAAGAGGCAGCCAGAAGCCGTAGGTACTCTTGTGTTATTTGGAGTCGGTGGCATCGTGCTGCTGTTTGCTGTGTGAACTGGAGAAGCTTTGGGCGTTGCTCCTGCCCTGCGTCCCCGACCGACGTGGGGAGGACCGCCGTTTTGGGGTGGTTATTCCCATAAGCGCAGTATTTCTAAGGTACTATATGGCCCCAAAATACTTCCACTGAAATGTAGGGAAATGTGATTTGTAAGTAAGTCTCTCGTTTGTTTTGCAGAAAACTGAAGAGTGAGCAGCCATTTAATATCGCAGGCATTTCTCAGAAAAAGCCAGTTTTCTCAGGGACGCTTATCCCCCCAGGCAGGTGCTGTTTGGCCCCCAGAGGCGCCCGTCTGGGACTCCATCGGGCCCCGCGGGAGCTTGGCCGCTTGCATGTGGTAGCTGGGAAGGATGCGTGGTCCTGAGCAGTGGTCCCCCGCGCTCAGCACCATCCCCGCACCCTCGGGGACCTCCGCTTGCAATGGCGGCACGATGAACTGGAAGGATTCAGCCAAAGAGCTGGAGTTTGAGAGCAAAGAGGAATTGAAAGCTGTTGTATGTGGCTGCGGCTGCACAGGGCGATTGGAGGAGCAGTAAAACCGCTTCTGTCTCAGTCCTGAGCTTTGCTGTCCTAAGGCTTTCTGATTGCAGGTTTCGCAGGTGCTTCTCTGAGCTAGAGGCTTAGGAAAATCCAGTGCACGCGTGTTTGTTAAGAGTCGCCGAGTATCGATATGTTGTTCCATTTAATTCAGACTTTCCAACTATATTGCATTGCAGTTAGAAGTACGTTTGCTGCCAGGCCTGACAGCAGGCTCTGCAACGAGGGACAGGGCAGGAACACGTCCAGGCGTTTCTCTGGGCTCAGCGGGTCTCCGGCTGACGGGAGATGAACACTGGCAGGCTTTGAGGGGCAGCCCGCTCCCACCTCAGGAGCCCCAAGGCAATGAAAATGCTCTTGTTCAAAGTGATAAAGTCTGCTCTCGGTGACGGTCTGCGAGGGCACACAGGAGCTGGTTGGACAAGCTTTCGGGTGGAGCGGGGAAGGTTTTGCCATGCGGTACCTGCAGCAGACAGGCTCGCGTCCCACCTTCTGTCACCCGTGGTACTTGGGTGCACGAAGCGAAGCATGTGCAGCCCTGTCTGAGGGCAGGGGCTGCTTTGTGAATGAGCTTTCTCATCTGGGTTTGGTTTTTTTTCCTTCATTACTTCAGCTTTTCTGGCTTGCCTTTGAGATTTTTGCAGTTCGCTCTGTCGTTCCATGTCAAACAAAACCTCAGTGGCTTTGCCTTTCAGCCTCACATATGGTGTCATGCTCAATTTTTATCCACAAAAACGTATGCTGGGTGCCTTTCCTCTCTAGAAGAAAGGTCGTCTGTGACCTGCTGCTCCTCTGAGCTCTGTGTCGTAGGAGAATGGGATTACAAACTCGAAAATACAAACTTCTCTTCACAAGGAGCCACGTGGAGAAGACAAGGGGCAATGGGTACAAGTTGGACTGGGAGAGATTTCATAGTATCATAGAATCGTTAAGGTTGGAAGAGACCCTTAAGATCATTGAGTCCAACTATTAACCTGTCACTGCCAAGTCCACCACTAATGCATGTCCTCAAGCACCACGTCTCCCCGTCTTTTAAATCCCCCCAGGGATGGGGACTCAGCCCCTGCCCCGGGCAGCCTGGGCCAGGGCCTGACAGCCCTTTGGGGGAAGGAGTTTTCCCTAATATCCAACCTAACCCTGCCCTGGCGCAGCTTGAGGCCGTTCCCTCTCGTCCCATCGCTTGTTCCTGGGGAGAAGAGACCGACCCCCACCTCGCTACAACCTCCTTTCAGGTAGTTGTAGAGAGCAATAAGGTCTCCCCTCAGCCTCCTCTTCTCCAGACTAAATGACCCCAGCTCCCTCAGCCGCTCCTCATAAGACTTGTGCTCTAGACCCTTCACCAACTTCGTTGCCCTGCTCTGGCCACGCTCCAGCCCCTCCATGGCCTTCTTGGGGTGAGGGGCCCAGCGCTGAGCACAGCATTCGAGGGGCGGCCTCACCAGTGCCCAGCACAGGGGGACGATCCCTGCCCTGCTCCTGCTGGCCACACCGTTCCTGACACAAGCCAGGATGCCACTGGCCCTCTCGGCCACCTGGGCACACTGCTGGCTCATGTTCAGCGGCTGTCGACCAGCACCCCCAGGCCCTTTCCCACCGGGCAGCTCCCAGCCGCTCCTCCCCACGCCTGCAGCAGTGCCTGGGGTTGCTGTGCCCCCAGTGCAGGACCCGGCCCTGAGCCTTGCTGACCCTCACCCAGTGCCTGGGCCCATCGACCCAGCCTGGCCAGGGCCCTCTGCAGAGCCTCCCTGCCCCCCAGCAGATCAACGCTCCCGCCCAGCTTGGTGTCCCTGCAAACTGACTGAGGGTGCCCTCGGTCCCCTCCTCCGGATCATCGATAAAGATATTGAACAGGACCGGCCCCAGTGCTGAGCCCTGGGGACACCACTGGTGACCGGCCGCCAACTGGATTTGACTCCATTCACCACCGCTCTCTGGGCTCAGCCGTCCAGCCAGTTTTTAACCCAGTGCAGAGTGCACTTATCCAAGCCGTGAGCAGCCAGCTTCTCCAGGAGAATGCTGTGGGAAACCATCTCAAAGACCTTAATAACATCCAGGTAGACAACATCCACAGCCTCATCCACTAAGCGGGTCCCCTTGTCACAGAAGGAGACCAGGTTAGTGAAGCAGGACCTGCCTTTCATAAACCCATGCTGGCTGAACCTGATCCCCCGGTTGTCCCGCACGTGCTGCGTAATGGCACTCGAGATGATCTGCTCCATGACCTTCCCCGGCACCGGGGTCAGGTTTCATCCTGACATAAGAGATTTTTTACAGTAAGAGCACTCACTCGCTGGAACAACCTCCCTGGGGATGTGGTGGAGTCCCCGTTGCCAGAGGTTTTCAAGATGCGATTGGAGAAGGTGCTAGGTCATCTCCTCTGGGCTGCCTTTCCCACGGAAGGTTGGACCGGATGATCTTTCAACGTCCCTGCCAACCTGGGCATTTCTATGGATCTCTGGAAAGCAGCTGGGGAGCTCAGCATCTGTGTACAGCAGATGCACCCTTCACCATCAGATCATCGGAGAGGCTCGGGGGCCGCTCACTGGGAGAACGCAGCAGGAATTCCTGCTTTGGGAGGAGTGGGCTGAAAGGCTCCTGGCCCCCCAGCCTATGGCGCTTGTGTGGTTGGCACCTCAGTGCCCGTCCTGCCAGCCCAGGGCCCGCTTTGTTCTTCAAAGCAAAATGCACGTTCAGGAGATGTTTGATCTCTCTGTATGTGAAGCCATTTCTGAGTAAAGTCTGAATTTCTTGTTTCATCGGCATGATAGGATCCTTCTTTAGCCTCTCTACATCTATTTTTTCCTTATTCCCTTTAATCTTAAGCTTGTTCTCTGTTGAATGAGTACTGGGGTTTTTTTGAACTATGTGTACTGTGATACTGAGGTTGTGTGTCCTCCGTGTCTGCATGCAGACGAAACCTTACTAGAATGGGTTGGTTTGGTTTTGTTTGAAGGCAGAAATCCTGATCCTCAGCGCTGGCCGTCTGACAGCTCAAGGTCTTAGGAATGACGACTCCAGCTCAGTCTCAGGTGCGCTCGTTGAAGCTCGGGGTGCTTGAGAACAGCAGTAGCGAGTCCGATCACAGGCCTGCATAGCCTGGTAGCCTGCCCCAGCGTTGGCCAACAGCAGTAACCCAGAGAGGAGGCGCAAGAAGAGCACAAGAACGTGGCAAGCGTGGTTTTACATCATCCAGAAGTCTCCAGCTCTTGTGTTTGAATCTACCGTTGTTCTGTTTGCTTTTCCATGCCATTCAGGATTTTGCAGACTCTCATCGTATCACTTGTCAGTTCTCTCTTCCCGGCTGGATAGCCCTTATCATTCCCTGTTTGAGGGCCGTTCCAGCCTTGTTGGGCTTTCCTAGCTCTCCTAGATGTGTTCAGAGCCAGTATGAAAATGGCACACGGTCTTCAAGGAGTAGATGTGCGTGTGTGTTCTGTTCCTGTTCTGTATTTCTTTCCTGGTAATCCCTACCACTCTGCTTGCTTTGACCACTGTTGACCTGAGGCCTTTGTGTTTATTGAAATATTAACATTTCTCTGTGGTCATTGTCCCCTCTCCTACAAGTTGTCCGTCAGGCCACGTGTTTTTCCCTGAATAACTTAGTATCATCAGCAAACTTTTCCACTTCACTGTTTGCTTATTTCTCCATACAATTTATGAGTGTGACACTTGGGTATCTTGACAACCTCCTGATGTTCTTTGCTGGCAGATATATTTTAGGTCTACACATACAATACCTGGCTGCCGAATAGGTCCTGTGAGGAGCAGCCAGGACAGGCAGTACGCAGCAGTTGGGGCTGACCATGACATCTTCAGACTCTGCTTCCTTCTTTCCCTATTGCAGAAACCATTAAAACAGAAAATAAAAAGGGTCCAGAGAGACGTGCTGGGGAGATGTGTCACTGTGTAACTCGGAAACGCTGGAGGGAAACCAGGTCAAACTATGTGTTAGTGATGAGAGGACCAAGTACAGCGTTGTTTTTCTCAGGGCAGTCTTTCAAGGAGATGTGAAAACCACGTTGACGGAGCGATTGCACTGTCTTATGTTTGGGGCAGAACCTGCCAGCCTTTGAGAGCTCCCTTTATTTACATAGAGCGAGGTGTATTGTAGGCAGCTGAGAGTGGTTGTGTTTCAGCTAGGCTTTACAGCTGGGAGGCGTGCTGCCCCGAGCACGTCAGGCTTCGGCAGCAGCGCCAGCTCCATGCAAATTACGTGTCTCTGATGGGACTTGACCATGTTATGGGGTTTGTCGTAAGTGCACTGAATTTGGGTGAATTTCCTGTCCAACCACATATAAACTATATATATACACACACACACACTATTGAAATTAGGGATGTGAGGAATCTTCATAACTGCTGATGGATATTGTACAGTGTTTGCCCTGAGTGACCGAAAACATCCAATAGAGGATAAAAATGTTTTTAGCCGTACTGGAATTTTTAAAAAATGGAAAACGAGTTCTAAAAGTCCCGGCTAGGTAGCACTGCCCTGTGCCTACCGCAGAGGAACTGGCATTTCTCCTGCTCTTTGCGTTTCAAAGAAGTAGTGGCCACATAACTGCCTCTTCATATTTTCGGCATCGATAGTAGCAGAGTTCTAACTTGCAGTGATTACTACCCGCTTGGGAGTCATCTTTAACTGCGAAGGACTCGTTACAATATAGAATACGGTTTTTATTTTAATTGCTTCCTTCGCTTTTCCTCTAGGAGAAGAATTTTCCTGTTCCGTATTTCCGATGGGCAACGTGATTACCTGTGACTTGCTGGGGGTCTAATGAATGTCTCTGGAACATCTGCAGTTTTCAGTTGCGCTTTCTTGGCAACGTTTTCCTTATCAGCCAGATTTGCTCGGGTTTTCATCGCTTGTGGGAAATTAGATCCTTTAAAGCGAAGTACGTGCTTCAGACTGTCTCTGTCCTTACCGACAACAGTACTGCCACCCTCCCTGTGCCCTCAGCAGTTTGCCATCTTCTAGTTCAGTAGCTAATTCTTTCCCCCTCAAACATGGCGCACAGTAATTTCCTAATTTTTGGAAGCGTTAAAGCTGTTGCTGATGGCCTCATAAGGCTGCATGAGCTGATGGCTTTTAGACTTCGCTGTTTCTTTCCATATATTGTAGACAGATGCATAAGATTTACGCTGCTGGTTACCACGTTGACTCACCAGCAGCTGAAAACTCCGAATAGAAGGATCGCGGTCGGAGCGAAGCAAGCGGCCGCATGTGATGAGGATGCCTCCCTGCCTCTCCGTTCTGCCCTCCTCGTGCTTGTCCCGGCAGCGCCGGGGGAGGCCGACGGGCGCGGGGGGACTCGCCCGTTCCTTCTGAGGCAGCACGTTCTCCTCGGTGCCGTCGGGAGGCAATGGAAGTGGGAGTGCCTGTAGCTGAGGCTGCCCAGCGATCTTCTTTTAAAGATCTTTTCTACTTGCCAAACTTTAGTTTTGGGGCTTGGTTGTCTGTCTGGCTGGAGAAGGGGGAGTGTCTTTTAACATCAGCAGGATCTCTTCAACTGCTGCTGAGAATAAAGTGTAGGGAAATGGTTTCTTTTTGTCCACTTAAAAGCCTTATTTTGCCAGCGTAATACACTGCCATGGCAGTGCCTCAGCCCAGGACTTTAAATTTGACTGCGTAGTTTCTTGCTGGGAAAAAAAAGGACAACAATTTTTTGTTTCCACGACATCGCGCCTGCATTTCCGAGCGTCCGAGACTCTCGGTTCAGCCGGTTTGCAGCAATGGGCGAGGGCACAGGTCAGAACGACAGGAACAGGCAGCGCGGTCTCGGAGTCAAAGGAGAGGCAAGTTTTTAAGTGCTGTTCGTTTTTCACCAGAACTGTAAGTATCTCAGCTTGGCTCTTTCTCTGTTTTCCGTTCGGAGTTGTGGAATCCATTGTCAAAATGCGGGAGTTGCTCTTTTGGCTGGCCCCGCTGCGGCAGCCCTTGGGTGGCTGCGGAGGCTGGGCTGCAGCCTCTGCTCCGGCTGCCGATAGGCCCGATGTGCGCTTGGGTTGCAGCTGACAAGATTTAATGTTTCTCAGTTATTTTTAATGTACGTTTGCAAATTAATGAAAATTAGTTTGGGGTGTGAGTTGGAAGTGCTGTTGACAATTAATTCCACATGCGGACCTTGCTGTTCCTGAGCGATCGTTCCCATATGGAGTGAATCAGGAAGAGTTAATCACAAACAACTGTGTGAGGAAGAGCTGTAATAGCTTCGTTCGGATATTTTTTGACAGTGGTCTCTAGAAACTGGTCTCTCAACAGCAGAGAAGAAACGGGATTTAATCGTAGCTAAGTGTCCCGCTCTCTGATAGCAAAGCCGTAGCTGGACGCGTTACAGCACCGTTTTAGCACGGTTCCTGGGTCAGAGGCCGTCGTGCTGGGCGCTGTACGCAGGAGTCCTGCCCCGGGGAGCTTGCCGTCGCGTCGCTTGAGTGACAGTAGGTAAAAGCAGAGAAGGGAATACAGGGAAACAGTTTAAGTTCATCTATACTGCCTATGCTTTGACCCCTAATTTAGGACTCCGAGCCACAGGCCTGCATTTCAGCTAAGTACCCTGTAGCTGGTGTTAAATGCAACCATCGGCATCGTATTATCTCCATCAGGTTCTCTGCATAAAAGTTATTTGGCAAATTCCTAAATTGTTTAAATCAACTGTTTCCAGGTCAACTGTGTGGTTTCACCAATGAAGAAAACCACTACTTCACAAGGTGAAAATCGGGAAGCTTCGGTGCAGTGGGTAATTCATGGTTCCTCTCAAAAAAATCAAACCCTTGTGCTAGTGCCGTCTCAGCAGTAAATGCATTGGCATCACCGCTGTTACGGTCCAGGGATAACTGCTTATCTCTCTCATGCGCTCACGAGACGCACAATCGTCAAATAATCCTCTCGCAGGCACTCGCGCTGTCCTTGGAGGCTCGTTTTCAGGCATGCGCATCTTGGCAGCAAACCCTGGTTAAGTGGATTAGCCTCTCGCAGGCCCAGGTGAGGTGGCAGCTGGGAGAGCGATGCGCAGACCTTCGCAGGTTCCAGGTTGTGCCGCTGCACAGCTGGGTTGGAGATCCTCCGTAATCAGGATACAGGATTTTTAAATGGTTTATTTTCTTTTATTAGAACGTATATTGGCAGAGACAGGCTGCAGTAGCAATGATCAAAGAGACCCGAGAGCTAATGAATTAGCTGTAAGTCGCTCTTCAGACTGGAGGAGGAGAGCAGCCGTGCTGCCCCGGTGCAGTCACGCCGAGGTGATGTGCGATGCAGGAGCCCGGAGGGGAGTTCAAAGAAACGTGACCACATCTTCCCCTCTTCAAACGCCTACATTAACTTCCTATACGGTTCGTGTTTGGCCACCTCTGATGCGCTCTCTGTTTGAGTCAGCAACCTAGAAACATGTTTTGTTACCCCAAAACAAAGGCATAAGGTCGAGCCTACGCTGGCCTCTCAGCGTCTGCTGTAAAGAGACGCTGAGGGTCAGCTGAGCTGCTCAGGTGGCTCTTTCTGCCCAGGACTCCGATCCGTGCCCTCAGTCACTGACCCTGGGTAGACCTGGGCAGCTGTGGGCACCCTGCTGTGAGCCAGCACGCCTCGGTAGCCCTACGAAAGCGAACGTAGCCATAAAAAGACTGGCAGCCTTGTGCCTGATTGGCAATTTCAGTCGGCTCCTGGAAGGACCTGATGCCTGCCGGGACAGTGCGAGGGAAGGGATGGGGCTGCTCGTCTGGGGTGCAGGTGCAAGACCTCCTTTTGACGACAGCAAACCATTAGATCAGTTCGTTTGCTCGTGTACCTTGACAGGCTTGCTGTGCTCCAGCTATGTTGTTCTGGCTCAGGAACGCACGTGTCTTCAGCATGCTGCGGTATTAGTGGGCAGTCACAGGTAACACTCAAAAAAGAAGATATTTTACTGAAGGATTCTGTAAAGAAGCATAAGAAGAATCTTCGCTATAACTTACGGGGTTTTTTTCACAACCAATGCTGCCCGAAGGGGGTTGCTTTACAGGGAACAAAGTTGTATGGGGTGTATTTCGTTTGCAGATGTGTTACGTCTTCAGAGCAAATACTGCCATGCAGCATGAGTTATATAGCAATTGGATTCTCTTAAAAATAAATTGTTATTAAAAATACGAGGATACCAGTCATGACAGTCAACAGAAGTTCCCTTGAGCTTTGTGGGCGTCTCACTCTTGACACCATGAGGTAAAGCGTTGGGTTCTAACAAGCTCTTCAGGGAGGTGGTACCCGACAGCAAGTGCCATTGGTGCCTTTTGTGTGTGTGCTGCAATTTCTGTTGCGTTTTTTTTTTAAATCACGCATTGCCAGGAATGCAGTGACTAGCGCATGCAGATGCACTGGTACAGTTTCGTATGCGCAAATGAGTTTCTGTGTGTTCTTCTGGTGTTGATTTGGTGTTGCTGTTGCTGAGCCAAACTGTTGAACTGTGTTGCAAGGTGAACGTTTTAGACAGACAAGTGCCGCGTTTGTGCTCCTTCATGCTTCTCAGTAGATCTGCCTCAATTTCTGCTTCCACAGTGCCTTTATTGATGCTGCACTTAAATTCACATCCTTGCTTTTGAGTACATATCAGAAGTCTTACTGAGGCCTGTATCTTCTGTGCACAGGATGCCGGCTTTTCAGTGGCCATGTCTGTAGAGCTGCCAAATGCTTCGTGGGCCGGAGCTGGCCGTGACCTGCCCGCGATTCCTCTCTCAGGCCGTGACAGTCAGAGCGAACCCGTTGAGTGGGCGTACTGTTGCACAATTAATCTCTCTTCTTCTTCATACCTGTGATACAGAAATACCTTTCATGCTCCTTTTTTTAATTGAATGCCTGAAAAGTGAGGCAGAAGGGATGCACTGTTGCTTCTGCCCTTATACGTGTCCCTGCATGACATCAGGAGGTGCTGGCACAGCAAAGTCCACGTCCTGCCCAACCTGCAGTTTCTCAACTCGATGCCTATTCTGTAGGTTGCAAATTTTCCTCCTAAAGGACTCAGAAGTCAAGGAACAACCTATTGAAAAGGCACCTGGTCTCTGGCTATTGCACATCGGCTGGGATCCAGAGAAAGAGAATACCTGCAAGGAATGGCAGGGGTCAGTTTAGAGGCTCCTCGGAGCAGGTGCCATGTTCAAACTGAGCACCAAAAGGGTCCCGGGAAAGTGGACGCTGTCAGCTGGGTGTCGGTCACGTCAAAATTGGCTGCGTTGAATGTTAGTGCTAGAAGCTTTTCTGGTGTGAGACCATAAAATATTGGCCTTTCTCAAAGTAATTCTTATGCTGGTATGCTCAGAGGAAGATTTTCCTGTCTTCCCTCACTTTAACGTAGACATTCCTTCCCACTTTTATATCACCACATAAACCCATCCACATAACAAGATTTTTTCCTTGTGGGGCAACGCATCCTCCTCACTCTCCATTTCAAGGCCACCGTCGGCCGTTGGTGTCAAGTGCACTCACGGAGCGCAGGCGTCTCTCGCGATCCCTCTGTCCGCCAGCCACACGGCAGGAGTCACCTGGCCGCCTTTGGTCATCAGATAGGTGGCTGGGAAGAAGACGGCTCCTCCACCATGCCAGGGTAACGCCTTTCTTCATCAGTGCCGTCATTCACAGCCTGTGTTTCTATCTTTTGGTCTTATCATGAAGTGGTACAGGTATTGTTTACGAATTTGGGGTGGGTTTTCTCCACTGCCTTTGTGGTGACCTGCAGGGACAGGCCTGAAATACATGTGAAATACATGTCACCAAAAACAGGAGCACCTGAATTTTCTGTGGCAGTAAGTGTTGGCGGGATGGACTGTGAGATTCAATTCTTGGTTTTACACAACTGGCCTTGACCTGAATAATTTCACTTCTGCTTCTCAGCATCCAAGAGGAGAGAAGTTTAGGTGAACTGCTAAGTTCTTTGAGCTCTAAAGATATTTTTTAGGGAAGAAGGAAGTGTTCTTGATGTGGAAACTTGTATTTTAGATAAAGTAAAAATCAAACACTGAAATCTTTGCAGTAATGTGCTGAGACCAGACCGCAGCAGCTGCCAAGGTCGGTTGTCAAATGACTTTCAGTGAGCGTTGGGTGTTTATCGGGGAGGAATGACTGACTGCTTCTGTCAGCTGCCTGGGCTACCGTAGTGCGTAGCGTGGATAACTCAGATTTATCACTCACCTTCACGATCTTGGCTTTTTCCTAAAGGCACACATCTGCTATAATGTTTGGTTTTTAACAAAAAAAACCGCAAACAACAGAACAACTCATTGATGTTGGCTAATTTGATGTCAGCTGAGGTAATTAGCACTTGTAGCTGTAACTTTTTAGGTAAAATACTTTATTTCTCTTCTTCCTTCCAGTACAACAGCTGAAAAAATGTTGCTTGGATCAGTAAAATATCTCTAAATTCAGAACATTTTGAGGATCGTGATTTGACTTCTTGAACACCCAGGGAGCTGTGCCTTTGTCTGCCTTTGTCATCGCCATGCGTCCTCCAGAAAACTTGAAAATGCTTTAGCTTAGGAAGTGATAGGGGTACAAATTACCGAGCATTGGTTTTTACTGTTTCTTTTAGTTTCATTTGTTTTATAATTAGATTCTGAGCATGCTGGGTTGGGAACTTCTCGTTCCTTTTGCACGCATACTGTCTGCAGCAGGGTCTTCCAGCCTGTGGCTGGTGTTCCTAGATGTGCTGCACGCTGCGAACGATAAACGTGGTCGTGTGCCCTCCCCATGCCTGGGCTGAAACCAGAACTACTTTTGTGTCATTTAGGTAGGCCTGGGGTTTCTTAACGGGGAGATCTCCGTAGCCGATAAGGCTTTATGACAGAGATGTCTGAAACGTTGCTAATGCTGATGGATGTTCCCGTGGCCAGGCCGGACGGTAGCACGGCCGGTCTGGAGGGCCGTGCTTGGTCCTGCCTCCCAAAGAGCTCCGCATTGAGCCGTCCCTCTGATGAAGGGCCATCATGGACAGGCAGAGTAGGTTTGGGTGGCAGCGTCTCCAGTATGGGATGTAGGGTGTTTGGCTGCTGTTGGCAGCTCAGGTTGTCAGACCTTGCTCTACGGGATCCAATACCGTACTCTTCGCGTTGTTAAGCTACTTAGAGCTGCTTGGTGCCGACTTTATTCCTTCACTAGAGCAGAGAGCTGTAGAGCTCTATCTCTCCTTTTCTCTTTCCTCCTCTTTCTTCAGGTGTTAATATTTAATTGATGTCCTTTCCTAGAGTGGAGGAATCACCCGTGTAACCAAGAAAGCATGTATATGAATAAATTTACTCTGAGAAAGCTTTAAATTGGGAGAGAAAGAGGGTAGAGAGCTTAGGTGGGATCACCGGAGCATGGAGACACATGAGCAATCAGACACAGACTTGAGTACTTCAGTTTGTTTTCGCAGGGCTGCCAGTGCAAGATACGCTCCAGTCTCTCTACACGAAGCAACCAGTTGATCTTTTTTATGTTTATAAAAACGTAATCTGATAAGAGGAATGTGTAATCCTCGTCAGAGCGGTACAAGTTTCAGCTTTACCCAGGGTAAGTGCAGGAGGGGGAGTTCTGGGAAGTTGCAATTGGACAGTATTTTTGGGCATTATTTCTTCCTTCATTTTAGCAAGGAACAGTCATGTGGGGGAGAACTCTTTTAAAATGGTTGTCTCACTTGTACGTATGATATTGTTTTGATACGAACTCACGGTCGAGTTCCTATTCTCATTCTGGTAAGCTGCATACCTGTAGAAAAGAAGGGCGTTGGATTAACCGGAGACGTTTCTGTGCTTCTCAAAACGTGTTTTAATGGCTTTCACTAGAATTTTTTCATGTAATACATCTGGATCCCATTAGCTGTTTAAAATTGGGTTATTTTAAGCTTATGACTGCACATAGTTGAAGGGGGGGGGTACTGTATTTTTAGTTCAGCTTGACTGTACTTTCTTTCCAAATGAGTAAAGTGCAGCCTTTTCTTTCTGAATGTGTAGATTTCAAGGCAGACAACCCCATGGAAACGCATGCAACCCCTTGAGCAGGAGCTCTGGATCTACTATTTTAATTTCTTTTCATATTATACTCTCCCAAGCCCAAACAAAATCAGAGACAAAACCCCAGTAGAGCTCCTACTTCTGAGCTCCAGCTGGGACGCTGAGGTGAGTACCTGCTCCGTGCACCCACATGGCTTTGCACCGAGCTCTGCTGCAAGAGTGAGGAGAGCGGGCGCAGGGCTGGCGGCAGCGCCTGCCGATGGGACGCGTCCTGTCTAGATCCTGCTGCATTCTGGTCCTTTTAAAGGCAAAGAGTAAATATCTCATGCCCGAAGACTGTACAGAAGAGCGCTGCTTCTGCACCAAATAATACATCAGATTTACCCTGGCAGCAGGATTACAGGATTTCAGACTCCTAATGGGTGGAATGAATTATCAGGATGCGTTACCCATTCATAAGATGGCACCGATTTCTGCAGCGCGTGCAGCCAGAGCAGTTTGGCAGGTGATGCTCATGAAGCAGTTAGGCCATGCCTAATGAAGCCTCATGAAGCCAGCAAAAGGCTTTTTATCCCTGGTAGATTTTTTAATCTAATGCTCTGAGTATAAATTTAGCTGAACAGTTTCATTTCTCCAAAATAGTTTGACTCCGCTTACCCGAAGATGAGAGTTTCTTTTATTGCATAGTATATTTGCAACTACAATTAGCTCTGATCGTTAACAGATAAAGGAGGAGAGATCCAGCAAACCCCCACAGTTCCAGGAACTGTCGCGCAAGCGGTTCAGAAGGCTGTGCCCTTTGCTTCCTCACCGAGCTCGTTGCAGTGTCAAAATACAGGGTCTGTGTGGTGTTTTTATGCTGGTGGTATTTGGGTAGGTTGGTTTTGGTTGTCTTCAGCCATAGCTCAAGCAAAAGACTTTTCTTGTCAGATCAATTTTAGTTTCGCAAACTGTTATATCTTTTTTTCTTCTGATTTGAGAATATTTTGACTCCCAGATTCTCCCAACAATTGCAGATGTATTTTTCCGTTACTTCTAGTGCATTTTTAATGGGATTATTTTGTGTCATGCTGTTAAACACTTAGCATGTTCGTCAGGATATCTGTATGCCAGTGTTTGGTAAAGTGAACTGCCAAGGTTGACCTCAAGCCGACTGACCCTAAGAGTGATTTTCTTTTGGAGCCACTGAAATGAAACTGTTGTATAAATGCAAGGTCAGTCTTTATGCTTGCTTTCTTCAGCAGTGTCCTGCATTTCTTCGGAACCGCGCCTGAGACACCCAGCAGTCGTCAGTTTAAGGAAATCTTAATCTTGATTTAGGAATTGCCTGAGTGCCTGCCAAAAAAGCATGAGTTCTGTCATCATCCCCCTTGTTTCGCTGTAATCTCCCTCTGCTTTTCTCTTCCCTCCTCTCTGGCTCCGTGCTGCTCCAGGTGTTTTCCTGCACTGCCTTAAACCGCTGTGCTGTGAAGAGCCCGGCCCCGCCGCCAGCGACGCTCCGTGCGGTGACGAGGGAGCATAAGGCAGTAAATCAAAAAGTAAACTATTGGCTGAGCGAGCGAAGATCTCTAGAGTTCTGTCTAGCAGACAGAGCTTGAAGGGACGTGACAGTTGTACAGGCAATTTGCTGCCCCAGAGCAGGATCAGCTCTGTCCATGTATTTTGTCATTGTTGTTTATCTGGGACGGTTTGTGAAAGACAAACATTAGCCAGAATATTGTTATTAAATATCACCTTAGGCAAGTGAGCAGATGCACACTGGAAGCCAGTGGGGTTTCAAACAAATATCCCACTACTTTCACACCCTAAAAGGTAAATAACCTGTGCGAGATGAGATATCCGAGAAAAAAATAAAGTAAAAATATTTTGCGCATCTTCACCTTCCTGTTACTTTCAGTCCCATGTAGCGTACAGACCTGTGCTGGTACCGAACGCCAGCTGAGAATTCTGAGTCTCCGTGCTTCTCTGGTGGTAGGATGGACTTTCGCTGGAGGCTAAAGCCCAGTTTCAGCAGGCCAGCCTTGCGCTGGTGGTGACAGCGGAGAGTGCCTGGTGGGACCTGAGTACCCGATGTCAGGAGCCTTGGAAACGCTGGGAAAACACAGGATGGCACGCTGTTAAAATGGACGGGTGCCCAAATCGTACTTCAGTTGCCTCGTTTGAGGCTGTGGTTAATCAGTGCGTTCCTTTATCCAGGAGGGTCAGGCACAAAGTCCGTAGCATTAACTGAATCGGGACTCTGCGAAGGAAAGACACGAGGCAGCGTCTTGATGAAACTGTGCAGCCTTACTGTTCCTGTTAGAAGGGATCCCTAGACTACATCCCGCGTTGAACATTTGCAGCAGTTTACTGCAATTTTTCTAGAAGAATTAACCACTCATCTTCTTCAATAAATTATTGTTAAATAAATCTTACTACTTGTCTTTGCTGCTGTTAGCACAGTTTCTTTATAAATGTATGTAAGAGAATTGATTGACCAATGGTTTAGGGTTTGCAAATCTTAAGGGAACCCACTACCTTTTAAAATGTCATCAGATCTTGTCACCCTGAAATTTCTGATTTAATTGATCTTTAACATAATTCAAGTTCCCGTTATAATTTCGTTTCTTAGAAGAAATGCTCTTGTGTCAATGGCGTTTCAGGTAAGAAGTCTGAAGTGTGAAGGAGTCTCTGTTCCACAAATTACAGCTGGAATTGACTGCAGACGGATCTTCCCCCGGTGTTTAATCTTGCAGCTGGAGCATGGGACTATGTTGGATCCATTCGTAGTTTACCTAACAAATCGGGGTTCGTGAGGTTTGGCTGACACACCTTCCACTTTATCTCATCTACTTTAATCTTAGAGAACTGTTAAGATCTCACCTGGCAAACTCCTCTCCCAGCCAAACCAAGCGCGGGAGGCAATGAAACCTCGTGAACGCACCACTGGCGCAGCGACTTCGGGCCACGTGTGCAGAGCTGTTCGCTTTGGAGCTATCCCGGCACTGGATGCATTTGTTTAATTGCTTCTCTGAGGCAGCGCTCTCAGATACCTGAGGTTTTTTGTCACTGCCCTTTAGTCCCGTTTCTGTCCTTATGACTTACTGTCAAGGTGACGTCCCCATCCCATCTCTCGTATGCCTCTGTGGGACGAGGGGATTCTGTTTACTGTTCCTAATTTACAAAATTGACTGAAATTCGTTTCTGTCAGATACTGGCCCACAGTCTTCCCTAACCTTTAGCTGATCAACGAAATCCTTTTTCACATCGAAACAGCACAAAGCAACTCATCGAGTATTTTAAAATCGGAGCGGCTTACTGGATGCAGCGCTTTCCCGGGTGTCGCTTTGCATTCTGTAGTTATTTTTGCAGCTCTCCTCCAAAAGTGCTCTTAGGATTCAAGGGTATCAAGAGGTATAATCTCAGCTCCCCATATTTTTCAAATTACAAGAAAGCCTGAAGTGAAGACAGAACTAACTTTGTGGAAATTCTGTTTAAATCTCAAGGAAACAAACTCAGCTTGTCAAGCCCCGTCCTTATGGGAGTCTGAATATTTCTCTACACGTGCGCGACTTTGTGTTACACCTCCGCTGGGCTGCGTGCAAAGTTCTTAAAAGGCTGTAACCTTTCTGAGAGCTTTTGGGCCCAGGGAGCCAGGGGTGTATTCTCACAGGTTCGTCCGCCCGTCCGTCCCCCCTTGGCTTTGGGGGCCCTCAGCTGAGCTCAAGCAGCTGCGACTCGGCTTTCTCAAGTTCTCCTGTTTGTTCTTGAGAATCTGTTGTGGTTACAGCTGTCAGTCCAACACAGCAGCCGTTGTGGCACCGAGGGCTTTTGCACAGTCAGAGGACGTGCGGCTTTATTGTATCTGCTCCGGGGGTGAGCTGCTTCCCAGGTGGGGGTTTTAGCCTGTGCTGCTATTCCTGGTTTGAAAAGATGAGTTTTCTTCGTTCAAAGACAGCATAAAAATGAAAATGTGAATAGAATATGAGGCTGGAGAAGAGCAGCCTGTATTTGGCTTCGTTTGGCTTTCTACTTCACGCAGAACTTGTAGTTTCAGCAGTGAATAGGCTTCAAAGAGGATGTGGTTTGTGTTCGTGCTATTCAAATGTCTCAAAACCCCAGTAACAGTCAATCTGTTTCTCTGCCTGGGTTTTAAATGTTAAACCGAACTTATGTTTTCTTCATGTTTAACATCTACGAGCAAGGATTAGCTGTACAAGGACAGGGCACAGCGTTTGTCCGGCCGAGGGCTGTTTGCAGCGGTGGTGGACTGGGAACGTACCTGGTTCGCTAAGAGCAAGGCCAATGGCTCTGCTGCGCCTCAGGGTGACGACAGCGGCCCGGCGGCTGCGGGCACGGTGCTTTCCCCGCAGAAACGGGGCGCCCAAACACGAAGCTACATCATTTCATCTTGTATGCTTCACTCACGGTCCTTCCTTTGAGAATAGTATCAAATCTCTCAGCATCCCTAGTTTTTATTGTGTCCTTAACCATTTTCTTTACTGTCCTGAATCCTATGAAATTTTGTTGATGTTGTGTGATCTGCAGTGCAGTATGTGAGACAGTCAACATGGATACGCTGGAAGAATTTTAGCTATGTCATCTTTCCATCTTTGCACAGTGCATCATCTTGCTGGGCGTTTTCGTATACCTGTCACCCGTAACGGAGCCCTTTCCTGAGGTGACACAGTTCATGTAGGTGATGACGCGTTCTATGAGTATCTTGGGTTTTTTCCCTCCAAAAATTTACTTACTCCATTTTTGATGTTTTACTTCATATTTTTGATCTTTTGTTCTCTGGATCCTATTTCTCTGAGTGTCCACACAATTCTCTCTGATCGTAACTAAATATTCGATATTTCGCTGTTTCCTGCCTTCCAGTCTATCACTAAGCAGCAAAACGCTCCCTACTTAGTAAGTGGCCTTGCAGAAGTTTTGCTGATTTCTTGCCTGATTACCATTTCATTCTCCTCTTTGCCTTCTGTCCCATCCAGCATCAGAGTTATGCCAGTTCTTTGTTTCATAAACAATAGCCAAATAATTTTTAGAAGCCTTTTGTTGAAAATCTCTGTAAGCGTGAGTGAACTCTTAGCAAGAAACTTTATTTTCTTTCAGTTCTCTTTATCGATGCGTTCACAGAATTCTAATGGGTTCCTGAGAGCTGCTTTTCCTCGCCAGGTGCTGATCAGACTGCGACCTTTCCAGCATCGTCTTATTCTTCCTGAACTGCAGTTTCAACCAAATCGAGAGACAAATGCAAGTTTACAAACATTCTTACTGCTCTTTCCAAGTGCAGAGCGAGCCTTTGCTTTCCAGGTCCAGTGTAACATTGGGGGGGGGGGGGGGGGGGGGGCGGCTTTTAAGTGGTGGTTCTGCTTGCCGTGCGCCTCTGTCGTCTCTTACCGTGCGCGTGTATTGCCTGGGTATGGTGGTCTTGTCGGTGACCTTGAAATTACCTGTTTCTTACCATACCTTTTTCTTGTTGTTGTTTTTAAGGACAGGTCAGAGTCTGATATCACCTCATCTCTATTGGGCATGCCTTCTGAAAAACGTGCTCTTTTCATTTACTGTCCACGCCGCATGTGGAAGTTGTACTCTTTATGATGTGTTGTTGCTAATTCTATGCCTTTTATTGAAATGTTGCTTTCTGACGCTTACTGTCACTGCGTTCTTTTCGGGAGCTTCCCTTCTCTGCAGATGCTGAGCGGGATCGGGCTGGCTATTGTTAATGAAGAGCCGTTGTCATTATCTCTTAACTCCTTTCTGTTGCGGAAGGATACCAGTGTATCTCGTGTTCCAGAACTAATGGCTTCAGGAAGCAATAATTTAAATAGTTCACATGTGAATCTTTATTATCCTTCATGGCGGGGGTTCTCCCCACCCCGGGATCAAACATTTTTTTACTCTTTGTTTTGTTTCGTTGATCTTACGGTGGGCATCGTTACCTGTACAAATTCATGTGCGGATATCTATACAGGCCATGAATTTGCTAACTTCTGTTGTTTTCTTTTTAACTGGCTGCCTCCCAGTCTCACAGAGGAACTTCAGAGTTCATTGCAGGTGCAGCCGTATCTCATTGATGTTCTTGGCTGTGCCTACGTAGCGTTTGCTTTGTTACGGCCATCATGCAATAAGGCGTTCCAATGAATGTCGTTATGCTTTTGTCTTTTTTGTTCTACTGTTTCAGTCCCAGCAACTAACGAGCTTTCGCTAGCCCTAGTGTGCCGATCACCCGGCTTTTCATATAGGTACAGGTGGTGGGTTAACCCTGGCTGCTGGCCAGTACAGTACGCGTTTGCCAAGATAATAGAGGCAAACCCGTGAGGATGAGAGACTGGAACCGAGGGCTCTCCCTGGCTGGCCGCGCAGCCGTCACCCCCCTGCTGCCAGAGCAGAGTGGTTTGGGTGCCTGTGCCGAGCAGGTACGGTCAGGCTGCATGACCCGCTGTTTAGCACCCATCCCCGGTTTGTTGGTTGGAATGAGACCATTTAAAAGTCTAAATCACCTGAAACTAGAAGCCTTGCTTTAGGACTCCACGTGGCTAGGACTAGTTTCTTTAAGCGTCTAGGCTCATCCACTGAGAAGATGTGTGCATTCACTGGCGTATCCTGTATATTCCCATATTTCTTTTTAGAAAGCAGCAAGTGATGTTCCACGCCTTTGCATGTCACTTACCTTCCCGCTCTCGCGTGGGATTCAGATTTAATCTGATCAGAAACTGCTGTCAGTTAGGTGCCTGACCACAGGACGTTCCAGATGAAGACAACCCTTGCCTGTCTCTGTATTTCCAGTTAGATTTGAATTGGCCAAACCTGCGTGAACCTGAAGCTTTTTCTCAAGCTGCAGTGTTGTTTGATAGCAGCTATTTACAAGATTAATAAAGAAGAGATGGACAAGAGATGAAAAATGTGAAGCTGGCCACAGGAATTGCTGTTGGCTTTCAGAGGAAAACAGCTGCCTTGGTGGCGGGGAGGAAATAGAAATGATTCTGCATGCAAAAAGGAACGTTTGCTAGAGGTGCAATTTTCATGGGCCTCATGAGACGATCTGAAACCATGAGGACTGGCTAACGTGCTGCAGGCAAATGTATAAAGGTCGGGTTATGTATATGTTGTGGTTTTTTTTTCTTGTAGTGTCATCTAGACTGTCACAGACCTCCTCCCCTCAGTCAGGCTGCCCGTCACCTTCCATCCAGGCAGGCAAAGTCATCTCCTCATCCCAGAAGCACAGCAAGAAGGCGCTCAAACAGGTAAGCAGCCTAGGCTGGCACCCAGCGTAGGGATCGTTGCAGTAATTTTATTTCTCTGGTGAATCATCTTTCTCCGTGAAACTGCACTCTGCAGGGAAGCAATTCGGGACTTCCTGGCTGTCTTGTAGTAAACAGGGTTTTGCTAAAACATCCCTCTCTCTTAAAGGCGATTCAAAATATTGTGCTATTTAGTTCTTTGCTTTGTCCCTAAATAAGCATCTGGAAATTTTTTTAGTATGATTTTAAAGAACAGATATAAGATGTTATTTCTTTTCTCCCAACTTTTTGATGAGTGTGCTTAGCTTTCTGCAGTCTGTTTTAGTAAACGGAAGGTGTTTTTGGGAAAAGAATTAAACCACTGACTTCTCCCCCTAGTTAGCGGCATACTGTCCCTCCCGGGGAGTTCTGCGGGTGCCGCGTGTGTGTATGCAGGGAGGGCAGAAGGGGAAGGAGAGCATGCTGACTCTGCCTTGCCCCTCTGCGGGGGGTTGGGAGCGAAAGAGGAGGACGGATTATTTTCCATGCTTGTGGAATGACTGTTGTGTGGAGAGCGTTAATTGTGCGCACGCAGGATGGAATGGGTAGGTGCTTGTACTTCAAACGATTGTCTCTCCTAATGAAAAATGCAAGATGAATTAGTCCTGGGAGTGTCTTATTTGCAGGTGTTTCCCCAACTGCATTGTCTAGTTTTCCATGATCCTTAGAAAGGAAATGCTTTATCAGGGATAGATTTACTCCTTAGTAAAGTAAAAATCTGTAAGGACTTAGGAATCAAGTTGCAGAGGAGGTGCTAGTCCAGGGATTACAGAAGCTTGTCACAGACAGATGAAATCATGATGTGTTCCAGATAGCGTTCACCTTTTCCAGCCCAGCCTGTTGTCCTGACTTTGTCCAGCTGAGAAGCAACACTCGGGATGGCATTTGGCTGACAGATGCCTGTGGCCTTGGGAAAAGGAGCTGCAGTGAGAGAGAAGGATCTAATTAGGGCGTATTATTGAGGAGAATATTACAGGGGAAGATAAGGCTAAACTGGAGCTTTGTTTCCAGCAAGAGAGAGCTGAGTTGATGTCAAAATGAGATGCCAGCTTTAGGGAATCTTCTCTCTTTTCCCACTTGGCTGGCTCTGGACAGAAGCGTCCGTGTTACTGTGATGTTGCTTGCTGCTGGTAGCCGCAATAAAGAAGCGAGATTGTGTTGTCACTTTATGCAGATTTTCTTCTGAAGCTCAGAGTCAAGCTTCCACTTTCATTTGAATCCTCAGAAAATTGCTTCGCACTAATTCAGCGTTGTATTCATTATACTCTTTGCTTTCCCTTCCTCATCCCTCTTTAAGCCTGGCTGGCAAGCATTTCTCTCCAACATCCGCAAAGGCTGTTCTCTTTTAAGAGAGAGATCAAACAGGCTCAGGGTTTGTTATAAACAGTCCTCTGTCCCCTCTCGTGCTCAGCAGTTCCTCTTCGTTTTCTCTGGTCTGTAGGTCCCTGTTTCACAGAATCACAGGCTGGAAGGGGCCTCTGGGCAGACCCACACTCCATTTCCCAACCTACACTATTTCCAAACCTACACTCCATCGACTTTTCTGCTCTCTTCCCAGCCTCTGTCCTTACATGCCTAATAATTTTCTACTTTTCATCTCTGAATTCCCCATGCTCCTGCTCCCACCAGCCTTTCCCCACCGCAATATTCATTCCCCTCTTCTCTGCTTTCTCCCTCCTCCACCCCCCAGCTTTCTTACTCTGAGGTGTCTGCTTCCCGAGCATCCGTGTTCCACCGCTGTCGCTGAATGTAATGAAATATGTCAGAGCCAATGAGTACCAAAATTGAAACAGTGTTCTCAGTTTCGCTGTTAATCTCATTGGTTTGGGGAAGAAAATCAGAAACCCTGAAAGAGAAATGGGGAACCACATGGAGGCCTTGATGTTTGCATGGCGTACCTGTTTGTACTTACCAGCTCTGCAGCTCTCTGCAGGGCAAAAAGCTGTTTCTGATGGTCATCGTCTTCCGTCACAACAGCTCTTCTGAACTCGACTCTTGTGGCCCAGAGCAGAGCACCAAATTGTAGGATAATGAATAACTTGCCTTCTTGGCACACAGGAGAAAAAAGGTGTTGCCAAAGAACACCATAACCATTCAATCGTTCTAACTTACCTGCCCAAAGTTTGCTCTGGCTTTGGATCAAATTAAGAACATTCCATGCCCAATCCTTTGCTTAATTTTAGTTCCAGTGGAATTCTGCCATTCTGACCAAATACCACATCTTCCACCTCTTCCTAAACATGGCTGCCACTGTGGTCAGAAAAAGTTTTATAAAAAGTAGATAAAATGAGCAAATACAGATAGCAGAAAGGAGACAGCAGTGTTACGAGTAGAGTAGTAGGAACAACATAAGATCTTGAGGGAAACAAGAACTAAAGAAAGCTTTCATATGTTTAATTATGTCTGCGACCCAGATTATTTGCTAGCGTGTACTGGGGAAGACAGCTGGCTGGATCCAGCCCTCCTGTCTTAAGCGCTAAGTAATTATAATATTACTGGAGGGAGGAGAGAGCAGGTTCCGAAGTGAGAACTTCTAACCCTGGAACACCACACTGCTGCTCTACTGACAATAAGTATCAGGTCCTTTAAGAAATAAGGATCAGGATTTAGTTCATAAACACATCAGAGTTAAAACTGTAAAATACAGCCAAATAGTATGGTGTACACTGGTGTGCCATCACCACACGCTGTAGTAGGTAAGCAGATGGCTACATTCTTTACAACCGTTTGGAAAAATCCTGAGTTAGAGGTTAGCAATATCTGAGTCTAAATTGGCGGAGACATGCCCATGCTCATCTTGCTGGGAAAATGAAACAATCACGGGGAGAACCCCCCTTCGTTACAGTGGGTGTGTGCTGATACAAGAAGCCACCACATTGAGACTCTGAAGTTTATAATCCAGATCCAGAATGAGGGGTGGTTTCTCACCCATCGCTGGAAGATGCAGGTACTACACTCGTTCTTTCCTCTGATCTTCTCCAATCCACCGACCTTCATCTCATCCTTACCTCGCTTGAGCGGCCATCCCAGTGCCATCAGAATTCACAGAATCACAGAAACCCAGACTGGTTGGGGTTGGAAGGACCTCTGGGGTGCCTCTGCTCCAGCCCCCCTGCTCAAGCAGGGTCACCCAGAGCTGGTTGCCCAGGACCGTGTCCAGACAGCTTCTGAATAGCTCCAAGCCGGGAGACTCCACAACTTCTCTGGGCAACCTGTGCCAGCGCTCGCTCACCCTCATAGTAAAAGCGTATCTTGAATTCAGATGGAATTTCTTATTTTGTGGCCGTTGCCTCTGGTCCTGGCACTGGGCACCACTGGGAAGATCCTGGCTCCCTCTTCTTCATTCCCTCCCTGCAGGTATTTGTAGCCATGGATGCCGTCCCCCTGAGCCTCCTCTGCTCCAGGCCGAGCAGCCCCGGCTCCCTCAGCCTCTCCTCACAGCAGAGATGCTCCAGTCCCTCAGCACCTTGGTGGCCCCTCGCTGGACTCTCTCCAGTCTGTCCGTGTCCCTCTTGTACTGGGGAGCCCAGCACTGGCCCCAGCACTCCCAGTGTGGCCTCACCAGTGCTGAGCAGAGGGGAGGGATCCCCTCCCTCGATCCAGATCTCATCATGGTATTTTAAGATTAGAAATTACACCCTCTGCTCTGGTAAGGTTTATACCGTTGGCTTTCATCTTTATCCATTACACTTTCATCTGTTGTTGCCACATACATGGAATGAGTAAGGCCAGGGACTGGGTTGGGCTACACCCTACAAAGCTCTCCGGCCGGTGAATAGTCACTTTGTCACCTTTTGTGTGAAGAAGGGAGCTGTACGATACAGATTTTTCCCCGTTAGGTGCGTCCCCGTGGGTTTTTAACACCGTTACCAGAGACCGTAGGCAGGTCCAGAGCAAGAAGCGGGTGCTTAGGAGCAGCTCCTGCTCCTGCTGCTGTCACCGTTGCCATCCACAGCGAAGCGGACAGGGAGGAGCGCGCAGCTGACATGAGGTCTTTGTTTAAATTGCAATTAAAGGAGGTGCTGATGATACTAACTGAATGGCTCCATGTTGAATTACGCTCTTTTTCAATTCTGTAGAATAAAGTGGTGGTTTCCGCCCTCGACAGCGGGGTTTCCCTCAGAGCTGCCCTTTGTGCAAACGCACCTGCGGGCTGAGGAACATCTGCCCTCCATGGAGGGCGGCGCAGCGCACTGGGGGAGAGCAAAGGACACCTTAAAGGCAAACAAAACGAAAACAACGAGCCCCTGCGGACGGGCACAGAGGGAGAACCCAGGCAGGGCAGGGTAGAGGAGAGCCGGCGGAGAGGGTGCTGCCATGCCCCAGGCTCTC
Source organism: Nipponia nippon (assembly GCF_047370975.1). Taxonomy (NCBI): domain Eukaryota; kingdom Metazoa; phylum Chordata; class Aves; order Pelecaniformes; family Threskiornithidae; genus Nipponia; species Nipponia nippon. Next base: position 126,265,807 of record NW_028262358.1, read on the forward strand.
TGGAGAGACCCGCCAGAGACCCAGCTTCTGCAGCCACAGCGCCTGGAAGCTGCCGCCTGATTGGTGGGTGCGGGGTAGTTAGCGCTTTCCCGATTGGCTGGTTCCTGACAGAGGCGGGCTGGCAGGGTGGAGCCTTGCGTGGCTGGAGCTGAGGGGAGCTGGGCCTGTTGTGGGGTGTTACGGGGGAGATGGGCATGGTGGAGGGTGTTAGGGGGGAGATGGGCCTGGTACAGGGTGTTATGGGGGAGCTGGGCCTGTTGTGGGGTGTTATGGGGGAGCTGGCCATGGTATGGGGTAGCTGAGGGATGCTGCGCCTGGTATGGGGTGTTATGGAGGAGCTGGCCATGGTATGGGGTGTTATGGAGGAGCTGGCCGTGGTATGGGGTGTTATGGGGGAGCTGGGCCTGGTACAGGGTGTTATGGAGGAGCTGGGCCTGTTGTGGGGTGTTATGGGGGAGCTGGCCATGGTATGGGGGAGCTGAGGGATGCTGGGTCTGGTATGGGGTGTTATGGAGGAGCTGGCCATGGTATGGGGTGTTATGGAGGAGCTGGCCATGGTATGGGGTGTTATGGGGGAGCTGGGCCTGGTACAGGGTGTTATGGAGGAGCTGGGCCTGTTGTGGGGTGTTATGGGGGAGCTGGCCATGGTATGGGGGAGCTGAGGGATGCTGGGTCTGGTATGGGGTGTTATGGAGGAGCTGGCCATGGTATGGGGTGTTATGGAGGGGCTGGAGCGTGGCCAGAGCAGGGCAGCGAGGCTGGGGCAGGGGCTGGAGCCCAAGGCTGGGGAGGAGCGGCTGGGGGAGCTGGGGGGGCTCAGCCTGGAGAAGAGGAGGCTGAGGGGAGCCCTCATCGCTCTCTGCAACTGCCTGAAAGGAGGCTGGAGCCAGGGGGGGTCGGTCTCTTCTCCCCAGGAACAAGCGATGGGACGAGAGGGAACGGCCTCAAGCTGCGCCAGGGCAGGGTTAGGTTGGATATTAGGGAAAACTCCTTCCCCCAAAGGGCTGTCAGGCCCTGGCCCAGGCTGCCCAGGGCAGTGGTGGAGTCCCCATCCCCGGGGGGATTTAAAAGCCGGGGAGATGTGGTGCTGAGGGACATGGTTTAGTGGTGGCCTTGGCAGCGCTGGGTTAACGGTTGGACTTGATGATCTTCAAGGTCTTTTCCAACCTAAATGAGTCTATGATTCTAAGTTGAATGGTATAAGGAAAAACAGGACATAAGGAAAAGCTTTTTCCCCGTGAGGACAGCCCAGCAGTGGAGCAGCGGCCCAGGGAGGTTCTGCCTGCTCCATCCTTGGAGGTTTTCAAGACCCGACTGGCCAGAGCCCTGAGTGAGCTGGTGGAGGCCAAGCTGCCCCTGCTCTGAGCTGGAGGTTGGACTGGAGACCTCCCGAGGTCCTTTCCCACCAGAATTATTCTGTGATTATGACAGGAGTCAATCTAAATTTAGATTTATTAAAGAAACCCCCAAATGTTTATAATAGAGAACATAAACGCGAAGCTGACACGGAATTTGAAAAGAGCTGTCTAAAGAAGAATTGTTTTCCTCCTCTTCCCATGCACGCCTGAGCCACCATTGGCGTGGGCACCTCAGGCGCTGCATGACCGAGAAGTGAGGTGACACAATGAACAAAAGCAGAATTGTTTTACCTAAGCCGAGAAAAAGGCAGCAATTCAAGGGCATACAGAATAGGTGAACTGAATATACAAAACCTTAAATACTTGAAATGATCTGCATAATGGAAGTACGGGATTCACACAACCCCCTGAACATACTGGTGGTGGTCATCATCTAGTACTTTCTTGACATTCACTGCTGCCTGCAGTTCATCTTCAAACCAAAGAATTTGTGAAAGCTTTCTTGAACTTGTTTATGGATTTTTGTTACTCGTGAATGCCAGGTCTCTCTTTTTATCTTTCTTTTTTTTTTAAAGCTTTTGACCTCAATAACAGGAGGTTAATTTTGCATTGCAGAGGATGCTTCCTCTTACTGATTTTCAGTTTTGCTGTATTTCAGTTTGGCTGAATGTTTTTTTTAACCTACTGAAGGGGCTGAATGGGAACAATTTAATAAATTGGAAAATAGGAATCTAACGTGTCCGTTCATTATCTGTATCCTTCTGTTGTTGGTCTCCCTCATTTGTGTCTTTACAAACTGAAAGTCGGTCTGTCTTCTGTTTGCCTCACGTCGCAGATTCTGCAGGCTCCTGCATATTTTTATTCTCTCTTCTAGTTCTAACTGTATTATCATCATCATCATCATCATCACTATTATTATTTAAGATGGTGGTGATCTCTAGTTAACAGTCCCACTCATTTGTATACATGCACCATAATATTTCCTGTTGTTTCCTATTCTGAAATGCCACAGTATACTTGATCTGTCATAATTTATTCTGTTGAGTTTATTTGGGTTTGGATTTCATTTTTTTCGAAAACACACTTTGGTTTGGGTCAATGCTGCAGTTTAACCAAATTGCCTTCTTACTTCCTTGTCGTAGTCACGTGTGCCTCTTAGGCTGTGTTATGGTTGCCTTAACAGTCTTTTCTGAAACAAAGGATTTTATTTTCTTCCCTTCAGTGTCTTAATCTTTGTTACTCTCCTAATTAAAAAAGACTTTCCTAATAGGTAGCGTCTCTGTTGAAGGTTTTCAGTAAGTTGCTACTTGCTTCTTCAGGAAATGGAAATTAATTACATTATGGTACTTTGAAGTTATTTGTATAATCACTTCTTGAACCACCTCCAGGTTTGGAATCCTTTCTCTTTGCATTCTCTAGAGATCATTTTTCATGAAACAACACAACTTACGATGTTCTGCAACCATTAACTTTTTGCTTTAGATGCGAGGTAGGAAATCTGCCTACTTGTAGCAGTGCATTTAAATAGACGGTATCAGTGTCCCGCGCGAACCGAATGCGTTTCAGAAGTCGATTTGAACTTTTGACGTAGTTGGAATCAGAACCCAGCTGTCGGTTGCTGTAAAACAAGCGGTTTGTACTGTGTGCTAATAATTTCTACGAATATTTTGAATTTCTCTTTGGTCATGTTCTTCTGTCCTCCTCCCCAGGCCTTGAAACAGCAGCAGCAAAAGCAACAGCAGCAGCAATGCAGAGCAGGCATGCCCGTGTCGTCTAACCAGCACGTCCTTCTGAAGGCCGTCAAGGCAGCCAGTGACTCCACACCTGCAAAATCCGGTATGTGGCAGTGACGCTCCGGTGCGTTCTCTTACAGCGTGTCTCTGTAAGTTGTCTTTTATTGTTCTTAGGGGACGAGAGAAGAAAGTGCTCTTTTCATATGGCGCTCTTTTTGTGTCGGAAATAGTCTAGCTTCTGTTTTCCTGGCTTTGATTTTATTAGGAATGCATTCAGTTAAGAATAGATCTTGAATAGATCGTATTGTGCCGTTGTCTGATTAAAAAGCTTCTTTCCATGATAAATGTCTTCCCCTACAGTTGCCTGTACGCTGTGGTCAGGTCCTTCTCATGGCTAAGCAAATTAGGTCGTGTTTCTCTTCGTATTTATTTTTTTCCAAAGTGGCTTCTCGTTCTGTAGTGTGGCTTTCATGTCTTGTTCCAAAGATGTACATTCTGACCTGAAAGATCCCCAAGAGGTTTCCAGCATTTACGCTGCATCAGAAGTTAATGAGATCACTGCTCTTTTCTTGTTCCTTCAGCAGTGCATTAGCTCCCTTACCAGCAGCAGCATTTCACTAGTTACCATGCATTCTTGGTAGCTACTTCTAGCATGTTTTCTCTAAATTCTTTTCGCTGTAACTGATTTCCATTATAAGCTCCTGGTTCTGTGAGCGTGACTCAAGTTGTTTTCTTTTACATGCAAGAAGTGTCTCTGTGTTTGTATAGACTGATTTTCACGTTGTACAAGTAAAGGACTTCGTAGACTAACACTGTCATTATTTTGTCAATCCACAATTTGTCAAGTCACCTGTGAACATTACCAGTAGTGGCTCTGTACCATCTCCCCGATCACTGAGCACCAGCTTGCTTTTGTTCGTACTATGGCAGGAATCAGGACAGTGGGCCTATCAAAGCAAATCAAACACGTTTGGCCTGGTGACCTGCGTGCGTCCCACACTGCTGCTAGCACATGCATGAAGTGGCGTGTAAAAGCAGAGCAGGCAGGTAGTAGAGCTCTTCCAGAATTAAGCGTGTTGTGCCCAGGGGCCTCCAAAGCAAGAGGAGGTGTCTTTGTGTCTCACAGAGTCGGTGGGATTTTCTTCAGTGGCTTTGCCTAACCTGGGGGGTGGGAATGCTGACTTTGTAAATGCCTTCACACTGTAAAAACTGCTCGTTGTTTGTTGAGCTGGCCTCCTTAGACCTTGATTTGATTAACTCTAATTAGCAAACAGGCAATGAACAACTATAGTTTATTCAACAACTTCTTGCCACTCGTGACTTTTGTAGACATCTCTTTTCCAGTCTGAAGAGTCCTGCTGTATTTTCTCATTCCTCATATGGAAAGCTATATGCTTTTTGCAATAGAGAATGAAAACTGTACATAGTATTCCGAGTGCAGATGCATTCTGAATCTGTATAGCATCGTTTTGGTATTCTATATTTTGTTCATCTTTTGTTAACAATTCCTAGCATTCAGTTTGCTTTTTTTGACCCAGCCAAGAGCAGGCATTTTCCTAGAACTGTTGAGATTCTGAGACTCTTTCCCGAGTTGTCATTTTGTATTTTGGGGCCCAACACTATGTATGTACGGTTAGGGGAGTTCTGTTTGTACATCACGTTTCTGTACAGTGAATCATACCTGTTCTCTTATCGCTCATTGTCATTAAGTCCTTCTGCAGCTGTAATGGGGAGGGGGGCGTTGGGGCCTAAGAAATAACCGAATTTAGGTACAGAGGGTTGGTACATGTGTAATGGAGCAGGGAGAGGCAGGAGCGGGATCAGCAGCATTGTGTACAAGAGGAAAAGAGGGGTGGCTTTTTGGGGCTGAGATCTCTTCCAAAAAGCAACCGTCTCCTCCTCTGCTTCCCAGTCCTGCTGATTCTGATCCTGCTCCACCATCTTCTGCAACACGTACGCAGTCCCTGCCTGTTTAAGCTGTGCGTTCTTCTGAAGTCCCTGGCCTTACACCCCATCTGTTACACTAATTATCATGGGTAAAATGCTGTGCTATCTGTCAAACTCAGACACTTCTATGAGACAGAAATTCCCTCCCCCTCAATAATTACCCTGTTTTTCCATCCTTCACCCTTGATTTACTTGACCGGTCCTGATTCATCTCAGAAAGATGATGATCATGAAAGTGTAACCGTTGAGGAAGACGCAGCAAGAACGCTCACTCCGAAAGACTTCAGTCAGGTGTTCTCCCACAGATGGAGTGGCTGAGACTGGCAGTCATGAAGCTTGCCCAAAAAAAGGGAGGGAAAGCAATCAGATCACAACAAAATTACATCTCCAGTCCCAAATCCTAAGCTGTTTGCAGTCTTCTTAAAAATGACCTTTTGGTAAAGCCTGATAACATGGGTAATACCAGACCGTTACCGTACAGAAGGCAGGTGTGCCTTCATTATTCCTGTAGCATCTGTTAACCTGATTTCAGTCCCCAAACTCCTTCCCCTTCCCAACAGTCAGTCCTTCAGCCAACAAGCCTGTGCTTAGAACAAGAAACAACTGCATGCGGGGAGAGGAGCTGCATCTCTGCTACTGAGTTAATCATTGCCAAAGCACTGGGCAGAAGAACTGGAACTCCATCAATCCATTCTGCTAAATTCCCTGACATAGCTCTGGCCCAGGACAAGCTAGCAGTCTCCTTGGCAATCCTTGGCACGGCTTGGTGTTCAGCACAGGCCAGGCATCGTTCCCTGCAGGCAATTTGAACGTGGCCAGCCCGGCTTGGGGGAGACAGAAAGCGTGAGGATGTGAACACGGCCAGTTTGTGCCAGTTGTTCTTAGGGCCAGGGCAATGCCCAATGTCACCGCTCTGTTTACGGGTGTAGAAGTAGCCAGAGAGGATTATACAACAGCAGTAAGACAATATTAGCACGAAAAACATTTTGTTCTTGGATATCCTTGGTGTAATTACGTGAATGTTTAGCTGAAATTCAGTCGTCAGGTTAAGAAATTTCATAGAACCGTCAGAAACTGGGCCCAGGTGCACCCCTGAGAGCTCCTCTCGCCCACAGCCTTTCCTCAGGGCAGGAGCTGTGATGCATTCCTGACAGATGTTTTCTTCAGTCTGTTCTGAGAGATGCCAAGACCAAAAGCTCCCAGCAAGTCTTGCCCTTCCTGCTTTGTTAACTTTATCCTTAAAATGTTTTTCTTAGCCTCTAATCAGAATGTTTTCTTGCTTCCTTGGGTTTAAACCCAAGATTTCCTGTCCTATCCACCACGGACGCAGAGTGCAGGTTATTTGATTTCTTCTCCCTACCACCTTTTACATAATTGGAGAGGTTTCCTCAATTCATGCTGATTTTCTTTAGTACAAAATTCTTTCTGTGTTTTAGTGTGTTTGTTTATTCTCCCTTTCCAAATAGCTCTAAACAAATCCAAACCAAAACTAGACCAATCTGTCCTGGCTTGCTGGTTATATACTGCTGGACTGTTTCTTGTAACATCTGGTCAGACATATGCAAGGTTGCGGCTACGCACCATATATCCAATTGAAAGGAGCAGGCATATTTATCAGCTGTGCTTCGTGCATCATTTAATAGCAGAGTAAGTATTTAACAGTTGATGAGGTTGCCTGTTGTTCCCAGGCAGCTTTGTAGTTCAGACCCTTTCAAAAAGGTTAAGGGGAAAAAGGTTGATATCATCCTGCTTGTTTGAAATTCAGTCCTAAGCTGTGCTTGTGCCCTTTACGCCTAGGCTGGTGTGGTCTGAGAAGGAAGCCAAAATTAATCCAGTAGAAAATTACACGTTTCCCCTGACGGTAGTAAGAAAGGGCAGTGCCAGGTGTGTGAAGTCTTTAGCATAAAATGATAGTTTAAAAACCTTTTGCAATTTCTCTGCTAACTAGGATTAAACCTGAATGGTTCGTTAGCACACCAGGCAGATATTGTTCCTGGAGGACCCCATCTCCTGGGCTCCCTGCCCCAGGAGGAATTGCATCTTCACTTAGGGAAGTAGGAACAGAGGAGACCTAAGAGGGACTGAAACAGGTAGGGTATTTTGTAAGATTGTCAGCTAACATAGAGTAATTATTAAAATAGAGTAATGGAGTAAGTAATCCAAACTCTTAGAGTACTTAAAGTACTGTTTGGTGTCTTCGTTTTTTGTGATTCTAACGAGGCTTTTGCCTTTCCCGGGTATGGCCAGGATCCTGCTGCTGGAGGCCTGCTGTCTGGCCCTTCCCAGGCATTGCATGTCAGGCTTGTAGGGCAGGAGGTCACGGCGTATCAGTTTCTCTCCTTATTTTGGTTTCACACTTCCCAAACTATTGCCACATCCACCTTAATCATGGGTGAACTATTTTCTTCCAGCATCTCTGTTTCATTTTTGTTACTGGTTTTTTTTTCTCTCTGACTTCCCCATATTTTGCTGCTACGTTACAGTTGCAAGCTACCGTACATTCTGCCTGTCAACTTATCCAGCCTTTCTAGTACTGCTCTGAAAATACGTTAGAATCGTAGGACCATTCGTGTCGGTCGGGACCTCAAGGAGGGCTGTAGTCCAACCTCCAGCTCAGAGCAGGGGCAGCTTGGCCTCCACCAGGTTGCTCAGTCAGATCTTTGGAAACCTCCAAGGATGGAGGTAGCACAGCCCCTCTGGGCCCCTGCTCCATCGCAGACTGTCCGCATGGGGATAAAATTTTTCCTTATATCCTGGCTGACTCTCGCCTGTCTTTTCTTGTCCTCCTGCCTTGCACCACTGTGATGAGCCTGGCTCCATCTTCTTGCTGGCCTCCCGGTAGGAACAGAGTGGTGACTACCAGATCTCCCTCAGCCTTTTTTCTTCTTCAGCCTGAACAAGCCCTGGTCCCTCAGCCTCTCCTCACAGGGCAAACGCTGCGGTCCCCTGAGCATCTTGGTGGCCCTCAGCTGAGCTCGCTCCTGGTTTTTCTCTCTTCCTTGTATTAGAGGCATCGGAACAGGACACAGAGTCGAGGTGTGGTCTAAGGAGTGCTTAGCCAAGCGGGATAACCGCTTGCCTTGATCTGGTGGCTGTGGCCCTACAGCCCAGGATGCTCTTGGCCTTTGGTGCCAGGGCACAAGTTCAGCTTGTGTCTGCCAGGACCCCCAGGTCCCTTCCGGCCTGTATCGCTGCCCGGGGCTCTTCCTTCCCAGGGGCAGGACTGTGCGTTTGTCCTTGCGAGGTTCCTGCTGGCCTGTTCCTCCAGCCTGGCTCGGTCCCGCTGGTGGCAGCTCTGCCCTCGGGCGTAGCGACTGGTCCTCGCAGATTTGGCGTTACTTGCAAACTTGAGTAAGTGCCCCATTGCCTCCCCAAATAAAAATGTGAACCAGGACCGGTGCCCTGAGGCACCCACTCGTTACCAGCCTCCAGGCAGAGTAAGGAGCGTGACTCTCCAAGCCTGGCCGCTTCACCCGCTGCTTACCCATCTAGTTGTCCACCCGTCCAGACCCTAATGTCCCAGCTCACATACAGTAGGGTGGGACACGATGTTAGATGCCGTGCTGAAGTCAAGGTAAATGGCATCTACCGCTCTTCCCTCATCCACAAATCCTGTCATTTGATCACAGAAGGCAATCAGGCTGGTCAGGCATGATTTACCCATGGTAAATCCATGCTGGCTGCTTCCAGTCATCATTACCTCCTTTGTGTGACCAGAAATGTGCTCCAAGAGGAGGCACTCCATGATTTTCCCAGGGAGGAAAGTGTGGCTGACCAGTCTGTATTTTCTCAGATTGCCTTTTGGGGCCTTTTTGAAGGTGAGTGCAACATTTGCCTTTCTGAGTTGCGGGGAATCTCCCAAGATCTTCATTTCTTTTCAAAGATGGTAGAGAGGGGCCTTGTGAGGACACTGGTGGGCTCCCCCAGGACCCTTGGATTCAACTCGTGTTGTCCCACAGGCTTGTATGGGTAGAGACAACCTTCTTGACTCATCTTCCTTGCCTGTCTTTCCTGAAGGGTTGGTATCTATCCATGCCAGCATCCAGCCATGTGAGCTTTCCTGCCTTAGAGATTGTGAGGGACAGAAAGAAGTTAAGGATCGAACTCATTTCACGTGTGGTCTCCGGAAAGCCGTATTCCTCAGCTTTTGCTATGGCCTTATTCGGCTGATGTAGGGTAGGAACAGTGTGTGTTTATGCAGCCCCCGTTTCGACTGAACACTGGTGACTGTAAAAGCCTTTGAATGTTACTGCAACATGAGTGGGTTTTGTATGTTGTTCATCAGCATCCACGGAGTCCTTTTTTCCCCTCCTGTCCACGTGATAGTCCATAGAAATAGCTCCCAGCTGGGGCTGTGGGATATATAGAGATGGAGAAGTAAATTAAGCATACAAGTGGAGAGAGAACAATATTCTGATAGAAAGCAACACACTGATTCCACAATTTCAGGGATGTATGTAGTCAGAACTGGAACAGCTAGCCTAAGGGAGAGAAGGAAGGGGGAAGGAACCAGGCAGAGAGGAGTAAGAGAGGCGGATAGGGAACAAAGCTGGCACGGACCAGGTGAAGGAATTGATTAGTTCAAGTCATTAATCAGAGCCAGCATTCATTTCGTTTGTGACTTAATCACATGTATTGTGGAGTTTCTCTTTCGAGGTATGGGACTTCGGTACCTTTCCGTACTTGAGTGAGTACCTGTTCTACACATAAACCTAAAGGGAGCAGAGGGAAGGCCAGCTCTTGTTCGTAATTCATCTCGCTTGAGAAGAGGAGGGAAAGGGAGGCAGGGAGAATCTAGGGAAGGAGCTCTTCCCACCGGCAGAAGAAATACTGCTATACAAAAGAGAATGTGGGTGGCAGTGATCTGTAAGGAGAAATCATAGTGGTGAAATCTGTCTAGTTTGGCTAAGGAGTGACTTTGGAGGAGGACATGGAAATATCTCTTGAGTATTCGAAAGAGGAGGAGGAATTACTGAGGGTGGTCTAAAAGAACAAAAGCTACAATAGTAGGTTAAAATTTAGAAAGTACACATAAAGTATGAAGAGATTTTTCCTGACAGTGAACTCTAACGGAAACTAAAGCTGCCTCCAAAAGGAAGTTTTAACAAGATTATTACTCAATTGGATATAGATGGGAAATAAGATGGGACTAACTGGGAAATAGACCCAAACCATCAACGAAATGGCTGCCTGTCCCTTTATTTTGTGACGGTCTGATAGCTACAAAGGGGTCTTCTACTTTCAGCCTGTTGGGAAGTAGGTGCTACAGGAATAAAGGCGTCTCAGTATCCTAGAAGTGCTTGTCCCAGAGCCGCTGGGATTAGGGTATGCACGTTACAGCATCTTCATTTCAGTCCAAACAGATGTCTCATGTAATATTTCTTTGTACATCCCTGTGTTTAAATGTTTCGATTTCCTGTGCAGCTTGGGAAGGAAAGCACTCAGATGGACAGTCAAGCAGCCCTCAGAACTCCACCTCCAGTTCCTCTCCCTCTGTTAAGCTTGATAACTCCTTGCCAGGGTTGGGGAAGAAACCATTCCAGAGATCTGACAGGCTCCATGCAAGTAAGATATTTATTTTTCTGCTTACAGAGATTTGGTTGCTCTGATGACAGAACAAAAGCCTAAATAGCAAAATTGAGTAAAATGTGTAATTAATTCCATTGCTAAAGTGACTTCTGGACAACTCCGCAAGGCACTGCTAGTATGCTGTGTCAGTTAGGAGAAATAATTCAAACCTTACACATGCAAATAAGCCCATTCTCATTTCTTATCATCAGGGGTTTCTACCTGTGAATTTGCAGCTTGCTGTTTGAGAAGCAAGAAAGGAGTTGCATTATTTAGCAGGCTTTTTAATGTGCTTAAGACACTTTGATAACATTACAAAGAAAAAAGAAATTCCTTCCCAGATCTTTATACTTCAGACCCCACTGTTGTTTGGCTTCCTTGCCATTCATCGAGGTTAGGCCGTTCTCAGCCCTCCTGACCTTTTGTGGTTTCTTTTATGTACACCAATGATGGGATTGACCTCGGTGAAGGTATGGATATGCCGAGGTCTCTATCTGTGCTAACCTTCCTAGATGTCCTTTATCACCGGTGAAAGTAGGCACTGTTTCGTTTGTCCCCCGTGATGAGGAAATCCTGCAACTGAAGTAGATGATAAACCTGCAGAGCCATTTTCTGAATGACTTCTAATAGAGCAAACTTCCCCTAATAAAACAAGCCTCCATGGCATTTATTGTGTGAGATACTGTTACCGTAAAAATAGTTGCTGTCACCCCCGAAGTCAGGAGGAGCAGGGTCTGCCTTAGCATTACCCGTTTTGCTAATAATGCACTTCTAATCTAAGCTTCAAAACACATGCTGTTTTGCTGTTAATAGCCAGTGGATGAATCCAAAGGAAAGAGAGTACACGGTACAAATGCTTTCTTCATTGTTCTTCTCTGAATTTGTAGCACGTACGTGGAGCTGGCTGTAGCATAAGGGTTAGTGCTGGACTTGCTGGCTTTCAAACACAGAAAGAGAATAGTTACTCATTTTTACTGCTTTGTCTAGTGTTGTGGCTTCTACGCAAGCACAATGAGCACAATTCTTCCGAAAAGCTTTTGCTGAGAACAAAGTAGGAAAGTCCAAGAAGAAATCCTGAGGAACAAACTGACCTTAACTAGAGGCTTAAAATAGAAAATTGATGTGGCTAAAAGCAGTTCTAGAAACCCTGCTGAAAAAGCCTCCTCACCGGTCCCCAGAGCACCAGGTTTCCTACCAAAGTTAGGTGAACTGAGGCAGGCTACAGTATAGGAGGTATGGAAATTTTCTGTGCTGGAAAGCACCTCCCACATTCTGTTTTTAATTGCATGTGCAAAGGTAAAATGTATTTTTCAAGTCAAGGTTTGAAGTGGATTGCTGAGGTGGCATTTTGAAAATCTCGGGTACGGTGAGCTCCAAAGGAGCCTTTAATCCCCTCAGGTAAGATGTTACTTACATCTCTTGGTTCATTGCAGGGCAGCTGAAGAGAACAAAGTGTGCCGAAATTGATGTGGAAACCCCCGACTCCATCCTCGTGAACACAAACCTGCGGGCGCTGATCAACAAGCACACGTTCTCCGTTCTGCCTACGGAATGCCAGCAGCGCCTGCTGCTGCTGCTGCCGGAGGTGGACAGGCAGGTATGTCGTGCTTGCTGTTGCGGAGAGAAGCCGGCCTCTTAGGCGTCAGTAGGGAGCATCTCCAGAAGTAATTCAGACTAGACAGTCAGATACCCTGTTTATGTCTAATGGGACAGATTTTTTCTTCTGTGCACAGTGTAAAAAAAAAAAAAAATAAATTGGAAAATTCTTCAGTGATTCGTTTGGGTATTTGTTGCTACTAGAAAAAAAGAAATCAGGTGTGGTAAACCAGTGGTTAATTCTGTTTAATCAACTCCATATTCCCAGCTACAGCAGGAGCAGTGTTTCTGTTACGTTGGACTTGAAGAGGGCCAGGAGTGATGGGAAGGCAGCGGTTTCAGCATCTTCCTCTCCCCTGTCCTCTCCCAGACTCTCTGATACAGGATTAACCCTGCAGCCTTTTAGGCTGGTGCCTTCCCACAGCATACCTAAACAGATGCAGCCATTTAGTTCCAGCCTCTTCTGTTTCTCATGACCCTGTGTCACTGCTGTCAAATTCTGAATTTGGTAAAGTGAAAACTGAATGAGTTTTCTGTTGCATAGTCACACTCTCCAGACTGCAGAGTAGACTTGACCTGCTCCAGAGAGCTTGTGTCCTGGCCTGAAACACAGACTAGATTAAAGGTACCAAGCACGCAGTGGGAGGCAGCCTTGAAGGCCATTTATTTTTGTGGATTGTCTGTTTAAAATCTTTGTGTGCGAAGAGAGGAATTTGGAAAAGAAGAAAAATACTCAGTGGGGAGGAATGGGTTCATTTGCTCTGGCAGTGGCACAGAAGAAACCATGAAGGTTTTCACTGAGTTCTTCACTAAACAGTTGGTGAGAACTGGCACAATTAACGTGAGCAACAAGGGGGTAAGAACTCAGCCCTCGGTACTGAAAGAACAGCTAAGAGAGCCTCTTGATAAGACAGTTATTTCAACTCGGCTGGATCTGATGAATCTCATCCGAAGGGGTACATAAAAGAACTGCCTGAAGCAATCTCAACATTATAGTGTTTTCTTCAGCAGCTTGTGGAAGGCAGGGATGATGCTAAGAGACAAGAAAAGAACAAATGTTGCACTTGCATGTAAAAGGAGGAAAAACCAATGAGTTGAGGAAGCGAAGTTCAATCTGTTTACGCTCAATAGCAGAAAAGCTGTAGATGGAACAAGGATGCTTCCTTCCTTTTACCTTGTTCATGTTATGTTTGTCTTCAGCGTTCCTACCCAAGTGGCTGGGAGCTTCAGAGCAAAGTGGGGTTCAGCGCTACACTTCCACTTCAGTTGTAGGGTGTTAATTCAGATGCCTTAACACATGTGCCTCGAGCCATTTTAAATGTTCGTTAGCTATCAAAGCCAGCTTCAAGATGCTGCTCCAGATGGAAATCTTCTCTATGTCCTGTATCAGATCTGCAAGTCCCTTGAAGATACTTTTCTGTGTGGTGTTCGGATTAGTACTAGATGCCTGTGTTTGCACACCTCGGTCACCTCCCAGGAGCCTAGGTCTCGGCTAGTTACTCTGGGCTCCTTTTATAGAAAGCAGAAATGCAGCTGGTGCCGTCAAGAGCCTGTGACCAAATACAGGTGTCTGCTTCAGGACAAGATGAACCGAGCCCCCACCTCCATACACTCCATTGACTCGATCACTGTAAACTGTGAAGGGGCACCAGACGTAGGCGCTTAGGGCACAGGCATCCGTGTTAGTGAAGGTATCTCCGTCTTCGCAGCTGGGCTGCTTTTTGGTTCTCACAGAGCGTTAAAAATGCGTATGGGTCTGGCAGCTGCCCTGCGGTCTGCTTTACAGAGGATGCTTTGCTGAACAGATAGCGTTCGTTTGGAGTTAGGAGGAGTTCTAACATTTTGCGTTGTCTCATAAATTCTAATCTTCAATCAGCATTCATCGGGGACTTGTTAGTCCAAGGCTGAGCCAATAAATACTTGAAGGAATGGTTTTATAAGTCCTGTGGCCTTTGTAATAATTAGGTATGTGTCAAAATATGATGTGATGGAGTTTGCAGCTGGGGTTTACTGGCAAGAACCTCACAGCAGATGGTAAGGCATTTCTGCCCTGACTTTTAAGTTTAATTGTCCTTAAATTGAATTAGAATTTGACTGAGAACAAATTTTGACTAACTAAATAATATTGCTTGGCTCCTGAGAGGACAAATTTTACATTTCACTGTAGTGAATCTCCTAGAGCAGCCCACCACATCAAGTGGTGATGCGTGCTTTATAAAATGTCAGGCTTTGCTGTAGTAAACAGGAGAAGAGGTGAAGGCGTTGGACATGCCAGTTGTGAAAGGTCAGATATCTGTTGTGTTGTGCTTGGCGGTGACTCAGCCTGAGCTATCACAGCTGGTGCTTCTGTAGGAGAGAAAGCGGGCACTTGGAGGCACGGCCCAGGCAGCCCGGCGGCACTTGTCTGCCCTCCAACGCGAGGAGCAGGCAACACCGTATGTGCGGTAGAGGACAGCCTTGTGAATTCTGCTCCCTGGAGTCGATCAGTAGAGATTTGGACTAGAAAATAAATCTCTGCTTTTGTAATCCCTATAATGGCTGCTCCTAACTTAATTATCTCTAACTAAATCTTACCTACAAAACCTTCTGTTAGGTCACTTCCATCATTTTAATGACCTGCATCACAAATCCTGCCTCAGGAAAAGCAGTGTTTCTCTTTATCAGCTCCTGCACTGTTGGACATTTGCTGCGCAGATCTCCCAGTGTCATCAGCCGTATCCTGCATCAGCTGGATTTTGCTTGTTTGTTCTGGTTTATTATTTATGTGAGAAATGGAAGCACATCAGTCATCAGCCTTGCCCACTGCAAGTTTTTGCGACTTACCGAATGATACGTGTATTTCTGTGTTTCTGGTAGAGAAATTCCACGTTTACTCCTGTGGGATAAAGAGCAAAAGCAAACCTCATACATGTTGTATTACCCGGTTATAATTTCCCCCCATGCTACGTTCCAGTCTTAGCCTCATGCATCCTCATTTATGTCCTACTCTAGAGCATGACTGCCCTGTTTGGTTAATGATATTTCAAAGACAGAGTGGGTTTTGAGCTTCATTTGTCCCTGGTTTTGCTGAAGCATCAATGGTTATGATTATATACCTGTCAGAGTTTTACATGATACCCTTTATGTCCTTGCTTTTCCTTCGTGCACTTCATTATGTTCACCGGAAGACAGCAGAGCTGTTGCTCTGGATGGTAGTTCAGGCGATATCGTGCATTCGTTTTGCAGGGCAAAAGGCACCTGAAGCAGCTTTTCGGAGGCTATGCTGTTCTGTCTCCATGTGCTTCTCCTTCCCACCTGTACCATCTGCTGCTCACGTGTGTTTGTGCAGCAGCAGGACTGTAGAGGATTGGGCTAAACCAAGGGCGAGGAAAATTGACCACAGCCTCCTAGATCCCAGACCTGGCTAAGCACAGCCTTAAGAAGACTGTTTATTTTCTTCTGAGTGAGTTAAAGGCAGATTGCGGAGAGATTTGTGGCACTGCTGGGACTCCGGCTCTCTGTTCAGATCCCGTGTGACAACATGTGACATTTGTCCTTCCAGCTCGTTCATGCTATTTGCTTTGTCGTGTATTCCAGGTTGGGGCGGACGGTTTGATGAAGCTGAGTGGCTCTGCGCTCAACAACGAGTTCTTCACTTCAGCTGCCCAAGGCTGGAAGGAGAGGCTGTCAGAAGGTAAAACTTCCCCAGGCTGCGAAGCAAAACGCTAGCAGGCTTTCAGCTAGCGAATGTCTTGGGGAATGTGTAAGAGAGATTTTATGGAGAAGTTGAAGCACTGGAGTGACTCACGAGGTGAAGTCAGCTGCAGTCAATACAGCCCGTGAGAGCAAACGCAGGCCTAGAACTATGTAATGTCAAGGTCATAGAGGGGGCTGCAGTAAGGAGTTCTCTCTTGAACTTAACATGTGGAACAATGAGCAAGTCTGTGGAAGAGATGAGAAAAGAAGGAAAAATGTGTTTAAAATCTTGTTCAAATGACAGTAGAGCTGTGATATTCTCAAGTCGCGGTAGCTAAATATAGCCCACTGCTAAGCGCAGTAGAGAAGGTGAATTATGCTCCCAGAGTAATGCACTTTGTCGTCAGCGAAGCCGTCCAGCCACAGCTGGTGTGGTCAGTCCTTTGAGCCATAATTTTTTATATAGCGTAAAGTCAGCCATTTCCTAATCTGTAGGACTCCTGCGCCTCCAACAGTCATTTGCACTTAGAGGTGCTTAATTCCATGATTCGATCAAATCACATCATCAGAAGTGCGCTCGCTCATTGCGGGCAGGGACCATTTCCTCTGCGGAACTGAACCGTGCAGCCCGTCACTGGAGTTTTTATAAAGACTATAGCACCAGTCGTGACTCGCTTTAAGAAGACGGGAATATCATTTACTCATGCCCAGATGATTGACTCTTAAGAGACTTTTCCATAGAAAACGGAATTCCCATTCTGTGTGAATAACCCTTTATATTTGGTAGATGCTGGGTGTATCTATGCCAGTAAACAGGAAGGTATAGAACTCAGCTGTCTAATCTGTTTAATTGTTAAAACCACCCCCAGTTTTAGCCACCATCATTTAGTGTTTTCCCTTTAATGCTTCTTAGAAGACCTTTTGTCCGTTCCCTCTACACATCTAGAGGGTGCAGCTGCGTTTACACAAAGACTTTCTCACCAGAGTAAAACTGCTGCAGAACCTGCTGCGGTGGTAAAGCGTGCAGCGGTGAGGGTGAAGTCTGGAGATGGCCACTGACGTTCTCACTGAGCACTCTGTCTCTGCTCAAGCTTAAAGCATGATGCCACCATGGGCAGAGCAGTCCTGTAGGCTTTCTTCAGCTACTCTTCAGGGTACTGGCGATTCATAACGATGCTGTTTGGGGTCACCCACAGTAGTATTGAACGTATGCAGGCCTGCTCATGCTCAGCGTCAGCATTGGGAGCAAGCCCTCTTGGAGTACGTCTCTGGGCATGTGAAGAAGGTGGCGATTGGAAACCGTCAGCATGGTTTTACCAAGGGTAGATCATGCCTGAACAGCTTGACTGCATTAAAAATGACGGAATTTGTGAACAAAGGGAGAGCAGTGGGTGTCATTTACCTCAACCTAAGCAAAGCTTTTGATAACCGTCTCCTCCAGTACTCCTGTATCCAAGCTGGGATGCTAGGGTCTAGGTGGGTGGACAACCAGATGGGTGAATAGCTGGTTAGACCAAGCTTGACCAGCTTGGAGTCACGGTTCGCGGCTGGAGGCTGGTGACAAGTGGAGACCACAGGGGCCTGTCCGGGCCCCTGTCGTATTTACCTTCTTTATCAGTGACCCTGGGGGAGTTGGTGGAGGACACCAAACTGGGCACACCAGTCAATACGCTCGAGACAGGGCTGCCATCCAGCGGGACCGAGGATCCTGCCCCTGGGAAGGAAGAGCCCCCGGCAGCGATACGGGCTGGGGAGGGGTGACCTGATAGCAGCCCCCTTGTCCCTACGGGAGGCCATCGGGAACATGGAGCCAGGCTTGTCCCAGTGGTGTGTGGCAGGAGGATGACAGAAAACAGGCCCGAGTCAGATGGGACAGAAGGAGAAGCTTTTTCCCCGTGAGGACAGCCCAGCAGTGGAGCAGCGGCCCAGGGAGGTTCTGCCTGCTCCGTCCTTGGAGGTTTTCAAGACCCGACTGGCCAGAGCCCTGAGTGAGCTGGTGGAGGCCAAGCTGCCCCTGCTCTGAGCTGGAGGTTGGACTGGAGACCTCCCGAGGTCCCCATCAACCTTCAGGTAGACGTTGATAAGTAAATTACTTCCACTTGACTGCAAGCTACCCCGTAGGTTTTCACCGTGCTTTGCATTCGGTATGCTTTTAGTCGCAATCTCCCAACTGGGAGCCGCAGGTGGCATAACCACAGCAATGCAAGTCCAAGAATTCCCTGCTGCAACAGAGACCATCTCAAATGAATGAATTTTGTACCCTGTTGCTAAACTACTCTAATTAAAGGCAGGCGCTCCACTGTTTTCGATGCAACAGACTTTCTATATTTATTTACCTGACGAAGTTTATACAAAAATAGAACAGAAAGCTGGTGTACCAGAGATTCTGTTTTGGGCCCTCTGTACTTGCCGCATTAAAAAGATGACTGTCCTGATTTAATACTGACGAGGAACAGTGTACCAAAAAGGGACACGTTCTTTGCTTCCTTTGGACATATTTTGGTAACTGCATGGAGAACAAACTCAGCAAGAATTTCTTACCATCCCCTTATTTGACGGGAGAAAATTGTTGAGAAACAAACTGTGCAGTCATGGAAGTACCCAATTTCTGTTAATCTCTTTAAGGAATCCCCTCTCTTTGGTAACTGCAGCATTGGAAAAGATCCGGTTCTAGTAACTCCCTCCTGCAGTGCTAAAGAGCACAAACAAAATGGTGTGTGAACTAGATAAACCTTGAGAATGAATGAAGCCAGGAAGCTCAAGGCCACGTGTCTGTCATCAGAGCACTGCAGTTGTGTCAAAAACCCAAGCTTTCTTGTTGTCTAATGATGAACTCTTAAAATATTAACATACGGTCTTGCAAACCTTCATGGTTCAAAGCTGTGTTGGGGAGGGTTCAGGCTTGACATTAGGAAACATCTCTTACAAACCGCAGTGCCTGCATGTGTGAAACCTGCGCTTCAGATGTGTGAGAGGGGTTTTTTTGTTTCCCACCTGCCTGCGACAGAGTAGCATCCGTTGCCAGAAATGTTTTATGTCATTTGTGCTGGGCAAGAAGTCTCTGATGTTCTTGCGTGCGCATTTCACCACAGCCATCCACGGCTGGCGTTTCGAGGTGCCATATTGCTTTGCCATCTGCACAGGCCGTATCTTCAGATCCTTCAGAAAATGGCAGTTACGTAGTGCCTGCGTACATACAACATACGTTTGTCTATAGATTTGCAATCATTTAACGAGCGCTATTTCACATAAAGCATCTGTTGGCAGCCAGAGTGGACACGGGCAGGGGCAGGGGTTGTGACTTGGGCACGAAGCTGTTGCCCAGCCCCTGCGAGGAGCAGGCAGCAGCAATGCTCTGCAGCTCGGGAGAAATGCTGCAGTACCACGGGCAGGGCTGCGGTGTCGCAGCAGCGAAGGGGACTTCTGTGCGATAGCACTCGCGCCTGCACGCGTGAAGGCTCCTGTGGTTCCCCTGATTCCTTTTATCCATAGCTTTTCTTTTAAGAGATCCTTTATTGCGTTTTGCAGGTGAGTTTACACCAGAAATGCAGCTAAGAATACGGCAAGAAATAGAAAAGGAAAAGAAGGTCGAGCTGTGGAAGGAGCATTTTTTTGAGAGCTACTATGGTCAGAGGTAAGACATTCAGCTGGCTTTTTGAGTCCTGCGTTGCCCGTGCAGACATACCTGCGTGCTGTCCATCAATAAACATTACTTTTCGTTAGTGCTGAAAGCTGAGAAAGGTCTCTAGCTTCAGCTGGCTGCCACAGAACTGAGAAAATGCTTTCTAATGCTTTAACCAGGGTAGTACTGCTTTCCTTAGGCGAGGATGTCCTCTAGACTTTACATCTTAACTTTTCCTGCTCCTTACTACGGTACTTGGAGACGCTCTGCTCTTACGGTTCTCCTAGTGCCAGGATCCTGGAGATCCCCGGGGGCGTGGTGGCTGAGCAAACTCTGCCTTGCAGTCGGTCACCCATACGTGACACCCGGTGTACTTCCCCACAGCTTCAGTCAGACACCTATTTGCTTAAACTCCCAAGTCTGCAAGTCTTTTCTGCTGTGTTTCTTTTCGCTTCAAGATTTTCCCCTCCTTTTGGGCTATGGAGAGGATTTTGGGTTTCTGTGTGAATAACTGTACTGAGAAACTCGAAAATGAACAGATGCATGTAAATAACTAATCAGGAATTTTGTATCCTGCATCTTGACAGTTAGCTTTTATGCTTGTCCACAGTAGCAAGACTTCGGTTCCCTGTAGCTCCTAAGAACTTGGCTGGGTGAAATCAGTCCCATGGGTTCATCAGGCTGGCTTCATCAGACTTTATGGGTTCATGCCTGGGCAGAAAACCCAAGTTTGATATTTTGTTACGAGGGAGGGATGAAGTTAATCCCAAATCAGACGTCACTCTGGGAATTAGATTCCCAGCTTGTTCATTTCTTTCACAAATAAAGATGGATGAATAACACAGGGAAATACTCCCAGCTTTTTGATGAAGGAGAAATGTCGGTCCTAAGCTCAGGGTACCTCAGCGGTTCTGGCACCAGCCGCGTTCCTCTGGAACAAACGGTGGGACGCTTTTCAGTGTCCCTTTCCGCAAACGTCACCATATGAGCCTAAGTCAGGTGCAGGCTGCGTGGGGCTGGGCGCACGCTGCCGAGATGTGCCCGTGGTGGCTAATAACGGGAATGTTTACTGGTGGCCAAATTTATTTGATTTGCAGCCTGGAAAATTGGTGTCTGGGCAGAGGACTAGATCTAACCTGCATTCCAGGTATTTCATTTAGTTGGTTTTACACTTCGCTATTAAGTTCTGTTTCATGTGGAAGTACTGACAGTACAGAAGGTTTTCAAAGATCATGGCGTAGAATTCGGTGCATGAGACGTATTTATTTAGGGTGTGGTACGTAGAGAATCCTCTCTCAGTTCTCGTAAGGATAGCATGCTTTTTGCAAGAATGGTCTACAAAATAAAAATTCTGTTTTTGTTGATAGTTCCGGATTAAGTCCTGAAGAGTCCAAGAGACTGACGACAAACACCAGCCCTGCCGAGACAGAGACTGAAAATCCAGCAGCTGAACAGCCCAAATGCACGCCGGCCTCTCTGGCACCGCTCAAAGAGGAGCGTACTTCTCCGTTAGAGTCTAAAGCACAAGCAGTCCAGGAAGCACCAGCGATGAAAAAAGGAGGAGAGGAAAGAAGAGAGGAGATGCAGCCAAAACCAGCCAAACCCACAGAGGCTTCAGTTTCCCCGGGCGGGTGTGCAGTGAAACCTAGCGACCATTCTCTCCGTGTGAAAGAGAGAGGCCAAGGAGAATCCATTCAAGAGAAACCACAAGCTGCCGTTAGTCAAAAGGCAGAAGAAGAGAGAAAGCACGCTGCATCAAAGGAAGCCCTAGCGAAGGAGACTGTCGGTACCTCAGTTTTGGCCCTGAGTAAACCAAAGAGCCCCGAGGCAGGTGAAGCGGTAGCAAACGTGAGAGCTCCAGTGATGACTCCAGAAACACCAGAAAAGAAGTCCCCTGTAAATGAAGAAATGGAAGTCAGCGTCGAAGCCCCTAAGAGGAAGTCAGAGAATCGCGAAGAAGCTCTAACCACTCCGGAAAAAAAGCCACGCATCATGGAGAACTGTCAGCACCACCAGGCGTTTCGGACCCAGCCGCAGTCCTTTCCTGCAGCGGGGACCCCGGTGCCACGGGTGCCCCCACTCAAGGTAAAGAGAAAGGAAGACAGATCCACAGAGTGGCCTCACGTGGGTCAGCGCAGCTGGTGGCTCTCACAGAAATGCTTCCTCAGTTCTAGTTATGTACGTAAATTATGGTACCTGCTTGTTTTAGTGATGGAAATACTTGGCACAAAAACGTAAAAGCTCAGCTGTTGGCTAAAG
This sequence comes from Nipponia nippon, assembly GCF_047370975.1. NCBI lineage: Eukaryota > Metazoa > Chordata > Aves > Pelecaniformes > Threskiornithidae > Nipponia > Nipponia nippon. The sequence goes on from NW_028262358.1 coordinate 126,287,565, forward strand.
GGAAGCTGCCGGCTGGCTAATCAAGGTCACTGCTGTTAGGTATCTCTCGTACACACGCATCTGTCAAAAGATCTCTTGGGCAGAAGCTCAAACGGTTGTGTGAGAGCCCCAGACTGAGTGTAACAGGGAGTGCTGTAGGTCACGGTGGAAACTGGGGAGAGCTGCGGAGGAACTGCGAGACTGTAGTAACAAAGCAAGGTGTAGCCCAGGAGCGCACAGAACTTTGCAGACGTGTGCGCATCCCCAGCAGTACAGTAACAGGTCCAGAAAGAATGCTATCAGCAGCTTCCTCTATTATGTCAAGTCCAGAAATGAAATCATTTACCTGTGTGTAAAAAAAAAAAGACTGTCTAGGAATAACGCAGTTCTCCTCTACACCAGCTGAATGCAGTGTAGCGCCAGATGAGGTCGCAGGGAAAGACTTTTTCAGGGAACATCTCAATTCCAAAAGCCCTTTAGCTGCTGAGTCTTAGCGAGAACCTCCACAGGAGAGGAAAGAGGCAATAAATCACCACTAGGAGAGGGCAGGTGGAAAGGAAGCACCAAGGAAGGTCCCAGACTTTGGCCTGGCCGGTGCGGTTCTCTCGCACGTGAGATCCAGGTCGCGGGACCGCACGCTACCGCTGAACTGCCGGGAGATGCTGCGCCGGTAAGTCATAAACGCTCTCCCGTCAGGCGTTTGATGCGCTTTCCGAAAACGATTGCAAGGTTGCACATCTACAGATAACGCTGATTCTCTCTTCAGCGATGCTGTGCCCAACAGCAGGCAGGGAGCGGGTGAACCAGCACAGAAGCATTGTTCACAGACACCTGTGACTGTATGAGGAGCATCTTGGCTTCTGTAGACGAGGGCCTGTGCTTTTTCTACCAGAATTTGCTCTGGTTAAAGTTCAGCTCCCTGGTTTGGGGCCTCAGGCAGACGTTGTGAATGGACAACTGCTTAATTACTGTATTTCTGTGTGTCCTAAGAATTCTCCTCTCCTGTTAAGATTATTTTATACTAGGAAGTATACAAACGCAAAATTTTAAAAACGGTTCGTTATTCTCACTGTGTTAATAAGTACGGCACGAAGGTAGGAAAGCATTAATAAAGTTTGTTAGTGACACAGAATTGGGGGAAAACTGTCAATAAAAGAGATTTGAAATATCATACAGGAAGGACGGTTGACCTTGCAGTGTGATAAATGTGGGATTTAATTTAATAGTAGAGTGAATTTAAGGGCGATTGAAAATAGTTTCCCCGTAAGGTAGAAGATATGTCACCTCAGAAAAGAAAGAAGCGGTGAACTGGTTCCTCAGAAGATGAGCGGGAGGCAGCGAGGTATTGCAGATACGTGAAAACAAACGTAACCGTAAAACATACTCGCTTAAATCTTTGCAGTGGAGAGCGAAGAGCGCTAACGGTCGTGCGCCGTTGTCATCACTCACGTTCTAGAGAGAACAAACTTAGGGAAAGTAAACTGGAATGATGAGGGGAGCAGAGAGCCTGTTTGAGGAGAAAGGACTGAAATATTGGCCTTTATCTACAGATACGCAGTAGAGAGATTCTTACTACTTTGTATAAAGACACTGAGGAGACAAGTGTAAATACGCAGGGGTAGAAGAGCAATGCAGAATCAAGCAGAACGGTGGCACAAACCTTTAAAAGGCTATAAATGACACACGAATGAAGTATGAAACTTAGACTAAGGGGTGGCAGGTGCTGAGTTCTGGAAGAACCTTACCGTTTTTTCTGAGGGAGCTCGGTAGGCTTTGGGGCGATGGCGTACGATGCCCTAGCCTGCAGCGGCCGGGGATGAGCTCCCCGTCTGAGTCACGAGGATTGGAACAGACCTACAGTAGGTGGGCCAGGCATCAAGGGATCACACGCGTCGTCTGGTATTTCTCTCAAGTGAGGGAGAGGAGGGATTTCTCCAAAGCTACAACTATTTCTCTAAGACTACAACCCTTGAATTCTTAAATATGTGGGCTAAGTGTTCCCCCTATCTCAGCTGTGCTTTTCTCCTCCTCTGTTGCAGATCCCTGTGTCCAGAATCTCCCCGATGCCATTTCCTGCGAGCCAGGTCTCTCCCAGGGCACGTTTCCCACTCTCACTCACCAGTCCAGGAAGAACAGGGGCCAGAACTTTGGCAGACATCAAGGCAAAAGCCCAGCAAGCCAAGGCTCAGAGGGCAGCGGCCGCTGCCGCCGCCGCCGCCGCCGCCGCCGCCTCGACAGGGGGGGCTGTCCCAGGGCCTGGACCGGGCGGCGGCGGGGGCCCACCAGGCGGCGGAGGAGAGAAGAGTAACGCAGCAACGAGCGGAACCACCGAAACTGGAATTCGAGGAAACGCACTGGAACTGGCAGGAACTGGAAGCAGGGGAGGTTCGAGAAGGTTTCTTCCCCATTGTCCAGGGACCCACACCCAAATGGAGGCCCAGGCCGCGGACCAGGCACCACCTCGCAGTCCTTCTAGAGCACAACTACAGCAAACTTCCACACTGCAATCCAGAGCCCCAGCCAGCAATACAGGCACCAGCTCCTCCTCCTCCACGGTAGCGGCATTAGAGAAAATCAACAGAATAAAGCAGAGCCCCCCCGGTATGACTGTAAATCAGGTTTCAGGCTCCCCGTACGCTGGCAGCAGTGACAAACAAGAGAAAGCACCTTCTGCTCCGGCAGGTCCGAGCCAGGCCTGCGGGGCGTCAGCTGTCAGGGATGGAGCAGTCCGCGTCACGCCATCCGCAGCAGATGCCAACACAAATGTAACTAAGGTAGCACCTACCGCCTTAGGAGGGACCAGCTTAGATGTTTCTAAAAGCAAATCTCCTTCCCCTCCGACGTCTTCACTCGCATCCCCCAGCTCGGAAGCCCAGGCTGGGGGTGCGGTCGCGCCCTCTAACACTTCCTCCGTAGCGCCTAGCCTTAAAACTCATGCAAGTTCGAGCTCAAGCGGGGCCCTCCCAAAGCCAAGCTCCAGTATTCCTGCTAACAACCCTTTGGTCACCCAGCTTCTTCAAGGCAAGAACGTCCCTCTGGAGCAAATCCTGCCGAAGCCTCTCACCAAAGCAGAGATGAAAACTGTCCCGTTAGCTGCTCACGAAGCAAAAGGGGCAGCAGCGGCAGCAGCCGGTGCTACAAGTGTAGCAGGGAACGGCTCTGGAGCCGAGGGTGGTGAAAGACAATCGAGTTTACCCACACAACAGCTTGGGAAGATCTTTTGCCAGAACAGGCCTCTGCCTCACATTCCAAGGTCCTTTCCGCTCCCCTCGGGAAAGGACCCCAGTCTTGACCAGCACCAGTGCCACGAGGCGCTCAGCAAAACGACGCAAGAGCAGATCCTGCAGACTCTTATCAAGAGGGTCCAGAGGCAGAATTTGTTGCCAGTCCTTCAGCCTTCGCAACTGAACCTCACTCACTCAGGTTTCCAGTTAGAAAACAGCTCCACCAGCCAGAGATTTATGCTGGGTTTCATGGGCAGAAGGACGTCCAAGCCTGCTATGTCTGGTCATTACCTGCTCAACATCTCCACCTATGGTCGTGGTTCAGAGAGTTTGAGGAGAGGCTTCTCCTTGAACCCTGAAAACCGCTTGTGTCTGAACAGTCCTGCTGATGCTCCAAAATCAGAATTCGGGGAATGCGAGGAGATGGCTGGCCACGGCAGCAGCAGCGATGAAGGAGATGCAGATGATGAGAGTACTGGTGATGAACGTGAACATATCAGTGTAAAAGAGGAGCCCCAGGCTGCCCAGGTTTCTGGTCAGTGTGGAAAAGAACAGGCATCACACGGCATAAATTCATCGGATTACAGCACCCTTGCTAAAAAGGGTGTGAAGACAGAAGCAGCCACGTCTCAGCAAGCAGCAGTCAACAAGGAGAACGTTCAGGCATTTGACGGAACTACGCTCGCGCGAGATTTTATTCAGGCCGCGCAAGAGCAAATGGCACATGCGATGAGGGGGAAAATGCACGGCAATCCGGAGCTCTTCAGTACTTCTGTACCGTCCTTGGACTCTGCGCAGCAGCAGCCTCCGCTGCTTTCTCCTTCGCACCCTCCAAAGCTACCTGGAAATGCTGCAGCACAGCTCATTGGGCCCAGTTACAGCGGCACAATTAACGTCTCCACCTCCCCGGACGTGAACCAAGGGTCTCTTATGAGCGGGCTGTCTGAATGCAATCAGCTGTCCAGCAGCATGGGGAACGTCATGTCCTTTTCTGTGACTGTAACCACCATCCCCACCAGCCAGGCTATGAACTCTGGCAGCCACACGCAGCCCATCCCCGTGCAAGCGTTCGCTGAAGACAGCAGCATGGAGGATTCCCCTTCCAAATGTTACTGCAGGTTGAAAGCCATGATCATGTGCAAGGGCTGCGGCGCCTTCTGCCATGATGACTGCATCGGCCCCTCTAAGCTCTGTGTCTCCTGCCTCGTCGTGCGGTAACCGGGACGGGAGGTGGGGAAGAGGATGGCTTGGTTTTGGTTTTGCTTTCGGAAGTACGTTGGGAAGAAACAGGAAATTTACTGCCTTGCACAAGAGACGCATTACTGAATCAGGAATACAGAGTAGAGTTCTTCTTTCATTAAAGAAAGAGCACCTTCTTGTACAGTGAGTCCTAACTGAGCTCAACTACGTGAATTGTGACAAGAGTTTGCACTTAAGGAATTATGTAAATATGTCACATTATTTTGTTTAAAAATATTTTTTCAATCTTTTAGGAGATAGTGTTTGACTTGTACTGCAGTTTCATTAACCCCAGCCTGCTATCCAGCATGTTTGCTGAGCTCTGCTCTAGACGGGGGAACGAGCCCCCGGCAAAACCTAAGCCTGTCGGTCTTCTCTGGACAAAGAGGAGAACTGGATAATCACGAAACTAACCGTTCGTACGGCTGATCACGGAGCACCGAAGCGGGAGCCCCTGGCTGGGCTCGCTTCGTGGCTTTAAATTTTTGTTCCATTTTTTTCGGAATTGGAAGGCGTTAACGTTGTACCGGCCTTTCAAGCCATTGCCTTTCACTCGTGACCTGGCTGTTCCCAGAAGGCATACTGGGTTGTGCAATATTGGCTGGTGTTTTTGATTTGCATATCCTCTCCTCTTCAAGGAGTCAGTTGCGGTAACCTTGTTTTAAGGAAAGTAGTGTCTCGATTTGCTACTGGTAAATACTGAAAAAGGCAACTGTACTAACCATAGGATTCAAGAAGTTAAATCACTAAAACAACTCAGTAACTGTGATTATCCGTAACCCCAGGAACCGTTTAAAGCAGAGATCACAAGTTTGTGCTGAACTGCCTTTCCTTCCGGACTGTCAGGACTCGGCAGAAACCTGCTTTGCGTTAGGCATCTTGAGCGAGCCGGAAGGCGCCATCCCCCAGCCGCGAACCATCGGCCGTGACGGCACCTGATGCAAGCGGAGTGCACTAAGCGTCACCCTCGGTCCTGCTGTTTTCTAGGAAGCTTACTGTGCTCATTCAAACCTCCGCGATAGTCAGACTTCTCTAATTTCTATAGAAGTTTTATATTTAGCTAAGTATAGGGAAAGGAAAACGCGTGTCTCGCTGGCCCTCCCCGTTAGCCCGCTGCGGGTGTCTCTTTCTGTTTTAAAATACCAAATCAGGCTTGACTTCGCTTGGATTTTGCCCAGTTGAGGTCCGGGGTTGCGTTGGGGCTGGGGAAGGCTGGCGGGGGCCGGGGAAGGGGGTGGCACCGCAGCCCTCGCGCCTGGCCGTGGGACACAGCTGGTGCCGCTCATCCTCGCTTTCGGTGTTCACGAATCCAATATTCACTTTTGATTAATGGAAATTAAAGCAGTTACGAAATGGTACTCTGCTCTCAACGAGGCGAATTGACGACAGGCTGGCTAACGAAGCACACGCCAATCTGCATTTTGATGTATCGCAACATGTCCGCATCGCATCGAAGATCTGTATGTTATTCCGAAACAAAGCACGTCGGGTTCGCTCATCGCGTCCAGTCCCGTGTCGTCGCTGTTCGGGGCGGGTGGGGGGCCATTCTGCATCGTGGTCAGGTAACAGATCTATGTATCTTTTTGACGGGAAAGCACTGAATTCACTTTTAATCCAAAGGCCTTTTTAAGATGAAGCAATACTAACAAAACAGGTGGGACAGCTGGTTTGGGAGCTGGGGTCCTCGGCCTTTCTTTCTTCTCTCCATTTGCCTCTACTGCTGCTCTCCCCTTGCGCCTCTCCCTCGCCGGGGAACCTGGCACGCTGTTGGTGAAGATCAGAAATAACTGCCCGTGAAGCAGTGTGTTTCTCCAAGGAGCGGGTGGCGATTTCTTTGGTCATGATAAAGAAAAGAGAGTTGCAGACTTAACCACGTCGTAACAGCAACATTTCCTTCCCTGCCGGGCAGAGCGGGGCGTCCTCCGAGGCAGGGTTAGTGCGCGGGAGCTGGCAAGAGCTGCAGCGTGTCTTGGTCTCCAATTTGCTCATCTTAAATTTATCAGGGAGCAGTGACCCCCACTTTCTAATTACGCATCGCTGCTTAGACGTCCAGCGGCAAAGAGGATTTAGGGGTTAGAAATAAAGTCCATTTTTTAAATCTAAAACTGAAATCTCAAAAAAATTACACAAAATTACTCTTGTGCGCATACTGCACGCGCGTTGGCGGTGGTTGTAGCCCGAGAAACGCCCGGTGGCGCGTGCGTGGTCCCGCTGCCACCCGCCTGCGCGCACGGGCGGAGGAGCAGGCCAGCAAGCGTGGGTTGGCTTCTCCCAGTACCTCCCCAGACGCCGTAATGGGGATAATCCCGTTCCCTGGGCTGCCTTGCGCGGCGGCACCGGTCCGGGCAGTAGCCCATCACTGCCTGCTTCCACCTCTTGTTCGGCAAGAGGAATTTCTGCTGGTTTTTTAATCTCGGGACGCGGCGTAAAATGGTTTCAAGCCGTGTGCCCTGGGGAGTTGAGTACCGAGAGCAGGGTCTGTCTGTTCCTTAGTAACTCGGGCCTTGTCTAGACACGAAAGAAGTCACGGCAGTGTAGTCCTCAGACAGACACACTCATTCCTGTCTAAGACGCGGCTCCCAGTATAATCCAATTTAAAAATTGTTGCTAGTTCCAAACTAAACTGAAAAAGTCATTCTTGGCTCAAATCGGAGCAAAGGGGTTTTGCTGGCGTAATTGGATCAGTTCTGTTCGCACCTTGACTTTGAGCGGTGCGGTTCTCTAGGCTGACAAGGCTGCTTAAGACGGGGAAGGAGATGATGGGGGAGCAGCGGGCTGCGACCCGCCGGCTTGCTCTTGGCGCTCCCAGGCTTTTCGGCCTGGGGCAGCTGTAGCTTGGAAAGGCTGCTTCGTGCTCCCCTCGGCATTTTCTGGAACGGCCACCGACCCCGGCCGTGCTTCCAGCTTGTTCCTCCCCCTGAACTTCACGAGCGTCCTCTCTCATGCGCGGGTTCGGTTTGCTGTGCCACGTTCGCCTCTTGCGAGCCCGCTCTGGGGGCACGGGGCGGCCGCTTCCCGAGCAGCCCTGCAGGAGGGAGACGAGCCGGGATTGACCGAGCCGGGATGTGCGGGGACCACGAGGTCTCCGTGGCTCCAGGCTTGTATTGGACGGCGTAGGCATCTTGTGTGGTGGCTTGGAAGTTTACAACTCTGTTCAGTGCCTTAGTTCTATTTTAACAGATCAGCACTTTTCTTGGCTACTTTTTATTCTATTTCTTTTTAAGAAAATAAATTCTTTTAACTGCATGTCTTTGATTTTAACATATGCTACGAGCTACTAGGTGCAACTTGATGGAGCAATCTCCACAGGTTTGCAAGAGGGCATTAAGTAGTTAGGAAATCATTAGAAATAACGGCGCTGGGCGTGCTAATCGCTGTAGGTACAGGTCGACATAAAACCTTGAACGCTTTGCATGTTTTACGGTGCTGGCTGTTGCGCAGTGTGTTTTAGAAGGGGGAAACCCTGCAGCCTGTGCAGGAGCGTTCCCTGCGCGGGCTCAGCCTCCCCCGGCCGCCTCCGCTCCTCCCATCGCCTGGCCTTCCCGCTGTTCCTGCCAGCAAGATAATAAACCTGCCTTCACGCTGGATCTCCGGATAAAAGGGATGTCGTGACATAGTTTAAAGCATTAGACTTTGGTTCCCCGGGTATTAAATTAATAGCGCTGTAGTAAATGCTGTCATCAAAAAATTGAGATAAAATGTTTTCAAAGCCTGATGCCAACCTATGTTTGTGGCAGTAAAAGCAACTCGAGTAAGAAAAGATACTCGGATTTAAATTCTCCCTCTCGGTCCTGCAGCGTGAGACCTAGAAATGCAGACTGATGAAGAGTTTAACTTGCCAGCGCAAGAACCCCCGTACAAGCTGTTGCAGTGGTGGCGCACAGGCAGCTACGAACGAGGTCGGGTTTTGAGACAGATGGGTGGCAGAGGGAGGGAATTTTGTGTGAAATGTTAATGTCCCTTCTTAAATCAAAAGGAAAGACCGAGACGCTTAGCGGTTACGCTGGTCAGCGGAGTCGCGTCTTCTTTATGGTAGTAAGAGCTGATGGGGCAGCAAGTTCCCGGTCAAGTCGTTACCAGCCAGGAGGGATCCTCGGGTCGTTACCTCTGACCGGTGCCGTTCGCGCTGCGACAGAGGCGGCAAAGGCCGTCCCGGGGCCGGCTCCTGCCTGGCGCGCGCGCGGCGGGGGTGTCGTAGTTGGCGCGGGACTCGGGCGTCTCTCCTGCGGGCGGGCTCGGTCTGATGGCTCGCTTGAACCGGTGGGCGCTGGGGGCCAGCAGCAGGGTGAGCACCGGCCCTGCCCGGGCGTCCTCTGCCTCCTCTGGAGGCGGTCGGTCTTGGGCACTGCGTGGCCACGCTCACGCGGCGGTGGCGAGAGGCGGTGGAAGCGCGTGGCCCGTGGCAGGGCTGGTGGCAGACCGCGCTTGTGCCATCTGGAAGCACCGTCTGGAAGCACCGCAGCGTGGAGAAAAGAAACGGGCTGGGTTTTTTCCACGGAAAGGCCGGCAGTTGTCTGCATTGGCGCTGTCTCACCAGGGACGCCGGAGGCCCTGCGGAAACTGGGTTACTCGGGAGTTTTGCTTCGGCCGGGCTGTTGGAAAGCCAGCCCCGGCCGTTAGCGCCCGGCGCCGCCGCAGTGGCTCCGCTGGGCTCGGGCGCTAGCGGAGGCGGGAGCTGACCCGGCTGGCGCTGCTCTGCACCTCCAGGGTCCCGGGGCTGGGGGCGAGGGCCCCGCAGACGCCGGTGCCGCGCAGGGAGAGCAGCCGGGCGTTTGCCAGGATGATGATGATATCCAGAATTTTCTTTGTTACCTAGGTCGGTTTTTTTTAATGCTATACATTTGATATAACTGAAGATCAATTTTAAGAGCTTACAGTAATATATTTTAAGTAATATATATTTTAGTATCTGTAAAAAAAATTGACAAAGGATGATTTATGAACTAGATAAACAGGGTATTGGGAGCACGCAGTTTCTCAGCAAGGCCAAGGATAGTTTTACTAGCAGGAGAACTGAAAAGATTCAGTTTTTTTCCATTAATGCAATAAAAATGGGAATTCTTAAAACAAAGAAATCCAATACTGTTTACCACGTGCTTTTCTTCTTTTGACAACAGGCCTGTAAACGCAGTTGAGAAGATACTAAACCTTTGTCTGTCTTTTGCCTTTTTAAAAGGGACTTAAATTGGAATAGAGGGTATGTACAGAAAAATCAAGCTGACACCATTTTAAAATGTATTTTTACACAAATAATATAGAAAAATCATATTTTACATAAGAATTTTAAGTATTTGAAATATGTATATATATACTGTATGTACTTCATATATTCTTTATTTTACATTTTCAATGTATTAAAAAGTCTTTGAGCTGGTTGGATTTGAGCATGGAATAATGTTGAAAAACAAAGGAAAAGAGGGAGAGAGGGTGTGAGTGCTGCAGCGGCGGCAGCGGAGCAGAGGAACCAGAAGTTCAGGAGCGAATGAATTTGGAAGAGCTCAGCAGTTTTAGGTAGAGCATAGAGAACATTTTCCAGTCCCGTGTCCTGTTTGTGTTTCCGTTAATCTTCATCCATTTTGCCTCATAAGCACCCAGAGCACTCTCTGGTGAGAAGACAAGAAGTTGAGGTGGATCTTCTAGACACGCAACGCTACCTTCACAGCCAAAGAGACACGCTGGTACAGAAGCTACTCAACCAAAACAGCATCGGAAGCTCCTCAGTTTTGCTGTGCCACTGAAATTTTAATAAATAGCTCGGGTTCTTGCGTGAGCATCTTCTGGGGCTTCTGGGGAATTCAGACGATACACCAGAAGCCCAGTGATTGCAAGGAAACACTATCAAAGCAGATTTTTTTTTTTTACTTTGTAGGAATTTTGGTGAAAATCTCACTGTAGAGGATGATACGTCTTCGCAGGTGTTAGAAATGGAGGGAATTCTCATCAGGAATGGGATCCTAGAGGTGCTCTTCTTGCGCCGCAATTGCCTGGTGCCCACCCGGAGCGAAGAGCAGCTGCCGAGCGGGGCAGCTCAGGGGGTCGCGGCGGCTGGGGAGGGAGGCCGAGGTACGCGGCGCTGCGTATCGGTTTCCCTTGCCTCCTGGTAAGGCTTCGTGGAACCGTTCGTTAGCGTAAACCGCAAATACCGCGTGTTCTGTGTCGGAAGGCCTAGGAGGGGGGCAGCCCCCGCCGTTGCTGGCCCCAGGTCTGCAATCCAAATCTCCACTGGGAGAAAGGTGGAAACGGCCCCCGGGGCAGGAGGCACGGCCGCTTGCCTCATCCCCTGTTCCGTGATGCCCGTTGCGGTTAGAGGGAGCTCAGATAACATTCACACTATTCCACTTGCTCCAGCAAGCAACTGCAGGAATCCTGTAAATAAACTGGAGGTGTTTACAGCAGTTCTCTGTCGCTGGGACTTACAGGGAAGGAAACGGAATGCGGGAAAAGAAGGAGCATTAACAAGTTTTTAAAGTACAAATCCGAAAGCTGAAAAGGCAGGCAACTAATCTTTTTATCCTGCTTCAACTATTAGTGGGATCTCTTGAAAAAACAAAACGTGGCACCCAGTACTTGGTCAGACCTTGCCACGGGCACGCCGAGCGGGGCTTTTGCGCCGTGGGAGGGTCCCGCCGTTGGGGTGCGTCCGCACGCGGAGCCGGGGGCTGCGCGCACAGGTAGGTGTGTACACACGGCTGTGTTTTAGCTACGTGTGCGTGGTAAGACCAGCTTCATCTCGGTCTTCTGGTGACGTTACGCCTTGCGAAGTTACCGCAGACCTGAGACAGAATTACAGCTTTTGTATTTGTTTTCGTATTTAAGATATATGGGTTAGACAAAATATATAATAGCAATGTGTTTTGATCTGCTGCACTTTTTAAAAAAAAAACATTCCTTATTCCCCTGGTACTGCTGCATCTCCCATTCCTTCCTATCCCAGTTTAAAACATAAACCCCATTGGTCTCCTGTACCTTTCAGTTAAGACTTCTCAGATGCTGCATTATAGATTTTCTATTGGAAAAGCTGGGCCGAGCGTAACTTCTGGAGGCCAGGCCCAGTGCCACGGCCAGCGCCAGGAACGGGAACCAACCGGCAAGGCGGGCGCGGGGACGAAGGCGGCGCAGCTCCCGCAGCGTTCTGCAGGACTGCTCCCAGCCGACGCGCTTCTACCCATACGTCGGCGCGGGTGCTCTTAGCCCGCCTGTAGCTGGGACGGGACAGGCGTTACCTCGAACCTCAGGGACAGAGGGTTCAGTAACCATTTTTCTCTCTGGTGTCTAGGGGTGTACCCAGGGTACACCCACAAACGGCCGGCGGCGCTGGATTTACAGCGCCGGCCGTTGCCGTAAATCTGCTGTGCGATTGTAAGCCCATGCCCCATCGCAGGCCCTTGGCAAAGTCAAATTTAAATCAGAACTGTGGCGAGGTTTGGATGGAAGAAAAGCGACTGCAGTTCAGGAGCGTAACTTCTAGGCATTTAAAAACCACGCGGGCCAGTTCCAGCAAAGGAGCAATACATCAGGGACAAACGCGGTCCATCGTGCTGCAGCTATGCATTTTGGCAAAGGTGGTTTTGTCAACACGTTTTTCACTCATTTTGCTGTATAAGATTCCACCTTAGCTTCTCACCAGCATTAGGAGGGATCTGGGGAGTGCTAGAAACAGCCGGTTTCTAACCTGTCACTTGAAGATCTGCGTGCCCTTAGGAGGTGGCACTTTGACAAGCAAAAGCCTGCCCTGTGGCTCCTGTCCTATTGCCGATCCTGTTCCTCTTCCTCTCACTTATTTTTGTCATGTAAAACTACCTGCTTTATAAATGAATGTAAAATACAGTAGTTCTTCAGCACATGGACAAATGTGTATTTTATCTTAATGTTTCATTTTATGTTAAATAAAAAGCATATGATTTTATGGTCGTTAGTACTGCTCATGTTGATTTTTCAATGATTACCTTTTGTCTTTCAAGGGCCCCTGATAAACGACAGCGAGCTACGTTTTTCTGGCTTTATAAGCTGTGGGCAGCCGTAAAATTTTTTTCTACACACTTCAAGGGGAAAGCTTTGGTTTAATACTAAGCCGTAATAAACGCCGCGGTTCCCTCAGGCCTCACTTCTTGGGGTCCCAAAACACTTCACGGGCATTGAACTGTAGATTTGGGAAAAAGAAAGAAAGCGGAAGAAACCTCAAGCGATTGCAGCTTGGTTTCTCTTAAAAGGAGGGATTCGGGGAAACAGATCGTGACCAACCTCCCCGCTGTCTGCCGGGTACGCTTCGAGGGCGCTCAGCCGCTGCAGTAAAGTCAGCAGGACCGAGGCGCCTGGGCGCGGGTCGGAAGCCCGGGGTTTCTTTTCACTGCGTATATTAAAAGTATCAACAATCTCTATTCCAAGCAGGGAGAGGTGCTGTGAAGGAGCCTCCTACCGCGAGTAATCGCATCGAGAGTGTGAAGAGCGAACAGAAGATGGAGGAGGAAAGATCTGTGAAGAAATCTGTGTCCTGCAGAGCAAAGAGCGAATGCAAGGCCCCCAGCTGAGTTTGAGCTTGCAGCCGTTAGCAAAAAAGCTCCCAAATTCTGCCGCCTCATACAGCCACATAAAGAGGAAAAGACAGTGATTCAAGATAGTCTTCAGGCACGGCCCAAAAAACGCCCCGAGCAAAACTAACACTTTCCTCTGCGCTCACCGAGGCTGCTGTTGTACGCGGCACTGCCAAAAAACGCCCCGAGCAAAACTAACACTTTCCTCTGCGCTCACCGAGGCTGCTGTTGTACGCGGCACTGCGATTTTGAACGCGCCGACCCAAAACGCTGTAGTTGAGGTTACATGTTTTTTTTGTTTATCAAGAGAGCTCTGGCAGCCTGTGCAGCGCAGTTCTGGCTGTGCTTCAGAATAAGAGAAAATGCCATCGGTCACGTGCAAGGCTCTGCAAGTTTTGACGTACAGACCGACTGGACACGCTAATAAATGGGGTAGAAAGCAACACAATCCTGCCCAAGGTATGCGCAGACTGCTTCAGTGTCTTGCGTTGATAAACTGTTTCACATCAGATAAAATAAGGTGTATCTTTGGTAATAAAAATGATACAAGAAACTTATGTGGGAAATCAGTAATAAAACTTGAGAAGATGAAGATAAATAAAGTAAATGTAAAGTAAAAGAACTGGTTCAAAGAGGCTTAAGAGGTCCTGAAAGGGGGAACTCAGTTTGGATGGAGAAGTCTGCTGGAACTCCCCGAGGGTCAGCCTGGACACGCATCTTTTTAAGATGATTTCTTCAACGGTGATACTCGCGCCAAAAGTTGAGAGTATCCCAGCAAGATTAACTGGTGACACAAACTTGGGACGTATGTGCATACAGACGAAACTGGGAAACTCAACTCGAGACGGAGCTGGTAAGTGAAATTCAGCCGTACCCTGGTGTCACAAGGTGTTGAGGGACAAACGACACAGGCTTCTGCTCCAGGAGTGGGCGGACAGCAACTGGAAGGCGGATGAGAAGGCCCTGGGTGTAGTGAGTCACACCCCGTGACTACAAGCTGTCGGTCTGATCTAGCCATGGGAAGGAGCAGCCATGAAAGTCCGGTCCGTGCACTGCCAGTCGCGATGAAGCCGGTGTGAACTGCGCGAGGTAGGAAGATGCTCCGGGGGGTTCACCCACCTGCAGGCAAGACAAACGGATTCAAACTGGAACGAGTGTGCGGAAAGACGACTTCTAAACAATCGGGAAGGGAGAGGCTCTGACGTGGTAAGAAGCCCAAAAGTTTAAGTTAAAAGGTAAGAGGCGATCTGTCACCAGGACCAACGTTAAGGGGGGAAGCCAGCTGTTCCGCACTGGTACCGGAACAAGCGGGTAGGCATTAGCTGTGGATAAACTTTGTTTAGAAATCAGAAGAAAGTGGCTACTCGGCCAAATGTAAACCAGAAGAGAACAGACGGAGTTACAGGGACGGTATGTCTCTAAGTGTTGGGCTTCATGTTCTAGGAAGCCCTTGACAGTCCCATTTTCCTAAATAAGACTTAATTTTTTTTTTCAGATGTCAACAGGAATGGCCAGCTAATGTCCTTGAATAAAACACTTCATTTTAGAGCTCAGTAATTTTTATGAGTACTTTAAATTATTCCTTTCATTGTCACATCTGTGTTAGAAGTCCTTGGCACTGCTTTTTTCATCTATTGCGTTCTCTTCGTTATTCACATTATTACTGGTCCATCTCAGTCCCACCAGTCACGTGTTGTAGATGTGAATAATGTCTCCTGTGCACTCGCGCTCTATTCCTCATCTTAAGGGTTCCTACACACCTCTCCGTTGCTGAAATGCAGTGTTTCTGAAGCGTTGTGCAACCAAAAGCTCTTGTATTATCCCTCTCTGGGCAGCCTGTCGAAGGACTGGTCCTCCCCAACCAGGACACAGACAACTGTTTTTAATTTCTGCCAACACCGTCAGTTCCTCATGGACAGATAATGCAGCTTACCTGTAATTCCTTCTTGCAGGAGGCACTCCCCATCCTGGAGGGGCTGCGCTGGTGCGAGCATGTAATGGGCAGGCAGTGATGTCCTAACGGTCCCTCTGGAGCAAGGAGAATCATGGAGTCACAGGATGGTTTGGGTGGGCAGGGACCTCCAAAGGCCACCCAGTCCCACCCCTGCCATGGGCAGGGACATCTTCACCCAGACCAGGGTGCTCAGAGCCCCGTCCAACCTGGCCTTGAGTGTGTCCAGGGATGGGCCATCTCCCACCGCTCTGGGCAACCTGGGCCAGGGCCTCACCGCCCTCAGCACAAACAATTTCTTCCTTCTGTCCAGTCTGAATCTCCCCTCTTTCCGTTTAAAACCATTCCCCCTTGTCCTGTCGCCGCAGGCCCCGCTAAAAAGCCTGTCCCCACCTTTCTTGTCGGCCCCCGTTAAGCACGGAGAGGCCGCAATCAGCTCTGCCCGCAGCCTCCTCCTCTCCAGGCTGAACCCCCCCAGCTCTCTCAGCCTTTCTCCCCAGCAGAGCTGCTCCAGCCTCTGACCATTTTGGTGGCCTCCTCCGGCCCCGCTCCAACAGCTCCATCTCCTTCCCGTGCTGAGGACCCCCGAGCTGGAGGCAGGGCTCCAGGGGGGTCTCCCCAGAGCGGGGCAGAGGGGCAGAATCCCCTCCCTCGCCCCGCTGCCCACGCTGCGGGGGATGCAGCCCAGGAGACGCTTGGCTTTCTGGGCCGCCGGCGCACATTGCCGGCTCGTGGCCAGCTTTCCATCCCCCGGCACCCCCAAGTCCTTCTCGGCAGGGCTGCTCTCCATCCCTCCGTCCCCCAGCCTGTGCTGATACCGGGGGTTGCCCCGACCCCGGTGCAGGACCTTGCCCTTGGCCTCGTTGAGCCCATGAGGTTCACACGGGCCCACCTCTCCAGCCTGCCCAGGTCCCTCTGGATGCCATCCCGTCCCTCAGGCGTGTCGACCGCACCCCTCAGCTTGGTGTCATCACTGAACTTTATTTTAGTCTTCTCTTTTTTAATTCATGTAACTAATTCATTGTTATATCTTGTTGCTAAATAAATAAATAAGACTCTAAGCTTTTGTTCGCCCCGTAGAACTCCCCTGTGATCCGTGGGAAGAAAGAGGATGGGCGCAACCCAGTTATGAAACAGTGAAGCCTGAACTCTGAGAGTCAAAGGTATAAATAAATAAAGCCAGGTCACCATCTGTTGGTTTTCTAGGTTTCAGAACTTCTCCCTGCAGACCACATGGCAAACTGATTTTCCAAATGCTAATTTGGCTATACACTGCTGAGGAGACAGGGTGGTGTTATGAAGAGTGCATGCCCTCCACTGCCTCTACTTTGGAGCCTACATCTTAGTAAATGGTAGATACAGTCATGGAATCATGGAATCGTTTAGGTTGGAAAAGACCTTCAAGGTCATCAAGTCCAACCGTTAACCCAGCGCTGCCAAGGCCACCACTAAACCCTGTCCCCTCAGCACCACATCTCCCCGGCTTTTAAATCCCCCCAGGGATGGGGACTCAGCCCCTGCCCCGGGCAGCCTGGGCCAGGGCCTGACAGCCCTTTGGGGGAAGGAGTTTTCCCTAATATCCAACCTAACCCTGCCCTGGCGCAGCTTGAGGCCGTTCCCTCTCGTCCCATCGCTTGTTCCTGGGGAGAAGAGACCGACCCCCCCCGGCTCCAGCCTCCTTTCAGGCAGTTGCAGAGAGCGATGAGGGCTCCCCTCAGCCTCCTCTTCTCCAGGCTGAGCCCCCCCAGCTCCCCCAGCCGCTCCTCGCAGGACTTGTGCTCCAGACCCTAAGGCACTGTCAAGCAGAACATTTACAACAGTTTCATCACATCAGGCATAAAAGTGAGGGTGATCACGCACTGAAACAAACTTGAAGTCCAGGATTCACTGTCTCCCACTGTCCTTAAATCCCAACGGGATGACGTTCTGGATGGTAAACTTTAGCCTGTTAGTGGCGACTAGGCAATGCAATGAGAATCTAGTGAAAAAGCAAGAATTATGGGCCAGGAAAAAAAAGTTATCCCTGGAAATAAGAAATATTTTATGAGAAAAAAGACCAGAGAATAAGGTACAAGAAATACAAAGGTAAAAGCTCAGTTCTTCCCACTTCTGTTCCCCCTATGGGAAGACATGGAAGTAAACGTTCCTTACCTTACAACGCCATCTCAGTTTCTCCACCTTACGTGCGGAAGGGGCAGTTTTCAAAGGTCCACCTGACGGTGCTGCGAGGCTCTGCCGTTGCTCTCTCTACAATGCACAACAAATACTTAGAAAGGCAGACTCTGCCATCATGCAGTGGAATGCCCTGTTGCATCAAAAACCTCCCTACTAGTGCTCCTAGCTGCTTCTAACCGATGAGGACTTAGATTCTACGAGCTCCGTACCTTCCCGTGTCCGTTTTCCTTCAGCTCTCCAAACACCTCGCCGGTAACGGCTCAGCTGTGGCGAGCTCCGTGCCCTGGGAGGGAGCCACACAAAGGTCGTCCTATTAAACTCAGACGTTTCACCTGCATTTTAACAGAATCTGCCTCAATTTTACAGTCATCACCTGGCTTGTTTTGTTCTCTGCCAACTTGCAAGTAAAAACTTTTAAGTGAAAGAAAAGCTGCAGAATCCGTTTCTAAATATAGATAAGGAGCACGCTTATGGCTGAGGCAAGGTAATTCTCTTGTCACGCTGAAGGGGAACAACAGAGGAGATGGTTTCTCTCTCCTGAGCTCAGCGTCTGCTTTATCTCAGTTCCCATGTTGGCCGCTGACTGGGAATACCTGTGAGAGGGAAGAGCGGCTTCTGACATGCAGTTAGCTGCATAACAGCCAATCCGGCTTGCGAAGCCAACAGCTGGAGACAGGCATACGCAGGGGCTGTAAGGGCCGCCTTCGGTACTTGAGACAGCTGCTGAAGTGCAAAATTTTGCATTCAGAATTTCAAATTCTGAAATTATTATGTAAATAAAAGTAGAAGGATAGCAAAAACATCATTCCAGTTTCTCAATCAGGACATTCTCAACCTCACCTTTTTAGTTACACTTGTGTTGGACTGAACTATGTTCTCCTCACAACCATGTACAGCATGACTTCATGCAAAAGTTGAGGTAAGCTGACATAAGCATTTAAACTCGGAGCCTCCTGACTTCTGCACGCGTCTCCAGACGGTGCTGCGTGCCAAGAGCTCACGTACAAACAACAGCGCAGGCGCTTGATTTCTGTGGGAGGGTCACAAAGCGCTTTCGTTGCTACTTGAGAAAAAAAGGAGAAATGAGGAAGGGCAAACGTATCAGCCTGGCTGTGGAAGATAACCAGCAATAGCTCAAAATTGGGAACGATACGAGAAATGAGGAGAAAAAAAACCAACGCTGGCCTAGGATTGGAGTGCTCTGAACCGTGAATAAATTTGCATGAAAGTTAGAAAATGGTTTCCATCTGCACAAAAGTAGGATTTTGGAACATCTTCCACTAGATGGGCAGGTGGAAAATCCAACAGTTTTTAAACCTTATACACGTATGAAGTGAATTATAGACATGTTGCTAGTGTCATCAAGGAGCTGTTCTTGATGATCCAAGAGATTCTTTCCAGTTCTACGTTTCTAATCATTAAATAAACTGCGTGCACTATGTCGCATTCGGAGATGGCATACAAATAAAAGGGTCCAGCTCACACAGTGGTGGAATGTGCCGCTTTTGAGCCACCCCTTACCAACGTCTTTCTTCACCATTGATTTCACAAGTTTAACAGAAAGGCAATTTTCAGTCAACGACTGGACCGAAACCAACTATCTGCTGAAGATCTTAAATTCACTGGTTATATTCTGAAGCATCTTACCTCTGGTTCGAGACATGAGAAGCTGCAAATGAATTTTAAGCAAATTTTGCCACATCCTGCCCCTTTGCTAAGAAAGCAACGGCTGTAAAAGGGGAAGGACACAAACGATTGTGCCGCTGTCTCTTCCCCCCGCCCCCGCAATTTTTTCCATATTTTGCACAATTTATCTTTGAGAAAACATTTGCCCTTGAAATGACTCTGGTTTGAGTTTGCCTCGGCATTAGCTGAGATTTCACTGCTGATTACTCACAGCGGTGCAGTGGGCAGCTCCTACTGCCCCCGGGGCTTGATTCTTTGTGGTTCTTTTAGACAGAAGCCTTAATACTCTTGTACTGCAGAGAAAAACCACACAGAAGACAAATATAGCCTGTGGAAAAGACTTCTTTTGACTTCAGAATAATGGAAAAAGTAAGCTATTTACATTGCTATGCAACTTCTATTACTACTGAAGGACTTGCAAGTCCTTCGCCCCTTCTCCATACAAAGCTTAACCAACTCCGGCGCCTGCTTCTGTTTTCATTTCTTCTTCACCCCTACTAAATGTGGTTTAAGCCTCTCCCGTCACACCTCCTGAAAACCTTCTCCTGTCTTGCCTAAAGCTGGTCCAAAACACGGCTTCTTAAATTGTAAGGGTGGGGAAACTGAGTAGGATGGCCCTAATAGGCATTTTGGTTTTAGAATTCCATTTAGTGCTGAATATTTAGTAATGAAAGATAAAGTGAACAGCTTATTCGCTGCTGGAGCTCTCTGAATACAGCGACTTGTAAATTGAAGTTACAGCAATGTTCCAAAACGTGCTGGGACATTGAACTTGAGCAAGGAGGTACTGATGTGGTTTATATTCTGATTCCCCTTCAGATCCGTGCCGAGCAGGTTATAACGGGATAGTAGGAAAAGCGTAGTAGCAGCAGTCAGCCCAGACAAACGCACGTATGTACAAGCAACCAACCGCGCACACACAGCAGCGGGGCAGGACAGGCGGCAGCGCTGTACAAGAAGATGTAGGGCTTGTTTCAAACATCACACTTGAGAAAATGGAAATCGTAACACTGGGCTGCACAAAGAGACGTCCCGTTTGTGAGCCTGGGGAAGCGGTTCCTTCCTGAGCACGGTATCGGGATGGCACCGACCTGGGGTAGTGCATCTTGTTTTGGGAACCAAAGTTCAGGGATGAGTGGGCAACTGGGCAAGAGTCCAGAGAAGAGCAACTGAATATTTCTGCGTCGAAAACATGCCCTCCAAGGAGGGCTGCCGTTCAAATGTGAGAAGAGAAAGCTTAAGGGACAGCACAGCAATCGAGAAATAACCGTACAGAGGAAGGGACTCAAGTTGCTCAATATCCAGTGGCGGAAGGACAAAGAGTAGCGCAGAAATGGTAAGGCTAATTTCTCACCGCAACAGACCGCCGTGGGAGATCGTGACTTTCCCGCTGCCAGCAGTGTTTTAAGCCCGGTTTGACAAGCATGTGTTATGGGCACATGTTCCATGTTACGAGAGAAACACGATGGGCATGTTTGTCTTTCCACAGGACGGAAAGACGTCCATTCAAGACGTACTTTCTGTGCACCGTGAACGTTATATTCCAAGCAGGTAGGATGCTCTTCTACTAGAACACACATTTAAAGAATATTATAAACCTTCTACATCTACAATCATTACTTTTGGGTTTGCTTTTGTTCCTCTTAACGTCTTCGCGACAGCCCCAAAATGCAAATTCAATCTTGTGCTCAGATCTGAGGTGACATCATCTGAGGTTTCCTTTTATTTTTGTGTTTTGTTCACAATTGGATGAAATGACGTACGAAGACACTGAAGCTGAAGATCTCAACAAGAAGGAAAATAGTTCCTATGCCAAATTTCATGTCATTTTTAAACTAGTACCGCTACGCTGGAATGCTAAGTACATCCTTCTGACAAAAACTTCTGTCAGAGTTGTATCATCAAAGCATACTCCTACAGAAGACTGTCTTCAGCCTCTTCTGCTTTTTTATGTAGCTGTTTCTGCATCCAAAAGCGGAACGCTGTGGGCTTGCAAGCGCTCTTTGATATTACCAGCTCCAATCCACCTATTCACCATTTAAAGAAAATGACACTTTGAATTAGGAAGTATCTGTAGGGTTTTACTCTCCTCTTGAGGCACACATCTGTTGCCCACAAATACAAAGAGAACTTGTATGCACACAAACTGATGGGAAAATAATTCTTTTCTAATATCTAGCTTCTATACGCAGGTATTCTTAAGCTGTAACTATGGGAAGCAGTTGAAAATGACAGCGGGGCGTTTCTAAGCATTGGCACTTTCTTCATATTTATTTCCTGAGGGTGACATTTTCTGTCTCTCACACATTTGGACCAGTACGCTAGTACCTAGATGTGACGTAAACAGGTTCTCCAAATACTTGTTACTCCTCGTCCAGAAAACAAAGTAGCAGCATCGGGAAAAAGCAATTTACTGAAAAATCATAAATTTTACATTGGTGATGATAAATTTAATTCTCAATCATACAGGATGTTTTTAAGTGTATTTCGCTACGCTAGATTCCATTTACTCCGGGTTGCCAGCACCTTTCACAGAGAAAACCAAGGAAATATGTTTGTCCTTAGCTACTACCCGTATGGACGGGCAGATCCTGCACCTGCTGGGGCTACCAAGTGTCTGACTACCCCAGACATGGCAAAAGACACTGTAACACTATATATTATGTCACTACTCAGAACCCACAAATTAATCTAATTTTCTGGCACTACACTTAAAAATAGGAGTATGTTCCTGTTCCTATTTTTTCCTAAGGAAGCAGGAAATTAGATTTCATTATAAGAACATGAAACAGAAAGATATGTCACTGGGCAACAATATCTCCTTCAATTATGAATGAGAGATGACCAAATTGCTTTATTATTGAAAGAAGCCAGAGGTTTTTTTAAGAAAATTCCATCAGCCAAAAGAGACACGACCATATTCTAACAAAATGCTAAAGAGTGACAAATGTCATAAACAGCTGCCCCCCCTTCTCTATTAGTTTAATTCAAGTTTTAAATGTAAATATGTAACTTAAATAAACTAGAATCTCTGGAGGGAGAAAATTATTTTAAAAACAAAGTGAAACAGTCTGATCTAACTTTAAAGATGTCTCTATGGATCTGGTCCCCAGCTGAGTAATGGCTCGAACCAGAATGACCTCCAGAGGCCCCTTCTAACCTCAATTCTTCTCTGGCTCGTTGAATGCGAAGGCTGTAGAGCAGCCTACCTGACTCCGAACGCAGTCAGAGGCTCGCGGGATAACTCAGGCTGAGAGGGACCTCGTGAGGTCTCCAGTCCAACCTCGCTCAGAGCAGGAGCGGCTTGGCCTCCACCAGCCTGCTCGGGGCTCTGGCCAGCCAAGGTTGGCGATGACACAAGGCTGGAGATGACACAACCTCTCTGGGCCCTGCTCCGCTGCTGGACTGTCCTCATATGTCCCATCTGACTGAGACCCATTTTCATTCACCCTCGTGCGATGCACCAGGGTGACAAACCCGGCTACATCTTCCTGGCAGCCTCCCTACGTGTCCCAAGCCTAAGGTCCCACACAACAAGTCAGCTGGGGTGCTCTGGAGCACGAGAGCTGTTGCTTTAGCCCCTGTACCGCCATAACACAAGCCTCTCTTGCATGCCCTAGTAATACACTCAGCTCATTTTCGTGGGGGTACATCAGCGCACTCTACCTAAGGACGTACCCTCTCTGCACACTTTCCGCTGCTGGTGTTCTTTAGCTGCATAAATATCCTGTCTGCTAGTGCTGCAGATCTTCCTCTTTGGTTTTGTTTCTGTTTTATTTTTTTTTCCCCTGGAATGGCTTGGAGAGGCTGGGACCGAGAATGGAGCAATACCGGGCAGACGGATGCTGGCATCTTGGAGGCAACTGTACTGCAAGACCACGAGGGAATGGAAAGAGTTTTGTGCAAACCATACCCATTAATCTCTCCTCCCAAGCAGTGACTTTGGTTTGGGCCACAGCCCAGGCTTGGTTTCCCCTTTGTCAAGGAAAGGTTTTAAGCCAAAGGACTAAGTACACCCTGGTGCGACTATATTGTCCTGCGTACACTGAGCAACCCACAGCACTTCAGAAGGGAAGAGAAGAGTCTGTTCTGCCTCTGCCAGGAGCCGGTGCCCCCTCTGGAGGGCCGAGGGAGCCAGCTGATGCCAGTGCGAGGCCATTCCCAACTACGTCTGAAAGATCACGGTGATCGGGGGATGTTCCTGAGGGCCGGGCGAAAGCGAACGCCACTTCGATCATCAGGAAGGGCAAGGCAGATCCAGCCTGACCTCAGTTCCTGGGAAAGTGATGTAGCAACCATTTTGAAACATATGAAGGGCAAGAAGGTGATTGGGAGTGGTCAGTGAAGATAAAATCATGCCTGGCCAAGCTTATAGCCTTCTGCAGTGAAATGACCAACCTGCTAGCCATCGATGATGAGGGAAGAGCAGTGGACCTCCAGGTCCTGCACTTGGGGCACAACAACCCCAGGCACCGCTGCAGGCTGGTGGACGACTGGCTGGAAGGCAATTCGGCAGAAAAGGACCTGGGGTCCTGGTGGGCAGCAGCGTACCTGTCGTGGTTTAACCCCAGCCAGCCACTATGCACCACCCAGCCGCTCGCTCGCTCCCCCCGGTGGGATGGGGGAGAGAATCGGAAGAGTAAAAGTGAGAAAACTCATGGGTTGAGATAAAAACAGTTTAATAGGTAAAGCAAAAGCCGCGCGCACAAGCAAAGCAAAGCAAGGAATTCATTCCCTCCTTCCCATGGGCAGGTGGGTGCTCAGCCATCCCCAGGAATGCAGGGCTCCATCACGCGTAACGGTGACTTGGGAAGACAAACGCCATCGCTCCGAACATCCCCCCCTTCCTTCTTCTTCCCCCAGTTCCTATACTGGGCATGACGTCATATGGTATGGCATAGCCCTTGGGCCAGCCTGGGTCAGCCCCCCCGGCTGTGCCCCCTCCCAGCTCCTTGTGCACCGGGCAGAGCAGGGGAAGCTGAAAAGTCCGTGACTGGTGTAAGCTCTCCTCAGCAACAACCAAACCGTCAGTGTGTTATCACATTATTCTCATCCTGAATCCAAAACACAGCACTCTACCAGCCACTGAGAAGAAAATTAACTCTATCCCAGCTGAAACCAGGACAGTGCCCTTGGGGCAAAGGAGGGCAACGGCGTCCTGGGCTGTATTAAGCAGAGAGCCACCAGCAGGTTGAGGGAGGCGATCCTTCCCCTCTCTCAGCACTGGTCAGATCACAGCTGGCGTAAAGCGTTCAGCTCTGGGCTCCCCAGTACAAGACAGACATGCACTTACTAGTGTCAGTCCAATGAAAAGCCACGGAGGTAATTAAGGCATTGTCAGAGAAGGAAAGGTTACAATCGCCACACTGGGCGTCCTGCAAAACGTCTCGGGCAAGCCACTCCACAGGGAGCGAGGTCAGCAGCTGCGTTTAGAGTCGTGTGTGACACCTGCCCAGGGTTAGTCACAGGCACGAGGCTGTACGGCACGACACGGGCTGCGGCCACACTACCGAAACCCGTCAGGCCGCATGAAACGGTGATTCTGTCCAAACTGCCTACCAGGAACGGCCCCTATCCCATGCAAGATGCCCAGAATTGCCTGGAGGATGTTTGGGAGAACAGTAATTGGGCTGGAGCTTATATATATACGCACACAAATCCATTGGTTGCTTAACTGTTTCAACAGTCAAACAGTACCATCAAATTCCAGTGCCAATGCCTACATCCGGCTGCTACTTAATTTACTAGCATAGATGCAGCCAGCAGAAACAACCCTCCACACCACCTCTGCCTAATCTGGTTCCATGGCTGCTAGTGGGCCTGGCTCCAGGATTCGGGGAAAAACCCCATGTACTATCATTCGCACATATATAGCTCAGAATAAACATTAACGCAGCACTGGCTAGAATGTCTAAGCAGCACTTTTTTCCTCTCATTTTCCTGTTCCGTCATGACAAAGCACCTCCCTCCCACACATGCAAAATGTTAGTAGTCCCTCCTCTCCACACACAGTGTAAGAATCCTGTTCCTTCCCCACAGGCACAGAAAACATTGTGTGGAAGGAACCACGGCATTTCCACAGAGGGAGACTGATCAGAGGGAGACTGCACGCACAGCCTGGAACAGATGCCCCTCCTGTCCAATCTTCCTCAGAAAACACTCACGTACTAGTCATTGCTGTGACTGTTTGTACTGGGGTTGGTTGCCAGCAAGCCAAGCTGTAATATAGCTGATTGCTATGCAGTGGCGTTATCCAGCGAGACACAGATGGTCAAAGAATGGAGCAGGGGAGATAGATTGTCATTTGAAAAACTTGCTGTTACTCTGGTGCGGGAAGCTGTACGACACAGCAGGGTGCCTTTAGAAGAACCCCCGGTGTACAAGTGACACGTCCTTGACAAGCTTCTTCACAAGCCAAAGCTGCCCTCCCAGACCACAAAAGATGCTGAAGGCATAGCAAGACGTACTGACAGAGCTAAGGCACTACGCCAGCGCCTGACTTTCGGTGGAGGACCCTGCAGACTGCTTGGGCGATGGCTGCGGGCTGACTCTTGCAGGCTCCATCCCGCACCCTTACCTCCCTCCCTGGCCCTCGGCCTTTTCTGATGCGGAGCTTCAGTCCAGTCCTGAAACTCACCAACGCTCCTGTGGACAAAACCAGGCCACAACGCAGCGCACAGCAGCATCTGCTGAGCGGCACCAGGCCGACTGGCTCTGTGGGGCTTTGATACATATATACACATATATACACACACCGCACTTTGCTTTTTGGAGTCACAGCAACACCATGGAGTGCTCTACCAGAGCCTGCCCCTGCCGGGCCTCCCCCTGTCCCACTGACAGGTCGCCCTCAGGCTCAGAACAGGGTTTCCACGGTTACCTCCACAGCTTAACCGGCTTTAAGAAGCCGGGCCTCCCTCACTCCCCACAGCTCTGGAGGCACCACCGGCGGCCCCGTCAGGGCGGCCCGCACTGCGCCTGCGCGCCGCCGCCGCGCCCTGAGGCGAGGGACGCTCCGAGCAGCCGGCGGCGTGCGCGCGCGCTGTGGCAGAGCCGGGAGCGCGCCAGGAGGCGCTGGCCGCTGATTGGCTGAGGGAACGGGGGGAGCGCGCGGGGTGAGCGCACGCACGTCCGCCGCCGGTGAAGCGTCTGCCTCGTGATTGGCGGCCAGGCGGCGTCGCGCGGGGCGGGAGGGGCGGGGCTGGCGGCCTCGGCTGCCGATTGGTTGAGAGCGGCGGAGGGGGGTGAAGCGAGCGCGGGCTCAGATTGGCGAGAGTGCGCGCGCCCCTGCGGAGGCGTGCTCGGATTGGCTGGGCGCCGCGAGGCGGCCGGGGACCGTTGGAGCGGGGAGGCTGAGGCGCTTGGCCGCCCGTGTCCGTGGAGCCGGCGGCGGCGGCCAGCGGCGGCCGGGGCCCGCCCGGAGGGTGCGTCGCGCTCCCGGGCAACCCCGGGACCCCCCGACCGCCGTCCCCGGGAGAGGTGCGTGCTCGGCGGGACGGAGGCAGGCGCTAGCGGGGCCGAGGCGGACCCGTTGCGAGCTCCGCTACCGCCCGCGGGGTGGGAGGGTGCGGGGCCTGGTGGGGAGGAGGGTGCCCCCGCTCCGCCGCTGCCCGGGCAGGGGGCAGGGACCGGCGGGCGGGCGGGCGGGCCCGGGACGCGCCCTTCCTGCCCGCAAGGTCTCGGCGGCAGCGCCAAGCCGGAGCCCCTCGCCTCAGCCGCGGGAGCTGCGGGTGCGGTGGCGGGGTTTGCCGGGCTCCGGGCCTGGCGCGGGGGAATTGCCGAGCGCAGCGCCCTGCGGGAGGCCTGGGACGGAGGGTGCTCCTCGACGGGCCGCAGATACCTTGGAGAGAGCCTCGCGGGTTTATCTGCCCCACGCTCTGCCGTCGCTGCTCTCTTTGTGGAGCCTGGTGGCTGGCAGCGGGAACGGTCCTGGCACCCGAGCGGTTTTGGCTGTGTCTTATTGTTTCATCTTGTAGCAGGCAGATGCTCGCATAGATGCAGAATCTGCAGGCTTCATTTCTTTGTAATTAACAGGAGACACAATCAGGGCAAAAGTAGCATAATCATAGCTGTAACTGCAAAAGAGGGGGGAGGTGTTATTTTTCTGTGGAAAACCACATCTTTCTTGGAGAAAAAAACCTTGTTTTTTTCCCCCCCATCTTTTTAGATTGTCTTTAAATGTTTGAAGAAGGAACTGAGCTGAGGAAAGTGGAAGTTGCCCTGAGAGACCTCTCAGTGTAATTCAGGTAATGTGATCTGTTGTGACTACCTGTGGTATTGAACTTAAGAACTTGTGTTATGTAAATGATTTCAGTACCTGTTTGTTCACACTCACATAACTTGTATTGCCATTTTTTGTTTATGATGAACTTCGGTATGAAGTAGTGATTTCTGCATTTGATGTGAGGTATTGGACATGTAAAAATATTCCTATGCGAGATGCAATCCTGTATTTAGAAAACCCACGCGCAATTACATTCTCATGCAACAGATCCCTTAGCTGGGGAAGGTGAAGCCGGTGGATATTCTTACGGAGACCTAGGAGACCCTTAGTGGTGTGCAGAGCACCAGCGGAGTACATTCTCCTTTCGCAGGGTGTTGGTGAGGCACTGAGAACGGGCTGGACAGCACAAGGATGCTTTGAAAGTTGTTTCTGTGCTGCTTGAAAATCCATGTCTAATAGAATCCGAGTTATTAAAGTCAGAATTTGGTCAATAGTGCGTGACTGCCCTTTAAAAACGCTTTGTACTTTCAGTTTTCTTTTCTTACTCTGGTTCCTGAAACTGACTATACAGTCTGATGCTCTGGCTGGTGTGGCTGCCCAGTGACAAAACATTCCACATGCCTGAACCAGTGGCTCAAAAAGTCAGAAGTCTCAGTTCCAGGTTTTAAAAGTTGGGAAATGCTGGACTGAAGAATTGGGCTTTTTTTTCTTCCCCCTCCCCTTCCCCCCCTTCTTTCTTTTCCCTGGTAAGTGTCTATGATCCTATACTGCTAGATGATGATATAAAGTAAGCCCAAAGGAAAGGAGGTAACCCAAAAGTGTTGGTTTAAGGCTGTTGCCTTAAACCAACACTTTGTTGTTGTCTGACCTGGAGACTTCCTTTTTAGGGAGGCTGGAAAGAGGAGAATTAATCACTGCAGACAGCGTAGGGCAGACTGAGCAGTAACCTCTCACCAGAACACGCACGTTTTGCAAAGGCTGTCCCTGGCCAATACTGCAGTCTTTTCTGAAGTTCTTTTCCAGACTAGTCAATTCATGTCATGTTACCAACAACGTCGTTCCTTTGACCCTTAAGTTCTTGCTATGCTTTCATCTGTCCAGGATGCTACTCCAGAGGTAGCTTGCTTAGGTCATTGCCGTGACTGTATTGTCCTAGTTAAATACTGTTTGGGTTTCTGCTTCTTATCGTTACCGTACATGGGATTCTTGTCTTCGTTTTGTAGCTGTTTGATGATTTATCCCCCGTCTGCCACCGAGGTCTTGTTCCCAAGAAGGGAGCTCCCCACTCCGGTGTTTGGATGCCCGAGTTTGTTGCCCACTTGTTACATGATCTCCCATTTAAGAGGGCACATCCCGCAGACCTCCATGGAAGCGTCTTGTGACACCTCCCTCATAGTTCATTCAAGTTTTTGTTGTGATGAAAACAGAAGCCATGACAGCATTCAGACTGCTGGCAGGCTGCTCGGCACTGTCTCAAACTCCCTGTTTGTCTGCAGCAGCCTGCTTCTTGTCTTTGGCTGTAGGTTATTGAGAATGGTGAACTCCTTTATACGTTGCAGCTAATACGCTCAGGCTTCTGGTTTATCACAGAACCTAGGTGTTTCAATAGTAAGATGAATTGTAAGAAGTGATGAATGGTATAGAAAACTTAGGAAGAAGCCGTAATGCAAGGACAAGGGCTTTTGCAGTATCGTAAAGGGTTGATAAAAAGGCATAATTTTTCCATCAGTTTAATTATATTACACGCTGCGTACCACAGGGTGGCATTAGGAGTGACAACTTAGGATTCTTCGTAGCCGTGGTCGTATGTCATCTATGGTATGTTGTGCAAGCTGACAGTTCTTGAAGAGGGAGAAAATCAAGCCTTGAAGTTTCAACCAGTGATTTGGGGATTAGTTGGCGCATTAACCAGAGGGCGGAGCACATGCTCTGCGTACTTCAGAGAGCCTGGCTTCCTGCGGCTGGTCTGTTACAAGCTTTTATGGAACCTATCTGACGTACTCAGATAAGGCACTTTTTGCAAATAGTTTCCTAGAACTTCTTTTAAAAGGAAAGGTAGATAATTCTCTTAGCCCAGACGTGGTAGCCTGTAGTGTTGACGCTACCCTTGGAGTTTCAGAATACATCGCCTGACAGAAACAGAGACAATTTCCCAGTAGGTGTGAAGGGCTGGCTTTCGGCATTCCACTCACAGCACAGCCTCTTGCCATTATCTATCACTGCTACTTTTTTTTTTTTACTTTGTGGTTTCAGGGTTATGTTATCTGGTGATAAGGACTTTAATTCATAATATTTGTACTAAGTTAATATTTATTTTTTTTTTTTTTCCCTTGAGTACCAGGGAGAAGAAATCATGATTGTATTGTGTATGTTTGGTTTAGCGTTTAAACAGGTTTCTACTGATAAACTGTGGCTAAACTTCAATAGTTTCATGGGTCTCTTCCAGTCCTGTGGGCTTTCAAGGACTACTAGGACAAGGAGTGAAAGTGTTTCAGCTTCTCAGCTGTGCTTAAGTAATGCAGATTTCTTAAAATACTTATACCAATGAAGATTTTTAGGCAACCTAAATCTGCAAGAAATGGTGGATCTTATAATGTGATATCCATTGTGGAATTTTATTTGGCCAGTTGTATCTCTTTGAAAATGAATGGCATTATGACAGCAGGTACCAATTCATTTCTAAAAAGATTGGATGTTTAAGGTGTGTTCTGTAGTTACAAAACACTTAAAAGCATCATAATTCTACTGTAGGTAGTTACTGACTGACTGCAAGCGTGAGGTATTTTTTAGTCTTTATCAGGCTTGCTGCTTTCTAGTGCAGCTTTTTACTTCATTTAAGAGGTGGAGGAATGAGGAGGGTGTTTTGCCATAAAGCAAACAGTGAGGGAGCCTCGTCCCTGGTTTAAATTTCTTTAAAAACAGGAAAAGTGACAAAGCTAAGGGATAAAAGCTCTTAATTTTACAGAAGACAGTGGCAAGCATGATCAATTAAAGTTTTACAATTGGCTGATTTTGTTTTTCCTTTCTTAAAGAAAGAAAAAACTTCATTTGTGTCCGCAGTTGGTCAGATATTTGGAATGCTGTCGAATCAGATGATTAGAAAAGCAGCTGTCAGAGTTCTGCATGTGTCACAGACATGGACGCGGGAACAGCAATAGGCGGCCGTGTAGAGCTGGATGTTAAGGGCTGAGTATTCTACAAGGGGTTTTTTGAGTATAGAGTGCGAAGAGAAGTGAGATGGGAGGCAGGGTAGGGCTGAAGTTTCCAGGTGTACTATAATGTGTTCTGTGTCAATGCTTGTAGGTCCTTTTTTTCTAGCAGCTGAATAGGCTGTGAGAAGAAACTTACGGCAACAGCAACATTAAGAAAACTTGCCCGGGTAGTGGTATCAGTGAACTTGCTGTATGATTGTGAGCCTGCAGGTTGTATAGCAGAGCAGACAGCAAATTATTTGGAAGTAGGTGTGCTATGAAGTAGACACATTAAAATGTTTCTTGCCCTGGTTACCTAGTGGATGCAACCAAAATATGGTTTGGGTGTTGTTTTTTTTTTTTTTAATACCTTGCAATATGAGGAAGCCTGCAAGTCTTGAGAGGCTTAACTGGGACTGCACGGGGGAGCAGCCGCGCCGTGTAGGCGTGGTAGAGTTACGTCCAGGGAGAGGTGCTCTGGGGACAGGCAGAATGCCACGTATACAGCACAACAGCATTCTTTGAGTTTGTTTATTTATCTTTTTTGCAGTGCTTATGGAATCTTATCTTTTAATTATTGTGTGTTATTCTTTTATTTATTTATATTTTAATAGAATGATCACATCAAAGGAAGTACTGAGGCAGTAGGGAGGCATTGGTGGTTTTGACAACTGGTTTGGGTACAGCCAAATTTTTGAAGGAGGCGTTGCATGTTTCTGGCAGCTCAGACAAAACTCAGGTGGTCTTGTACCTGGGACTACATATATGTTTGCTTTCCCATTGACTGTGGTAAATGGCAGATACACTTTTAAGTTTAGATTAATGTAAATTCCCTATTCGATACTCTAATACCCTTTTAGTAACTTTTAACACTTTTCAAAAAAAAAAAAGACAACTTTGTAGACTTGAGAAGCTGGTGAGGATGTTTTTACATTTTAAATTAATGTAGGAGATAAAATTATCATTATGTAAAGAATTAAGCTTTTTTTTTCCTCTAATTCAGTTGTGATAGTGAAAGTAGCTCACGTTTCCAGGTGTTTGTCACTACCCCTTTGACTGGAATTTACCGTCTCTACAGGCGTGCCCAAGGAGCCGCTTGTGTGGACTTTCTGATGCGCTGAAACTTTTAATCTAAGGCGATTACATCTGAAGTGAGGTGGGCAGGGAAGGGCTTGCGTGGGTTACTATTGATTGGCGAAGATGGCAGCAAGCGATAGAGAACGAGAGGTGATGACAGATACTGAAAATGGTATTATCTTCTACCGATGGGGATGGACTGGGAGGAGAGTAGTGTTTATGCTCTATACTGTCACCCGCCAGCCCGAGGTCGGGCTTAGTTTGCATTCTGTCGGTGTTAACGTATGTATGTTGTCCTGCTGGTGGTGCATCCCTTACTCTGTTCATGCTCGATCTGTTAATTGAGGTTAATAGAGAAAAGGGCAAAAATGTGACTCAAACCATTTCCTAATAAATATTTCATTTTGGTGAAGAGGCAATTTTAGAATTCTCTCTTGTGCTCTAGTAAGCAGTTCTGGGAACCCACAGATTAAAATGGCCAGAAAGGGGTTTGTAAGATTCACACTGGAAAAGCTGGGAAGCACAGATTGCACAGAAATCCCCTCCAGTGTTGTAACAAAGGTGAGCCTTCCCTTCCTGAGAGGGAGAGGTAAGCTATTAATTAGGACATTTCCAACTTCTTATTGCTTGAAAATCATGGTGTAGTATTTCATTTATCTTATCTAACATTAACACTGCTTTATTTTAAGGAAACAATTTTAACTGCTGGATTTGCTCTTGTTTGCAGGCTTATGGTAAATCTTATGTATAGATGATACCTTTAACTTCAGCCTCACAATCAACAGGGCAGGTTGTAAAAACCCACTTCTATTCCTCAGGCTTTTGGGCAATAAACAAAAATAAGAGTTTGTGATGGCTCTCCAGTTATTCAAGAAAAGCATTTTTGTATTCTAGGCACTTTGTGTCCTTTCTTTAGTTTGCTGGAAAACAGATCTGACTCTGCAATACGAGGGCGGTGAGGCACTGGCACAGGCTGCCCAGAGAAGCTGCGGATGCCCCATCCTGGAAGTGCTCAAGACCAGGCTGGACGGGGCTTTGAGCACCCTGGTCTGGTGGAAGGTGTCCCTGCCCAGGGCGGGGGGTTGGCACCAGATGGTCTTGAAGGTCCCTTCCACCCCAACCCATCCTGTGATTCTATGAAGATGTGTTTAAACATGCAGTGTTGTCCTTAATGGCTTGCAGTTTTCCTGTTCCCTGTGCTTAACAATTCCCTGTCTACTAAAAATGAATATGTATTGCTATGTACCTAAAATAAGACCTTGTATTATTCTTTTAAAGCTTTCTTTGTGACTTAAACTTCACATGAAGTAGGCTACTAACATTCAGTGGCTACTGTCAGTCTCTTCAGCCCGTCTATAGTCTCGCACCTGACCTGTAAATTCTTTAGGGCAGGGATTTCTTCCTGTTCTGGGCATTGAACAAGTAGCTACCTACGTGAAGTGAAATCTTGTTGTGTTACAGTAATTCAGATACTTTGGAACTCTACCTGGATTTGAATTGTTTCTATTTTGTCTTGAGGTCATCTGGAGCTTCTTTTTAAAATAGCCTTAAAAGCTTTTGAAGGTTTTTAAAGAAACCCATGATTAAATATTGTTGCTTGTTCCATCTTTGTTTACCTTGTATCTCGTAAAATCTCTATCAGTTCCTTACTAGGAGGGAAGATGGTGGTGGTCTCCTACTGGGGCTTAGACTGATGCTATGGCCGTTTTCCATAACGGCAAATTAAAGCAATGAGGACTGGCTGAGGGTGCGTTGCTGCATGCAACGTCCTGTACAAACAAAACAGATGGCATTTTATGCCTTGGAAAGAATCTTACAGTTTAAACAGAAGTGGCAAGGTGTGGAGTAGGGAAATGTTTAGTTCTTGGTACTAATTTTTTTTTTCCTAAACTATTTGATTGCCCATTCATTTTCAAGAAAGTTTACTGATTAATATGTGAATGTTTTTGCAAAATCTTCTTTAAGAGTAGTTTGATCCACCGTATTTATTTTAAAAAAAAAAAAAAAGGAACCATTGACTTTTATAGAATTTCACTGCAAAGTTCTAATCCATTCTGTTGGTCTTAGGCTAGTGTTTTTTTTCAATTAGGCCTTCTTCTAGACTGAAGTCAGTTTTGACTTGTGAAGATCTCAGGCAAGCATTTGAGTCCAATACTTGTAAGAAAGCTTTATCCTAAAAATCTGTGAGAGATCCAGACCTTTAAGTTTTTAGGAAACTATGCTACTAGAAGATGCATATTATTTCTCAAAGATGCTCTGTTACTCCTCTTGCTGTAGATACAGAAGTAACATTTTAAAGTATTTTTAATACTTTTGTGCACAATTGCTTTTCCTTCAATTACTTATCCCATACAGTGATGGGAACAGAGTTTAAAATTTTAAGTTAAACTAGCAGAATTATCAGAAATGGTTAAAATATACTTTAATAGAAGATGTTGCCAGTCTACTTGCATAAATATAAAAGGCTTATCTTTTGTCTTCCTGGGTTTTGGTCTAAGGGCGTTAGATGTGTCCCCCTGAAATAACTTCTAGATCGCCTTCTTCTTTCTAGTAAGAGGGGAAGGAAGGAATACTTTTAATCAATTACATATATTAATGTTTGACTGCTGGTGAAAGGGAGATTGGAATATGAACCAAGAGAGGATGGAGAACAAAGAAATGAGTAAGACAGCATCAGATGTTTTGGATAGACAGAGAGGGAGATGAGGGAATGAAATCAATCTTTGTGGGGTTTTGTGTTCAAATTGTTAGTAAAGAAAAATAAAACTACTTCAGCATCTTTTTACTGAAATCCGTCTAAGATGAATAAATGTAAGCACCTTTATACCACAAATAAATTTATTTTTATACTTTCAAATTAACAAAGCATTTTTGACAATTTAGAAATTATTTAAAGTTATTTCAATCAAATGGCAGTTGAAGCCATACAAGTTTAGAAGCCCAAAACAAATGATTGAAGCGCTAAACCAGATACAACAGCAATAACTTCTTCTGCAAGTACAGATATGCCCTGAATTTTTATTCAATATCTTCATCTTAATGGCAGGTTCATTCAAATTTTTAAAAGTGAGTGAACTGACAGGGGATGAAAGCTTTTCTTTAAACCACCGGTGAGGATGCGTTCCTTCTAATCGCAAAACTGGCAGAAAGTTACTAAACTTCCTTCACTGTGTACATCGAGTACATTTAAGATCTGCATGTGCCCCAAACTGGTATTCTGAATTTTTTTTTTATTACAAGTTATTTCTGAACATAAATAGGTATAAGCACAATTTTACCCTCACACAGCAACTGCAGTCGTCTTATCAGTGACATCAAATATTATTTCTGCTAGTAAAATGCAGCATCAAGAATCTGAACAAACTCAAATTTAATAATTCATAAATTAACTTGTATTTCTGTGTTCTTCTGTTTGGCTGATGAGGCTGCATTTCAACGCAATACAATGGCTGGAAATGGTTATCAAATCATACAGATCAGAATTTCCTTTGGAGCGTATCTTAAAGGTGGAAATACAAAATAAAGGTGGAAATACAAAACAAAATTGACTTTAAAGCAAAAAAAAAAAATCTCTAGCTAATTAACTGATTTAGTGACTGAATTGGAGTAATCAAAGAGCAGTGAGGAAGCACCTGAAATTGCAGATGGGGAACCCAAATGAGGACGTTTCGGAAGTCATTCCGAACGTAGCGGGAAGTCGATATAATAGCAGTTAAGAAGTCACTTCTGTTCTTCCCTAGGTGGTGGCTGTAGTCAGTGCAAGAATATAAAGGCTGCTGCGTTAGCCGAGAGTAATTACACGGGCTGTCTCCCTCTCTTCGAGTTGAAAAGCTGCTTATTTAGGCCGTTACCTACAGCTGATGAGCTCCAAGAAGAGCGAAACCTTTTAAGACAGGTCCTGTAGTATTGGCCTAACAGTCTCGGAGTGGCTCGCCTGCGTTCGTTCTTGTGCTTAAGCTACAAGCGTGACCAAGAACCGCAGAAGTGCGTGGTCCGGAGTCATCGGCGGCTGAACCTGTTCCAGCAAGGGCAAAACACTCATTAGGCTTCACTTGGCATCGCTGGGTTTTATCCAGCCAGGTGTATGTGTGTAATGCATGGGTGTGTTTGGGGTGGGGGAGCGAGTTTTTACAGGTAAGGAAAAGGGAGAACTGTGAAACAGAAGAATGGAACATAAACGGGAAAATGGGGGGGGGGGGGGGGGGCGGAACAAACCAAGAGAAATAAGAGAAATGTTTGAGTTTATGGTGCTCTTGAAGATATTTTAGGTGGTGACTGACTGTAGAATTCCCCACATTTATTGGTATGGAATTTATAAATTAGCTTTTATATTAACTCTGTCACAGAGGTTAGTCATGAAGCAATCGAGCAGTGTTACTGTAGCTATTGAAAGAGGGAGAAGGTGAATGGATAAAGGGAAATAGTGAACTTGACGGTTTGCATCAAACATACTCGACTAGTTTTGTAAGGTACTATATCCTACACAATTTTTGTGCTTTAAGGTGAACATTACTTTGCAACAAGTATATACAAATAACAGCATTTAATGAGTTTTTCTAGTATAATTTAGTAATAAATAAGCTATACTTCTTTAGTGAATATTTTACTGCAGCGCAAATAATTCCTTGCTGATTCTCAACATTATGAATTTAAATAATAGGCATCTTGAACTAAAATGAGCCTTGAGGTTAGTCTTCCCATTGCAGTAAAAAAAAAAAATGCTTTTTTGTATATGTATATAGACATACAGACATATACACACACTTACGTATAAGTAAAAATAAATTATCATTATAATATGACAACGTCTCGGCAGTTTTCAACAGCCTCAGCCTCTAATCCGAATACTTAGAAGAGCGGGTTGAGCACGTGCGTTGCGACAGCCGTAGTTGAAGTTGGAGCAGGCTGCGGCTGCTCTGAAGTTAAATCAGCAAACGCCGTCTGCAGGGTGGCGGGCGCTGGCTGCAGCGGTAGCTTCAATTCTTAAACTTCTGATTTCAGCTTGAGCGTACTTGACTGCTAAGACTTCTGGACTGCAGTCAGTATCAGTACCTATACTGACTTCTCGGGCACATAAAAGATAAAATCTTTGCCAGTACTGGGTTCATCTTACTGATTTCAGATTTTCTTCCTTAAACAAAGTCGCTGTCTCTTGACATAAAGCAGAACCGTATTCTGGGGAGCCGGCACCATTCTTTAAATTCAAGCACTGTTCTATCCCTGCAGGGAGGAAATTCTGTATTTCACCGAGTCGGACCTGAGCAGGGCACTTTTGTGCTTTCTTGCAAGTTTTCTGTACTTCCACCTTAGGTGGTGAGTGTAAATTTAGCCCATGCTGCCAGAGCAAGAACTGACGGGAAGACCAAAACCTGTGGAACTAACGTTTACTTCCAGCTTATCAGAATCCTTGAAACTCTGGGAGACATCCAGCCAGAAGAGATTGGCTCTGGCATGCAAATTCAACTGCAGCTGGTTTTAACAGCCTTTAAGGAAAAACGTGGTAGGTTGAACCTACTCCTAGTACTTATTCTTAAGTGAACCAAGAGCTGTCGTACTGCAAGTGTCCTCTCCGGATTGCTGAAGGTTACAAAAGCTTTTTGAGGAAGAAGTACCTATGGCAATCATCCAGGACAGCCAATGTAGACTCACTGTCACATCAGCACGACTGGAAGCAGAGTAAGTTATTTGATGGTACTGCTTTTGCTAGAACAGCAAAACAGGATGTTGATCGTGAAACGCCTCGGTGTGTGAAATTCGCATCTTTATCAGATTTTAGATTTTTCCCCTCTGATAAAGATTGGTGGCAGTACAGATGGTTTGTGTCCAGGCTTATTTCTGTAAGTACTGGAAGTTTCAGCCTTTGGCTGAATTGAGTGTTAGTAAAGCTAAAGAAATTAAATTCCTGTGTTATTCTTCAGTTATTTATATGTGCACTGATTCTATGTGTTTTGAGAATCTGCTAGTCTCGCTTAGCACTTGAAGCAATCTGTAGACCTCTGATTTTTCTTTCGATTCAGTTGCGAGTATAGTATTTACTGTGACCGTGACTTCTGTGTCTTTTTAGCAAGAGAGAAAATAGATTTGTTTTGTATCACACAATATGGATTTCTCATTTGGAAAACACTGGTGTGGGGAAAGGGAAAGGAAAACAAAACCAGACTACTACATTATCTTACTGCTAAGAATGCCTCGGTGTAGGGTAGAGGTAGGAAAAACGTATCCCCCTACTCTAAGGGCAAGGTTACGTTTTTGGGCAGAAGACAAATATAGCTGAAGAGCCAGAGATCAGTCCCTTGCAGTGTCACCGTTTCCAGGTTAACTCGGTCGCTGTCGGAGCGACAGTGTGTGATCACAAACGGTCCGTGGCCAGAGGGTGAACAGCGAGGTGTCTGCTGAAGGAAATCACGTTTTAACAACGCAAGCCAATTCTTCAGAAGGACTCTGTTAGCAATTGAATTTCCTCTCCTCTTTATTGTCCAGTGCAGAGGCATGTAAAGTTCTGCAAATAAGGGGGTGAGAGAAGGGAGAGGATGAACAGGCAGTCCTAGGTTTCTGTGTCTGCTCCTAGGCGCTGAACTGTCCCTCAGGAATAGGATCCCGATGCTGGAGCACAGTGCTGTGAAAGCTTCAGACCAATGCTCAGTCATAGTCCAAAAAAAAAAAAAAAAAAGCTAATAGCATATTAAGAGTCTTTTAAAAAATAAAAAAGATGACAAAAACATTGTTATTGCTGCTGTCTAAAGCAGTGGTGTGCCTGCAGATTGAATACTCTGTCCTGTTTCTCCTTCATCTCTGAAAGCAGATGATGGAACAAGAAAAGGGATGGTAGAAGATGAAAAAGATAAATGATGAGTGATTTCTGTGTAAGAAACAGCTAGTCTCCAGATTCTTCTGCTGAGAAAAGAGATGATGGCTGAGGATTGTTCATGTCTTGTCCGATACAGAAATGGGTGGAGGTAGGAGGAAGCATTACATGGAACTACCCAGTCATGAGTCTAAAAGGAGCAGAAAGACGATGACCGTGCTTTTGGTCTGACACGGTATGGTCGTTCTTACGTTTCTATTTAAAATAAACAAACAAAACCCAAAGCCCTACAAATTGCCAAGAGCGCAGAATGGAATTTTACAATTTCTCAATCCCACAGAAGAGCCACAGAGAAGACAGCACTCGGTACTACAGTCTTGACCCTGCCCTTTAAAGCAAAATCTACCCTTTTCGGAGTAATTAAAGCATAACATCTCTGGACCTAATGAGAAATATTTTGAGAGTTTTCTGTGAAATTCAGAGAGGTTTAATTTCTAGCTTTATACAAAGAGCAAGAAGTATTGTCTGGATCTCAAAGTGCTTGGCTTTCAAGAAGCTCAAGTACCTCTGCTGACAAGTGAGACTTTCTGTGCTGCAAGGACCTTTCGGGGAACCTCGCTTTTCTGTGTAGTTATTCTGAGGTTCAGCGGTGATTTAGAGTTGGGGAAGGAAGCAAGCAGATTCTTTAATTAAACACTGCTAATCCCAGGTCTTGGTATCTTAATGCATAGACTCTTTTGATGAACTTTGCCTTTGAAACACTCAAAGGGTAGGTGGAAGGAAGCACAAGGGGAGAAATAAGAAATCATTAGGCCTAGTCTGTAGAAAACAATTGTACTGTCTGGCGGTAGAAAGTCTCAGCCTGGATGGAGGTCGGGCATTTTGTACTATGGCCAAAACCACAGAAAGCTGTCTGGCATTTTTGGTATTTGTGTATGCAGTTTAAGACTATGCTTAAAGAAGCACTGAAATTAGGAATTAACGTTTCCCTTTGTCTTGGCCATTCCCCTTCAAATACATGCACTAAGATACAGTGTTTACTGTTGTTGTTATAGAAGTCTGATTAATACTTAGGGTAGTTTTCTATTAAAACTCCCTCCTAATTTCATCTTCTGAGTCTGTATTGATTCCTGCATGGGTTCTTCATCCGCAAGTTCTGAGGTTTGTAGGCATTTGCACCTTGAGGTAGCATGTAGCTACGTGTATGGAAAGCTACAGGAAAACGAAATGCTTTTTATTATTATATTTCATCGATAGAGGAAAACTTAAATTCAGAGTTACTTTATTTTGGAAAAGCTGTTTTTTTTCTGCTGTCTGTGGCAATTTTGATCCTTACGTCTCCTCTTTCAGTTTGTCCAACTCAAATAACGTTCCGTGTGTTCTGCTCTGCTGCTCATGGCCGTTCCAGTCATTCCTGTGCAAAGCTGTGATCCCTGTTCATCCGTACCTCTCCCCTCCTTGTTCAGTCTCTTGTGGTTTTCCATCCTAGGCTTTTCCTAGTTACACGCATATGAATTGCTTCAGTCACCCCTCTTCGTTTGACCTTTGCTTGGCTGCCTAGCTTTCTCGATATGCCTGTGTCGATTTGGACTCGTAGGAGCACAAAGCACATTCGGCCCAAGGGAGGACAAAATGAGCTGAGATCCTGCAGCGTGGAAGAGGGGCAGCTGGGGAGAAGGTATGTTGGAGATGTATAAATCATGAATGTCGTGGAGAGGCTGGACAGTGGTCGATCGTTCCCTATCTCTTGGTGGAAGGCCTAGGAAGCTTGTGAGTCTGATAGGAGGAGGCGGGTGCAGAAAGTCCAGGGAGGTGATTTCTTGAGCTGCGAGTTTCATGCTCGGGAATTCTTGCTGCAGAGTGGTGTGAATGTCAAAAGCTTATGGGCGGTAAAGGGACAGACAGACAGGCTTGGGGGGGGGGGAAAGCTGTTGGTGGTTACTAAATATGGAGAATCACGTTTGGCTCAGGAAGTCTGGGCATTGCAAACTTGGAACTTGGGAGGAAGTTCTTGGGAATTTTACTGTGTTCTTGCCCCATTCTTGTATTCTTCCCTGCACATCTGCTCTGGGTTCCGTTTGGAGACACGATACTGCATTGGCGGGGTGGATTTGGCCCAGTAGGCTGCTGTTATTCTCTTAGTAGCACTTTTCAATAAAATAATTTAAGTCTTTTAAGCATGACTAAGCTTGTTTTTCTTCTAAATCCCTCTTTAGCATTGTATCCGAGTTCTTTTTATGACTCAAGTGCAACAAAAGCGATCTGGCTTACTGTTAGGGAAATCTTCAGGTCCAAAGCTGGCGTTTTGTGAGTGAATAAGAATCTTCTTCTGTGGACGGTGTAAGGTATTGGCAGTTCTGGATGCATGTTGCTGCTGTCCTTTTTGTGGCAATATAGTGCCTGGTTGCTGTAGGCGTGGACTTGGGACTCCTTCAGCATGGAGCGGTCATACAGTGTGTGCTGTATAGTTAGCTCATACTAAAATGGTAGCGTATGCTTAACAGAGAGCACAAAAACGCAGTGCTGCTCTCCGAGATAGGCCTTGGTCTGCGGACACCGCTTACCCCAAGCATTGCCGGTCTGTCAGGGTTTTGAGGAATGATGAAGGTAGATACCAAGTATTTAGAAGTAGCTCATCACGAAATGTGAAGAACAAAACTGGATTAAAAAAACCCTCAGAAGTACCTGTTTAAACATGTAGCGTGCTAGTGGAGAACCCCCAGCGCATTCACGCTGTCCTCTGTTGGCACATAAATATATCTGAGCGGTTTTTTTCTCCACATATGTCTATTGTAAGGTGAGCATCCATCTTGAGAATTTGTGTCGGCCTTGTCACTTCAATCCATGCATGTTTCTTGGCACTTTCTCATGCATTGTGCCACAAATGGTAAAAAAAAGAAAAGTACAACCAGCCAAACGAACAAACAAAAAAATCACCAAAAAAATCCCCTCCAAAACACCAAACCGAACAGCCCCACACCCTTCAAACAAACAAAACAACCAAACCAAAAAAACCAGTGCAGAACAAACTGCAGTTTACCTTCTTGTTTTCTGATGGTGAGCGCTGTAAGTTGCATCCTTAGCGTAATTGCAGTTATTCTGGTTTTAGTTCATTCCTGTTTTGAACTTGAGAGAGGTTTAAAGTGCGAAGGTGAACGTAGACTTTCCGTCTTTCTTCTTCCCAGCTTCATCAGGAAGGGATCCTTCTGTGTCCGATTGTTCAGGCTTTAAAAACGGGTTTGTCGATGATTCTAACAGATCTCATATGACTAGTGTAATTTCCACAGCTTTTCCAAATATCTGCCCGTTTGTCTCTCCTCTCTCCGCTCTGACTCTTTGGCTCCGGAATGTGTAACTCCAGCCCAGAAAGATCATTTCCTAGGTGTTTGCCCCCTCACGGATGACAGCAGGAAGGAATCGGCAAGGAGAGCTTGTGAATCCAAACAGTAACATTTGATTATTTTTGGTGGGCAGGTACAGGATTGAGCTGTTCATCTAATGAAAACTGCAAATCTTTTGCTCCCTTCGAGAAAGGCCTGAGACCTGGGGCGGTCCTGAGACGGCATTCCTTAGGACACGATTCTCCCGAGACCATACTTGAAAAATCTGTACAAGAGAATTCCTGAGCTATGGGTTAATCAGGCTTTGTTGGTGTGTCCCTGCAGCACTTGATAATCATGGAGAGACCGGTTTACTTATTCAGATCTCATTCCAAGGACATTGCCGAACAGATAATTCGCTCATTTGCTTTGCAGACAGCAGGAAGGGGAATGCTAGCTCCTTTAAAATTTTAAAAGTGTGTATCTTGGTCAATCTAACCTATTTAGCTGTGAATTATGTATGATGGTGTTCTGCGACCGTGGTCCATGCAGCTTGAATGACCTCTTAAAAAACTGAAATCCTGACACCTGCCAGGCAATAAAGTGTCTCTAGGGAGAGAGATTGATGCCATGGTAATAGCATGACTTTACATGTACATGTTACCAGACAGCAGCAAAATTAATTGCAGCCCTTAATATACAGTATTAGTCTCATACCCTGCTTCATCCCTGCCTTCAGTCCGTTCCTCAGCCCCGTCTGTGCTACGTGCACAGCCTCGCAGGCCGCGGCGGCGGGGAGCGGGAGCGTCTGGCGTTGCCAGATGCTTTTTCTTGCGGGTTGTGGCAGCCCGTCTCCGTGCCTTCTGCGGAGGCACGGTAGGAAGCCTGTCTCCTGGGTTTAGCTGGAATCCGTCGGCTCCGGGAGGTAATCGCTGGGAGAAGTGACGGTTACGGTGTCTCTAGTATCGCTCTGTCTTGCCGCTCGGAGGTGAGGCAGGCTCCCAGGGACTGGTTCCAGCTTTGCAGAAAAATGAGATTGGCTTGGGAGCAGGGGGCTAGGAAGGTGGAATGAGGGACACATGCACCCAAAGCCCCAGGACAAGAAGATCTAATATTATCATGATTATTTTTTTGGTGTTGCAGAAGATTCAACTGGTATTGTCCCTTTTATGTCTTGATAAAATAGTCTCTACTAAAAACAACTTAAAAGATCAAATAACTAATCTACCCCTTGGGGTCCATCTGTTGTGGAATTTAGAGAGGCGCTAGCACTTGAAATAAAGCTAATTACTGGTACAGTAACTGGCGTTCTTCAAGACGACGTGCATGTTCTACGCGAGGAGGAACTAAGGAGAACAGTAGTTAGTTCCAAAACCTCTTAAGCTTGGGGCAGCGCATGAGGGCAGCGGGACCTGGTGGGCGAGCGGGCGGAATCGCACCGGCAGCTTCCCAGTGCCCGGCGCCGGGAACACCTGCTTCGGCCTGCGGGGAAGCACAGCTCGAGGAGATGCGCGGTGAAGGACCTCGGCTGGGAAGATCTGACGCTCCGTTTGCATGTATTTATGTAATTTAATAAAATGAGTTTATTTTAGGAAGCTGAAAAACAGAGGAACTTTTACGTATCTGCAAAAATGCCATTGAGGTTTTTTCCTTTAAAAAAAAATAAAATACAGAAGCACATTGGTTCTGAGTCTATTGTTTTCTAAAGTAGGAAAAAATAAGGAAATAAAATGCATTTGCAGATTACTTTATACCACCATACACTTAT
Source organism: Nipponia nippon (assembly GCF_047370975.1). NCBI lineage: Eukaryota > Metazoa > Chordata > Aves > Pelecaniformes > Threskiornithidae > Nipponia > Nipponia nippon. The sequence goes on from NW_028262358.1 coordinate 126,330,735, forward strand.
TTTCCTTTTTATGAACAGTTAAGGAAAAAGGTTTTGGTGGCTTTCAAGAGGAATATGTGTTGCGAGATCTTCTATTAACAGGCAATGGACAACTGCTGAGGGAAGCTGTTAATCAGAGAGTGTATGTTAAGTGCCAAGACACGACTTTCTTTTCCTTGGTTGACATTTAAGCCTGATGAAATCCATCCTGCCATGTTGCATGAGGGTGAGCTGACTAACTCCCTTAGGTTCTGGTGTAATTGTAGAATAATTGTTTGGTATTTTTGTCCTTTTTTTTTTTAAAGACATTTAAAAAACATATATATGGTGAATCTGGTAACAAAAGAATAACATAATGTAGTAATTTTAAGTGAAATTTTACACTGATACTGGATTAAGTCGCTTTTTTTCACTGGAGTTGACTGAAATTTAGCATCTCTTTTTTAGGACTACATACGAAGTAAGCCGTAAGGGCTACTAAATTGTCCCTGTGCCTCCCTACCTTGGCGTATAAGTTCCACTGTGTTGCTGTCACTTCTTTAATCTGCTTTCCTAAGAAAGGGAGGCCTGTGTGACCAAACTATATGGGTTTTTTCTTTCCATCTTAATTATATTTAAGATCTTTCCTTCCCTGACAAATATGATTTGACCTCAGGCATCAGGTTTCAAAGTTAAATGAATTCTCACGAGTTTTTTTGTTTAAAGGCAACCCAACCTCCCACCCCCAAAACCAACATCCCCACAAAAACCCTAGGCAGGGAAGAGGAGCGGTATCGCTCTCGGTCAGCCGAGGAAAGGCACGGAATATGCTTTCTCCTGTTGAACACCCAAGGCTCGAACACGCAGCTGCGCAGGGCCCTGGGCTCCGCTGGCCCCGCTGCTCGGGCGAGGTCTCGCCTGCTTTGTAGTTTGCAAACAGAATCCCTTTGAACAGAAAGGGATGCTTTACGTGATGGTGCTATATACGTGTACGCAGCTCTCAGTGTTGCATACGTAAGATTAGCAACTGAAATGTTCAGAATTAATGTTTCCTGTACCGCACACCGCTTTAAAAGGTATTACCAAGTCTGAAGCGTATCTCTGTTACGGAATACGGTCGTTACGAAGAGATGTCTGTCTTTCCACTGGTCTTTTCATTTGCCAGATGTAATCAAACTGTTTCAGCTGAGGGATAAATTAATGTTGTTCGCAGTAAGTTGCTCTTGTAACAGAAATTCTAGCACAAACAGTGTTTGCCATTTTTGTCTTCAGAATGATTGAGGAGAGTGGGAAGAGGAGGAGGACAATGGCAGAGAAGAGACAGCTGTTCATGGAAATGAGTAAGTAAGAAATTTGAAGACATAATGTCACTTATTCTTTACTGAGAGCTTGGCTTTGGTAGTTTTACCCGATCATTTACATCTTATTTCCCCAAGACCATTGCCTCGTCTAGTGAAAAGCACCCTGGGTGCTGGTCAGGAGGAGGATACAGGAGGTGGGTCACAGCTGCCTAAAAGGTCATTCGTTTCCAGGTTTTGCGAAGCTCCTTTTTTAAGGGACGTTCACATTTCTCATATATGGCAATATGTAAAGTTTGTGGGCAGCTATTGAAATAAATAATGACAACAGACAGATCACCTTTTACCTTAATTTTTTTTTTTTTTTTTTTAAATTGCACCACAATGCTAGTGTGACTCAGAAGAGAAACAGTGTGAGGGGTTCGGGGGTTGGTTTTTGTACAGGACCGTTCTCTGAAAGAGAGGCTGTAACTGTTACTAGAAATCAAATGCCTGTCCAGAGATAATATAATTTAAAGGAATGAGACATAGCCTTTGAAAAAGACATGTGCAGGTAGAAGTAAAAGACTGTCTGTTTGCATGACACCATGTTATTTTACTTTCCCACGGGAACACAGGACTGAGTGGAATTCCTGGGTTAGGCAAGCATGTCCTGTAATTGCCATTGCAGGCTGATGAAGGTCTGTCTCAAAGCAATAGTATATTTGTGCTACTGTGTTGAAGGATTTCCAGAGTTACATTCTTACTGTGGTTACAAGCATCTTATAATTTCAGGAACAGTTTCATTCCTGGCTAATTTATATCTGCTTCCTCTCGCGTGAGGCCATCTTGGATAGTATTCCTCCCCACCTTCCCAGCTTGCTTTGCGTTTGGGTTTGTACTCATGTCCCTTTTTGGCTTGTTCAACACATGGCACAAGCTGACTCCTGCAGTCTGCCGGCTGCGCACGCCATCTCCTGTTCTTCTCTGCCTCTCTTCGGCTTCCCTTGAGCAAAGGCGACTGAATTGTGCGTGATACCCTGGACGACGTCTCCTTAGAACCTTTTCAAATGCCAGTCGTACTTCTCCACTAGAAATGCTTTGACTGGTGCATCAGGGTATTACATTTGTCCCATCACTTTAAAGTGTTGTAGTCGTCCTGTGACCATTTAGTACAGAAATCGACTCGCTAGTTTTTAGCTTTGGCAAAATTGTTAAAAATATTCAGAATTCTTCTCATTCTCTTTGTACAAGGTGTCTCCTTGCAGCTGTGGCTCTTGCTCGTTATCAGTGAAAGAGCTGGTGTATAGACATGCCAAACTGCCTTTCGCTGTAAGGCTCTTCAGCATTTCCATATGAGAAGTCTAAGGTCTTCAAACTTCACCTGCCTTGTGGTGGAATATTTCACTATAAAGTGAACACATAAATGTTTTCCTTTCTAGGTGAGCTTCATACACTGAGTAGATGTGCAATGTGTGAATCGGTGCTTTCGGTGACCGGTTGTTGTTGGTCAACACACAAATTTGCTGAAGCGTTTAGATAATTGCTCCTGTGAGACAGGGGTGGACCTTGGCGTTCACCGACGTTGGACGTGCTACCCGAGGATGTGTTGGTTGGTTTTGTAGTACTTGCTGAGGTGTCTGACAGGCAGGAATTCTGTGCAAGCTATTCTGATTTCTCTGAACTGCAGAATACGTACGGAGTTTATCTTACGGAGGGGTGTAAAGAAGGTGGAGCCGGACTTTTCTCAGCCCGGTGGCAGGACACAAGGTAATAGGCGCAAACTGAAACCCAGCAAATTCCGTCTGAATGTGAGAAAAAACGTTTTTACTGTGAGGGCGGTTGAGCAGTGGGAGAGGTTGCTGAGCGAAGCTGTGGAGTCTCCATCCTCGCAGGTATTCAAAACTCAGCTGAACACAGTCTTGGGCAAATTGCTGTAGCTGACCCTGCTGGAGCTGGGAGGTTGGACTAGAGCAGTCCCTTCCAGCCTCAACTATTCTGTGATTCTGCGCTGTGTAGATTGTCTTGAAAACACATCCCATTTTGTCGTCAGATACTTTAGAAGAACGACCTTCTTGGAGCTTTTGTGGTAAGGTGACACAGGAAGACAAGAACAGAAAATGTTTGCTTTTGTTTTTGCATGTAGCTGTTAAGTGACCTTTTACATATATACACACACGTGTATTTTATATATATTTATATATATTTTATATAGACAAAGCATTCTGCGAAGACTCATGGTCTGTGGAAGTGCTTTCTGTGGTTTGAAAGGCAGAAGTATGCACCCTAATGGAGAGTTTTGAAAGAATATGGCATAGAAGGTACAAAAGGAGCTGTTTTGTTGTAGCCTTGGATCTGAACGCTCCAGCTTGCGTTACCTGGCCAAGTACTTTCCCGAATATATCAGAGACGAGTTTTCAAAGGTGAAACTGTGAAATAATCCACTGAAGTTTGTTGCACCATACTGTCAAGCAGAAGGCTCCTCAGATGTTGGCTAGTCTAGTGCCACTCGTGGGTAGGAGCCTTGGGTTGGGAAACTGGTCAGCCTCCTCTCTGATCTTACGAGAGTCTTTTCACCTCATGTTCCACGTCAGTGATGAAGAGAAATAATCCTTGTGTGCCACTTTGAAGACACAGTACTTCGGTCCCTAAGAAGAAGCAGATGCTTTGGCATTGTATTTGCAAAACTGTAATGAAATATCTAAAAGCCAAGAATACTTTCTTAAATTTGCATCTGTGAGTCAGTGGGTGCATACACAAAGGTAATTCAAATGAGGTATTTGCAAGTTGGTTTCTGAATTCAGAACGTAGGAGGGAATAAGTTATCACCTTTGAGCAAGACCCCCTGATATAGCGATCAGATGCCTTCTTTGGGAGGATGTGGGTTTGGCTTTTTGTTCTTGTTTTTAAGTATCTTTTAGAAGTCTGGATTCTGTAAGTCACAGCTGTCCCCATTCCTCAGTTCTCTACTCCTCTAGGCTCTAGCTTTTGAGAGAAGTATGAAAGACTGCAGCAGGTCCTGCTTTTGTGCACTCGCGTGAGAATCCAGGCATCCCAGCATCCGTGCCATTGCCCACGTGCAGCTGGATTGTTTCAGACTGCGCCTTAGGACGACACCGATTATAGGACGTAGCCACTGACACTGGTGAAATGTGAGCCGTTTAAAAGGCATTTTGGTTTATGATTAATGGGATTTTCGAGACTTGACTTGTTGGCTGCTTCCAAATTAGAAATGATCAATACTGGACTTCAAACCAGTATCCCTTATCGTCCCCACATCGTTTATCATCTTTGATCGGTATAGGAGGAGCGCAGGTCGGTTCGGCGGAGGGTTAACACGCCTTGCTGAAACTGCTCAAGTTTGTAATGTTCAGAGTAATTGCTGGAACCGGTAGGTGTGGCACAGACTAGTGAGAGATGATAGCCTTCAAATCTTTCGTGGTGTGGTGGTGTTTGAGGGTTTAACACTTACACATCTTGAAGGGGGAGGCTGTTGGTGAAGATAAGAGATAAGATTTTTTTTTTTTTTTTTTTCTTTTTCTTCTGCTTCTTACCTGATTTGGATCTGTTTGGGAGACCAAAAGCAGGCTCCTGATGGGGCTGCAGTGCCGAGGGTGGCAGGAGTACCAACCCCCCCTTTTCTGTGGCTTGTACCTGTTGTGTACGTCTTCCAGCATCAGTGCAATCCTCTTCCCTACCCACTCACCGCTTCGTTCTTGCTTCCTTTCAAGGTCCTCACACCAGTCTCAACCTTATCTCAGTTTATAATACGCTGCTGCAGATCACTTTGCCATGAGATACCTAATGAAAATCTTTGTCATGTTCATATGACAAAGATGATGTACGTGAAGAAACACTCATACCATTTTTGAAGTAATTCTCTCAGATAAGCTGCATGTTATAGAGGAAAGAAAAACACAAACTTTTTTTTATTCATAGGAGCACAGAATTTTGATGTCATCAGACTTTCAACGTATCGAACAGCCTGTAAACTGCGGTTTGTACAAAAAAGATGTAATCGTAAGTTAAAACTACTCTTTATCTTCAAAAATTTCTCATGCATGATTGTTTCAAGTATTCTACCCATGTGAATTTTAAGTATAGCAAGAGTACGCAAACATTTTGTCAGACGATGGTAGTTGTTACTTAAACTAAACAGAGATTAAATATATAATTAAAAAGAGGAGGCGAGCTTTGTCCAATACTCTCTAATATCTCCAGTTTTATTCTTTAGTGTTTCAAAAGTTTAAAATATATGGGCCAGCTTGACATATTTCAGTTGCCCTAAGTGTTGGATGCAGGCAGTCTGAAGCTATTTGAGCTCTTCGTCGTGGCGTACCGCAGACCGCCCATCAGCTAGGCACAGGTACGACTTGGTGACGCGTGATGCAGTCGCTAGCGCGCAAGTGTCTGGATCGGATCACGGAGGCATATATGAAATGTAGCAACCGTAAGGAATTCTTTAAGTTCATACCATAATAGACAGTGTAAGTTTTCTCATTCTCTTCCAGGTCCTTTGACCTTGGATAGCTCACCAAAGCAAAGATTAATCCACGGGTGAATAGGTGATGCTGCCTTGCGTTCTGCTACCAATGTTGAATTGGACAAAGCAAAAAGGACAGGCTAATGTACGCAGGAATAGGTCCCTCCTCCCAGTGAAGCGGCAGTAGTGTGTGTCTGGTGCGGAAGAGGACAGGAGAAGAGCTGAGGATTCCTGCAGAGGACATGTGCAACTGCATGCTGCAAATCGTAGCTCCTCCGTAGCGCAGCCGAGCCCGGGCTGCCTGTGGCAGTACCCGCAGCGCCTTCAGTTTGATGGAGGGCTTGCAACTCTTTCATTCCTGGGGGAAAGTGTTAGTTCTTGTCTGTAATTCACGCTTTTGAATTAAAAATCTCTCTTAATCAGTAGAGGGGTATTAAGAAATGCTAGTTATAGTGCATTGCACGCTCTCGGCCCAGTTCACTGATGCCATGCATATGCCCTGAGTAACCTTTACCACACGTGCATGTATGGCTGAGGCTGTGCATTTATGATCTTTGTCTGGACCACCGGGTGATCCAGGGGCATATGCGTGGTGTGAATAAGTAGCTTGACTTTTATCGTTGTGTGGTTTTTCTGTGAGAAATATAAAGACGAGTTTTAGGTAAGAAATGTTAAAGATCACACTCTTACCTCAGGCCCTTTTTTGTAAGTTAAGGAAGATAACAAAAGTTGTGAAGTTAGCACATAAGTCCGTCCTTTGTCACTATTGGATCACGTTCAGTTTAGACTGACGGATTGCTGTTGATCCTTCGATGTCTTCTCCCACTATCACGCATAACTTTAAAGCTTTGAAACATTTTAAAATATTTTTAAATGTGGTTCTGCAAATCACTTACTGTGGTTTTGGAAAACTTTTTCTCTACGTCGTTAACACTTCTTAGATACGCGCTAAGATACGGCAGCGTAATTTAGGGAAACGCTCTGGAGCTCTAGACCTGTGTTTACAAAGTAGTGTGCTCTGGACTTGGCAACTGGATCAACTGGAAACAGTCATAGTTTAACTGGAACATCAAGTTCCTCCTTCAATACTCAACTACTAGTCAGCATGAGGATGTTCAAAATTATTGTAACCAATTCGTAGTGTATTTAGAATATGGCTGATGTCATTCTCAAATGAATATATCTAACGCACTGCATGATCGAAGATGGCTTTTCTCCTTTACGTAGTTTTTCTGTCAGAGCACCCAGGTGTCGAAGGGTGGAATAAAAGGCACACAAGATGTCTGGGCGCTGCTCTGGTACTTCAAACTAGCTGACCGAACTGAGTATGAATATCGAGTCTGTCTCTTGAATACAAATAAGTCTCTCTGAATACAAATAAGTAACTGTTCATTCCAAAGTAAAAGCTAACACGGTATTCAGAAACAGTACCATAAAAGTAAGCTTGCATGCATTACAGAATAGAAGTTAATTTTTTTTCCTTTATTTTTAGTTCATCTTGTTGATATCTGGAATATGATTGAAGCCTTCCGAGATAATGGCCTTAACACTTTGGATCATAACACAGAGATCAACGTGTCTCGACTAGAAACAATCATTTCATCCATCTACTACCAGCTAAACAAACGCCTTCCTTCTACTCACCAAATCAGTGTAGAGCAATCCATCAGCCTCCTCCTCAACTTCATGATAGCAGCATATGACAGGCTAGTAACTCCTCTAGTTGTATTCTTAAACTAATTTTCTCTTTTAGTTAGATGAATGCAGCCAACAACTGCATGAGTCTCTGGCAAACTGTCCGCATGCTATTTCTCAAGTTCATGCAATTGCGTGTCGCACGTACACACATGTGTATTTAATATCAGTAGTGCCTGCAGAGATTTACATGGCCACAGCAGCAACGCTTTGTCTTAAAAATTGCTTTCTTAAGAAAGATGAGTTAGTGCCTTCTGGGACTTGCAGACTGCTGGAAGCCGTGTATCTGAACTGAAGATGAAATGAAACAGCGTTCTGCAGGCTGTGACAGAACATAACGTTAACCTCACGGTGGTATAGCACTGTTTTAAGAAGTGAAATTGTTTTATTCAATCTTGATCAACAAGACCATTTTATAACGCTGCCTTGTTTTGACAGTCAGCTTGGATCCTGTCCTAACGTGCTGTGACCCCATAAAGGCTGATTCTCATTTCTTGGCTGCAAGAAGCGTGATTCTTGCTCGGGGTACTGTCTAGGCATTGCCTTGTGTCCAGCTTTGAGTTTCTGTCACAGCCTCTTTCTTCAGGGTTCAATCTGCTAATCTTCTTGAGTAGATGCGTCTCTGTGGGCTCTCTGAGTAGCAACTGCAAATCTTTCACTGTTGTTTAGCACTTCTTGCTTTTTGCCTTGTCTTTCTCACACTCAGCTATTACTTCAGTCTTCTCTCCCTTCTGCTTTTGCCTTCTCTCCTAGCAGTAGAGAGCTGCTTGTGGCCAGGACGCTGCCACAGAGACCGAGGAGTTTTACCCAAGACAATCTGCAGCGCTGAACGTGCCAAAGAGTTGCTCTGTTTGTAATGTCCGGACTTTGATCTTTTCCTTATGTGACTTCTTATTGCCATCAAACAGAAGCTAAGTTTCCCCCCCAAAACCATCCCTGTCTCACTAAGCGCAGATAAAAACCACACGAGCTCGGAGCAGGAAGACTGCTCCGACAACAGAATCAAATGTGCATTTTCCTGTTTAGTTCTGATTTGGTATTAGTTGCAAGAGTTAGCTGATGGGTTTAGTTATTCTGAGACAGATCATACTAGAAAAATAGGGAATTTAAAAATAGAAATGGTCGTGTTTTGGGGGACTGGCTCAAAAGATTGAGGCTTTAGTTCGAGATATGTTTTTCTCCCCCACTGCCCCCAGCCCTGCAAGTTCTGCCTCTTCTGGAACCGAAGCAGCACGCTTGATCCCAGCACGGTACCACAGCGTCTCTTTAGCTTCCCCTCTCTGGCAGGTGGGACTGGGAGAGAAGCTGGGATGCTGCGCTGCGTTGTGCAATGGGAGAACCAAGAGTAAGAGGAGAGGCAGGGCTGAGACTCCCTCTCCAGGAGTTCATCAACAAGGCAGACATTTATTTGAACAAAAAAAAAGTATACATCTGCACTGGGACCTGTAGACCGGCGCGGATGGTGGTGCAGAAATGATGGCTCACACTGCAGCGGTGGTGAGTTGTGAGGAGGAGCGGCTTTGGCATGATGTTCCTCGCTGCTTGCTTCCGCAGAGCTTTGCGTGGGTGTTTGCCCGTTCGTTCCTGCTCTGTTTTTCCCAAGAGCCTCTCATGGCTTTCCCTGACCCGTTACTGGCACCCCAGAGTACCAGCTCATTCCCTGACCCCATCTGACTGTTTCAGAGCAGTCAGGTTTTTATTTCATTGTTTCTAGAAATTGCATTCGTTTGACAGTGGGTTTAGTTGCTCCAACATCTTTTTTTCTTTTTAAATTGTATGCTGGTAACGAAGCATCGTGCCATAAGGGGGATGGAGAGGGTGACCAACAAACAAATGAGGAATTGAGTTGGCAAGCAAAGCGTGGAGTGAGGTGATTGGGAGGAACCTCGTAGTCAGTGCAGCAGAGCTGCAAGGGGCAGGTGCGTATACGTAAGGGAATGCCTACAGATCAGCACCGTGCAGAGAAAGCTCTCCTGCCTTCGCTGGGCAGTCGGCATGACTCTGAGTGGCTGGGCAGCACTGCGTGCAGCACGGGGAGCAAACAGGAGGAAGGAGAGGTCCGATTCCCCCAGAGAGGACGGGGGAGAGCTGGCACAGCTGGAGAGCTGCGGTGGGTTCGTTCGGAGGGGCAGAGGAGTTGTCCTTGACACAAGAGCCGCTGGGGTGCATGGGGCTCTGCCCGGGGGCGGCAGCGAGCCGGCGGCGGGGCTGAGTCAGGATCCGTGGGCACGCTGACACCGGCGTCGCCGGCGTGTGCGCCTGCTCAGGAAGGCGTAGAGGATGAGGCTTTCCTCAGACAGCTGGAAGAAGCCTCGTTACACAGGCCCAATCGTTTTGAAACAAGTCCCCCAGTTCTGTTTCCGATCCTGAGAACTCCCAATTGTTACAGGAGTTTCAAAATAATATTGCCAGTTTTGCCCTTTTTCCTTTTGATAGGGAGTTCAGCAGATTGAATAGCATTGGTACAAAATAGATTTTGGCAAGTTGCTTAATAAGTACACCTCTGCCAGATTGCAGGGGGGCAGTTCTGGGTTTTTTCTTGATTAATAAACAGGACGTCAGCAGAAGCAGGCCTAATATCTGAAGGCATCATAAGACGCCTTTCCAAGGATAAGATTGTGTCCTGTGAGGAGGCATTGATGGCTGCAGTCTCCTGTTTTTTTCTGGAAGTTAATTCAAAGTGGAACTCTCTTCTGAGAGAAAATGAATGTCTGTTAAAAAGAAAAGGGGGAGAGGGGCTGAGACTATAACTTGTGTAAATTCAAATTAGCTAGTGAGATTTGCTCAGGTAAAGGCAGAGGCCAAGGCTTGAAGAGGATGAACTTTTCAGACAACCGGCTTCAGATATAGTCAAGTCTGCCTTTTTTTTACACAGAGAGAGAGTGCCAACTTATTCTTTTGAGAAAGCTATTTAAGAGAAAAGACAGAAACAAAGTAGGATAGCTGAGATCTTTACCTTGTGGTTAACTTTATCGCCTTTATATAGCTTGAAATAAATATCTAATGTGTTTAGTTTTCTCCCTTTGCTTAGTTTCTTTAGACAGTGGTTAAAAGGCTACTGGGTATCAAGAAAGTGATGGCCTTTGAGTCACCAGTCTTCACACCTCTTCCTGCAGCTGTAGCTCTAGGAGAGATTGCCTCTCTTCTGGGGAGGGGATATTTGAAAGATGCTCTGAGGCTGTATTGGAGAAACAGTATATTGTATTTCAGATACTTCTCAGCCTGAGAAAGGTTGAGAGCCTTTACCTCACCATGGAGTGTGTGTTGCCAGAAGATATTTGCGTATTAACTCTGAATGTGGGAGGGGAAAAAAAAAGTTATTTGGTCACCTCCTGCTGTCTCCACCTGGTTGCTCGTCTGTCATTGACATCAGACCTTGTCACTACTTCAATGCCATAAGCCAATATTTACTTCAAATAATTTTACTCTTAACACTTCCCAAGTGCTAGTCTTCCAAGTGCAAATGTTTAAGGATCTCGTTTCCACTGAGAAGCGTTCTAGAGTTGTTCTAGATCTCTTCTAACACTCATTGTCTATTTTCCCCATCATCATATTTCCTGTGGTAGTACAAGTTATCTGCCCAATACATTTAATTACAGTTACTTGAACGTATTTTAATTCTTCTTCTCCTTTTATATGTGACTTTAACTTTCTCGGGGGTTTATCAGTCTGTACCACTGTTGCTGTTTATAGTCAAGGCTAATGACTCCGTAGGTTTCTGTTTGGCAATAAGTTGCCCAGAATTCCAACCCCTTTTACCCGCGCTTACGCACGTTTCTTTTGCCCTGCGCACCACTAAATGAACGTTCTACCAGCTTCACAGTAACGGAGGATTTACGCCGAGATCGCCACGCTGTGGCTGTCTAATATCATCTGTGGGAAGTTCTCTGGCTCCTGTCTTTGTGACTAGGAAAGGCGATAGAGAAATTCAGGAGGCGGGCGGCAGGGAGCGTGCCTTGTGGGCCAGCACTAAGCTGGGAGAAACGGTTACTGGTACCAGCTGCGCTGTGCTTTAACCCAGCAAGCTGCCTGCTGTGGCTCTGGTGACTTGTGTCCCTCGTAATTTCATCCTTATCTTTCTTTCTGGTAACGGGAATAACACACGTAGCTGTTTCTACATTCCACGCCGTGCCGAATGGGCTGCTTCGTGCTTTCCGTAGAGACAAAGTCATTTTCTCTTGCTGGTATTAGAAGATGATTCCCCAAATGTGCCATCTGTTCTGATAGCACAGCAGCTCTAACAACGTAAATTAGAATAAAACATTGTTCATATTATTCCTGTTCTGTGGGGTATGTTCAGGATATCGTACACCTTCTCCGTTAGCTGTCAATTACTGTACTGGTTTTAGAATGAAATGTGTATTTGAACATCAAAGTTTAAATCAAGAAGTAAAAAGTTAAAGCAACTAACACAAAGCAGCAGAGGGAAAAATGAGATGTTTTACAGTGAACAAATGTATTTTAATGGAAAAAAATTAATTAACACGTTACTTTTTTATAGGACAGTTATGGGATGAACAAGACAAATGATAGTCTCTTTATCTGTGCATTTTTCCTAATTCTGCAGGAAAGTTTGATTTGTGATTAGGCACTTGTTAACTCTTCCAGTATATTAAAAATGCTAGTGCTATCACTGTTTTAATGTTCTATTAAATAGCTTGCAAATCTTAGGGCATTTATGCATTTCCTTCCTAGGCCTCGAGTATTTTTGTTACTTGCCATTCTATGGAGTAATTACTTACCCTGTCATTTTTTTTCACAGTGAGGGCCATGGGAAGTTGACGGTATTTTCAGTGAAAGCTATGTTAGCAACAATGTGTGGCGGTAAAATACTGGACAAACTAAGATGTAAGTATTTTCAAGCAAATCAAACCATTTTATGAAATATTTTGTTTCCATTACTGGCCACATATGTTTTATTGTATGAAGTTCTGAAAGCTAACGGTTTTGCTTATTCAGCGATCTTTATACTGAAATGAAGCTTGCTATATTAATGTTTTTGTTACACATGCCATCTGCTGGCCATAAAACATACCGAGCTTGTTACGGAGTAGGCTTTACAAGTACATTTGTTTATTTTGAAATGCTTCGGTGCTCCTTTAAATGGAAAAACTTCAGGTCTGATTTTTCTGACAGCAACGTCAAATTTGTTGCCATTTCCCCCGTTTTGAGGATGGCGGGGAGCTTCTGGGTATCTTCTGCTTCATCTGAGGCGCTCTCTGCATCTTCTCATTCTGTAATTCCAGCTTCTCAGTTCTTATTTTTTATCTCTTTTTTTTAAATTCTCTTTTCATCAATCTTACTTCCTTTTTTTTCTTGTTTCCATGAGCCTTCTGCTGTATCAGCAGAGAATCAGTGATAGCCATAAACGTTGTATTTGTCCTTGAGCAGTAATTCCTGTTGTTCTGCCTTTTAGTGGCAAGGTGCGCTGTTGTTATGGGTGTGTTTTCTTTTCCTTTCCACCCTGAAAAGCTGGGAAGTGAATCTTGCTGTCCGTGCCGGGTTTCGCTGTTCGGCTCTTGTCGTTTTCACCTCACCCTAAATTCCCTTTATGCGAGTTATCTTGTAGTAATCCATTCCTTCTAACCTCCACGGTTGTCATTCGCTGTAAATAATTCTTTAGACTTTTCTACATCATTAAGCTTCTTTATTATATTTGCTTTAAAACTAGCAACGTGAAATACTGGTGTGCTGAATTAAACTACATGACAGGGTCTGAAAAATAGGTAGTGAGAAGTCATTGCATGCACATATTAATATTAAGGCTGCACATCTCCGCACCAGGGAACGCTGGTTTTTTATCTGGTAGTAACTACAAAACTCTCCGATTAAAAACAAAGCTGCAGGTGACTAAAGATTAGTGTTAAAGGGGACAGGCACATATGACGGAGGATATTTAAGACTTCTTAAGCTTTTTTAAGAAATGCATTACCTCGATAAAACATGCAAGATCAAACACTGGGGGAGAAAGACAGAGACTGTATCTCCTCCGTAAAAGATTACATTTTGTATTTAACTAGGACAAGATTTGAGGCGGTTACAGTAGGTGAGCAGTTCGGCACAGGCTCGGGACAGAAAAGGAGCATTATTTCTAGAATTAGCAAGACGATACTGAAACACGTCAAGAAAATGTCAGCGTGACCATTTAGTGGAAAAGGCAATTAACCGCTGGGATTAAATGTTACAGAAACCAGGAAACTTTTGATGCTTTCAGACAAGGACCTGGGTATCGTTCTGGAGGTTATATTAAGCCTCAAGTTAGTGATTCAGAAAGCGGCTAGTTAAGATGCTTTCGCCTCCAGGACGCCTCATTGAATAGTCCTATTTAACCGGTGTGTCTAGTCTTAAAACTGGAAATTTGTGCGTTTAATGTACTGTTCTCTCTCTCGCTGTCTTTTCATAACGTCTGCTTTTCTTCATAGCATTCGAAGCTTCCTTTTTCTTTTTTCTTATTCTACTGGCTCCTCTTTCCTTTGCCACTGTAACTTTCTGCTTTATAAAAATTCTTAACTGATGTTCATACATGCTGGAGGAAAGGCTTTTGACCGCTTTCACTGAATAGTGCCGCTTCTTCTGGCTTTGTTACGTTCTGGTTGCCGTGCCTTTTCCTTACTCTTTCTTGCGTCTGATCAGCTGGCCTTTGGTTTGCCTTGTGCTCCCGGCACCTTTCCTCCAGCGTCTGCTGGCCCTTTTTTCTTGGCGCGCTTCTGTTTGGGTGTGGAGCGTCATTTTCAAAGGGCATGCGACTTTGTATTTTATGTGTTTTGGACAGTAGCACTTCTGTCTTTTTTTTTTTTTTTTAACAGTGATAAAACTCAGTTCCTCTCCATGCCTTTTCAGTATGTCGCTCACGCTGACTTCCCACCGTTTGATGTTTCTGGGCTAGTTCTTATGACAGCACTAACTGTTGACCTCACCTATTTAAAACCTGGTTTTGGTGAGGTGTTTTTTGTTCTGTCAGGCATAAGATCTTCTAATCAACTGAGAAAGAAAGATTTCTTTATCTGTAACAGTAATGCAGATTTGCCACTGCGTTGTATGGTCGTGGCACTCCTCACGCACACCATCTGCTGCGGACGCTGCTCTGTCCCCTCTGGATGCTCCTCTGTCCCCTCCGGCGCTCGTTGCTGTCTCTGCTTAGTGGGAGAGAAAATTAAAGACTGGCACCAGCTCACTGTTAGTCTCTGAAATGCTCACAGTGCCCTGTGCAAGGTTAGACGCAGAGGCAGAGTCTCGGCACGGGATTGACAAAATTGCCCAGGAAAAGGGAATTTTGGCTCATTTGGAACAGAGATTTTAGGAGTATAGGAAATCTGTGCAGGAGGGAAAAGCTTTCTCTAAACCAGGATAGAATTAGGCTGTTGACTTGTCAGACAAGGTCACAGGACAGCTTTCTGTGGGAGGTGCAGAAAATGTGAGGTTCAGGGTAGCAGGATCTTGTAAACCTTCTGAGGGCAGGGGAGAAGAGGGGGAGCGTGTTGTATTGTTAGCGGGATAAGTTCCTGAGTGTCACCAGAACTCCAGAAAAGTAATAAAATAGCTGAACTATTAACTGTTGGTCACCTGTCTTTCTGAAAACTTTGGGGCAAGGGAATGGGAAGAAGAAATGTCATGTGAAGTTTGGGAGGGGAGGCGTGGGGAGCTGCAGGCCTGTATACCTGACACACGGTCTGGGCAAGCTGTCAGTAATGGAGAATAGAATTAGTTGACGCATGGATAAATTAGATTTTATTGTTGGGGGAAATGGCTTTTGTAAAGGAATGCCTCATAAAACCACAGGATTTTGTTAAAGGAGGCAAAAAAAAAAAAAAAAAGATGGACAAAGGAGTTCTGGCTGATACAGACTTCTTGGTTTCTGAAAGGCATTCAAGAAGGTCCCTTGTCGACCGCTTAAAGACATTGAAAAGTTTGATGAAAGGGACGAAAGGCGGGGTCTTCGCGTGGGTCAAAGTTTGGCTAAAAGGAACGAAAGAAGAGCAATAAATGTCCTTTTTGTATATTGAGATTGGTGGATAGTGCGGGACCTAAACTGTTTTTAACACTGTCACAAGTGATCTGGAAAAAAAACAGTGAAAGGTGACAATTCGGTACGAAGTAAATGTGTTGTAAAAGCTAAAATAGACTGAAGAGTTGTAGTATCATCTGACAACGCTGAGTAACTGAGATAAAATGGTAGGTGAAATTCAGTGTGAATATATGTCAAGTGGTGCGTGCTGGAGGAGTGAAGTGTTATCCTAGCGTGCTGCACAGAAAGGTGAGCTAAGAAAGTTGTTGCTGCTCAGATGAGAGATCTTGCAGCTATACTGCTGGGAAGATGTTGACGCTCTGTTTAGTAATGGCTAAAAACCACATGAAATGTTACAGAGGGGAAGGACGTGAAGAACAAAGCGGAGAGGTAGAGGCACCGTATAAATCCATGGTGTCTCGATGCTTTGCATGAGTGCTGCTGTAGTACCCCCCTCCGGTACTCGGCCCTTTCCAGTTCCGATACATCTTTTCTGAGAAGAACAACAGAGATCATCGAAGGTAGAGAAAGCTTTCTGCACAAAGAACAGCTAGTTAGAGCAGGGTTCTTCAACCTGGAAAGAAAAAGGGTGGTGAAAGGATAGACTTCTATAAAATCACGAGCAGTGTGTTAGCGGTGAATAGAAAACAGCTGTCCCGGTCCCCTGCCAGTACTGAAGGGCAGTGACCGAGATCAGCAGCAACAGACAGAAACAGCAAAGCCCAATACTTTAAACTTTACCAAAGGATGTTGTCGGTATCAAACGCTTACACCACTCGATTACTCCTTGAACCAATTTCACTGAAGGCAAATTCATCAAAGGCTGCTGAACGCAAAGATGCGCTCGGGGAGCGGAGGATTATTCTGGGGAACGTGCTTGCCTGAGCCATCTGCTGTCGGGATAAACAGACTTTTGATCTGATCTGCCTCAGCTGTTCTCATACTCTATTTTTTCTTCTGATCATGATGAATATGCTGTCTTGTTTTTTTCCCTTTCCTGTCTTTCCCACCTGTCTCTGATTACTGACCCATTTCATCCCTGGACAACTTCTGTTTCCAGTTTACTTGTTCCCTGGATTCCACCCCCGCTCCGGCACTGCCTCCGCTCCCTTTCCTAAGCCGGCTGTCAGCTCCGGCTCAGCTGGAACGCGAGGCTTTCTGGAAATCTGGGAAGTTGTAAATATTTTTTTTTTTGTCCTCATCTCATAATTTATATGAATGATAGTAACTTGGTCTCTGTACTTGCATATGTACGGGATTATTTTTTTAAATTCTGAAAACGCGAACCAATGGAGTGTTTTTCAGTCCATGCAGTGTCTGACAGCGCACGTGAAATGGGAGTCGTTCAGCGATACCACTTTGCTGTCTCTGGAAAAGATTATTTCCCGTGACATGATACTCCTGGCAAAGGAGTTCCTTCCCGCGGTGTGCGAGGTAGGAGTTGTAAACCCAGCCTCCTGCTGTGGACGTTATGATTTTTGTCGTAGCTTTTTAAGCCCAAGAAATGCCATATAAAAATGTCAAATTTTGTGGATTCGGATGACTTGATTTTGGCATTCGAGTAGATTCATTGTGAAGTAATTAGTGCTTCCTTCCATGTCATTTCTGCAAGTAAATTGCAAACAGAACTTCACGTAAATGAGGACTCCACCCCGCTCATGCCAAGGGCTGTCTGCCTTCTCCAGCGCCTGGCTCTACCTGCGTGCTGCTCCTCGGCTCCCTCGCCTCGCTGGCGCCTTTTTTCCTCTCGCCATCGGGCTCTGATAAGCCTTTACTGCTTACTGAAGTTCCCCCTAAAAATTCATACAATAATGTATGCTAAATACTAGGTTTCATATAACAAAGGTCCTGAAAGTTAATCTGCTGTAGATGAATTAGCCTGGTTGTGGGGTTTTGATCTTGGGGAGAGGGTGTTTTGGTTTTTGGAGGAGTGGGGGTGAAAGGGGAATTACTTGTTTTGGCCCTAATCAGGGGACCAAAGTAGTAGTGGTAATAATAATGAGTGGTTTGTTGTGGTATCGCATCTATTCAAACTGAACAAGCTCAGTGCGTGATTTTGTACAGGCTTTCTTGATCTCATTTATTTATAACAAATGTTAGGAGTTGCCACAACATCTGATCTGATGGAGGGAAGGCTGCTGCAGTGTCGTGTCCCCAGTCCACCAGTGGTGAGGCTGGGCATGCGTTCCCAGTAGGAACACGCACACACAGCCACACGGATCAAGACAGACAGAAAACACCCATGTGAACACGGACAGCACCAGTGACCTGGTTCTGTTCCCTCCTTGGCCTGATCAGGATGAAAGTCTGTTAGTGGCATAAATATATACATATATGCACATGCCTGTGCAATAGGGATCCCTCCAGTGACCAGCCTTGGATGCTCCTCTATTTAGTAGCTGGTCCTCGGAGCCGCTTAGGTCCTCTGGTCTCTCCAGTATCTGTCCCAGACTTCTCCGATACCTAGCTCTCAAACCCTAATCACTAAATTTTCCTCCAAAAGCATCTTCATAATCTCCTTGTAGGTGCTTGGGTGGTGTTATTAGGTCTTCTCAGTGCTTTATCTTCTCCAGGCTGAACCATTGCTGTTTCCTCAGCCTGTCGTCACAGGATAAGTGCTCCAGCATGCTGACCATCCTTGTAGCCCTCTATAGAGCTCACTTCATTTGTCTTTCATATTCTGTGTCTTTCATATTCTATGATTCTCAACAGTTCCCTGATTCTGGGGGGGTCCCAAAGCTGCACACAGTACCTAGAGGAGGTCTAACAAATGCTGAGCGGAGGAGGATAATCACTTCCCTCTACTAGCTGAGCTCCAGGTCATACGGCCCAGGATGCCGTTGGCCACCTTTGCTGCCAGAGCGCGCTGCTGGCTCACAAAGTCACAGAAGGGTTTGGGTGGGCAGGGACCTCCAAAGGCCACCCAGTCCCACCCCTGCCATGGGCAGGGACATCTTCACCCAGACCAGGGTGCTCAGAGCCCCATCCAACCTGGCCTTGAACGTGTCCAGGGATGGGCCATCTCCCACTGCTCTGGGCAACCTGGGCCAGTGCCTCACCGCCCTCAGCACAAACAATTTCTTCCTTCTGTCCAGTCTGAATCTCCCCTCTTTCAGTTTAAAACCATTCCCCCTTGTCCTGTCGCCGCAGGCCCTGCTAAAAAGCCTGTCCCCACCTTTCTTGTAGGCCCCCGTTAAGCACGGAGAGGCCGCAATAAGGTCTGTCTGCAGCCTTCTCTTCATGTTCTGCTTGTGACCTCAAAACCCACAAGGACCTCTCCAGCAGAGCTGCTCCCCAGCCTGGATCGCTGCTGGAGTCTTCCTTCCCACGGGCAGGACTTTGCATTTGTCCTTTTTGAATTTCATATGGCTCCTGCCGGCCCACTCCTCCAGCCGGTCTAGGTCCTGCCGGATGGCAGCGCTTGCCCTTGGGGTGTCGCATGGTCCCCCCAATTTGGCATCATCTGCAAACTGGACAAGAGTGCACTCTGGCACCTCTCCCAGATCACTGATAGCCACGTCGAGCAGGACATGTCCCAGGACAGATTCCAGCAGTGGCCCACTTGTTATTGGTCTCCATGTAGAGTTTGACCCATTGCCCACTACCCTCCAAGCCTGATCGTCCAACCAGCTACTCGCCCATCGGGTTGTTCACCCATGCAGACTGTGGCATCCCACCTTGGATACGGGAATATTGTGGGGAAAAAAACTAAAAAGCCTTGCTCAGGTTGAGGTGAATAATACCTACACATCCAGTCATCTTATCGCAGAAGACAACCGAGCGGGTTCGGTGTGATTTAGCCGCAGTAGATCCATGCTGATGGATCCCAGTCACCTTTTCTTTCGTGTGCCCACGACTGTGTGCCAGGAAGATTTGCTCCATGATTTTCCCGGGAACTGAAGTGGGGCTGACTGGCCTGGGTGTCCTTGGGTTGTCCTTCTGACCTTAATACATACTTTGGATTAATGCCAAAAACCTGCGTGCGCACTCTCACACGAGCACGGTCAAACTAACTCCTCTGTTAAATTTATTTTCTTGGCTTTTACTGATCTTAAACCTAGTATTTAACGAATATTTTATGTATTTGTACGATAAAAATTGACAACATCATAGGAATTGTGAGACGTGGGATACACTCAACACCAAGACCCTAGAAAATGAGGGGGCTGGGTTTTTGTTGCTTTGTTTTTAGCTTACGGAGAGAAATAGTAGAGCCCTCAGCTGAGACCGTGCAAAGCCCCAGGCAAATGCCTGGGTTGGAGGACAGAACAGGCCATTTTGGCAGTCCTAAGCCACTGAAAAGAGGCTCTCGAGGGAACTCTTGGGCAGGTTTAGTAGGTGATGTTGTGAGCTCTGTTCTTAATGTAAAACTTTTACTACAAAGAGTTGAAAAAAGGAAACTGCGAGTTGCACAAGTGCCATTTTGCGTTGGTATTTTGGGGACTGAGCAGTGGGTTTTGTAGTTCTAAATTTTTTGTTCTCTGGTTTAAAAAAAATGTTTATAGCATAAACAGTAGCATTGAACTGAAATTTTATAGAGAATTAAAGTATAATACCTTGTCATCAGGAGCCTTTATTTGCACATACCTGTTGTGACCCTGAGGTGAGCTCTTGAGAAATCACGCTGTTAGCCACCGTTTAGCTCGAGGTTTTCTCTTTGAGGGTAATTTACTGCCTTTTAAAAGGGCAGATGACTATATAATTATGTCCTACTAATCTTTTTCTTTTCCAATTTCACTGGTAATTTCCCATGTGGAAGTTTCCCACGTAAATGAGTTCAACTTTGACTATAAAACCACTTTTTTATGACCGCAAGATATAGGTTAGTGGGATTCAGGGGTTTTTTGGTTGGTGGTTTTTTTTTCATTTACCCTTGATATAGCCTGTTCTATTTTTATCTAATTTTCAATTTATTTCCATAGCTTTAATTAACTTTGTCCTTAAAATCATTTAGATCTTGCATACTGTTGAGTTCAGATTAATGGACTGTATTTGCCCAGAAGATTTCTGTCCTTTTTTAAATACAAGTACTGTCGTGTTCCAGGCATGTTCTGCCAGGCCCACCTTGACAGATTTATTACTAGACCTTCAGTTTTTGTGCATGTGCCAGTTCTGGAGTGATTCTGATCCAGAACGGATTAGGATTCTGGAAGTTTGGCTCTAATCGGTGTTAGTCATTTCCATAGTTTTCATTTGTGTGCATTTTGATCTTGACTTTTCTTCCACATTCAATTTTCAGGTAAACTTTAATTTTTCTGCTTGGCTTAATTTTCTAAAACACAGCATTCCCCCCCGACCCCCATTTATCTTTTTTTTTTTTTTTAATTTCTTTCTTTCTTTTTTTCCCCCGTTATTTCTAATATGCCTTATAAGATTATTCAACAAGGGCTTCAGACCTTGGCTTCAAGCTTGTCTGCTTAGCCAGCGATACAAACTCCAGATAGCTCTGTCACCCTTAACTTAGGTGTCGTAGGCTCCTTCATGAGCTCATTCATTCATTCAGGAGATTGGAATAATTTCTCTAGTTTACTAGAAATACGCCTTTCTGAAATGGTCTAGTTTTGATCACTTACGCTTATTTTCTGTCAACATATCCTTTTTGATGTTTAGTGACTGATGGTGTCTTAACCCCATAGATGATTCAGTGCTGTTCAGTGAAGAGTTCTGCTATCTGTCACATCTTGGGAACTTGTAGGTCTTACTAATCTGAGTGCTCTTATTAGAGAAAGCTTCCTTTCCAGAGTAATCTGACTCGGCAAATGTATCAGAGACCCAGTTCTGCTGTTTGAGAGCTTTGTCTTTTCCAAAGAGATTTTTGATCCCAGGACAGTTCTGCTTTATCCGTAGGCAGCTGTCCCAGTATTTTCTATGACATCCTTTTCTTATAACGCCATTTCCTACGCATCTTCTCCTGTATTTTTACCTTTCCTGAGACATGAGAGCTGGGAGCTCTGGGCTGGTCGCGGGGAAGGGCTGGAGCGGAGGGGCTGAGCTCTGGCAGTAAGGGATGAGGGACTGTGGGACTGCGGAGCGGGGGCTCCGGAGCCATCCTTCCACCCAGAGCCAGGAGCTCCAGGGGCTCCCAGAGTGGGAGTGAAAATACCTGCAGAGCTGCCGCCCTCCCCGCCACCGGCCGGGGCCACCCTCCCGACCTTTCTTTTCCCATACATACACAGGATGGCTGAACACCTTGCTCGGTCTTCTTTTTGGTTTCAGAAATACATGTAGCCCCACGTGGCTCATTAAAAAGCATACCTCATCTCATCGTCACCATTTTTCTTGGGTAAGGACAGAAGTTCCTATTCGAGCTCTTCAGTGTGCGCAGCATCTCCGATATAAAATTAGACCGGATTCCTCTTCCCCATCTACTCAGCTGCGTGGCTCCCGTGTCTTACCCCTGGAGACGGCGGTCCCCGCGCCCCGGCGCCTGACTGCGGTGCTTCGGGTGCTGCCTTCCAAAGCCCTGCTGCTTCATTCGGCCTGCCCCCGACGCGCACCAGATTTACCAGGAGTTTCGCCGGTTTTGACTTTGCGATTCTTACGACTCTTTTTAATTCTCAAGGGATTGTATGTAGTTTTGTTTTGAAGGTGTGAACATGAAGATACGATGTTCTGTAACTTCTATAATGCCTCCTAGCTTCTGCTTTCTTGCTGTTACAGTTAATGCACTGGCAGAATCTTTTCTCAAGAGTGGGTGAGATGGGATGGAGGAAACAGGAAGATTTATATCATAGCATGTTCAAATACGTTCATTTATAAATTTTATCTTGATAGCAAGCGATAAGAAATTATGTTCAGAATAAAACAAAAAGAAATTTCTTGGGGTTTAAATGGGTTGAAATAATTTTTTTCTGTAGTAAGCATGTATTTACTGTAGGGTTTTATTATATTTTCTTACAGATATTTTCTCTCAAATATCAGATTCAAATGGATTAATGATATTTACAAAGTTTGATCAGTTTTTGAAAGAAGTTCTAAAACTTCCAACAGCTGTGTTTGAGGGGCCTTCTTTTGGATACACAGAGCATTCTGTACGGACCTGTTTCCCACAACAAGTAAGAGTTAACCAAACAGGATTTTTGTATTGCTTGTTAATAGAGCGCTTCCTCCCAAGTCCGCTGGCTGCTTTGGTTGTAGTTTGTGTGGGGTTTGGAGGGAGGGGGGTTGGTAACATACACCATATTACCTAAGCAGTTTTCAGAAAGTCTGAATAATTTAGAATAGTATGTCTAGGGTTTAGGCAGTTAAAGGCTTTTGCACGATTTTGGTTTGTTCCCCTGCCCTGACGGGACACGTCTGCTCCCCATCAGGAGGACAGCAAGGATGACCTATTTCTTTTCTAAAACATGAAACACAGCATTTTTGCTATTTTCCCTTGATTTTTTTTTTTTTTTTTTTTTACCTTTCTCAGTGTGCTAAGACTATTCGTTTCAACAAATCGCTTGCAAGTTGGTTGGGTCTGTACAAAATAAATACGTTGTGTGCACATAGTTTATTTTTAAATCGGTTTCACTGTTGTGCTTGCTGGTATAGCTGTCTCTTCCAAAATATTTCCATTACGTGCAATGATTGGAGTAGATGTTGTAGTAATGATCTTAAAAGAGCTTTTTATTTCTTTATACCTTTTGGTTGTAATGTAGTTGCTCCAAGGATTTGTTTCTAATTTGAGATAACGTAAATAGTATAAATAATCCTTCAATCAACTGTAAACATGAATCTAGATAATCTTAGGCCTAAAATTAAATGTTTAGACTCTGGTCACGATTGTGTTCTGGAAGAAATATTTCTGAAGTATTTAGATTTAGAATTTATAGTCACTTTTGCTAAATTTAAGTTAATTAGCAATTAGTATATTTGAAATACAACACAGTAGGAAACAGCCTCTGATGTAGGAAGTGATGAGGGCTCCAGCTCATCTGTGAGCTAGTGAGGACAGAGTTTTCTTTTCCTAACAGCGTAATTAATTAGTATTTTTCTGCTTGCTTCAATACTGCTGGGGCACCGGTGGGCCATGCTTGTTCCCGCAGACATGCCACCCTTTCCCTTGTGTCAGCGCAAGCTGGTTATGCACGTAGGGAAAGCGATCCGGTCAAGTCCAATCTCGTGTAAGTGGCAAGCGTTGAATGCGAAACGGCAGCCTCGCTTCGCAGCTCTCCAGGTCCGACGTCGTGTTCCGGGCTCTGCGTGCTCTCTCCGCTGTCCGCAAAGGCAGCGGGGATGGGGGTTGGTTTTGTTCTGAAGCCTGCGCTCTGGAAGTGGCCGTTTCTCCTTACCCACGAAGAGAGGCTAGTGTAACTGTCTAGACCTTGACACCTGACTGAGATTTCGAAGATGGCCGACGCGAGTCTCGCCGTGGTAGCCAAGCGAGGTATAGCGACTGCCCGTGGCTTGCCTGCAGCATGTCTTAGCACGCTTTGGCTCCCATGAACAAGACAGCTCATTCTTCATATTGATTTACTTTTTAGAAATTCCTTTGCTCTAATTTTATTCAGCAAAACAAAATCCCTAGTGTCAGGCCAGGTTTGTAGAGAGCGGTAATGGTTTTTTAATTAATCCAGATGTACGCTGTTCCCCAAGACAGGTCTTTCATTTATTTGAGAACATAGAAACAAACAGGTCCTAGGAAGTAGATGGATAATCTCTCTTAGATTTAATTTCATTTTCTTATGCCTCCCAGGTTTGAAAATAAGCTTCCCAGAGGTACTTCTGTGATATTCTCCTGTTACAGCCTATCGTTTTGCTGAAATTCTCTCCAGATGGCATTGGTAAAGCTGTGGGGTTTCAGACTTTGGCATTTACATGACAGACATATAAGCTACATCTGTACTAGTTAAGTAAACAGTGCCAGGAGCTGTTCTGCGGTCCTAAGGCCAAGTGGAATGGGCTAACCACTTCCGTGCTATTACACTCTCTTATTCCCTCAAGCAGGGCGGTTACATGGAAACTGTTTATTCAAAATGATTCCTAGCTGATATTAACACCTGATTGGATGCTGGAATCATTTGGGAGAGCGAGTGGTTAAACCAGGCAACAGGTTTAATAACGTAAAAGCGTGCATGATTGAGTTTTAGTGCCAGCAGCGTTCCCTGGTGTTCCTTAAACTACCAGGAGACAAATCCTTCCTGGCCAGCTGTGGTTCCTTGCTGTTCAGGGAAGTCCTGGTGCTGGAGCCACGTCTTTGAGGTGCAGAAGGCTAATAATTTACTGCTGGCTGAGTGGTGAAAGGGCAGATACGCAAAGAAGCGTCGGTGGCCGTATACACGCCACAACTCTGTTTCATTTGTCGGGTCACAGATGGAATAATTCAAACTTGTTGCCCACGCAAAATGGAGTTTATTGGGATGCTTTTGGCAAGAGCTGCGTTCTTCGTGATGGCTTCCAGATGTACAAAGAGCTTCCATAATAATTTGCTATTCTAGGTCAAGTGAGGGCTGCCACAGATGTAAGATATCATGTCATACTTTTCTGAAGGCTTTTGTTCACTTGGCTCCCGTCCATCTGTTTGTCATAGAGATGCTGGATCACCATGACAGTCCCTGCCTTAGTCAGAATCTTTCTGTCTTTATGGCACAGCCTGTCCTGTCGTAGCAGAGGTGTGTCCGCTTTGTATCTCATTTACAGAGCAGTTTAATTGCCGTGTTTCTCCTGAGAAGTTTACTTCAGAGACTTGGGAGCCAGGAGTTTGGCTTCTCCAGAGTCAAACCGCACATCGTTCTGTCGAAACTCAGCAGCACAAGCTATACCAGCAGGCCTAGGTAGGTGCTGATTTCTGCCTGCGTTGCTCACATAAAAGCTTTGCGACAGCATTGGCTGACTGAGGCTTCGTGGATGGTGTGGCTGATAGCTGAACCGGCTGCACAAGCTCAACAGTGTCAGGAGGATGGTCAGGGCGTGCAGCCTTGTTAAAGTGAGTAATAAGGATATATTTATGAAGGACACGATGGTCTCACGTATAAAGGATGGTGTAAGTGTACTCTGATGGAGTTGCAGTGTAAGCACAAGGTGCAGGACAGTTAGGGATCCAGGTGGGGTCCAATACACAGCTGCTTAGATCCATAGACCTTGTTTTGATCACTGTAGAGTTAAAAATCATGTATCTCTGTGTTGGCTCAGGGGATGTGGTTTTGTGCCAGTATTTTGTGGGGAAATATATGCATTAACATCTTGTTGGAACAAGCATGTTGTCAGTGTAACAATAAAACTGGCTGAGTTCTTGCTATTGAAGCAAGCCTATGGTATTCTTCTAAATATAAGAATAGCATTGGTAAAACCTGCCACTGCACCCACCTGCAAGAAGACCTGAGACTACAGAGCTCTTAAGACAAGTAGGTATGCTAACAGCAATTGGTAAAAGCAATTATTACAATAGTATAGAGAGTAAGCAGGTGATTACAGAAAGCATCTATGCAGAAATGCGTTTGCTCTCCTGGGGAGCATTTGACCCTCACGACTGGTTGTGCCTTCACATTTACTAATTTTCAGTTTATGTTCTTGGAGTTTGGAAGCTGCTGGCGGATTCTCTGGTCGGTTTTGCGTCACAAATGGTGACTGAGTGATGTTTTTGCGGTTGCTCCACGTTTGGGTTCTGAACCCAGTAGGAAATGTTTGACCACCTACAGGAAAGGGCTTTATCTAGCCTCCTTCTCTGACACATTCACAATTTCCAGGAGGAGACTGCTGTTTGCTTTCCTGTCAACTCAGCCATTACTGAGAACGCCTATGCCCAGACAGACAAGATGTGGTACTGATAATGCTGCATGATTCTTTTTGGTCAATTGGTTGCAAAATATCCTACCCGTATCGGTGGAAAAAAAACCCAAAGCCTGTGTCCCTACTGCCCTCCTGTGAACTCCATGGAAGTTGCATCACTCCGTACACAGGCTTTGACAACTCGTAAGGTTCTCACTGCATAAAGCGAACCAGTTTTTTTTCTTTGAGGAACATCTTTGCCTATAGCAGAAAGAAGCTCTCCTGCTAGGTTTGGGTGGTTCTGCCACTGTGCATAACATACATCCCTGTCTAATCATAGAGTCATAGAATCACAGAAGGGTTTGGGTGGGCAGGGACCTCCAAAGGCCACCCAGTCCCACCCCTGCCATGGGCAGGGACATCTTCACCCAGACCAGGGTGCTCAGAGCCCCGTCCAACCTGGCCTTGAATGTGTCCAGGGATGGGCCATCTCCCACCGCTCTGGGCAACCTGGGCCAGTGCCTCACCACCATCATAATAAAAAAAATTTCTTCTTCATGTCCAATCTAACCCAGCCCTCTTTCAGTTTAAAACCATTCCCCCTTGTCCTGTTGCTACAGACCCTGGAAAAAAAAAGCCTTTCTCAGTCTTTCTTATAAGCCCCCTTTATATACTGAAAGGCCACAAGATCTCCCCAGAGCCGCCTTTTCTCCACAATGAACAACCCAAAGTTTTTCCCCAGCAGAGCTGCTCCAGCCTCTGACCATTTTGGTGGCCTCCCCTGGCCCCGCTCCAACAGCTCCATCTCCTTCCCGTGCTGAGGACCCCCGAGCTGGAGGCAGGGCTCCAGGGGGGTCTCCCCAGAGCGGGGCAGAGGGGCAGAATCCCCTCCCTCGCCCCGCTGCCCACGCTGCGGGGGATGCAGCCCAGGAGACGCTTGGCTTTCTGGGCCGCCGGCGCACATTGCCGGCTCGTGGCCAGCTTTCCATCCCCCGGCACCCCCAAGTCCTTCTCGGCAGGGCTGCTCTCCATCCCTCCGTCCCCCAGCCTGTGCTGATACCGGGGGTTGCCCCGACCCCGGTGCAGCACCTTGCCCTTGGCCTCGTTGAGCCCATGAGGTTCACACGGGCCCACCTCTCCAGCCTGCCCAGGTCCCTCTGGATGCCATCCCGTCCCTCAGGCGTGTCGACCGCACCCCTCAGCTTGGTGTCACCTGCAAACCTGCTGAGGGTGCACTCGATCCCGCTGTCTGTCATTGATGAAGATACTAAATAGTATTGGTCCCAGTACAGACTCTTGAGGGAACACCACTCGTTTCTGGTTTCCACTTGGACATTGAGCCATTGACTGTAACTCTTTGGATGTGTCCATCCAGCCAATTCCTTATCCATCAAATAGTCCATCCATCGAACTCATATCCCTCCAATTTAGCGGCCAGAATGTTGTGATGGAGCGTGTCAAAGGCCTTACAGAAGTCCAGGTACATGCCATCTATAGCTCTGCTCTCGTCCACTGATGCAGTCACATCATAGAAGGCCACTAGATCAGTCAGGCAGGAGTTGCACTTCGTGAAGCCATGCTGGCTCTCTCCAGTCACCTCCCTGTCTTCCGTATGTTTCGACATGTTTTCCAGGAGGACCTGCTCCATGGTCGTAACAGGCATGGAGGTGAGGCTGACTGGTAGTTCCCAGGGTCCTCCTTTTTACACTTTTTAAGTAATGGGTGTGATGTCTACTGGCTCCTGAGTCTTGTCTCCAGAAAACTTGTCTGTCTGTGAGCCGTATTTATTATTTGGAGTAACCTTCATACTCTTGTATATGAAACAGCATGAGAGATGAGAGCCAAGGCAAAATTGGGAACCGTGGCGGCATATTTATAAAGCTGTACAATGCCTATACGAGTAAGCAGCTAGGAAATTATGTTGATTTGAAAGGTACAATCTGCACATCAATTACAGATGCTGCTGCCATTTAACATCGTTAGCACAGTGGTTCCTGGTTAGGCGAGCAGCCCTTGCTGGTCTCAGCCGTCACATACCACGGTCAGTTAATTCCCAGTTAAAAACTGTGGTTCTCCTTCTATCAGAAGGCTTGGTTCACCATATTTAGTGTGTTTTGTGGCCTTACC
Organism: Nipponia nippon; assembly: GCF_047370975.1. Taxonomy (NCBI): domain Eukaryota; kingdom Metazoa; phylum Chordata; class Aves; order Pelecaniformes; family Threskiornithidae; genus Nipponia; species Nipponia nippon. The sequence continues at coordinate 126,358,969 of NW_028262358.1, forward strand.
GAGATGGGCATTTGTTAAAAGATTTTGAATTTCTTCACCCCCAAAGAGAGGAGCGGGCAGGGTGACTGTGAGTTGTTGTTAACAGCCCGAAGGATGACTTGGCTTTGAGGCGGAGGGAAGGCCGGGGTTGCCCGGCAAGATCCAGGCGTTTGTTCTTCTCCAGGTAGTGTGTCCGATGTCCTGGCTGGCAAAGGACATCCTTGGACTCTCTTGTAGCAGCAGTTAACTATTCAGGAAAAGCTTTCCAATCATAGAATCCCAGGTTGGAAGGGACCTCGAGGATCATCTGGGCCAACCTTTCTAGGCAAGAGCGCAGTCCAGACGAGGTGGCCCAGCACCCCGTCCAGCCAAGTCTTAACCATGTCCAGTGTCGCGGAGTCAACCAACTATTCCAATGGTCGACTGCTCTCATTGTGAAAAACGTTCCTCTCGTGTCCCGTCAGAATCTCCCTGGGAGTAACTTGTAGCCAGTTTCATTTACGAAGCGGAGAGACTGGAACAAGGACACCTTATAAAAGTTGGAAGAAGTAAGACTAAATATTTCTTAGTGTTTCCCTTAATGGTAACTGGGATAGATAATTGTAATTCCATATTATCTCTCCAGGGGAGTTAGCTGCAGAGGTGTTAGAGGTATAGATTTGCCACTAATGATGAAACTATTGACGCTTTAAATAGAAACCTTCTCTTTAATTAAAAAACAAACCAAAAAAAACCAAACAACCCACAACCAAAAAAAAAAAAAACCAAACAAAACCACCTTTGTTTTTGCCGTGACAGTTGCAGGTGAAGGCTACAATTCGTGTCACAGCTCCTGGAGCAGCAGGCTGCTTTCCCTCTCGCTCCGCTCCCCTCCCTGTCGTGCCTGCTTCTTGCAGTAGCACTGCCATATGCTAAGGTGAGAAGGAAGAGCCATCTGCCCAGCTGGTCCTCTGCCTGCGAGACTCCTTCAGCATCTAGCTTATTGTATGCAAAAGCCAACATAGTCTTTCTTTGTATCCATAACAGTCGTAGCTGTTTTTCTTCCCAGTTATCTCCATCTGTTTGTATTTGCAGCAGACATTTTCTCTTGCTCACTTGAATTTGAAACCTTAGGAAACACTACGCTTAACATGCCTGACTTCCTTCTCCTAATGATTGCACGTCCATTTCTTTTTTATTGACAGTTTTTTAAAATCTTAGCTTAGTTCTCCCCTTGCCTCTTTTTTTCCTTATTTTGCCTTTAAAAAGTCATTTACTGTATGGATCATGTATGGAGACTAGTTATAATGACTCTTTTTTGTGTGTGTCTACTTTTTTCAGTGTTGTCTGGATGTGTGAAATACTGTTTCCTACGTTGTTAAATAACCGCTGCTCACATTTGTTGTATCCCCCTTCAATCTAAGAGTCTTTAACTGCAACTTGGGAACCAATCCTGACTGCCTGGTCCTCCGTTTCTTGGAGTTTTCTGTTCATCTGTTTATCATTTATTTTTGTATGATTATATCGTGTCTATGCTAATGCCTTCTTTGTGGTGTTATTGTTTGCCTAATATAGATGGAAACTCCCTGAGCAAAGAAGTTGTGATTTTTGTCTCTTTATAGCATATGAAATATTCCTGGTAGACAGAAGTTGAGTCACAGAGAGATTTTTAATGCTGAAGTAGGTTTTGGTATATAAAATTGAAATTTTTCTTATAATTAAGTTGTATTTCTTTTTTTTTTTTTTTTTCCAGAAAAAGATCATGCTAAACATGTTTTTAGACACATTGATGGCTGATCCACCTCCTCAGTGCCTTGTGTGGCTGCCTCTCATGCACAGACTTGCCCATGTTGAAAATGGTAAATGGAATATTTTCTTGTTCGAAACATCTGGTCAGAGCAGGGTTTCTGTTCAACATATGTAAACGTGCTGTCCTCTCTCACGTAACGAAGCACTTAATGCTTTCATCATTCCCACCGTAACGGTCCTACTCCCAGAGCATTTAAGCCCAGACTTTTGTCGGAGTGAAAAGCGTTCTGCGCTTCTGGGGTGAAGACTCGATTTGTTATGAAATCATCAGCAACCATGCCAAACAAGATGAGTTTTAGAGTTCTAGCATCGCTGGTAGTGGAAGACGAAAAAACCAGCAGCAGAAAAATTATATTCTCTAAGCGTTCATGTTTATTCTGAAACTTTTAGAAAACTTCACTTGAACTATGCTTTAACATACGCTTTCGAGTGCGAACGCCCAAAGATTCTGGGTCCCGTTCAAATGTCTGTCTTGTGCAGCGTTGGAGCGCGTGAGTCACTGCAGTGCTCACCCGGGGAGGTGAACGCGGAGCGCCTCTCGCTTCCAGACCTTTCTTAGCTAAGATTCCTGGGTTTGCTGCCTATGGAAAGTATTTAAGGAGCAGTAAGGGATGGAAAGCTGAAGATTAACAGTGAGAGAGAGCGAGGAAAGAGTCACCTGGCTGCGAGGGCTTTATGGAGTTCAGGGAAGCACAAAGGTTTCCTGCAGAAGGCTGTGCAGGTGTATGGAAACTATATTTGTTGGTGTTAGTGGCCAAAAAGGCGGTGTGTTTAATTTATTGTACAGTTGCATACAGTATATATGTATGATGTTTTGTATGTGAATTCTAGAAGAAAAAAAAAAAATTTTTTTTTCTTCACCCATAAACTGAACTTCACCTTTTGTTTCCTTCCCCACAGAGTAAAACCATGTTATCATCCTGCAAAACCCCTGCCCTCCTAGTTGTTACCTCTTCTTCCGCTTAATGCATTTGTAGTCATTTCAAGGTGTACAGACTTCTTCCTTTTAAGACACGGGTAGATAAGCTCTGGACTCTTGGTTTTGCCCAGCTGTTGACAGGCACAGCTTGGCAGTCTGTCTCTAGCTAAGTGTTCATGATTTATATGCCGTTCTCTGTTTCTTGACATTTATGCCTGTGACATGGTTAAGTACTGCTGTGATTTTGATACGCTGGTTTTTGGCATTCATTGTCTTCTCTTGATCCTCTTGAAAGCATATCTGGTTGGGAATTTAATCTGCATTTGTTCAGCAGTGAGCAAGATGGGAGTCGTGATGCTCAGTGGGCCTTTTCTTCTTCACTGCAACAGAGAAGAGAAGGTGAATTTCCCAGTTGCTCTGTGTGTTCACAGACATTTCCTGACAACTGTGTGATTCATTAAAAAAAGTGATTCTTAAAAGAATTTTCAGGGGAGCAATTTCATGGAGACAAATTTTATGGGAAAACTTATGAAAAAGGTGAGGAGGTTGAGCTAGTTAAAATATTGGGTAAACTACAGTCCTGCAGAGTCTCTCCCATCCTTAGGTACCAGGTTGCACTGACAGAAGGGCAGCAGCGACTTTTTGCTTTCTTCTTCCTCTATCCTCTTGTCCTTATAAACTCTTACTTCAAGAAATGCACTCAGGATGGAATAAATACGGCAAGGAAACAGGCAGTAAAAATGTTTATATGAATTACAGGTCAGGATAGAATTGCACAGAGCTTCTTACGCAAGGGTAAAATGTTTAAACATCGTGTTTGGGCAGAAGTGAAACGGTGGAAACATCTGGAGATACTCCATAGTCTGATCTTTTTTTCTGCTTGAAAGTACCTGGAGGAGATGACTAGATATCCAGAACAGGGGATCCTTCTAGGTTAGCGCACGCGCTCCTGTGTTACCTGACAGCTTCTGTTGCCCTCGTTGTGGGATCTGGCTGCTCTAGAACACGCAGATCCCAGTCTAACCGTCTTCATCGGGAGCAGTCCCATAAGTGCCCCTTTTTCTGAGGCTTTCCTCCAGGCAGCCAGGGATTCTCCCCACTCATCTGTTCCGCCAAGCAGTCTCCAGATATAATCCTGTGTCACACATAGGAGTCTTCTTACACATAGGTTTAGCATTCAGATAACTTGATAGGATAACTTCTAATGTTTGTGGCATTAAAATTATGTTTCTAATTCTTATCAGCCTCTTCTACAGCTGCCTCCCAAGCTGCTTGCTGAATTACATTACCATCAATCAGTCGTGCCAGTGTTCTTGCCCCCTAAGTACTACAACTTCTTTTTCCTCAGAAACTCTTATTCTGTTGCAAGCGGTACTTTTGCTCCAGAGTCAGGCAGGGGTTCCTCTGCTTAAAAGTGTTGATGAGAAATCAGTGCAGCGGATGTACAGAGGTATGTGGCAAGCCGCAGCAGGCTTAGTGGGTGCGGGAGATCACGTCTGGATTATGTCCCTCCAGTAAAAGAAGCTAAGGGAGGCTTGGTGTCGGGGGCCTGACTGTGTGAAGGTAAAACCAGCAAATCTGGAGGATAGAGACAGTAGAAGGAATGAGCTTGGGGCTACTGGGACATGTGGTAGGAAAAGAAATGTTGAGGGAAGACACAGCTCTGATTACAGATGTGCCCGCTGAAGTAAAAGCAAGCCAGGGGCTTTTATAATTTAAAGTCTGGGACAGGACATATGCAAGAGTTCATTGTCGCTATGGATCTGGATTGAATATCCCCTATTAAATGGTCATTTTCAATGTTTAAAAGGCAGGCGATGGAAGATGTGAAGCTTGTGCTGACAATGGCTACTGCCGTGGGTTCTGTGACTAAATTAATATGAAGTTACTTTGTAAGGGTTGTGTACGTTTTAATATCTGCATACATTAAAAAAACCATAAATTTTGTTGAAATAAATGCTTGTAGGGAGTTAGCCTGTCTCCTTTCAACCGAAAACTTTTCCAGAACATAGGCAAAACCATGAAAGAAAGAGAGATCACCGCTGATTTAAAACAGGATCATTTTTTATTTGGGTATGGTGGTATGTTGTACTAATGCCTTCCGACAGATTTTTGTCAGCCTTACAAGCCAAGCAAAACCAATCCTCTGATTTGGAGGAGCTGACCACAAAGATTCCTTACTCTTCATCCATTACTTGATCATGGGCTACTGCCCCAATTGTGGACTTCTTCGAGACCAGAGAAGGGCAATGAAGTTGGTGAAGCGTTGGTGAAGGGTCTGGAGCCCAAGGCTGGGGAGGAGCGGCTGGGGGAGCTGGGGGGGCTCAGCCTGGAGAAGAGGAGGCTGAGGGGAGCCCTCATCGCTCTCTGCAACGGCCTGAAAGGAGGCTGGAGCCGGGGGGGTCGGTCTCTTCTCCCCAGGAACAAGCGATGGGACGAGAGGGAACGGCCTCAAGCTGCGCCAGGGCAGGTTTGGGTTGGATATTGGGAAAAACTTCTTCACCGAAAGGGTGGTCAAGCATTGGAACAGGCTGCCCAGGGCAGGGGCTGAGTCCCCATCCCTGGGGGGATTTAAAAGAAGGGCAGACGTGGTGCTCGAGGACATGGTTTAGTGGTGGCCTTGGCAGCGCTGGGTTAACGGTTGGACTCGATGATCTTAAGGGTCTTTTCCAACCTCAACAATTCCATGATTCTATGAGACATTGCCTCTGCCTCTGATCCGGAGCAGTCGTTCAGTGTAGGAATTGGTGTCTGCCTGTGGCGATCTCGGAGCTGAAATCTGAGACATCAGGTTCCCAGACAAAACGCTGGAGTTGTTTCATAGGGCTCCACAGTTATGAAAAGGGCTTAAGTTTCAGACATTGATTTGGGCCCTTCATGAATTTGGTACAGTCAGTTTTTAAATTTTAAGCTGCAGCTGGCACCTCTGTTTCAGCACTATGCAATTTCTTAGCGACAGGTTCTCACAGCCAGTGTGAACTCAAATCGGCAGCGGTCACACGAGAGAGAGAGCAACTGATGTCCACCCAGATGCCGGAGCTTGCCTTACCAGGGTTGCTGCTGAAGGTCTCTCTACTGATGGACCTCTGTTGTGTTGTGATCTGATACTAGAACGAGTGAGACCTGTGAAACCTTTCCACCTTTACTAGTGGAAATTATAAAGGCAGATCCTTCAGGTTCAGAGGCAAAACTTGGACCAAAGGGCAGCTCGTGATAAATAACCTCCCTGCTCAAGGTAAACTTCACTCTCTAGTGTTACACAGGCTTGCTTTTTTTTTTTTTTTTTTTTTTTTTTTTACTGCAGAGGTGCTGAACTGTTTCTTCGGAACAGATTTGCAAGGCTGTAAGTTGGGTATTCTGACGTCTGTCAGATCATTCTCCAAGTGCAGATTCATGAGAATCTGAGGTCTTAAAAATAACGTTGCCTGTTTCTTTCCTCATGAGCCTCACCAAGTTCAACACTGGGAAGTGCAAAGTCCAGCACCTGGGAAGGAATAACCCCATGCACCAGTGCGCACTGGGGGCTGACTGGCTGGAGAACGGTTTGGCAGAAAAGGAGCCGGGGGTCCTGGTTGACACCAAGTTGAACATCAGCCAGCAATGCCATCTTGAAGCAAAAAAGGCCAACAGCGTCCTGGGCTGCACTGGGAAGAGCACAGCTAGCAGATCGAGGGAGAGGTTTATTGCCTGCTGTTCAGCACTGGTGAGACCAAATCTGGAACGCTGTGTCCAGTGCTGGGCTCTCCAGTACAAGGGAGACGTGGACTTACTGGAGTGAGTCCAGCAAAGGGCCACAAAGAGGATTAAGGGACCGCAGTACGTGTGGTACGAGGCTAGGCTGCGAGAGGTGGGACGCTTAGCCTGGAGAGGAGAGGGCTCAGGGGCACCTTATCAGTGTGAGCAAGTAACTGGGGGGAAGCAGTAAAGATACGGCTCCAGCCGTCTCAGTGGTACCCAGCGGCGGGACGAGAAGCAGTGGGCACAAATGGAAATACAGGAAATTCTGTTTAAACATGAGAAGAAATTTGGGTTTTTGTTGTGAGGGTGGTCAGTCTCTGCATCAGGTCGCCCAGGCTGCAGAGCCTCCATCCTCGGGGATATTCAGACCCCGACTGGGCGATGGCCTGAGCAGCCGGCTCTGGACGACCCTGCTTTGAGCAGATCTCCAGAGGTCCCTTCCAGCCTCAGCTGTTTGGTGATTTTGCGATTCTAGGTATGATTGCAATGAAAATCCCATTAACTCATCCCCTGAAGTTCTCCTCTTCCACCACTGGTCTGTAAACAATGTTTATCGGCTAAAATGGGCTCAGTCCATAAAGATCCATCCTTTAAGTTTGTGTCTTTGCTACTGCTCTCTTGACCGCGTTTCCTGGTAGCATTCAGTACTCCGGCAGTCACTGCTGAGTTGCTTCAGAGGCACTTGAACACCTCGGTTGACACCTTTAAAAAAAATATTAATAATCCTGCAATTTCCTTGGTTGTCTTTTCAACTCTGATATAAGCAAAAAGCAATTAAGCCCTGAACTGAGCTGGTTTGATTGGAGAAATAACATTTACTGGTAAAAAAAAATAACTTATCTTCTTTCTCAAGGCGTCAAATAAGCTCCATGGATTGCTAGCGTTGATCTAAACAAATAGGCCAGCACGTTATTTTTGAGTCGTCATCTCAATTTGCATGCTAATATGCAGTGTAATAACAGCGTGCTCTTGTGCAGGCATTCTAATCGGTTTAGTTCTGCCTTTGTAGAAATAGGATCCTTTGTAAATGCAAGTGGAAGAAGTCTTCAGGCTATGGTTTTTTTCCTCTCCCATTTATAACAAAGAATAGAACAGAAAAGAATATCCAGCTTTTAAACTTGCCATGGCTGTTATCTTAAGCTTATGTTAACGTTTGTAGAAATACTTTGCTAGCTCGGAGACTCTCTAGGGTAAGGACTGTATCTTACCTGAAATACAACAATTTTAAAAAACCAAATGTGTGTGGCAGGGAGAACGCAGGTCCTGTTGAGGAGTTCCCAATTTAAAAATGTTCCGTAACAGGTTTTTAGCCATATCGGGTTGTTCTTCAGTCAGGTATTATAACTCAAGCTTTGGCCGCCTTCGGTGACAAATAAATCTTTAACTTTCCCAGAAGATCAAAATAATTTCAATAGTTTCTGGATGGGATTGAGAATTTCTGCCTTTCCTAAAATGACAGAATTTGTGTCTAGCAGCTGCTAAGCAGCCTTAGCTGGGGTAAATCTTTTCCTTTTCCCAAGGAAAGATAGAGCCTTGCAGTGGAATTAATTTTTTACTTTCCTTTGAAAAAAGAAAAAAAGAAAAAGGCTAAAAAAACCGCACAGGACTGCGGTGCTGATGCCATTTTGGGGTTTTGGCTCTTTCACATTTCTTGAAGGAGGAAGGTCATTGCCTAGGAAGACATGCAGACGTGCCGGTGTCTTGCCGGGGACGGCGAAGTCTGTGGACCCTCTTCAGGCTTCCCCGTAACAGCACCGTCCCCAGCGGGAGGGCGAGCGGAGGCTGGCCCCGCTCTGGCCCCCTCGGCAGCCTGCGTCCCGTCTCGGCCCCCCGTGCCCTTCTCCCCGCCGCGTCCAGCCGGGCCGGGCGGGGGCTGCGTGGGACCCAGCGCCTGGCGGGGCCTGGCGGCCGTTCCTCTGCCTTCCCAGAAGCACAGATGCCTTATTTTCGCATTTTTCTTTCTGTCTGTGCTTCCCCAGGTTTCTGTGGGTTCTAGCTTCCATTAAGAATTGTAATATAAGTTTACAGATCTACTCAGAATTATTTCAGAATTATCCTGACGGTGGTAAAGGAGTTCCAGTGACAGAAACTCATGTTTTCAATTCAATCTGTGCTTTGCGGCTCTGAATGTATCGCTGACATCCATCGAGAAACTAGTGTCTCTTTTTTCCTTATTGTCATTTTGGCACAATGTTTTGATGAATACTCAGGAGCCAAAATTTTTTCCGTTTCTGCTTTAGAGGATCTGGACATTTTCCTGGAGGTCTGCGTTGTCCTTGGGTTGTCAGTAGGTGAAAAAAAAAAAATAATAAGAAGAAAAATGTGGCATTAAAATCTTCTGTACCAGCAATAGGTAATTTCCTGCACTGCCCGAGCTGTGAGCTGTAATTAAGGAAGACTCTTCTGATTGTCAGCTCCCGTCCTTAAAGACCAGTTGTAACTCTTTAGGTTCTCCAGATGATGGCTTTAAAGGAAGGAAAAGGCAGCTGCAAACTGCCGTAGACACCGTTATAATTAGGCAGACTGATACCCCTCGAAGAGTGCGTGTCACTCGTATGTACGAGTGCTAACGAACATCTGGAAGCACGTTTCAAAAAGAAGCCTCCGCACAGACATTTCAGTCCTGGTGTGTTAATTCCTGTCTGTGATAACGTGGGTAGCGTACGTCAATAATTCTGTGTAGCGTTTTTGCAGAGTACGGGAAGATGGTAAGCTGCTACTCAGCAGAGTCTTTGCACAGCTTAGGCTGGCTCTTGGGGTACGCTTGTGTTTTTCCGTGCCCTGGTTAGAGCCATCATCTGACTTGGCACCTTGGAGCGTGGCTCACTGGCAGTATTCTGTGCGGGTTTAACCCCATCATTTCTTTTCTGGATAAAATTTTGCAATGCACTTCAGTCTTTTCTGTTTTGCTGGCCCCTAAGCTTTCCAACAGAATGTAGGTTATTTTAAAAGGTTCTTCTGCGTAGTCTGCTGTATAGCACGTGCCAGATTGCTTCTGTTCATCGTAACTGCTGGTCCCGTGCAAGTAGTCCATCAGATCCACACGGTGCACGGGTCACAGGTTGTAAAGCAGTGTTGCACTGCAAGGAGTGGAGCAGAATGTGTTTGGTCCCAGAGATTAAGTTTTGTTTAGAGATTTGGCAGCAGAATGCAGGACCAGAGAGTACTTGGGTGTATTCACAACTGTTAATTTAGACCAAGGAGGTCAGGTCCTGCTTTAGGAAGGTATCGATTCCTGCTCCCAGCTGCCACCTAAGCAGCCTCTGTTCATTGATTTTAGCTGAGGACATCAATCTCCTGGAAGAGTTCTCCTTCCGCTCATTTGAATAGTTTCCATGGAAAAATCTGAAAGTCAGAGTTGAAACCCGGAGCTTGGCACGTACGTTATATAGTAGACATGATTTCTGTGGTAAAATGGCATACAGCTTTATAGGGAGCGCAGTATTTGGAGTATTTGGCTTTTTGTGGTAGGTATTGCTCAATTAAGCAGATGGTTGCATTTTTATCTCCTAGCTGACGGTATCATTTGTATTTTATGTTGGAGTAATAGAATTTAGAAGTTGTGGATGTACGCATCAATATCGCTGGCCTCTGTCCACCAAACAAAATCTTGTAGCAGCATGTCTTGTTTACAGATGTAGCTATTAGTACCACATGTAAAAGAATACTATAATAAAAGTTTGTATTTATAGTCATGGCAAGTTCTTCAAAGCATTCTCCTCCAACATTAATTCTGTCTTAGCCAGAGTTTTGAATAGTGAGGTTTTTTCCAGGTCTTCCTTGAAACATTTTTATGTGAAAAATGTTGAATTACTGCATCTTTGTCATGCTTTAGCTTTATACTTTTATCATCTCCTCTTTGATTTCCTTTCTTGCATTTTGCAGCCGTCATATTTTCATTTTCCTTTAACTGCTAGTTTTTTAATGTCTTTGGGAATTTCTCCTGCACAATTTAATAAAGACTCTGTTCTTTTCCCCTCCTTATTTCTATCTACATTTTGTTATTGATACCATTCTTCATATGGAACTACTCTGTCACGTGTAAGCAGACAGCGTGGATATGCGTCTCCGTTCCAGACCGGTCTCTGGTCATTCAGTCCTGCGTCTCTTACCTCTCTTGTGTACCTTTAAAATTAGGGCACTTGGGAACAAACATACGGATCCACAATTTTCCTCTAAAACTCTTCTTCATGATTTCATTTTAGCAATCTATCATTTATATTACTGTCGTATTTTGGAAGCCCTAATCATATGCCTTCATGGGAAGGGCATTGTTCAGACAGCGCAAAGACTGTGTTTTGGCATCAGCAGTCAAAATATAAGATAAAATATGAGTACGCAGAGCCAGGGCGGTATATGGAGATTCCAAGAGAAGGCGGAATATCGTATTTGGGGTTTGCAGCTCAAAAACTGGCGGTGGAGTAACGATACCTACATTTGGGTGGGAAACGGGAACAAGGGATTTTGACCAGAACGGCTTCTGTGGAAATGTGAGAGGCAGAGGGATTTCTTAAGATCGGAGCTGAAGGAGAGGGACAGCAGACGGTAAGTGTGCATCCTGTAAGCTTAGAGAGAAAAGGAACTTGGAGTTAGAGATTAAAATATGGTCTTTTTTTTTGTCTTTGGAATCTGAAAACCTAAATTGTTTGTATATTTTGATCTTGGAGAGCAGGGGGACAGACCAAAGAAAATAATAATAAAGAAGGAATGTCTATGAGGAGTCCGAGGGAAATCACAAGATGGCACAAGATCTTTGAATAAATTGTTTGTAGAAGAAAGCAAATGAGAAGTATCTGTGTGATAGAGGAGGGAAGAAGAGGAGAAAGGACACATCACATTCTTCCAGTGTTCATTTGGAAGAGTTTCCAAGCTTTGATGGGTGAGGTTAATTTTGTGACGAGATTTCTTTTGAGGATACTCTGCAACGCAGGAGCCCGAGCAGAGTTAGTGATGCCGGGGTGGGAGGCAGAAGGAGGCGTCCCACGGGGCAGAGCACTTGGGAGGGGGCTGAACGGCAGTGACAGTCACTGACTGGGTCAGTTGGGAAAAAGAAGGGAAAGCAAAAACTTTATGAATACGGATATATGATTGGGAGCCAGAAGAAGGAGGAAAAGCCAGACATGAGAATTGGGTTCACGGTCCAGTCTCTCCAGCTGCTTCCCTCTCCTGCCCTTCCTGCACCCTCCACAGGGAGCCGGTCTGCTGGCAGGAGCGAAGGGAGGACGGAGCCGGCTGTCTCTCTCAAGAAGGACCCAGTAGAAATTTGAGTCTGGAGTACTGGCAGCCAAAGAGGGAATGACTGAAAACTTGGATGCAGTGAAAGGTGGAAAGAAGCTTAAAACTCCCACTCCCATATGTGGCAGGGAGCTTTGGGTAACGGAACACCTTCAAAAGAGAAGGTGTCAACAACAAAAAACCGCTCGGATCACCGAGGCAGAGAATATGAAGCGTGAGCGTTTAGATTAGAACAAGTATTTCAGAGGCAGGAAAGGAAGAGCAGGAAGGAGAGAGGAGAAATGGATCGGGACATGAGGTGAACTTTTCCAGTCCATAGGCAGGAGGGGTCGTGGTGGTTCCAGTGTGACTTGGAGTTGGGCATGTCGTGATGTGAACAGCATTTTCAATTGACCGCTTCATGGCACCTTCAGTCCAGTTGGATTTACGCAGGTGGCAGCACGGAAAGCCATCTGAACAGGAGAGAAGAGAAATAAAGTTTGCAACACCGTATTTTACGGCATTCAGAAACGAACACAAAAATGGGAAGAGTAATAGCTACATTTGATCATGCCAGTAAGGCGGGAAGGGGAGACAGCAGGCTGGTACTGGGAGGAAACCTGCTGCTCCACTTCATTTGTTTGTTTCCCATCCATAGCTAAACTTTGTCACTTTCAGAAAAAGAAAAAAACAACAAAAAAACCCAAACCAAGCAAAAAAAAACACAAACAAAGCAAAATGTGCTCCTCTTTGGTGTCTGTCTTGATGGCCGGATACCTTGCCCATAATCTAATAACCTCTGATACTGATTGTTGCAATCTTCTCTTTACCAAGCATTTCTAGAGCGTGCTTTTTGCAGTACATTGAGTGCCGTTGCCATTAGTATTTTGCGTCATGCTTTATTTTATCAGAATGTTGTTATTGCTTTCCTAAATCGAGCACATCAATTTCAAGTTTTTGATTCCTTGGTTCAGGACTCTGTGGTACCTTTGTCCCCTTTTCATCAATAGTAATCTCTTCTAAATGCACAGAGTCAGGGAAGATAAGAGACAGTTTTGAAAAGGTGGGGAAGCAGAGACAAGATCAAGCGGCACGCCGAGGCAGACAGAACACGCTGCGATCAGCCGATACCAGTATCTCGGCTTTCGTGAAGGTAGTGCCCCAATGGTGCCGCTTAGCAGGAGGCAGGAGCCCGGCCACGAGCAGAAGGGATGTTGTGGGAGGGCGCCGGGTACGTGTGTGCAAAAAAAAGAAAAAGAAAAGCTTTGGGAATCTGTGGCTTCATCCACCTCTCTTTCCAAAGGCAAACTTGAATGCATGTAAAGGGTCTGGAAAGATTTGCTGCGCTGCTTCTTAAAATCCTCTATCAAAAAGTTTCAGCACCTCCCGGGAGCTGAAGCTGGGGTGAAATCACTGTTAAATATTCTCAGGGTGAGAAAGTTTTTCCTAATGTTCTAGCATGAGTTTTTTCTTATTGCAGTTTAAACCCTTAAGTACCTGGGTTTTGGCCACTGGCTCTGGAAAATGTATTGCTATTTTTGTAAGTACCTGTTGCATGTTTGACGATACCTTCTCACAGTCTGCTCGTAGCTAAGGTGTCTACTAGACATTGTTCAGACAATTCTATCGCTTTCTTCTGTACATAGGATTAACCCACATCTTCCTTGAAATGTGATGCCCCAAATCAGACATTTTTGATGATCGTTCGATATGTTTATGAAAAATATTGACCAGTGCATGACCTGGAATAAAGCCCTTCGCTCATTAGATCTTTCCATTTTGACAATTAACTGCTCTCTGGTCTTTTTCCAATGAGATTCACATCCAAGTTCCAGTCCTTTCATCTATTGTGTATTTCCCCCTGCCATGAGAATATCATGGGAGAGCAATTTCGTAAGAATTACTGAAGTAAAATGGAAAAGCGATGGCATTTGGTGCCTGTTTCCTATTTTCAAGGTCAATTACTCTGTCGTGGAAAGACATCAGGTTGACTTGGCAGATGTCGTCCATGTCTCGTTCTCTGTTGTTCTTCAGGTGCTTGCAGTACTTTGCTTTATTATTTGTTCCGGTATGTATTCTGCAAGTTAAAATAGCATGAGAAGTCAGCAGTTGCATACGTATAATTTCACACCCTTTTAAGGATCATAATTGCAATTCTTGTAATGTCCCTTTTAAATCCCCTGCTAGTTTTCTCTCATTCTGTTTTTCTGACTTTGTCTCGGATTATTTGAGTTATTCTTTTAACCCTCATTAATAATTTGTCCCAGTTTTTCCTTCTGTAGGCTTCCTTTTGAATTTTAGGTTATTGAGGAGCTCTTAATTTTAGCCTCATTGGTCTTTTACTGCAGTCTGCTCTTTTCTCTGCACCGAGATCATTTATGCTGGTTTCTTTAGCATCGTTTCTTTAAGGAACTGGCAGTTCTTCTAACTCAGTTTTCCTGTTGAATTGTTGCGTCCTGTAGCTCGCCTACTAATTCTCATGAGTTTACTGAAATGTGCTGCGTTGAAGTCACCTTCCCTCTCCTCTGCTTCCTAAAATGCACAGCATTACTCTGTTGGCATGTTGACTTAAGGTCACTTGTCATCTTCTTTTTCAAGCAGTTCTTTTCTACTGTTTGGCACAAATCTAGAAGTCTTTCCATTGCTTTCTCTACCTTTTCTATTAAAAAAAAAAAAAGTCACCAGTTCCTCTACAGTCCATTCTTACTGGGCACTTGTATATTGAAATCGCCTGCCACCATCAGGTCCTTTGCTTTAAACAGTGTTGCTACATGCTGCAATAAAGCGTCCTCCGCCTGATCGTCTTGGCTTAATTATCCGTGGCATTCTTGACCAGGTCAACGCTCAAGTTGTCTTTGCTTTAATTGTTACCCATGCGTTTTCAACGGTTTTGGCGTGTGGATCCACTCCTGAGGTATCGGGCACTTCTGCACTGTTTAACTGGCCAAACCTTCCCACAGAAGCTGTATCTCTCTACGTTAACTTTATTGCCCTGGGCAGTATCGCGCCAAGTCTCAGTTAGAACAGCTAAGTCATAATTTTTGTTGTAGGTCAAAACTTCAGACTCTTTCTAATTATTTCTCGTACATCTTTCAGTAGTTTATAATAGACGTATGTAAGAATTTCAGCTGACTGGCCAGTGAGCTGCTCTTCTTTCCTGTGGTCTTCTCCGTAGCAGAGTGATTTATACCTGTTTGTAATTACTTATCCTCTAGACCCACCGCAATGCTAAACCATTTGCTGCTGTAATTCACCTTCACCTTCATCCTCCCATTCCGTTTCCTGCACCTCACCTTTAAGATGCATTTGACATAGTAAGATACCTCCTTTACCTCATTCTCACGTTCCTCCTTTGTTTATTCTCTGTTTCTCTCTTAAATGGAGCAAGTCTGTGATTGTTCATGAGTAGAAGAAGAGGGAAGAAGCATTTATTTATTTTTTTTAGCCTGCTTCTGATGGTGACTCTGCATGTCACGCCTAATTCAGTTTTCCAGTTCTTGAGATGTTAAGATTTAGAGGTACGCTGGGGATTTCTTCAGTTTAAGCTGCAGAGGTACGAGAGGCAGCTCAGAGTCGGGGAAGAGCGAGGGAAGTTCCTCGGTGAGAGGGGATTCAGAGCAGAAGCCCATCGCCGTGGTCTGAAATTGCCTCTTCTGTGAGAAGCTCTCTCAGCTGGCTCCAGGGCAAAGTGATCTCCTTGGGCAGAAATTAGCCTTTCTGAATACAGCTTTTCTGCTTTCCCTGTCCGCTCATATGTATTCCCAGCGTTGTGGGACTTTCATGGAGACTTGTGGGTCTGAGGGTATCGGAGGAGGGAGAAATCTGAAGAAGAAATATTGAACTTGTCCGATGGAACTATTATGTTGTCAGCAACTTAAATTTACAGTTAATCTTACCAAAATTACCTGCTCTGCACTCAAAATCCATGACCTGCCCAGAATAACAACTTGGTTTAGTGGTTAAGAACCTGGGGGTGGGTTTTGGAAGCTCCAATGAAATTTGATGGTCAAGGTTTTCCTAAAGTTCACTTATTACTTTTCTTTTTTCCCCCCCCTCCCCCTTTTTTCCTGTCTTTCCCCATCTCCACCAAGTCTTCCATCCCGTGGAATGTTCGTATTGCCGATGCGAGAGCATGATGGGTTTCCGGTACCGATGCCAGCAGTGCCACAACTACCAGCTCTGTCAAAACTGTTTTTGGCGTGGCCATGCAAATGGTCCTCATAGCAACCAGCATCAGATGAAGGAGCATTCCTCCTGGGTAACTCACCTTTGTTTGTCATGCTGAAACAACCACCGCTGTACTAATTTATCCTGAAAGTTAAAGTTTTTATAGCAGAACTGCACAGTAGACTTTTAAATGTTTTCAGATTGCAAAAGCGTATCAATAGGCAAACTGTACTGTTTTTATGACAGGTAATGTTGCTAATTTATTGATGGTTGTCACTGTATTCGGTGCTGTTTAAAGCACGCAAGACAGCACCGTCCTTCTCAAGGCCTTAACACGTGTGTTTTCTTCCCCTCTTCACATCAGTCCTACTTTTCTCATGTTTTCCTCTCTTCTAGCTTAAAAAGACTTAAAGGTTGCAATACTTTTCCTCCCCAGAAAGGTAAACCCATTAGCATGAAAGCCGTGCTTAGAAAGGAACTTTATCCGAGTGCCATCTTTAAAGATAGTATTTCTTTAAAAGAAAAATTCAGTGTTGTCATTGTCCTAACAATTGTAAATACATGCATTGAAAACTCTTAACTAAAAAGCCTTAAAGAAATTATATGAGAAATAACATTCAGTTAGATGACTATATGATAATCGCATCTCAAGAAATAATAGGCAATTTTAGATATGAAAACCTATTTTCTGGCAAAAGATTAAGCTCAACCTTTTACTTATTCAAAGAGAAGTTCAAACGATGATTGGAGTATAATTAGTAATTATATTTATGAGGAAGAGTCATTATAGTATTACTGTTTCATTTAGAAAATTGGGGCTTATACCATTCAGTAGTTGGAAGGCAAAGATAGGAAAATTTGGACTTAAATATCGTCCTTTTTAACTATGTGGGTAATAAACTCCTGGAATGTTTAATCTGAACTACCAGTAGACTGTTATTCCCTTAAGTAGATATAAATCCAGTCTGTATTTTTTCGATACAAAGACGTGTCTCGCTAGCAGCTCTAACTCCAAGGGAGATATTTCCTTCTGAAGGCTCCGAGCTGTGTTTGCAGCGCGTCGGGTTAGACGGACCGTGCCCCGTTCTGGTACTGGGGTCTGTCAATCTGTCATCCCGGTTTGTTTCAGTATTAACTTTTGAGACATTTGATTCTTACTAGGCTGTACAGAGGAAGTTGATTTTAAGATATAATGTGAATAGGAGGAGCGGGAGGTGACATAAATGGCGAAGGAGGATATTCAGACCGTCGCTCTCCTCGTCCATGAACCGATGCAGGCTGTTGCATGATCTGAACTGCAGGACTCTGGGAACAATCCCGAGCTTTAGCACGGACCAAACAGCACTCTCCCAAGCAGCTCCTCGGGTCAGGTTTAGGAGGAACCATGCCTCCGAGGCAGCCTGAGTGCAGCCACCTCGCTTTGGAGATGAAGGCACATGGAGGACAGGGAGACCTGATTGCGGCCTCTCCGTGCTTAACGGGGGCCTACAAGAAAGGTGGGGACAGGCTTTTTAGCGGGGCCTGCGGCGACAGGACAAGGGGGAATGGTTTTAAACTGCAAGAGGGGAGATTCAGACTGGACAGAAGGAAGAAATTGTTTGTGCTGAGGGCGGTGAGGCACTGGCCCAGGTTGCCCAGAGCGGTGGGAGATGGCCCATCCCTGGACACGTTCAAGGCCAGGTTGGACGGGGCTCTGAGCACCCTGGTCTGGGTGAAGATGTCCCTGCCCATGGCAGGGGTGGGACTGGGTGGCCTTTGGAGGTCCCTGCCCACCCAAACTGTTCTTTGATTCTATGAAGAATTCAGATTATCTGCCACCAGGACCAGGTCGTGGCTCTGGAACGGTTTCCTTCCGTACTCTTCATGTAGAAGAAGAAGGACTTGCACATTCGGAAGCAACACTAAAACAAAGCACGGAACTGGAAGTAGAAGATTACTGGAAACAGAGAAGATACTGGGAAAGAGAGTTTTTACAGAACAAAAGAAAAGAATGTATGAAAGAAAATAGTGATAGTTGGGAACCTTGAAAGAGACTCGATTTTAATATCTTATCTAAGGAAAACATTGATACCTTAAAACAATTGGTCCAGAAGCCTGTAGAAGGAATTTTAGCAGCAGCAAATTTGGCTGTCTTGTCCAGAAACAAGGTGTAACTCATACTGGTAAGAAATTGCAGCAGTAAGTGAAATGGAAGGAACACTTTCAAAAGGTGTGCTTATGTGAATCTGCTGTGTTCGTCGGAGGTTTGCACGGTGCAGCTGTGGAGCTATGCCCGGACACGAGCCACAAGAGCAAAAGGCGTGGAGAGTGAAGGAGGTATTTACATTTCTTGTTCGGCACCGTCAGAATCCAAATCAAAGAAAGATGCGATTAAGAGGCTAAAGGTTATCTAAAGGTGAAGCAAAGAGAAAAGATGGCAGTCAAGGACAAAAAGGGAGAAATTTAAGGGATTTCAGTAAACAATAAGGCAATCATAAGGACCATTTATGTTCCTGTAGCCTAAAGCAATGTTTCTGGCTCTAGCTCTAGAAACTTATTTCCGAGTCTCTTCATCATTTGCTGGTTTTTTTTTAAGCAACAAAGTGTTTTAAATGGACTAAAGAAATCAGGGGTATATGAAATACTACTACAGACTGGGTGGTCCCCTATAAACTGAGCATGGAAGAGGGATCTTTTAAGAGAGACATCTCTTACATATTTTTTCTTTTAATCTTTTTTTAACTCTTACAAGTCTTGTATGTTAATTTTATGAAAATTAGTCTTAATTTTTAACAATGTATCTTAGTTTTGGATTCGGACTGTGTTACTGCTAGGTAAATGACAGACAATGAAATCCATCAGTTGGTGAGGTCAGGGAATCTGAAGAGCCTTTTTCACGTCAGTCTTCAGTAGGACACGTCTGCCTTCCCTAGCCGGGCGACTGGTACTGCTGGCGAAGGGGCCACGCTGAACCTGATAAAAAGATGAAGAACATCCAGCAAAGAGAATTAATGTGAAGGTGTCTATTCTGGATCGCTTACGGTTCCAAAAAAGATGCAGCTCAGTACAGAAAATGGCAAGGTTCTCAGGTGGGACTAGGCAGCCGCAGAGCTTCGTGACGGATTCGTGGCTGGGGAGCAGTTCTGCAGAAGGCAGTTTGGGGAATACGGTTGCTTGTGAACTGAACGTGCATCGGCAATGCCAGACCGTGGTGACAACACCGTGTTGGTGTCTGGAAGGGAAGACGGGACTGCAAACTGCGCATCGTAACTCTTTCGTTCCACTGGTGCCTCTTCAGCTGAAGTGGCGTGACCTACTTGCGTCCTTACTCAACGATCGTTTCTTGAGTGAAGACCCAAGGGCGCCTGCTGACCAGATCTGCAGAGATTAGCGGTGCTCGGATACAATAACAAAAGAAATTTCCTTTTCCTGGGTTTTCAATCCAGCCAGATCTAGTTCAGTCTCGTATGGTGTATTTTCAGGGCTTTGGAGCCCTAAGACCCAGAATAGGCATTAATAATAAGTATTTTCATGAGGTTCTTTTTCCTGAAATTCTGAAGTGCCTTTGACAGTTTTTTGGTACTATAAATCACATAGTACAGTGATTTTTGAGATATAGATATATAGATAGATATAGATATATATAGCTATAGTGATTATATATATATATATATATGTGTAAGTTCAGGTAGAAACCTTTTTTTGAAAGAGAGGTTTTGCTGCACGAACACACTGCTTGTTGGGGCCTGTTTGGGGGGGGGGAACTTCAAACGCTTTCCAAATTTTTCCTTCTGGGGTATTTCAATTTTGTTTTTATTAAATAGCTTTAACACTGATTCATTTGTTTATGTACGCGCAGCAGAACTGAAAATCAAATTGTTCATTCTGAAAGCGTGTTGATTAGTCATTGTTCGTTCTGTTTGTTTATTTTATGTTTAGTCTGCTAAACTTAAGCAGTCTCTGTCATCTATAAATTTCAGGTAAAATGTTAAAATAGCCAGTTACCCCAAAGGCTCGTACCCTAGGGTATAAGTTTTGACGGCTCGTTACCAGCTGTGGTTGAGTTAGAATGCCCTTCCTGCTATAAATAATGGAACGTTTGTTGTTTAGAACCACCCTTAACATGGCGGCTTTGGAGTACGTCTCAACAAACCACACAAATGTTTAATTGTTTCTGTAGCGATAATACCTATGGCTTCCGTGGGGAAGTCATTACACCGGGTACTAATCGAATCTAAAACAGCAGACAGACCCTTTTATCTACCGAGTTAAAGTCTAGCGATACCGTAAGTAGCTGTTAATAAGATTTTGCTCTCAAAACTACGTCTCTTCTATTTCTGGCGCATTTAATTTCCCATTTAGAATACCTTAAAGTTATTAAAAAATTTTTGAACATGTTTTTATTCAGTCCCCCAGAAACAAGCCAAAAAGGAGCGCGGTATTAAATAACATGCTCTGCATCCCTGTCACGTTGCTGTCTATGTGCGGACTTCCACCATCACATGGGCTCCTGTTTTCAAATGACGTGGAAACCCCCTGCGTTTATAATTCCGCGTTTCCCAGCAGAGGGCACGCCGCCCTCGCGCACAGACGGATCGCAGCCTGGACGGCTGGGCCGACGCTGAGCGGGAGGCAGACCTTCCCTCGCGCGATGCCGTTCCCGTGGACGCGTTACGCTCGCCTCGCTCACCCTCTCGGCTCCTGGCTGCTTCATCCTCTTGGCTGCTTCATCCTCTTGGCTGCTTCATCCTCTTGGCTGCTTAGCACAGTTCCTCTCCTGGGAGAAGAGGGAAAGTTCTCTGGGCACTGACTTTGAAAGCTGTTTTGCTTGCTTACCCATTTTCAGTGTAGAAGAAGGGTGGAGATTCTGCCTCACTTTGGGTTTACACCCTGTGTAGTTTACAGGCATGGTATTACAAGTAATAGCAGTAAAATGAGACAGATGTTGGAGGGGGCGGGGGGGAGAGACAGAGAGAAACAGGTAACTTTAAAACCTCAATTTGCAAACAAGTGTTCTTGCCAACCAGGTTTCAATTCAGTTTCTATTGCCTACAAATTTCTAAGCCCATTGCAGTGAGTGTTTCTAGACCCTTTTGGTGGAGGCGGATGTGATTTATAAATAGACAATTAGAAAAGGGTAGAGAGACAACTTTTGGTAAGGTAGTTTGTAGTTTCCAGCTTTTTAATTCCATGGTGGAAGAATTAATTATTTTAACAGATGTAGCCTTTGATAGGAAGGCAGGTGAAGAGAGACAGGTTCTATAAACCATTCTGAAATGAAAAGGATCTGGCAATACCCAGTACAGGTGCAGTGGGTTTTCAAACACATGGAACATCACGGTTGCATCGTACTGATATTTTCTCACATCTTTTTCACACGTACCACGGTTTTGCAGTGGTATCTGTCGAAAACACGTGAGTTTTCCCAGCAGAAGGCGGTCAGTCCATTTGCATTTGGTGGATGCACCTCAGCCACGTCTGTGTAGATCCGGGCAGCTCCAAGGGTAGCGCTCGTCTGGATGCAGGCGCGGTTTTGGCTAAACTTGGTTAAGAACGTGGACGCTCGGCACTGGCCCTGGTTTTGTGGGAGGGCCCTTCGCCGTATTTCCCTCATCTCCCAGGACAGCGAGCTGAATCCCCGCTCCCAGCAAGCAGCCGCAGCGCAGCGTTCCCGGCATCTGCCTGGTCGAGCAGGGCCGCAGCCCGCACGGTGCAGCTACGCGCGGACATCTGCCTTCTGGGCCTCCGGGAAAACCGCCTGAATAGCTGTTCCTGGTGCTTAAAGTGACTTCTAGTTATAGACTAGTTGCACACTTACGCAGGCATCGCTACGTAAGTTATATTTTGTTCATGCTGTATTTATAACTCAGTTGGGTAGAAACATGGTTGTTTATTAAATAAAAACGTAGGCTCCAGGACAGTCCTTGACCGATGTATCAATGGTACAGTTGCTGAAATAACCAAACCCCGAGCATTTGGTTTGCGTTTGATTCTAACTGAGGGTTAGTGCCGCAGGGAGAGGGATGCCGTGGTTAGTAGGAAAGGTATTTTAGCCTTACCTGGTGGCTAGACAAGTGCAATGCCAGGTCACCCGAAGAGCGTCCAGTGCAGAGCACCGACTCCTCCAACTCGTTACGTTACAAAAGAGAACAAACATTCCAGCCGCTCAGAAGTATTTATTTTACTTTTTTTGAGCTTTCTCTGGAACCTGGAGAAGCCAGATGTGTTTGCTGGTAGGTAGGCACTGCTTTGGATCATGGAAACTGCGTTTGGCTGCTGCTGCTTATGAACTTAGCACCACCGAGGAATGCAGTCTTGCAGCTTGCCACTGCAGAAAGCGTGCATACCAGCCAGTGCCGTGCCTGGAGAAAGGCGACTTTTATAGTATCCACCTGATCTCTTCAGACCTCCATTTCTTGTTCAGTTGAAAAATTTATTAAAACGGGTCATCTAGAAAGCGGCGGTGGAAGTGGTGCTATAGAAACAGTTCTGGAATATCTGGATTCGTACATAATTCAGTAGTCCGCTGCTGACTCTGAACTTCATCGGTGTTTCAGAGGGCAGGGAACCCGAAAATGTAAATCTCAAATAACCAGCTCAGAAGGAGGGGGCTCCATTGGGATGCCTGGTAACCACATACTGAATTGTAACTCCGTAGAAGCTTCAATGATTTCTTAAACACTTACAGTAACTGGTGGCAAACGTTTCTCACAAGCTTAATTATTCTGTGCGTGATGAAAAAGAAGCAGAAACTGTTTCTCCTGAATATTTATTGATAGACTTCGGGAAAAGGTAAGTATCCTCCACTGATAGGCGTAGATGTGTAAAAGGCTGAGAGAGTTTGCCGAAGGCGGAATCTCAGAAAGGCTATAAAATTCCAAAAGATTTGTTGTGCTGAAAGGCAGGAATTCCGCAGGAGAAAGCGCTGCGGTTGTGCCTTGCTAATGCCCTCAAAACTGCAACGCACTACTGGCATATTGCTGGGCCAAACTGATACCTGCGTCTCGTCAGCCCTTCGGAATAATGAGGAGAAGAAACCTTTCATCAACGCCTTGGCAATTAGGTGATCGGTAAAAGGGGGAAGAAAATTGCTGTGTGACTTAACAGTTTGGAGGAAAACCAAAACCATGAATACCTGGGCCCAGGAAGGCTGCCGAAATGTTGTGTCCGGATACAGAGCGCACAGCTCATTTATGTGCCTGGCTTTTTTTGGACCGTCAACCACGCTTACGGTCAGGCCGATACAACGGCCACGGCGGTGCACGTCCCGCTGAGTCACGTGCCGTGCCCGTTTAGGAAGCAAGCCAGAACGGATTGCCTGCTAGCCGTCCCCAGGAGAGCGCGTGGATGAAGCTGGAGGCAGAGCCGCCCGTCCTTGGCTGGTTTCTACACTTCGGCTTCTGTAGCAGAAGGAGATGTTAACTGGTTGAAAGCCTTTGAAAATAAAGGCACACCAGATTGTTTTCCCACCTAAATCTGAAGATAAATAGGACCATAAATTGGACTCTAGGATGCGTGAAACATTTTTCAAAGTCTGAAATTATTAGTTTTAACTACTTACTTGGAGTGGAAATGTATTACTACTGGGGATTTTGCAGTGGTACATCCAAGTTCCGAACCGACTGAGGTCCTGTTGTGACAGAAGCTACAGGTACTTCATAAAACATAGTTTGCCCCCAGCTATTTGCAAATATAGATTAAAGTTGAGAAGAAACAAGATGAGCAGCTGGGGAGAAAGACGATGGCAAAAATACCATAGTGCTAGCGCTGGGCAGGTGGGTGGTGTTGTCTGGGGAGGGTCGCAGTGGTGATGGCGGTGATGGGGAAGGGGTTTGTGTCATTTGTGGGCTTGCGGTGGTGGTGGTGGGCAAGAGGATTGTGTTGTTCCAGGGCTTTCTGTTTGTGTGTGCTGCTTTTTTGAAGGGGAGAGTATCCCGTCTTTGCAGAATGCAAAGGTGCTTACAGACGGTATCAACCAGGCAGGAGGCCAAGATTAGCGACCGTGATGAGAGAGAGGTGGTTTTTATTAGGAATTTCTAAAGTAGAACTCAGCTAATTGAAAGAAAAAATAGCTATTTCTCAGGGAACCGAGGTGCCCGTAAGAGGCGTACCTGCCTGGGAAGCACACGCTCGGCCGGCTGTGCTCTTTTCGCCGTCAGCTGCACTGAGAACCATTATCAAAAAGTTGGGATCAATGGAAATTATCTTTCCCCTATAATTTTTGGAAAGTGAAGCTGCAGTGGTGGCTCGATTGTACAGCGTTCTAGACAGCACTGCATTTGTTTGACAAAATAAATGGCGGGGTAGCACAATAGAATATAATGTTTGTTACCACGATGGGAAAAAAAACCCTTTAAAATAGCCTAAAAGTACTGCAAAGAGGAGGTCACAGAAAAGGCAGGCTGAGAATAGATGGTCTGTGCAGAAACCAGGAGATGAACAGGGTAAAGAGTAAAGTAGGAAATACTCTAAAGGAGAAGTAGAGAACAAATGGAGAGAGAAATAAATGTGGAAATTTTCAACACGTAGAGGAATTCATTTACGAAAACTAGAATTTTACTTTTGGTATCATCACATTTATGTGCATAATTTAAATTTTCCTGTGGACTCAGTAAGAAGTAATGTAAAGATCGGATTGTGTTTTTCATAGGATTTCCAACTAATGAAAGGCTGATGATCATCCGCAGAAGCTTTCCCAGTGAGAGTGCCATGCACTTCAACACTGTTTGCAAGGATCATCCACTGATTGCAATCTCCCAGGTTTTCTCAACATATTAAAAAAAAAAATAATCATCTTACCATCAGTAAGTCTTTTTAGCACTTACTATCTAGTGAATTAGTAAGCCGAAGTGCTTCTGAACATGCTGTTTTACAGAGCTCCCTAGAGGAGACTCACCTGCAGCAGTTCATTATCCTGGCATCCTTCCTGCTGAAGCCCTTCTTGGTGAGAGGAGACGACAATCTTATACCCATCGCGAGATTTCTGCAGGGCACTTCGACAGGGCCAAGACTTTCTGCCTGCAAAAGCCAGAGGTGATATACTGGAAAGATCGATCGCCCATTTCACCTGCTATCCGACGGTCGTCGGATGGCTTGCTCTCCATGGCCTTCATGCGTTCTGCTGCTTCACAGGTTGGCTCTGTGGGCTGATGAATAAAAATTCCAGAATCTGAAAGGAATTAGGCTGCGACATATTGAATAATTGGTTTAATTTGTGAAACAGTATGGTCTTAATATGGTAACCAGGCCAGAGTACGCGTTGTAAAGCAGTGGTAGATGCTGATGGAGGCATGTGGCTGGAATTTGACTGCAGCGGCCGCTTGAATCTTCTCTGAGATGTACTCCGGGGAAGAATATGATCGCGAGTAATTCTTTTTTTCCTCAAGACTGCATTCATCACGAATTCAGAGGCAGCCTCCATTCCTGGCTTTGAGAGTTCTCAGTTAGGATTGACTTTGAGTCATAAGGTAGTTGAAGGAGATTAATAAATCTTCAGTTAAGAACCAGCTATCCTAATATATTCTCACAGGCATCCAGCTCATCTTTCTTTTCTAATTTGAAAGGAATTTTTCTCTTTTTTCATTGTTTTCCAGTTAGTATTAGTATTTTACTTTATACTTAAATGCATCCCAGTCTACTACAAACCATGTAGATCCACCGAGGGAACAACTGCCTCACGCATCGATTCTCCACTCAAAAAGCCTTTATTGCCTGTTTTATATGGCTAAAGCCAAGAGGCCCAGAGTTGAAGATTCTCACTGGTTTACTAATTGTTTATTTCATTGTTAGTAAATATAGTAATTGTTAGTAATCGCTAGTCACTAATTTATATTAACTGTAACTATATGTGTAACTCCTGTCCTGGGTAGCCTTGCCTCCTATTTAAATCAGCGTTAATCTAAGCTTTCATTTGAACGTGCCTTGAGAATTGGTCCTAATTCCGCTTTGCGATGTCTTACAGGAGTAGTAAAAAAATTACATAAGAGTAATTAGCCCCTGGGTTACATATACGTGGGCGGTTAATGAGTGAGATCAGAAAACCAGAGCTGCCGGGTCACTTCTGAGCTCCCGTAAAAGCATCATCTGGCCTCCCACATCGCTGGCCTGAGCTCAGTGGATGTAATATTTTAAGACTTAATTTTGTAAATCAACATTGGATTTAAAACACATTTTAAGCGCATGACTCAGGCCAGCTATCCACTCTTGTGTGTTTGGCAACACTTGTCACCAGCCTTTCAGTCTTCCTTAGAGGATCCCAGGATGGCTCCTCCCGCGAGCTTAGCACAGCCAAGCGAATGTGTGAAAGGAAATAAAGAAACGGGTCGCTCCTATCTATCTTAACGCTGTGTTTCACCTTAGCTTTGCCCAGAACGAACAAAAAATTGGAAAGTTGTCTTTCAAAAGCAGCTGCCCGTGCAAAGGCCGGAGGGAGGGGGTGGCGCCGGCTTCCCGCCGGTTGCAGCGGGTGGGAAGGGGAAGCGGTGCTGGCCGCCGGCGGGTCTGCGACGCGGGTTATAAAATCATCATGGAATCGTTAAGGTTGGAAAAGACCCTTAAGATCATCGAGTCCAACCGTTAACCCAGCGCTGCCAAGTGATGTACCCGCTCGTGCACCAGGTCCTTTGCTCTGCCCCTGCCCTCCCCTCCAAATACAAGGCCTGTGTTCAGAAGACGTTGGGAGTAAGTATAGGAAATCGCTTAATTGGATATGATTGCCCCGTGATTTAATTCCTGCTAGAAACAACTGCTCTCTTTCTTCATCTTACATGCTTTTGTTAAACTACTTTTTCATTTTTCAATATTACAGCACAAAAAAAGCCCCACAAAACTTGTTCACCTACGTAGTGTCTGTACTCATTTCTCAGGTATGGTATAATGTAACTGGATATTTCTGAACAGTCTAGTACTCTCCGCCTTTTTGCACTTCTCTGTTATCTGATTGCATCTATTACCCTGCTCTTTGTAAACAGCCAACTCATTTTTGTCATTCTTTTCAAAAACAGAAATCACCTGCAAAGAAGCTGAGCCATGCCATTAGTAAATCCCTTGGTTGCGTACCAAGCAGAGAACCACCTCGTCCCGTGTTTCCTGAGCAGCCAGAAAAGCCCCTTGACCTTGCACATATAGTGTGAGTACCTGTTTTAATCTCTTTTTCGCTCAATCAGTGATACAAAGCAAGGTGCTGGTGGCTGTATTTGACTTTGGAATAGGCTAGCAGAGAGGAGCTCTTCGATTAGAGTTCTAAAGTTGCAGTGCTGTACCTAAGTGTTTCTCTGAAAAATTATTTGAAATACATTGTTTTGTTAAGGGTATCTTGTTAACAAGGAAAGAGGTGCAGAATATGTTGATGTGCAGTTAGACTGAGGCCTGACTGTATATTCTACTTGCATCTATTAGCATTTCGAAGTGCTAATCAACCTTACCTTTTGCACGTCACCATATTGGCTCAGACTCTATTTTCTCATTTATTGTAGACTAAAGTTATACAAACAAACCAACGTTAAACATATTTACTTGCAAGTTAACGTTGCCTAGTATTAGCAGGAGCAGGGTTTAGCTTGCTGCTGCTGCCTGGGAGCATCGGCTTTGCATTCTGATTTGCCTCGCTGAGAGGCTGGCTGTGGCCTTCCGCTCAATGGCATTATCGTTCCCCTTTCATCCTGACCTTATTGTCGAACCGGTGGAATGATTTTACTGAAATACCGTTGTCCTGGTGTTGGTTCGAACAGGCTTGAAATCAGTCTGCTTCCCCAGTTTGCCCGTTTTCACATCAAAAGTAAAGCCTGAGACAAAAAAACCCCAAACAAATTCTGTCACTGTGTATGTATAATAAACTAAGCCTCCCAAGAGATCTGTTTTCATTTCCTACAGAGTCTTGAGAAAACGTCTCAGTCTTTTCATATATCTAAATTTAAGCACGTGCTATAGAGAAGAGTGAGGAGAGAGGAGCAAAGGAAAGGGGTATAATTTATCTAAAACGGAGGGCTCCCATTTTCATGAGTATTGAGTAATTTGCAGTTGAGAGTAAGTGGAGTTGATGCTCTTCTGGTTTTCTTTTGACATCATAAATACCAGATGCTTCCTGAACTGTTTCCTCTGTCACGATTTCTGAGTGGAGAACCAAGGTATTCAAATCTGAATGTCTTATAACCTCCGAGAGCTCAGCATCAGGACGTGCTGCTTTGGCCTTGCCTAATGCCCTGGGATTGTGATTGACTGGCTCTTCTGTTAACAGTGGTGGCAGTCGTTAAGAAAAAGCTGGAGGCTAGCTTGTCAGAATATTGGAAAGGTGAGAATTGTAAAGCTTACCGTAGCGTGGTAAAACACTGGTGTGGCTTTCTTTTGTGAAAAGCGTAGAAGACCATAACTTGACGTGGAGGAGTAGTTGCAATGCTAGACTCCGTAACAACATAGTTCTGAGCTTTACCAGTTTCTGCTTAGCTGTGTGACTGTTTTTTTCCAGTTCTTGCATCACTGAATATTTACCAACTTTTATAATGCTTCCTTTAATCCTGTGCAGTGAGGGGAGTTGATCTGATTTAATGGAATATAATTGTTCTGATTGTCTCTGTGACATTGCACTCAAAAAACCCAAAAAATCTGTTCAATTCAGAGCCGAAGTCTGTGCTGTCCTAAACGGATGGCTTATCCGAGCCACAAGGACAAGGTGGTCCGTTGTCCACAGAAGGAGCTCCGTGCCTTGGCCGGGAGGCGTTGTGGGGCTCGTCACCGAGCTTTAAATCCGGTTTTTCTGTAGTAAGGGTGCTGCTCAGCCCCAGAGAAAACAATTCCATGTTTAAAATCTTACCAGATCATGAATCCATTCACGTTTTTCTTTTTAGATTTTTCTCTGTGCTGCTTCCACGTTGAAACGCGCTAACGTTCACAAGAGAAAATGAGTAGTTTACAATGTAATACTTCTATGAAAAATAAAAGAATATGTAATTGCATAAGTACGGCGTATGAAAATAATTACAGCAATGGTATTGTGGCTGCCTGCGTGAAGGCAGGCTGCAGAAACCGATCCCAAAACTACGAGCCGAAGTTTTACTTCTGACAGAGATTACCGAGTTGGATGAATTACTTCTTTCTTTTGCTAGGGCTCATGAATTTGTTAACAGACCAAGCAAGTTTCAGTCCTCAGCTAGAGAGGGAACGGTAAAGGCAAAAGCGGGTGGCTTACTTTTGTGGTTTGTATTTTTAATACATGACCCATTGAAGGTGCTGGTAGAGAAGCGCCTCCAAGCTCGCTTTGTGCTTCCCGTTAGGAACAGGCCGTCCCTCGGCGTACAAGCGCGGCGTTGCCCTTGTCCCGAGGCGGTTGCGTGCCGCGGCGGTGGGAGCCGGCTGGGGAGATGCTGGCTGTGGGGATGGGCAGGAGGGCGCTGGGGGCGGCGGGCAGGAGCGCGGGGCCCGGGGGACGCGCGGGCGGGGGGACGGCACCCCGCCTTCCGCAGCCACTGGGACTGCTGCCCGGGCACGCTCGGCAGCAGCAAGACAGCTCGGAGACATCTGCTCTGCGCTGCCAGCTCCAAGTAAAAAAAACCCAAAACAACAGTGTCCCCTAAGAAGCTAAAGTATTGGGAAATGCTGCCTAATGCTGCAAGGACAGCCGCGGGAACCACAGATAATGGTCTGGTGTAAAAATAATGTAAGCAGGTGATTTATATCGAAGACTAAATCACATGAAAATAAAATGAACATAGGACTAAAAAGTCGTACCAGGTTTTTTATATAAGTGATACAAGATCTTTGGGGTTTTCTGTGTAAGTGATACCACTGAAATAAAAAAAAAAAAATAATAAAAAAAGGCACACAAAAAACCCCCATGTTTTTTAAGTGTGAAAAGTGACGTAGCCAGCGGAGATTCTTTGATAGAACTCAACTTACAAAGAGGAGTTGCTCAGGGCCAAAATGAGTCATTATTTAGGTGCCAGTGATCATGACTTGATTACATTTTTTTCATGTAAACGAGGTGCACATCAACATCTAACATGCTTTAGAGACTGTCTCGCAAAGCTGAAATCAACTTCAGCTGAGTAAATAACGTGAACGTAAAAATATTAATAACTACTTGGCCAAATGTTCCAGGGAAATCAAGGCTTGGAAGGGAAGAAAAACCAGCTGTACTTGTCAAGGGAAGGAGAAAAGACAAAAATTGGTAGCAAAGAATGTAAACTAATGGTTTAAAAGTTATCAGAGAAGAGTTTTCGGGTTGTGGTTTGGCAGGGGGGCAGCAGCTGTGCGACACGCCGATGGCGGGATACTTTCCTTCCAGAGATCACCCAGAAGGACGTTGAATTGCACTGTCTACATTTTCAGTCCAAACTGCGTTCTGAAAGAATTGCTTAATTTGGGTCCTTGCTGCTGATTGTTGATATGTCTGGGAGCACTGGAAAGTTCCCAGGGCGCTGGAGGAGAATTCATATGATCTCATTCCCTTTTCCGAGGCGGGGGGACGGGGAACGAAGTCAAACAGGGCAATCTCTGACATGTTGTGTTTACCAACACGACTTGGATGGTGAATAAAATAATTGAGCAGTAGATAAGCTATTTTGTTGATCAGTAAATAACTCATGCCGATCAAGCATAGGTTTTTGGCAATTTGGTGTAGTCAGACTCTGTATCTTTTTTTAATGAGATTCATTTTGATTAATAGAGCGATATTGCTGGCATAATGCATTTATTTTGAGCATTGAATAATTTAGAAAACAGTAGTCGATACGGCACACACACAGCAGACTGTATGTAGTTCGTTGTCCTCGATATAGCTGCGGAAAGAAGGCGCTGAGCAGGGTGTGTTTTCCAGGGGAGCCCTGCAGAGAGCAAGCCTTGCCTCTGGGCTGTTGGCGTTGGTTTTCATGACCCGGAGGAAAGCGTATAAACCCACTGCTGACGGGCTAACAGGCAAATGAGAAAAGTATTGGAGGAATGAAGATTAAAAGGACAGTATGCTGGGCAGAATGACTCAAAAAAAAAAAAAAAAAAAAGTTGGCGGTCGTGGTATGCCGTTGGCTGAATATGCATTTTCAGGGCGATTTTGTGACCGAGGATGCTGACGGGATCTGAGAGCGCGAAGAGGAGCGGTTACCCGCTGTGCTCGGTGGCGGCAGGGTCCTTGTCGGAAAGCTCGGCAGCTACAGCACCCACAGTCGAGACGGACGTTGAGAGACCAAAGGCTGTGAGAAGGTCGATGAAAATGATTGAAGGGCTGGAAATAGATAGGGGAAAATGCATAGCTTTACATCCAAAGACTCAAGTAATGCAAGCATAACACACAGAGGTTAAGGAATGATTTGATATTTCTAAAAATAGCTACCCTAGAGAAATTAAATGTAATCCCAGGCAGCTTTAGCAGATAGGCTTAACAAAAGACACAGACCAGAAGTTGAAGCTAGACGAATTCAGAATAAAAATACGAAATATGTTTTTAATAGTGAATGTAAGTAAATAATTGTTAGAATAGATTACCCAAATCAGAAGTGGTGGAATTTCCACCACTGAAACTTTAAAACCAAGAAGAGAGGATTTTTAAATAAGAATTCCAGTCAGTCTTATGTTCTGTGTTTGGCAGAAGCTCGGTTATTACAGGGCTTCCTTACAGCTTTATGAGAGATGAAAAATGCATACAAAGATGTTAATGTCTCGGGGTCAGGAATGTTACCGAACCCACTGCTAGAGCACCGGGCGTATGCTTGGTAAGGCAATTATGGCTTTGCTTTACTTACCTTTCCAAAAGTAAGTGAGTGGTTCGGAAACTACCTCTGCCTCTCTTTACCTGCGTTCCGGCAGCTGTGCTGGGTCAGGAATAGAACAAATGGAAATTCTGCTGTTTCTCGCTATTTCGGTGCATTCTGATTCTCTCCCTGCATCCTGCTCCGGACTGTAAGCCGTGTCGGGGTGGGAGTTCCCTGGCTGCCAGGAATTCTGCGGGAATCATGCTCTCTTTTAGGGGTCTGGAACCCCCAGGCTCCAAAGGCTGCCCCTTTTTTAAGGAACTGCAGTCTGTATGATGGCAAAAAATGAATAGGCATTAAAAAACTCTTCTTAGTTTATATTAGATAAAGGAGAGATTGTATTTGGCATGGATCGATTTTCGTGGGAGGAATCGTTTAAAGTTTTCCTTCACTGCGGTGTTACTGCAGGTTGTAACGCGAGCATTTTCCCCTGGCTCCGGACCCATCAAATGCACACCCCTGCCATGAAAGCCTTTATTTTAAAATGTTGTTATCTGAGGCGGATCCTTGCGGTGACACAACCCTGTTGCACAGGACGTGAAAAATTACCGTTCTGAACTGAAATAAGGATGCCAGCAAAAACTGCCACTGCCAGGACCGTCCGACAGTAACGATTACCGCGCCGGGGTGTTCTGTGCTGTTACCGAACAGTCGTTCCTGGTGGCGCGGCGGCTGCCGCGGTGACAGATGGGCTGCGTCATGCTCGGCTATGGCAGCCGGTGCTGCCGCCTCGAGCTGCTCCTCTCTCCTCTGCCGCCACGGGAGATCTCGGCGGCAGGACGCGGCACGTGTCGCCTGCGCGGCCGTTCCTCTTCCCAGCTCGGGGGAGCTCAGCGTGGCGCCGGCGAAGGTGGGTTTGTGCTAATGAGTTGTGCTGCGGTCGGTGACAGCTGAAGAGGAAACGTGCGTCCCACTCCGGTGGCTCGCAGAAAGGGAGACTGTCTGCTGCCAGTCTCTCCAGGTGACAAATACGTGAAGCCACGGAGAGGTAAAGGACTATGGACTACTTCAAATCGACTTGCTTATGCTAGAGGACTGGAGATGCTTCTTTAAGCCTTCAGCAGATAAGTGAAAATGGGACGAGGAAGCGTCTGTAGGGATTCACAAAGTGTCCGTGCTCCTGCAGGCAGGGCTGACGAGACGTAAGTCAGGGGCCATATCGTGCTCGTGTTCACGTGCTTTCCTCGTGGTCAGCCAAGGCCGATATCGTGAGGGAGTAACCTCTGGCATATGCAAGTTGCCCCCCAGAAGGGATGCTGGGGGCACGTGAGTTTTATCGATCGCCCCAGCGAAGCTGGCGAGCCGCGTAGCTCCGAACCGCTGCTGGCTGCAGCAGGCTGCTGAGGGCGCGGGTCCGGAGCCGGGTCCCCGTGCCAGCCTTCGCCACCCCGGCTGATCAGCAGTACTGGCCTGGCGCTGGGGCATTCGCAGCGCTCCGGCAGTGCCGTCGCAAGCCCGCCTCTGGAGTCCCACCAGGGCCTGGGCCCGGGTGCTGCAGTCGGGTCGAGGCTCAGCCCTTCAGAGAGCTGCCGGGGCAGGGGAGAACGTGTGATGGCAGCAGTAATATTTGCTAATGTTTACTTCGATACAGTGAAGGGGGGGAAATACTCTGCTCTGGATGCATAGGAGATGATGTGGCTGACACACGCTAGCCAGCATACATGTTGTGTATATTGTATACAGTGCCATGGAGCCATGCCCTGGCTGCTAAGAAAGCACCGTTTCTCTTTACGATGGAAGAGCGGTGTAGCAGTGGGGTCTAACTGGGGAAAACTGCCTGTGGACTGGCCGCTTGTTCTTCCTTGTTATGTTATTTTATTTACATGTCGCATTAAGTTAGAACGTGAATTACATCCTGTTTCTAGCAAAACACCACTTCGTAGGTTTACCCGAGTTCAGAAGACGAAGACAATGGTTTAACTCTTTGAGAATGGCAGAAGTGGCTGCATTTAAAGCGGAGCACGGTTCTGCATCGCCTGCTTCCCGCAAGAAATGACAGCGGCCTTTTTCTTCTCCGCCAGCAGTGGTATGACCGATCTGGGAAGACATTCGGGTTTGACACTGAATATATTTCCTCCCAGAAATTTTTGCAATGATAATGTGTGAAAGGTTTGCCTTTGCACGTGAAAATAGATTTTGTAAGATCTTTGTGAAGAGTTACGGTAAGAAGGTTTGCAGGTTACAGAGGTGTTTCTGGACCACCAGATACACATGGCCAGAAGTTTTATCTTGTTTGGCAATTAAAAAACTATTTATTGGCTGTTCCCTTCTTTTCCCCACGCACACTTTCGCAGGCAGCAATGACTTGGGTCTCTCTCATCGCTTCAGCTCAAAGCCCGGTGGGAGCAGTGACCTGGCAAAAATCGCATCCCTTCATCTGCTGCTGCTGCTAGGGGCAGCTCTGCTGAAAAGCTTGCAACATAGGTGGGTTACAGTGGAAACCAAAACCTGATATGCTTACAAAACTGCCTGTTTCTTAGCCTCTGCAGTGCTTAACAGTGGGGCTAAAACATCATTAGCTAATTTAGTGAGTCTGCTTTTGGTGGAGATCATTTCTCCATCTTGCAGTTGCCAGAAAGCTCGGAGGTTCAGAGGTGCCGAGGCACCCCATTGTCTGAGGTGCGGTACGGCAGCGGTGCTCACCTGGCTCGAAGGAGATGCTCGTGGGCCACCCAGTGCTCTTTCCCCAGGAGAGACGGGAGAGGAATGTACACCGGTGGTGCTGGCCACCGGCTCTCCAGTATCATGGCCGCCCGGCCCTGGGCATCGTTCAGCTGTGGCTACCGCGTGATCTTTGGCTATCAAGTTAATGTTTTAACTTGTGCATTGCTCTACGTCTGTTCGTCCTTTTAAACTGCTCTGTTTGAAATATCTCAAAAAAAAAACCCCTCCTAGCAAGAAAAATAATGTTGTGTTGAATTTTGATGAACCGTACATAACTGCCAGACATGCCCATTGCAAGAAGTTACAGAGCAAACCAAAATGCTTCACTGTTGTCTCCTGCGTGGGAACCCTCAGGAGCCCAACCCCCCCCCTCTATTTTATAGTAAATTTTATGCATGACAGTTGTGATGACTTAGGGTTTCCAGCCCCTCTCAGGCAAATCCATCCAGCCTCGCTCAGTGCAGTGACACTCCTCTACGGAGGACCATGGACAAAGGGAATCCAGTGGATTTTGTGTATTGGGATTTTCAAAAAGCCTTTGAAAGGATAATTTGCCAAAGGCTATTAAAGAAATGAAGTTACCACGGGATCGGAAAAAAGGTCTCGATGTGCTGAGAAGCGTCGCAGGTTAGGGGAGCGGCGGGCAGAGTTCCAGGTCGGTCTCGGGGCGGCGGGCGGTGCTGGTCCGTGGGCAGGCCCTGCAGGATGCCCCCTCCGCTGCCGCTGGCGCCAGGGCCGGCGCTTTCTGGAGCAGCGTTTTGTGACATGCTACAGACCGCCGTGCCGCTGGAACGCCTCGCTCTGCATCGGAGCAGGGACTGATCTGAGCAGCAATGGTTTTATACTCCTTCATCCCTGATAGGAGGCTTGTCTGTCCGAGCGGTGAACGTCGGTGAAAACTGCAAGCAAATCACAGGGTTTTTCCAGTTAAGGAAGCTTTCTGGAAACCCCTCCTGTAAAAGCTTTGCGGCCTCCAAAACCTCCAAGAAAATATAGATCCTTTCTCTTAGAATCAAGGGTTGTTGATCCAAATTGGTTTCTTAAATGTACTAAATAACATCTAGATGAACACAAAGGAAAGGAAGGAGAAATATGCTTAGGTTGCCAGTATTTATTGCAGACATACATCAAAGATGACTTTTCATAGAAGTTAAGGTCAGAAAACATTAAATAAGCCGGTCTGACCTCCTGTATCTCATTGATCATTCAATGTCACCACCTTCCTTCTCTACTGAGCCCAGTAATTTGTATTTGGGAAAGGTTGCTCTCCGTATACGGCGCTCACTCTTGATTTCCAGAGCCTATAAATGCCCAGTTTCTCCAATAGCAGTTTGTTTGAACGGCTAGTCTTCTTTCAGTTTGATACCTGTGGTTTATTTCCATGTTTTTCTCTTGAGCTATGTTCCGTTTCCAGCCCTCATTTTGTTTTTATTTCTCTACTAAACACTAATACATTGCCTTATAGATATGCTGAAGGATCAGCTGAGCTCTGCTTCCAACAAATGGCCCTTGCTGCCCACTGTGGGCTGTAATCCTATTTTGTAGTCACCGCTTTTGGAAATAGAGCGCTATTCTCTGAATCGACTCTGCATTTTTATGCCCGTGATGTATAATTTTACATTTGGCCTTGTTTAAATACAGTGTAATATCAAAACAAAGTATTAAAATACAGTTTATCAAGGCTCATTTTCTGTGTACTTTGAACCCATAATTAAAAGTCTCAAATCTTTTACAGTAGCTGTAAAAAACCCACCAAGAGCATTTAATTTCAAAGATTACAAACTGACAGATGTTTTTGAGATCTAACAGTCCTCAATCCATTTTAAAAGACTTTGTTGATATTAGGGAGTTGATATGTTCAGTTTTGTAGCAGTAAGCAGTAAACTTTACGGCAAATTCCCGCGTCTGCGGTAGCGGGTCCCGTGGCGGTGGTGCGCGGCGCTTCCGACTGGCGCCGGAGCAGGGGTAAAAGGTGGTTCCTAAAGCGGGAGGCTCAGGGTGGGCAGCAAAATCGGTGAGGCCGTTGCTGCAGCACCCGAACCCTGAAGTTGCACGAGGGAGCTGTCGAAGCCACCGGCGTGAAGCGCAGCAGCCGGAGCTCGCTCTGATCTGGCGGGGTGTCTTGCTGCAGCGGGTGCACGGCCGCACCGGGCGGCTCGGCGGGCGCTGCTCCAGGGGACCGCCGCGGCTGTGAGACAACAGCAATCGGTGCGATAGCGTTTTCGGGGTTTAGGGTGTTTTTCCCTTGCAAAAGGGAGTTGAAAGCGTGCCCGCCCTCCCTATAATACTCCAGCACCCTTGGCGTAGCTGTGGTGCTGCTCGGGCCCTGCCAGCCGGAGGAGGCTGGAGCGGCTGCAGCGTGGCGGTGCCTGGGACGCCGTGCCAGGGAAAGGTCCCACGCGCTTCCCACGGGCGGCTCGTGGCGATGGGAAGCGAGGAGGGAGGGCGAGGACAGGGCCGAGGAAGCACCCGCTGGCCCGTCAGAGCTCCTCGGTCTCTCGTCCCATCATGCATGGGGTGTCAGAGCAGCGTGTTTGGGGGTGCAGTAGCACCCTGTATCAGATAGATTCGGACTAGGTATAGGGAGGAAATTGTTTGTGCTGAGGGCGGTGAGGCCCTGGCCCAGGTTGCCCAGAGCGGTGGGAGATGGCCCATCCCTGGACACGTTCAAGGCCAGGTTGGACGGGGCTCTGAGCACCCTGGTCTGGGTGAAGATGTCCCTGCCCATGGCAGGGGTGGGACTGGGTGGCCTTTGGAGGTCCCTGCCCACCCAAACCCTTCTGTGACTCCATGATCCCTCGGTGCCGCTCTTGGCAGCAGCGGGAAAGGACAGACACAGGTTCGTCTTTGGCCACGGTGGGGAGGATGAGGAGATTCCTCTTGCACAGGCTTCAGTGTCCTGAACCTGCAGCGTGTGAATTATTGACAGATAATTCCCCTTGATTACCGGGAACGGGAGAGAGGACAACCTGTCACCTCTCTGTGCTTAATGGATGGGAAAAAGATAAACTGGATAACAGAGAATTTTTTCTCTCACCTGAGGCAGGAGTAATGTGAAGAAAGGAGAGCACGAAGGCCTCGAGGTGTGCGAGTGCCTTCCTCCTCTGTTGGTACAGGTCGCAATCCAGAGTAGCCAAGAGAAACTTCTGCTTTCTGCATTGGGAGCTCCGAGTTTTTCTCGTTGCACTGTTGCGTGTCCGTGTGTGCACGCACACCCACACACAGGCGAGTCCGTGTGGTGTGTGCCTACCAGTGCACAAGTATATGTTGCCCGCTTTCTTTTTTTCTGTGAACATTTGTACTGGAAGCGATTCCGGTCCCCGTCCTTCATGGCCACCGTCCCTGCTGGCACACGTGATTAACAGCCTCAGCCAGCCTCCTGCGGAGCGAGGAGCTGTGTGTTTACCCCATCAGGCTGAAGAGCTCAACGTTCCCCGGCCGTGGCCAAGCGCGCTTCCCGCCAGCCCGGCGTACGCACGCCAGCGCTGCACCACCCGTCGGAAAACAGACCGGGAGCTCGGCTGCGGGGATCCCGCTGCGCCCGCCGGCGCCCAGCTCGGCCAGCGTCGTTCTTTGCTTGCGCCGGTGCCACCGTCATCCGAAGAAGGTGATGCGAGACACCGAAGAGCATAGCTTAATTATCCTCATCGAGCAGGTGCTTGCACGCGGTGGTGAGGTCTCGGCATCCTGTTGCTTTTATCTGTTTCCATTTTTTGAAAGTTGCTGTGTTTCCCTAAGATCTGCATAAGCGCTTGGCATGAATTTATTTTGCTGGAATACGATGGCTTATTTTTAACTTTCATGCTCATTCTGTCACCGCTGAGGAACGGTGTCTGCTTCTGTCACATTATAGGCATTTTTTACCAAAATTACATAAATATACATTTAAAAAAATGTAAAGCTGTTTAACAGAAGACAGATGACATCTTTTTTTATAAAAGGGTTATAAAGTTAAACGTGTTTGAAATGCATATTTTCCTTGATTTTGATATTCTGTTAGGTTTTGCATTTGAATACACCACCTGCTACGTTGAATTTTCCTTCGTTTCCCAGCAAAGGAGGCACGTTTCTAGATTTTCTGTAGTCATCTTGATCATTGCTTCTTCGGGATTAAAATGCTTTTGGGGATCTCCACATTGGTGGTTTCACTTGACTGATACCCCATGCCCATTTTCTTAGTAGACTTAGGCTGAAATTCGTCCCCGGCGCGCGTAGCAGGTTGGACTCCAGACGATGAAGAGCTGCCTCGTCTGCGAGAGCCCCACATCTCGCGCCGGGAGAGGGATTCTGCCTGGATTTGCATCCTTTTCTTGAGCGCGAGCTGTTTCTGGAGGACACAGCGATTTCCTAGCGGTTGGTTCGTAAGTTGTTTTGCTGCTTTACGCAGGCAAAGCGTTCGCCTGGATTAACAGGTAGCAGCTCTCCACCCGCCGTCGCCACGGCCTCGCGCCCCGGGGGGCGGCAGCCCTCGCAGCCTGGTGGCCCTCTGAAGGGCCTCGGTATTTACTGCGGGCTTTTCTTTTTCCTGAAGCGTTTTGGCCGCTATCGTAATTCAATCAATAAGAGTTCAGAGTAGCAAGGCTTGGATGATATGCGTGTTTTGACTGTCCTTATTCTCCATGACAGGACAAAATTTGTCTTTATTTTGAATTCTTGTTGGTTGTTTGCATGGTAGGCTGCGAGAACGCGCATTTGTTGCTGGCTGAAAGCTCTTCTTGATTTCAGGCTGGTAGACGGTTACTGTGATATTATCCAGCAAAATGAATAGGAACCTCCAAGTGGTGGGATTATAATTCTTTTTTTTTATTTTGAATTCTTGTTTGTTCATAGGGTGCCTCAGTCTTGCCACGATCTTTTTACAGTATCAGTAAGCAGCTCTCCCCTGGTCCTCGGCAGGGCGATGCTGTCGGCTCTACGTTACGTCATAGTGTTACGGGGTATCGTCAATATTTATTTAATAATAACGTCACATCTTATAATACTTGTATTCACAGTCATGGTTCTGGAAATAATGCTGTTATTCTGGGACAGAATATGGAGCATTAGTTATAATTCCTTTTATACTTGAAAAAGGAGCTGAGACCTTTTTTTAATGCTTAAGCTGTTGACGCTGAGGCCAAATACATTTCAGTTAAGAATCTGCTTTTTGTGATCGAGAGAGTAACGGAATAAACACCCAAGGGAATTTGTTGTGACTTTTTCTCTTTGATGCCTTAGACCCAAACTTGTTGAAATTAGGCTTTAGACAAACCTAAATAACTTGTCTCAATGCTGGAGTAAGTGGGTGAAATCTGATTTTTTGGGGTTGTTTTTATACGCAGGAGGTCAGATGACGTGGTAGAATAATTTCTATTATACTTAAAATTTATGAATCACATATTCATTTTTCTTTTAGTTCCAGATGTGCGGGGGTTTGCGTTGTAGTGCCTGGCTATAGGTTAGATCCGTGCTCGCGCTCTGGTCGCTCTCTATTTCTGTTTCCTCCTCTCCGCCGCTCTTCCCTCCACGTTTCCGCCGAGCGCGGTGGCGGTGGCTGCTCCGGGCCCCGCTGCCAGTTATGAACGCTGCGAGGATCAAAGTCTTAGATTTACTGATGTTGCCGAAGCCTGGGATCTTGTGGGAACAGGGCCGAAGTCCGATCCGCTGCAGGCTTTAAAACCCCAAATGTCTGTATGGCGAATAACTGGGGACCTAGAATTGCACAGGGGAGAGTCTTCCTCTAAAAGCAGCGTTCTCATCTCGGTGGGGCGTTTCCTTTGTTGTGCTCATGGTGCTTGATGAATATTGTATTTTGAAGAGGAAGTTTTGCACTTTTATATTAATTTGTTCAAGGGGAAGAATGTAGTGAAAGATAAAGTGTTGTTTGCTTGTTAAAAAACTTTACATGTGCGTCGGTGTGCTGCTTCTGGCTGGTAGGGCACGTCTGGCCCTTCACCTTCAAACGGGTCAAAATGGGTTAGATTTAAAAAAAACAACCAACCAACCAAATCCTCAGTGCTTTTGTAGCTGGACAACTCCTCCTTGACTGCCTTATCCAACCTCACAGCGTTTTGTCGGATAAGATACCTTGTGCCCGGGAGATGCTGGGTCACGTGGCGGCCCCGTTGCCTTAGAGACGGCCGCGCACCGGGATGCCGCACATCGGGATGCCAGCTCGGCGGAGGACCGGAGAGCCGCTCGCCACGGCCACAAAGGTTTGCTGCCTTTGCATTCCTCGCCGTTTTGCTGCTTTAGCCTGCGAGCGTTAGCCAGGGCGTTGCACGCTGTGGGGATCCAGGCGCGCGTTGCTAAGGCCGAGTTCGCTTCTCTGAACGCTATTTAAGACGCAGCCCTGGGTTTTTGCGGCGGTTTGCGGGGAGCTGCTGAGGACGAGCGAGAGGGACGCCGGCGCGGAGCGGCAGCCTGGCCGTGCTCTCGGGGCCGCTCGTCTCCGGCTGCTGTAAGCGGATCGCAGGAGCGGCTGGGAGCGGGACGCGGCACGGGGCGTCTTACGGAGCAGCCTGCAACGGGTGCCTCGCCGAACGCTTCCTTTCCGTCTTTCCTGTTAGTCATTTTTGAACAGGGCAAGAACAAAGTCATTATGAAGTAATATCTCGCTTGATGTTGTTTGCAGTAAGAATTATTATTAACAGCTCATTCATACCCATGTGACGTTTTAGTGGAAAACAGCAGAATTTAGCGTGGCGTTTTGCCATGATAAGTAATGCGCATATTGCAAATTACTGGAAATAAATAGGCAGAATAACAAACTCGTGCTTGTGTCGGTGTCTCTGACCCGTTACTGCTGTTCCATTTACCTCCTAGAGGTAGCAGCCAGCTGAAGAATGCTCTTTAATGTTTTTGTTAGAGATGTTGGATACAGATAAATGGGCTGTTCTATAAAAAAACAGCGACGACTTCATTTTTGAATTGCTCAGAAACAATGCGTTGTATATATTTTCAGTAGGTGCTGTTCTAGTGCTCAGGGATTTATTTTCCTCAGTACTCATCTCTGTAAAATTGCAAATATCTGTATATATTTTCGGGTTTGTGATTGGTTTTTAACTTCTTAGCATGTTTCATCTGTTTCTGATCATCTTAACAGAAGCATACACCTTAAACTGTTTTTACATTGCTACAAACCCCGTGAAATTGAAATAGTCTGTTCGTCATTCCTGCTGCTAAAATAACCTCAATGTGCAGTTTTCCAGAGGACGGAGCAAAGAGCTGAGACCTTCGAGCCCCCGCAGCCGGGTGCGGGGCAGCGCGAAGCCCGGCCGAGCGCCAGGCGTCGTTACCCCAGCGCTGGCGATGCGTCAGGTCGCGGAACGCTGTCGTATCCAAACACGTTCCAAATGTTTCCCTTTGGCAAATATTTAGGCTGCTATTTTGGGATTATACGTTTTTAACCTAAATTGTTGTTGGATTATACGTTGTTCATTATTTTTTCTGCCCTCCTTTGCATCAGGATGGCTTTTGGCTGGTTTACTAAGTGGCATTAGGAAAATTAGTCACAGCTAAGAAACAGATGTAAAAGCTCCGTAAAGGCATGCAGAAAACGTAGCTCAAAATTTTGAAGGGAGGCAGAGACCCCATTTCTCATTCCTACTCCACAAATAAAAAACCACTCTTGAATAGTAGAACGGGAATTGGCTATTTTCTACTGTTTAAAATAACAAAGAGAGCAAAGGAGTAATTAACCTGTAATGTTTACATGCCAATTTTCTTGAAAGTTGCTCACCCGATTTGCACCGGAATGGGGTGGTGAGATCCAATTTAATACTACAGTTCTTATGTTCCCTTTTTATAGGGAAACAAACGGTTGGCTCAGCACGCCCATGGATGCATTTGCCCTTGGTGCTCTCATTGGAGAAGCGTTAGCAGCTATTTTTAAACAATTCCTCATTTTTTCCTATGAAGAGACTGTCAGAAAGTAGTACGGTACGGTGAGGAACTGCTGACAGTCGTCTGGTGCTTGGAATGGTACCGAAGTTTGTGCGGAGGGGTCGGTGCCTTCCCGAAACGGCAGCCAGCTACGCTGCGCGCGTTGCAGCCCAGTAATGCTTCGGCAGGGCTGCGAGCATCCCGCAAGCTGGGCAGCTTCGGGGCCGGGCGACGGGGAGTTTGGCAGCTGTTCTCTGCCGTGCCGGGACAGCCACAAACGTGTTTCCGTTCCCAAGTTTGTTTCCTCTGCACGATTAATTGGTTTGCGTGTCCTGTAAACTCCAGTTATCCCATTTGGGGTGTTTTCTTCCCTGCTCGGAAAAGAAACGGGGAAGTACCAGAAACGTAGATCTCGCTTCTCTACTGAAAGTGCACTTTGACTTTAAACAGACCTTCTTTTTTATTTAACAGTAGAAATAACGGGTAACAATTATTTCTCACTTTTTGCTGGAGTTTTTTGGTATTTTATTGGGGGATCTCAAAGGTAACATCAAAGCTCGAGACTGGACCCGACTAGCGGCTCTTCCTGGCTCCCCGCCGAGATAAAATAATTGCTTGGATAGAACAGAGGTGAGGTAAGAAGCGATACGAATTCTCCATTGCCCTGTGGCCATGTCTACGCTCGTCTGGGAGCCGTGCACCGAGCCGGAGGAGCCTTACCTTGACTGCAGCTGTAGAGGGTCTTGGCAGCCGGGCTGGGGCTGCTCCTGAGGACACGGCTCCGTGAACCGGTTCACCTGTGGCAAAGTCAACCCGACCGATTTTTTGAAAAGCTGCATCACATAATCCCCAAGTGCAGTTTAGCTCTGTTTCAACAGCAGCAAATTTCCTTGGGATGCATCGGAGCTAAATTTGTCGCACTTTTAAACGTCTCTTTTTCCAGTGCAGAGTCTGGGTTTTTTTCCGACGCACGACCCGCTCATTTCCCTGACGATGCCGCAGCGTTGGGTGCTCCACGCCTGTGCCTTCAGCTTTGTTGCTCCGTTCATGCGTTCATAGCTTCCAGTGCCGGTACAGCTGTGCCTGTTCAACAACAACAAGCGGTTACAGTCCTTTACTCCTGCCGTTCGATGCAGCCGTTACTTGCGCAGGAGGGCGAGTCGTGTTCCCTTGGGCCGCGCGCAGCACGAGCGGCACGGCGGTCGCGCACACTCGCTGGAGAAAGCTGTTGTGCCACCGTCCCTAAAAGAAGAATTGGTCTCTGTGCAAGAGCACAGATGGGACAAAACTGAGATGCTTTGGCGGCAAGTGCCTGTGCGACAGAGTGCCCTTTTTATTTGAAATTGAAGAAATCTAGTCTGAAATGGTTTCAGAACAGAAATAGAACTCGAAC
Organism: Nipponia nippon; assembly: GCF_047370975.1. NCBI lineage: Eukaryota > Metazoa > Chordata > Aves > Pelecaniformes > Threskiornithidae > Nipponia > Nipponia nippon. Next base: position 126,402,410 of record NW_028262358.1, read on the forward strand.
AATTCAACTCTTTTCAGAATTTTCTCATTGTAGCAGCATATTTTAATTATCAGGGTTTCCTGATGTAAAGCAGAGTAAGACTTTTAAACTATTTATAGAATCATGGAATCGTTAAGGTTGGAAAAGACCCTTAAGATCATCGAGTTCAACCGTTAACCCAGCGCTGCCAAGGCCACCACTGAACCGTGTCCCTCAGCACCACATCTCCCCGGCTTTTAAATCCCCCCAGGGATGGGGACTCAGCCCCTGCCCCGGGCAGCCTGGGCCAGGGCCTGACAGCCCTTTGGGGGAAGGAGTTTTCCCTAATACCCAACCTAACCCTGCCCTGGCGCAGCTTGAGGCCGTTCCCTCTCGTCCTGTTGATTGCTGCTTTCCATCCTTCACCTCCTTTATAAGGAGGGAGGAGGTGGTTTCTTGTTTCTTAATCCGAACTCCTACCCAAGATTAAAAAAACCACAAAACCCACTAAGGAAAGATTTAATATATTTCTGGCTTGTGCATAGTACCTCTCAAAAAATATTTAATATTATCAAATATTCTCCTACAAAAGTAGCCAGAAACCCTCCTCTGTTTTCTCGGTGTAAGTAGTGTTCCAGCTCGGTTTTCAGCCTACGGCTGGAGTGCAGTCAGCATTTTGAAATATTGCCTCCTAAGTCCTCCTGCCAAGAGAAATCAGAAACCTTGGCCTCGATCCCCGAGCCCGGCCGAGCTGTGCGTGGTGCAGGATTGGAAGGCGGCCGCCCAGGGGCGAAAGCTGGCTGCTTGGCTCCGGCCAGCGCCGCTCCCTGGGAATTCTGCGGGGTGCCAAAGGCTGCTGCACGCACGGCCGCAGGCCTGGCCCCGCGTTTCTGGTGTACAGCTGGTGAAAAGGAAAGAAAAGCCCAAAAGAAAAAGAACAAACCCTTGGTAAAATACAGCGTTTTTATTTCGGAGGTCTGCTTTGCATGCTCTGCAGCATCTTCCCACTGCCTTGTTCAAACCTTATTTTGTGACTATGCACATTCTCTCTCTCTGAGATTTTATCATACAGTATATTACAGGGAAAGAAGGTGCGATGTAGTAGAAAAACAACAGTGTGTTGCATTGGCGTGTCCGTTTGAAGGGACCGGCTCCCTTTCAGCATCTGGCGGTGGGTTGGTGGGTGTTGGAGGACCCGGGCCTCAGCCGCCTGCCGCCGCGCCAGCTGGAAATTGCACGTTTCGCCTCTTGCATTTGGCTGCTGATTCTTACATTGGTGTCTGATGGGGCTTTGTGGCATAGATTTGTCCTCAGTCGTTGTAAGAAATCACATATATAGAAGGCAAGCAAATGTTTCCAAAACTTTTCCTGCTGTGAGGCTTTTCCCTCACATTTTTGGGCAAAAGAGCTCAGAATATATACACAGATGTTACTGCAATTAGTTCCTAATTCAGCATTCGTGAAGTCCAAGTAAATCATCGCAGGCATTTAATCTGAACCACAAATACAACAGAGATCAAAAGATTTCTTGGAATTGCTTCCTGTGCAAAGGAAAAAGAATCAGGTATTTCACAAGAGGCATTGCGGTTCCCGGCGCCAAGCCGGTGCGCGGCCGCGGGGCGGCTCGTGCGCTTTGTTGCACTCCGGTCGCGGCAGCTTCTGCTCTTTGGATTTCGTTACGTCTTTGCTTGTGTACTGCGGTTTGGTGTTATTAGAAATAAATCAAATTAATGTGTAGGTTGCCATCAAATCACCGCGTAATTGTCTGCTAAATAGGAGGTTTGGAGGTACGATTCTCGCTGTGAAAAGCGTGTTTTCCAGCTTTTCGTTCTTCCCGTGTTTCTTTGCTGAACCATCCCTGCTTTTCGGCCTCCCTCTTGAGCGGCAGTTCCTAAAATTGAATGTAATTCCATTAGTACTCCTGCGGAGCCAAATGCAACAGAAACCCCTCGGTTCCCAGAAACGGCTCTCTGCTTTCGCACGTGGTTGTTGCACGTGGCTGTTCTGCTCCAGCATCTCGCCAGGGACGCTGCCTTAGCTGGCTGCCATGCACCCGCCTGCCCTTCGCAGTCATTTTCCCAAGACGAAGGCTGTTTGTGTCCCCAGTCCGTTAATTCTGTGAAAAAGGGTAATTCTAGCACCTCTTCCTTTGCTTTCGGTTGTGAACTTTGATTTTTCGTTATCACCTATTGCATTTGTAAATAGGTCTTCCTTTTCTTCACTCGTCTGCCTTCAGTGCCTCCTATTGAATAGATGTATTGATCTTATATCTACTTACTCAGGCATGTAGGCAGAGGGAAAAGGCAGCAGGAGATCGTTATTTAGATTTGAATAATAAATAATGGGCCTTATTTATGGTTTTGGTTGTATAAAATACACTGTACAAAAGAAGTAATTCTTTCATTTCCGCCTACTTAATGATAGTTTTTGAGTAATTAGAGGATAAGAGTTCATACAGCAAATAACAGTAAAAGAATTACCCTCTTAAATAGTAGAATAAATTTGTTGAGTAGAGCGAACGCTGGACAGAAAACTCCCCCGTCTCGTTGTTATCGAGTGTATGGCATGACCTGCTAACGTCGGAGCTGATGGATTTCACAGCAAGTAGGCATCTGACCCAACTAACCTCCAGAAGGCTTCCAGGTAATTGCTGAACTCCTCAGGCACATAGAGTGCAACAGCCAGGACAGTGTTTAAGAAAGAGGTCGGAAACTGGTTTTACCTGATCCTGTTCAACTGTAGCTCTGTGGACTACTGCTGGAGCTTCAGTATCCCGCGGCATTCCACAATATCCCTGTCTGCTCATGCCAGCCCTCCTCTTGTAATTTAATGAAGGCCTATATTGCACAGTTAGCCCACGTTATGTACCCTCTCCGCCCCGGAGCCCTGGCCATTTGCACACAAAGCTCTGAAATACATATCCGGGTGTTCATTGAAACTCTCTTCTCTTGCCTAGCATGGGTTAAAGCTTTCACTTTTAGACATTCTTTCCCCTACACCTATTTGGGAAAGATAATAGCCAGTGCTCGTGTAAAGTCAGGCCCGAAGGGCCGTTATGAAGTGCGTGAACCTTGCATGTTCTGCTCTTCCCAGCTGCTTGCTCGCCACTTGCTTCCTGAGCGTGTGTAGGTTCCTAATCGCAGAATATCTCAAGTTGGAAGGGACCCACAAGGATCGTCGAGTCCAGCTCCTTTGATGTTGGCGAGTACCTTGGTGCAGACTGCTCTGTTTCTGCAGATCATCCCAGACCAGACTGCTCAAAACCTCTGATGTAGAAAGGAAAGGCTGCCTGATTTTGGATGCAGTATGTGAGGGCAGGTGAACGCTGGCAGAGGTTGCTCAGGGGGGTGGTGGAGTCTCCATCCTTGGAGATATTAGGAACCTGACTGGGCAGCCTGCTGTGGCTGATCCAGCTTGGGCAGGGAGGTGGGACTAGGTCCTCTCAAGAGGTCCCTTCCAACCCCAACGATTCTGTCATCGGAAATGCCGAGTTGCAGGAACCAGCTTCGAGATGCTGGGGGCAGGGTGATCAAGCAGTGCCAGAAATCATCGGTGAACTCGCGGCTGTCAGTTCCCTGTCTGCTACCGCTGGTGCGAGGGCTTTGCCTGGATCGTTGCTGCTGATCAAAACCATCCTCTGGCAGATTTCTGATTAAATGCGGTGCGGCTTTGATATCAGAGGAAAAACTGAAGATGCAAAGTGAAAGCAATAAGCCCTCGATCAAGTCATAGCGCTGCAAATACTGTTCATTTGAACGTGCCTGGGACCATTCTTTGCCAGTGAAGCCAGCTGGCTCTGAACCGTCACATCCATGCTATTAATCTTTCTTACCTTCCAAAAGAGCCTGCCCACATCTGAACTGCTTACTGGGAGTCATTCCTGGCTCCTGGTAACTCCCAGACTACTCCCAGGAATTGTTTGGGAGAGAGCTGTTTGACTCAGGCCAAAACTGCGCTAGGGTCTGCTAACAATTTAACCATGCAGATGATCCCATTCCGGGATATTGGAAGACTCCCTGGCACCGTTTCATTTACTAATATAAGTGGGGCCAAACTGGCTCTGGATCAGGCCATCAAACTATGTTCTCGAAGATTTGTGGGACAGGAACTGTAGGAACAGTCCGAAAATGAGGCATGCTGGAGCGGGGTCTAAATCTTTAACTCAGTAAGTGGTATCTCCCATTTTTATTATTATTTTTTGAGAATTTGCAATGTAAGGGGGGGGGGGGGATTTCAATTGTGTTATCCATATCATCCTCGTAGAGCATTTTGCATACAGTAAAATGGCTTTATCCTCTTTCAGTGAGGGAGGAAGCTCACCCTTTCCTTGCTCCCTTGGACCTTCTCCCCCCACGCCACCCTTCCTTTTGGTCATTTAGACCCAATGATCGCTTTGCCAGAGTGAGTAGACTCGTGTGGTTGCTAGCACTAGACCTCGATGGCCAGGATACGCTTTCTTTTCATGCTTGTGTCTTGTGCCTTTTTGTCCTGTGGCAGTGCCTGGCATCGTACCAGGTAGGGGAGAGACATTCCTCCTTAGAGCAACCCAGTGTCCTTGTACTGCACCGAACGTGTACCAAATCTTCTCTTATTTGTGACAGATGGGAAGACTTCAAACCGGAGGAGAGGTGAGATTCTCGGGCAAGGTGCATTTCAAGTGTTTGTCTCTGTATCTGTCTTCCTTCGCCACTGCTTGGTAGGGTCTTCAGTCAACCAGCAAAAGGAGGAGTCCATCTCCTTTATAGGCTAACCTGCAAGAGTATGTCCTCCTTTGGCTTTTGGATTGTTACGGAGTAAGATTGGCCGGAAAGGAAGCTTAAAAACAAAACAGTAGCAATAGATCCTGTATCTCGTCATCTTACAGACAAACAAGACCTGCTGGAATAACAGGAAGCACAGGCAACCCACTCATCACCTTTGGTGTGAGTAACGTCCGTGTTCTCCCAGTAAAACAAATGACGTCTCATCCCAGCGTCACGCGTAATAATGCCTTTACTGGTGTTGGTGAACCTACCAGTCTGTGCGCAACGACAGCACGACAGCCTTTCTGAATGAAACGTGCGCATGCACCTTCTGGCAAACAAACCAGCAAATTCCCGAGTATCGAAAACACATTACCTGTTCTGTGAAATGCACAAGTTAAAGGTTATGGTTTCTCATAAATCAGTACTGTAACAGCACCAGCTGAGATGCAGTCACCACGCTGATGTGCACAAATTAGCAGCGATGTGATAGCCAGCTCCTGGTGCTGATATCAGCCTGCTTTGGAAGTGATATTGCCTCATCCTTATTTGCATCCAGGTAATGAAGGGGCAAGGTAATCTCTTCGTACGTCTCTGTAAAACACTCTCTCTTCTTGCAACGGTACCAGAATTGCCATCGCCTCTTCCAGGTTGGTGTTGCGATGGGATCCTTCCACGTTAGACTGCCTTTTCGAGCCAGCCTGGGCTAGACCTTCTGGTCCCCGGGCACAGACCCGAAGTAACTGCAGCTGTAATACGTGTCTGCACCCTGTGAGCTCCCCTTCAGGAGCCGTCCCCGCCTGCCAGTGACCAGAAATTGCTGCTGAAATGCTGCTCCTCACATCGCTGGGTCTTTTCTCAGTCCTTCTGCAACAGCAGGACCATCATTAAGTCAGGATAAGCAGCGGTGGATCACCTGCGGTTTGGCGTTGCGTGAAGCAGGTACGAGGGAGGAGCGCTGGTCCTGAAGTCCCTCGGCCAAGTGCATTAACAAGCAAAGAGCGGTGCTGCAGAGGACCCCGTGGAAAGGGAGCGTTCTCTGCCACGGCGCAGCGTAGCACGAGTCCTAGCATGGCTCGAGCCGGCGGTGCTGTAAGAACAGTGATGTACCTGCCCATCAGCGTTAGCACTAAGCTTGCAAAATAAGGGAGGGAGACAGGGGCAGGAGAATGGGCTCTGCCCATGTCTGCGCTTTGAGATTTCAGGTGATGTTCTTGGGAAAAATAAGTTTCACATGCACACGATCCTGGATGTAGCATGCCACAGTGTGCTCATACGCGCAGCATTTAGGTTGTGAGGGCAGGGGGTTGTGATAGCAGTAGGTACGAGTCCAGGATTATTGAAATTTGGCCTGAGCTCTTGTTAGTATGATAAACTGGTGTAGCGTCCTCAGCGACGTGGCCTCAGATGTGGATGCAGTTCATAGAATCATGGAATCGTTTAGGTTGGAAAAGACCCTTAAGATCATCGAGTCCAACCATTAACCCAGCGCTGCCAAGGCCACCGCTAACCCATGTCCCTCAGCACCACATCTCCCCGGCTTTTAAATCCCCCCAGCGATGGGGACTCAGCCCCCGCCCCGGGCAGCCTGGGCCAGGGCCTGACAGCCCTTTGGGGGAAGGAGTTTTCCCTAATATCCAACCTAACCCTGCCCTGGCGCAGCTTGAGGCCGTTCCCTCTCGTCCCATCGCTTGTTCCTGGGGAGAAGAGACCGACCCCCCCGGCTCCAGCCTCCTTTCAGGCCGTTGCAGAGAGCAGTAAGTGAGGTAACCTCTTCTATTAAATCAGCTGTCATAACAGGAAAGAAAGAACATGTTTGGGGGCCACAACCTTGCTCCTGTCACTTCAAACCGTCAGAGCATTTGTCTTTCTGGGAGCACGGGGTGGCCCGGCTAACAGATGGGGTGGTACTTGCTGTAGGTAACTTCAGTCGCGGCCGTTCTTTGGAGGAGTCTTTTTGGTCTCTCCTGAGACCCAAAGCTAAGACAGAGCCGGTAACGTTACTGTGCTGGTATCAAGATGCATTGGCACAGCTCTTCCAGGAATACGATGTGAGACAAGCAGGTCACGCTTCTGTTGCTTTCAGTCCTTCCTGATACGCTATGACAGAAAGAGCTTCGTTTTGACATGGCTGTTCGTGGGAGCCTCCCGCCGGACTTGCAGATAGCTGTTAAGGCATTCCTTTGCTTCCGTGAAAATGCTTTTCAGCAGAAAGCCAGAATTCCGTTAAATCGGGTCGCGCTTCATAGTCAATGTCTCTCTCACCTGGAGGGAAGGGCTAAGCAAAAAAGCGTTCCTAGTGCAGGTGTTGTTAGGAACAGACAATTCTAATGACTTGTAGTGGCTTGTGCTTCCTAAGCTGCTCTACGAGGAATAATGAAGTTCCCAGAAAAAGGAATCAATCTCACCGTACTGCTTTTTCCAGTTGACACCTTATCTGAGAAGAGTGAACCGACTGTCCTGCTGGGGTGGTTTTACTTTTACAGTTTTATGCAACTGCGTTTCATCATCCATTATTTATCATTTATGGTGGGGTTTTTCAGTTAATAAATGGAACTAGGATTCCCTATGGATTTGGTTGCTATTCCTTTGTACAATCCCTCTGTTTGACGTCATGCAAATCTCCCTTATGATAGCAAGGTCTTGACTACCGTGTCTGCTACCCGTGATGCCAGCCTGCCTGGCACCTAGAAGTGGTTTAGGTTAACCTTTACCTACAAACATACACAAAACTACCTGTTTGCCTTTACATCTCATCTTAAAAGTCCGTCAGCATGCCTGTAAAATAATAATAATAATAATAATAATAATAATAATAATAATAATAATAATAATAATAATAATAATAGTAGTAGTAGTAGTAGTAGTAGTAGTAGTAGTAGTAGTAGACGACTATGGTCAGCCCCTCTCTGTAGTGTGACGTAACGTCAGTGTGCTTTTTCAGTTCCGTATATCTAATGTATCTGTCTGCCTCTGGGCTGTGCCCACCGTCGCGTGTTGGTCCGGCTTTAGCTGTAACGCTGTGTAGTCGCCTTTGCGCGGAGAAGCACAGCCTGGACTGTGAGCGGGGCTCCCGAGCAGGGCCAAAACCACTGACAGGACGTGTCGTACAGGCTCCCCGGTTGAGAACTCTTCAGGTTATAGAGCAAAACTCAGCTATAAAGTTAGCAAATATGCAGCTGGTCCGTTTGTATCTGTATAAATGCAACCGCTACAGTTTTAGAAAAGAATAACAAGAAGGCCTGACAGATACCGTGCAGTTGTCATCAGCATCGTCTGGTTGAAGGTGTCCCTGCTCATTGCAGGGCATGGCACTAGATGGCCTTCAGAGGTCCCTTCCGACCCAAACTATTGCATGATCCCCATTAAATCCATCCCTAATTAAAAAGTAGCTCAGTTGCAGGCATTATAATATGATGATAATTAAACAAATCCTGATATTTATTACAGTGCTAATCAGTGCACCTGAAAAATACTGTCTTTTTTTGTTATATGTGATATACACGCTGGTTCTTGCACACAAAACATCGACTGAAGGTGGGAAATGTTACCTGTTACACTCTTGACACGGATGCAGTTTTAACTTCCACTGCTTGAAACCCATCCCTGGCAGGGGACCCTTCAGACCCTACTTAATTGTCCTGCCTGACGTTTTCCAAATTTCAGAATTTCAGGTGTCAGTCACCGACTTCAGGCTCATCAATTCCAGATCTGACTGATGGAGCATTCGTTCTTTCTTGTCTTCTTCCTTTTTTCTTTTTTTTTTCTTTCTTTTTTCTTTTTTCTTTTTCTTTTTTCTTTTTCTTTTTTCTTTTTTATTTTTTATTTTTTATTTTTTATTTTTTATTTTATATTTTTTTTTCTTTTTCTTCCTTTTTTCTTCCTTTTTTCTTTTTTTCTTTTTTCTTTTTTTCTTTTTTCCTTTTTTTTTTTTAATTGGCTGCTGTGACAACCCTTAACCCTCAAGTATAGATTGCTTTTCCTGAGCTCTGCATTTTCCGAGTCTCTGTGCTCTGATGGAGGCAAATAAATCACGGTGCTTTGCTGCCCGTCAGCAGTCTCAGGTAGGAGGACTGTTCAGAGCAGAAGGCGGTTTGGTACATTTTGTTTACTGTTGCTTTTTTGTGAAGGACCCTTTACAGGGTGATTGTCCAGCACAGAGAAAAGTCTCAAGACTTAGTTCCTTTTATTTATTGAGGTTTTAGACTTCTGAGGTCTCAGAATTGTCCTGGTTTTGTTCTGGACCTTCATCAACCAAGTCTGAAAGAAAACAGGCAAGTAATTAGACCTAGACGTCATTGTGCTTTTCTTCAGAATGCATAATGATTGATTTTCTGGCTTAGAAAAACTGTTGACACAAAATAGCAGTGACTAATCTGTTTCTTATTTCTCAATTTTAGACAAGATTACTCTCCTATTTAGACAAGGTTACTGGGAACAGATGTGACAGCAACTTCAGTTACATCTGGGTCTCATAGGTTTTACTACAGGTAGGAGACAGTAGTTAATAAGAGTAAATACTAGCGACAGAAGCCAAGATGTTTGCTGATTTTATTAGAATTATGGCAATTACCCATAAAAGCTTGTTGACATGTTTAGGAAGATGATGGGGAAATCTAAGAAGATAATATCATCCATCCTGGATTAGACCAAAAAGCTCTTTAGCCCAATATCTTGTTTCCAGTAGTAGCCAAAACTGGACACTTAGAGAGGGAGTTGGTCATGACGGAAGAGGCAGAGGTAATATTCATGCGTAAATATGTTTTGTAAAAATAAAGGAAGATCAACAAGTGCTAGAGCTGGAAAGTTCAAACTTGCGATACCTGCCGTAAAGACAATTTAAGGTATTTTAGCTTCAGAATTAACTTTATGACGTTAGTGTAAAAAAAAAATTATGTGGGTGAGTAAATTGCTTAAAATGGCTCCTAAGTGATGGCACACCTGCGTTGTTCTCTCAAGTCTTTATTCCTTCCTTCCCAAATTTGTGCTGAGTGCAGAGGACGCTCATGATCCCCGTTTCCAAGCCCTCCACAAATCTCTACTATTTCTTTGTGTTCCGGTAGCATCTGCCCCTGCGATACGATGCTGCGGTGCGTGGAAGTGTACAGGCCCTGGTTAGAGTCTGAATAAATTAAAGGCGAGGAGAGCGCGATACCAGAATACCCAAAGCTGTGGGTTGTCCTCTGCGCGCCCCTGGCCGAAGGAGCACCCCCATCCTGAGATGCTTCTCCCCAGTGCGGTTGCCAAGACGCGTCCTTGCCCTGGCTCTGAGCCTGCAATGCTGCTGTTGCCTCCGTTATTTCTGGGTCTGGTGGCACTGGGAGCGATAGCGTTTCAGGCATCGTGACTGAACGAGTTAGCACCTACTTCAGTGCTAACCAGCAACGTACTCAGTAAAATAAGCATTTTAGTTTTGCAAAGGACACTGCCATGTTTTTCAAGCTGCTAAAAGTTTACGAAATATGGACCTTGGGCCTCACGTGTGGAATGGGAATTCAGATTGCGGGTGCCTTGATTTATGCTCTCTGGCACAGGCTGATCTCTGACCTCCCAGCTGCTTGGCTAATGTCACTTTTTGTAAGCGTCGCAAAAAAAGAGAATTTAAGGAGTTTGATTTCTCAGCTTCTATGGCTGCTACGTTTGTCCCAGCTCCCAGGTATCTGAAAGATTTCTCTTCTTTCACTGCTTATTTTTAGGTGCTTTTCTTCCCAAGAGCACCCTAGGCTGATTAAATACACCTTCAATGCCAGAAGAGTTAAACCTGAAAAATTTAACCTAACAAAACAGAAGAAGTTTTGAAGGAAAGTTGTAAGCTGTTCTTGATGTACGTCGAAGTCCCTTAGTTGGTTTAATATCTAGCTACGTTGCGGGTGGGAGAGTAGTTACTTCTTCTGAGTGCATCTTCGTAGAATCACAGGATGGGTTGGGTTGGAAGGGGCCTTCAAGATCATCTGGTTCCAACCGCCTGCCATGGCAGGGACGCCTTCCACCAGACCAGGGTGCTCAAAGCCCCGTCCAGCCTGGCCTTGAGCACTGCCAGGGATGGGGCATCCGCAGCTTCTCTGGGCAGCCTGTGCCAGTGCCTCACCGCCCTCATGGTGAAGAAGAACTTCTTAATATCTGATCTTAATCTCCCCTCTTTCAGTTTAAAGCCATCACCCCTTGTCCTGTCACTACAGGCCCTTGTAAAAAGTCCCCCTCCACCTTTCTTCTAAGCCCCCGTTAAGCACGGAGAGGCCGCAATCAGCTCTGCCCGCAGCCTCCTCCTCTCCAGGCTGAACCCCCCCAGCTCTCTCAGCCTTTCTCCCCAGCAGGGCTGCTCCAGCCTCTGACCATTTTGGTGGCCTCCTCTGGCCCCGCTCCATCTTGAGTTTCTCTGCCAGCGATGGTCTGGAGGTTTCTCCTGCCTCAGGTGTCTGGCTAGTTACGTTTTCTGGTGAGATTATCGAGGCAGGAAAATCTCTCCTCGCTAGCTGATTCGGGAATATTTGTCTTTTCTTCTGTTATGTTGATAGGCTGTAGCAGATGCCAGCCCTCATGAGCATCTCGGAAGGGGAATTCAGTTATGTTCCTTTTAAACTAGGAGTTTGGGTGAAATAAGGTTGACCCGCACTGAAAGTCCCAGGCCATAAAAGCAGCTCTTAGTACTGCCGTGGGCTCGTGTACGCGGTTACAGCATCCTCCTGGTTTCACAAACACCACGGTTTCTCTGTCACGGCTATGCAAGAAAATATAGCGCCGTCTTGGCAGAGTTACAGTTCTTTGGGAAGATATTCCCTGAAATTGTATAAATGGCCTCAAGAAATTCTCTGGACTGGGCAAGGCTTTATGGTACGTAATAAGGAAGACAGAATTGTGCTATTAGAAATCTTTTAACCAGATGTTCATATTTGATTTCTTTCTTTGCTTTTATCACTGTTAGCAAGGATTTAGCTGGAAAACTGAGGACACTGGTATTTGCAGAACTGGAATGAGCTTGTGGAAATGTCTCATAATGATACTAAAACCAGATCGCAAATGGTGAATTACATCCACTTTCTTATGAGAAGAGGCATATAAAAGCAATACGGTAATAAAATAAAGAATTACCCTTCACTCAGAGTAGTAGACCCAGGTAGGGGAGCTTCCGTGGGATAATGGAAAACGTGCCCTCCTGTGCGGTTTGGTGCTCCGGTGTCCCAGCCCCGTCTGCTGCGAGCTTGCTTTATCCCCGCCACGGGAATGCAGTCCCGTGTGATTAAATCCACTTACCCTAAAATTATTAGGAATACTGAGGTGTATTTGTCGTGGCTAAAAGAGCAGCATTTAAGGAAAGCGTCCGTCCCTCCCGAACTAAAAACCCAGCTAACGCACACAGAAACCGTGAAACGAGCTGTTGCTGGAAAATGCGGTTTGGGTTGCAAAAGCTGCTCCTTGTCGTGGCCGTTTCTCTCGCAGCCGCACGCAGCTTTATGGTGTGCGCGGCGGGAGGACGCGAGGCCGGCAAGGGAATCTTCAGGGAAAACGGAGAGATGTGCAGCGTGGATGGGGACAGAGCTTTCCTCGCGTTCGGTCAGGAAGAAGTAAGTAGGGAGCTAAAGGGGGGGAGGGAACGCCCTGTTAATGAGCCGCTCGTTACCCCAGGACGCATTTGGACGTTCCCTAGCAAAATTAATGGCTCCCAAAGGCACCGCGGCGTGGCACCTCTGTCGCTTTCCAGCACCTTAGAATCCTGTTTCTGCTTTTTTGTACAGTAAGAAGTTCCTTTTCCAAAGGAGCACACTCATTAAATACCTTACGACCAAATCGTTTCATGGAATAATGTTATATTTAGAGCACCATTAACATTAAACATGCAGCATAATTATTTCTGGGCAAACCAGGACTGAGAACTGAAGTGCTTTTGCACTCAAATCCTGCGTGGGGAAGGAATGCAGTAGGACGTGCAGGGGTTATATTCCTTGTGATTTTATATGTTTGACAGCCAGCTGATTTTTTTTAATGGTTGTTTGATTCTCCGGATTACGGGGCTCTGAAAATTGTTGAATGAAGTAAGCTCATGAGTCTGAAGGCAATTCCCAGTGTTCACACATCCGAAGGAGGAGCAGGCTCCGTGCAGCTGCGCTGGGAACGGCAGGGAAGGCAAAAGCTGCAAACGCCGTCCGCACCGTTGTACTGCAGAAAGCTGAAGCCGGCAAGAATTAATTTCAGTATTATCTGCAGTAAACCTTACTGAAAGTGAATGCTGAGATGATGGCAAATCCAAACCTGTGAAGAACTTAATCCATGTTCCAAGAAAATGCGGAGGAAAGTACGTGGCGTTTTTCTCCGTTAGGATCTGCACCAGTCCTGCAGTGTCTAACGTGCAAATTGAGCTTCTGTCTGTGCACAGCCAGCCCCGCGCGTTTTTGCAAGTCTCGTTTTAAAGGGCGATGGATGTATTTGGATCTCCCTGGAGGGTAAACGTAGGCAAATACTGATGGTGTGAGAGTGGCTGCTGCAGTCCCTCTCCCCCAGGGGCTTGCGTTTAGCGGCAGAGCGGTCTGGGGAGGGACGGCCCGCGTGGGCTCCTGTCCCCCCCTCCCTGCCCAGCCACGAGCACACGAAGCCGGGGCGGCCGCGGCACTGCGGCACGGGGAGACTGTCAGGGTTTAAAACGCAAATACTGGGAGCATCATCCGTAGTTGTATTTTATAGGGCAGTAAGGAAGGTGAGGCTCTATCAATTTGGTTTTTTCCAACTAACTTTAACTTATTAAAGTAAAAACCAGGTGGTGTTATGTGGTGGTTGTATAAATGATTGCTCGTTATAATAAATCTTTGCTTAATTTCTTTAAACATTTCAAATAATTGCCCTGGTTTGAATGGTTGCTACATGTGCTTGAGCTACTCGCCGATGCCCAAGGGCGGGTATGTAATCGCAGATGTCGGTCTGATCTTCGTTTGCGCGCAACGCACGAGTTGTGAAACGCGGCTGGACTAGAGCAGACGAAGCTCTTCAGGTGTCTTTGTGCGGAGCCGTTTCTGCTGCTGCTCTTTGGCCTGATCTCACAGAGCACGGTGATGTCCTTTCCCCAGCGTGGGTTTTGTTTCCTTTTTGGTTTTTTTTACATCACTAACTGGAAAAAATATTTCTATTTTAGTCCTCCTCGGCCTCTGAGTAACATGAATGACACCATGGTGACCCACATGTCCTCTGGAGCACCCACCCCAACAAAAAGGTACGTGTGCCTTGCAATACTGGTTGTTTATTTCCGTGAGAGGTAAAAAAATACAGAGCAGGGATTTTGTATCACTAGGGCTCTTCTAATAGATTTCAGAGAACGCTCCCACTTCAGAGCGTGTATGCAGCATTCATAATATAAGGAATTGTTTGCAGTGCTTCATTTTGTTCTCTCCGGAGTGGTTTTCTTTTATTGGAATAGATGTTATTACTTGCATATGACTGAAGAATATCTAAAGAGTGCTACAGAGATTTTTGTTTTTCTTTTTAAATAGAGCATTGCTTCCAAAGCTGTTCTGAGAAAGGCTGGTCTTGTTGTATCATAGGCTCCTCTGCCAGAAGGGATTGTTCTGGTCTGCTGGAGACATTTCACATAACGAGTGTTCTGCGTTGCCGTTGTTAGCGCTTGTTCTCCACGCCAAACACAGCTGAGCTGCCAAAGCTCTTTCAAGTTGCCCATGTCTACTGGAGGCATTTAGGTTTGAGTTGAATTTGGGTTTACATTTACTTAGTTATATATATGTAAATTATTGTATGGATGTACGCATGTAAACATGCAAAAAACTAGTTGAATCATGTATTTGCGCTTTTCTTTCTTGTTAAGATATGCTAGGGAGAATAGCAAGGTGGGTCACTGGAGACTTCGCTTGTCCAAAGCTGTGAATGAATGAATGTTCCCTGCGGGGAACGAGGAACTGAATGTCGCTATTTTAGTGACAAGGTGGTACTCAAGGGGCAAGCCAGATCCCTCGTTTTCAGCAGCAGTCCCTCAAACAGAACTAGGCAAAGATCCATGTACTTTCCTTCTACTTTCCAAGACAAAAAAAAAATCAGTTGTGTATTCAGGTTTGAACCGGCTATGTTAAAATTATTTCCAACGGTGTCTATAAATCATCCCATGTAGATCTACAAACACTACACGACATGCAGTACGCTGCATGACTTCAGACATGGGATGTGGTAGGGTCCCCATCACTGGAGGTTTTCAAGATGCAGTTGGACAAGGCGCTAGATAACCTTATCTAGGCTGCCTTTCCCACGAAAGGCTGGACCAGATGATCTTGTGGGGTCCCTTCCAACCTGGGCTGTACTATGATTCTACAAAACGCACCTTATTCTGTGCAATATGCCTTTTGCTGAGTTAGAAGCGAAGGGGCTGAGAAAGCAGACAGTTCCCAAAGCCAGTGTTTTACAGAGTATTCATGTAGGCAGTCCTTAAGCACATGACCCACAACATCTTCTTGTTTATTGGGTTGCAAGCAACCTTGTGGGCAAGGTCTTTTGCATTGTCTCTGCTTTTAGCCTCTGTTTGGGGTCCAAGTTTGTTCGCTGTAGTGCAGACAACAATCATCCTCAAATCTACCAGAGAAGATCCTGCTCTAGGCACGCGTGTCCTCTGTGCACACAAGCTTGAGACACTGCCTGAGTAGCAATGTCTGCCAGGTTCTCCTGCAGCCTCCTCATCCTCTTGCGTAAAGGTATTGCAGAATGGACCGGTACGACCCGCTGTCAGTTCTGACTCAGGAGCAACACTTAATTTGGGCAGTGATCACCTAGTTCCTTAATATCTACTTCTTTGTTTAACCAGCTTTTTCCATTTTCTTAATCCAAACTGGATAATTCATATTTAAAAAATCTCTAATTCCACAGTCATCAAGACCATCTCACCTGTCTGGTAGGGAGAGCTTCCTGATGCCGTCCTGGCGTGTTCTGGCTCACCAGCGTTTCACCTCTTTCCAGTACGTGATTAGTTTCTGTGCCGGTCAGTGGGTGGGATGGGTGCCTTTTTGTCCCACGGAGTAACGTGGTCCCGGGAACTATTCATTCCTCTGCTCCTTTCCACGCTGAGAGTTCTTTCTTTCTCAGATTGTGTCCACTGTGTTATCTATAAAATTCACGTGTGATCTGGAAGAAGAGGACAGAGTGAAACTTGAGTCAAGATGATGCACAGCAAGTGTCTCTGTGTTTCTTGCTTTGCGAAATAGCAGGAGGCAGACTCATGCGAAATATAAGCTTAGCACTGAATATTCTGGAGGATGGTCTCTGATGGAGGAGGTGGAGCAATCCTCCACAGATACACTTTTCAGTTGCTGGTTTAGTTCAAGCACACGGGAACAAATACTTTACTACTAAAAGAGCAAATAAGAAGATGAAACAAGTATTGGCTTTACCACCAAGTACCAGTATCGATCCTTAAGTGCTTTTTACCTAAGGAAACACTTTTTTTTTTTTCCCATGTCAACATCCAGAAACTCATTCAGGATACGCCTTTCAGATCATAATCTGCCAGCTATGCTTCTGTTCTTCTGTGGGCAGGACCGAGCCTACCTATTCCCTTAACCTGAGAAGGGGGACGCCACAGAAAATGCTAGGAAAATACCATAGCAAGCACTAATCCAAAGTAAGAAGAGGGCTGGATATTACGACCTGACCCTTCAACTTGTTTTCTTGGCCACGTAGACCTTATGATACACTGCTGAGATAAGGAATAGCAGAACCACATTTTTGGATGGGATAATGAAGGGAAAGAAAATCAACAGCTTATGGTAAGCAGGTATGAGCAGGTAAAGTAGTGTTGAAGGTAAACATTAATTAGATTACGACAAGACCTCTACATTGTCAGGGGTTTTAAGGGTACAAGAATTTCATGCTGATATTGTATCCTGTCACCCACGATGACAAGTAGCAGATGCTTAGCTAGGATTGTAAGCAGCAAGTCATTAAGTCAAGTCAGTCAAATTTTTCTCTTGGTTTTTGCCCTTGCTCCCATCTTGCAGCACTCATCAGTTCACTTCATGATGTGCAGTCTGTAGAGAGACTGCTGCTTCGTAAATCCAGCATCCACAAGTGAGTTCTACAATTATGACCTGTTTGTTTAAGAAAGCTCTTCCTTTTTTGTTCTAAAATACACGTTCTTCATGCTGTTGAAGGTTGTATATATCCCACCTGCTTCTAGCCTAAGAGGCCTTGTCTGCTTAGTTTTTTGTTGCACAGAAGGTGTAATCTGTAATTTGGATCACACCCTTTGTCCTTATCAGTGCCTCTTCTTTCAACATTTCTTTTTGATGTGGGATGACCAGAACTGTACCTGTCAAATCTGAGCCCAATTTGGTGTTCCCAGGTAGCAAGCAACAGGACAAGAGGAAACGGGCTCAAGTTGTGCCAGGGCAGGTTTAGATGAGATATTAGGAAAAATTTCTTCACGGCGAGAGTGCTCAGGCCTTGGAACAGCCTGCCCAGGGAAGCGGGGCAACCGCAGTCCCTGGAAGTGGTCAAAAACCGTGTGGATGTGGTGCTTAGGGCCATGGTTTAGAGGTGGACCAGGCAGTTGGGTTGACGGTTGGACTTGATGGTCTCAGAGGTCCTTTCCAACCTTAACGATTCCATGATTCTATATTCTTCTGCTTGTGTGAGTTGCAGGGATCCGCATACCTCTTGTGAGCAGAGACTGTCCCAAAGGCATGCAACAAAAGAAATCTTTCTCTTCTCTGATGTAGGCAAGGATATGCATAGGTCTGGAGTTGACCACAAGAATCCCAGAAATACTGGATGTAGAAACTGCAGTGATCAAGGGAAACATAAATAGCTTTTCAGCAGTGCTACCAAGATTAGTATTTTGACTACTAAGGACATGATAGAATCAGCAACGGGGCTTTAGAATCAGCAACACCCTTTGGCTTGGAGCATTTTTGTATTTATGAAGGAGCAAGGTCTCTGTTGCTGCCTGTTGTCCAAGACAAGATCAGGTAGACCAAAGATAATTCAGAAATACGGATTTGAGAAATGAGACCTGTTTGGACATACGGCATGTCATCTGCCTCGACGCAGCCTGCAATTGTCAGCTACCAAGGCTTGCTCAAAAAGTTCCTCGTGAGAATCAATTATCATTTGCTAACTCAGACCTCATAGATCTGTAGAAGGGAGCTGAGTGGGATCATCAGGAAAGCCTGGATGGTAACAAAAATGTCAAGACAGGCTACTTCAGCCATTGGGGCTGATCCTTGGTCACAGTTATTAGCGAACAACGTGCCGGTTGATTGCAAGCAGCTCGTATTTTGAAAAACATGCAAGTAACTGTAGGTGACTTCCCATTTAAAAGCACAGAACCTTTCTGTACTCTGATAAATAAGCCGTTTCCTCAGCGATTCAAAGGCTGCACTGAGGTAACTCGGGATGAAGACCTCTATAGCACATACACTTTACAGATACTGTCTCAGCAAAGGCTAAGAAAAGAAGTTGGAATAAACATGGAATGAACACCAAAGAAGCGACCTCATTCTGCAAAACGATCATTGCATCATTCTTTGTCCACAGTCTGCTCTTCCTCAGAGGCGAGACGCTCGCAGAAGTGTGGAATGGCACTAGACCAGGCCAGAACATATCTGTAGAAAGCTGAAATCATCTCACTTCCAAGTGTCATCTGCTGTCAGGCATCATGGGGACTCAGAGGCAGCAAATACATGGTAGATCTGTGGTCACCATACCCCTGTTAGTACCTGCCTCTTACCGAGGTCCGGGCTCATCCCTCTTCAAGGATCCCGCTTTCAGAATTCGGTTAGGAAAGGTTACTTCATCTAGTAGATTCTGCAGAAGTTCATGGGAAGAGGCTTCTTCTCTCTATACTTGCTTATTCCAAAGAAGGACTGGGGTATTTATCTTTTCCTGGACCTGGGGGGAACGGAGAGGCTGCCTCAGGTTCAGGTAGTAATGTTTGCCTCCATCATTCCAGCTCCTCGGGCAGAACGCACCCTTCTCCATAGCCACTCAGCAAGCCCCTGGGGATGTACCTGAGGCTCGCAGTGGGACCCAAACACATCTCTCCAAAGGTATTGTTGCTCAGACTCGGCTTCGTGCCTTTTTCTTTGCAAAATACCTAGTCGTGGTGGCTACGTACGCCTGTCCAGGCCTAATCAGGGTTGGTTTGGTTTTAATCACATAATAATGAGAAATACAGGTCTTCATCAGCGCTTCTCTGTTTGTTCGGCTGAGGTTCTGCAAGGAGTGATCAGTGAAAGCCATTCCAGATTACAGCATTTGTATGATCCAAGCTGTTTCCGTCTCTGCAGGGCTTGCTTGCTGGCATCACTGAGTTGAACTACACTGAAAAGTACTTCTAAAGTAGCGTAGATTATCTGTCCACACGTTCCGAAGAAACGCTGCTGACCAGGTTTTACCTGCTACTGCTAAAACTTTGGCTCAGATCAAGTATACATATTCCAAAAAGAATATGGAAACACTGCAAAATTAATGAAAAGAGAGAGAGAGAAATATCTAGAAGCTGGAAATGTGATGCTAAAGGAGCATTATCTGTTTAGTTTATTAAGGAAGGTAGAGATGTGATTTGATTGCTAGGTGACAAGTATTTATACATGGAAATATATCCAGTAGCAGGGGTTTTTTAGCCTTGCATACAAGGGCATTTCAAGGTCCACTAACTTCCGCGTAACCTCTGCATCCAGCCAGTCAAACCGGGTGCTTGCAGAGGCTGTGCATTTAGTCATAAGCACGAAAGCCGAAATACTTGGCTCTTGCCTCCGTTTGGAAGAGACTCTGTATCTGTCTCAGCACGTGCCAGCCAAACGTGGCGCAACATTGCTGAGGATTTTGAGACTTTCCGTGCACTGACTGAACCCCTGGACACGCTGAAGCATTGGTTCATCTATCACCCGGTTTGTCGGGGGCACAGAAGCACGTGTCAGTGTTGTCTTTGTGTCCCCCGTTTCTTTGAACCTGGAAAATGTAGAGGTGTCGGTGGTTAAGGATAGCGCGAGGTGAGGAGGAGAAACGGGTTTTTCCCCCTTGGAAAATTACTTATGTTTCTTTTTTGTCAGTTCACCTATGTCTGATTACGATGTTTTCCCCAAGATTTATTACAGTTACTGTTGCTCTAGGTTAATCCATGATGTAAAAGATCATCACTGACTAAAATTAGAGGCCTCGTTTCCCTAGCTGGAGGCACTGTCACGTCGTGGCAGCATGAAATAAAGAGAGCGGGGTCGCTGAGGTTGCCGTGTGTGAGCTGAACGGGGTTCGGATCCGCATCTTAATGTGCTGAAGCTGTGCAAACTGGCCACTTTTCAGTGGCTTGGCTTCTTTTTGAAAGCCAAATTTGTTCCTAAAATTGGCTGTATTTTATATACCTGGAATAAATGATGGATGAAAATGCTAGAAGTTACATGTTTGCCTGGCTGTGGACACAAAATTCATCCTGAAAACAGGAGGGACAGGGCTCAGCCCCTCTTTGAATGTCCTCAGTGCTGAAAAAGATTCAAAGGGCATCAGCAAAGCACAATAGCATTTGCCAGAAATAGATTTGATTTCTGTGATAGTGATATTACAGTATGAGCAAAAGGTAGAATCCTGCCTAAACCCTTTCCATTCTGAAGAGCATTTTACGTTCGTTTATACCTTCATCAAACGTTCTTCCTTCACGCTAATATATTCCAGCTTCCATGAGCAGACTGATCCAAGAGTAAGGTTTTCTGTTTTGCTTTGCTTTCTTTCCTCAAAAGATGGAGCAAATATGGATCAATTTATTTGAAGGCAAAACTGGAAGGAATAGTAAATGGATACCTATACATGATTTTGTTGGAAAAAGAGAACTGCTTCTGCAATTTTTTAATTGCATCCACATACTATTAGGAAGTTGCTGTTCACGGCGATTCCCGTAGATACAGATACAGCGAGGTACCGCTGCCTGGGCAGATACAGCTAACGCAGAACCTCAGTGGAAGTCCATCCTGATGAACGTACGTAGTTTGAAAAGCCTTTCTCATGTGCTTCCTAGTAATGTTTTTAACAAGAGAAGGAATTTAGGCGTAATTGTGGATTGCACTAAATTATTTGTGAAAACCAGCCTCACTCCAGCTTTAATCTGTTCGTCACAGATGCACACGTGGAGGGTCTGGGTCTCTCTAGGAGGCACACGGGTTTGCTGCTTCGACCCCAGCCTTCCCTGCAACCAGAGCTAGCGCAGAGCTCGGCTGTGTGCCGCGGCTCCTCCATACTGGCCTTAGTATGGTTAAGCCAGTCTGCACCCAGAAAATACGTTATCACCCATAGGAGAGAGGCTGAAATCAGTAACTTTTGCTGTGGGACAATGAGAGACTTCTCTAGCTTGGGCTTGACAGCCCTGGCCTCGAGAAACCGAGGCACCGATTTGGCTCCTGGAGGTAGACAGGCAGAACTCGGTCCAGGGCCTCCCTGGGGAAGAAAGGCTGGGGCCAGCGGGGCGAGGGAGGGGATTCTGCCCCTCTGCCCCGCTCTGGGGAGACCCCCCTGGAGCCCTGCCTCCAGCTCGGGGGTCCTCAGCACGGGAAGGAGATGGAGCTGTTGGAGCGGGGCCGGAGGAGGCCACCAAAATGGTCAGAGGCTGGAGCAGCTCTGCTGGGGAGAAAGGCTGAGAGAGCTGGGGGGGTTCAGCCTGGAGAGGAGGAGGCTGCGGGCAGAGCTGATTGCGGCCTCTCCGTGCTTAACGGGGGCCTACAAGAAAGGTGGGGACAGGCTTTTTAGCGGGGCCTGCGGCGACAGGACAAGGGGGAATGGTTTTAAACGGAAAGAGGGGAGATTCAGACTGGACAGAAGGAAGAAATTGTTTGTGCTGAGGGCGGTGAGGCCCTGGCCCAGGTTGCCCAGAGCAGTGGGAGATGGCCCATCCCTGGACACGTTCAAGGCCAGGTTGGACGGGGCTCTGAGCACCCTGGTCTGGTGGAAGGTGTCTGCCCACAGCAGAAGGGTTGGAACCAGATGATCTTTAAGGTCCCTTCCCCCCAAACCATTCTGTGGTTCGATAATTCTGTGATTCTCGTGATGGTTGCATCGGTTCATCGCACAAGGGCTGCCAGAAGACAGGACCGGGGCCAGCTGCACTGCGGAGCTTCTCGCTCTTCCAGGACGCGGCGAACGCCGCCATTGAGCAGCAGGGTGGGATGGAAACCTCTTTTTGTGATTCCCTGCTGTTAAAAACACGACAGTAACCTCCCTTTGACAACTGCTTTGTTGGGACTAAGGCCGAGCTGAAAGAGCAGGATTTTAATGCCTGAGCTCACTTTTTTTGTGAACTAAAAAGTGAAAAACAAACCAGCCAAAGGCGCTCTCATCACTGCTCCTCTTCAGTCCAGGCACATCTCAGAGGAACCTGTCGTTTCCAGCCTCCTCATCCTCTGCTTTCAGTGGGAGAATGTCCAGAGGGGCAATGAACTCTCAGAGCCCACCATTTCAGTCACTGTGTTTTGCACGAGGCAGGGAGCTTTCCGTCGTCTCTAAAGTGCTGTAGACAGAATGAGGTCAGGGGAAGTTTTTTCTAGTAAGGAGGGAGTTCTGGGAACAGAAGTGTAGCTATGGCCATGCTCAGCTGTGGATTTTTTTCACATTTACGTACGTAACATTACAATTTTGCTATTTTTCGTCTTGTGAAATGTGAGTTTCCAAGTGAAAAAAGCCGATTGATTCAATGGCATGTTTACATTTGATAGTGTTGTACCAGATGTGGGAGACAGATGTTCCGTACATTTGTTGCGACATTTACAAAGGGGAAATTTTAATGCAACCTTGCCTGTATTTTTTACCTATGATACAACAAAACCCAGTATTTCTCTGATCTTTACAGCCAATGAGCCTTTCTAAATAAATGGAGATGATTATGTCTCTTCTGTAAGACTAGGCCAAGCCCATTAAATGTTATTTGTTTTAGCTAATTTATTTTAAATTACTTCAGGAATAGATTTTTTCTCCCTCCTGTTGTGGTCGATGTGCACTATTCTTCTTTCAGTAATTCTGTTCCCAAAGACAACCTGTCCTCAATTAGGTTAATGGCACATATTTCCCTCTTTAAGTACCCTTCTGCCTCATTCGTTTTCTCAGCAGCCATGGCCAGTCTGTAGGCGATGCAGCATCTTTTACATTGCAGATGCATGTTAGAATTTAAATGCATTATATTTCAGTCTTGTTAATGTATATGCTGTGTGAAAGACGGGTGGATCGTTCTCTGGTTTTCCCTAAAAGGCTTGCGTACGTCGCTGTTGCCGTTGTGGGTCCCTAACTGTCAGCGTGCCAGCCGCCCCCGCTGCTCGGCTGCCTGCGGCGCGGACGTTTCCCCCCAGGCCAGCTGCAGAGGGGTCCCTCCCCAGTTTATGCGGACACATAAACTTCTGGAACGGGCTGGAGCAGACCTGATTTAGGCGCCCGCTGGAAGATGAGAACAGCCTAGCAGTGCCTGTTCTCCTTCCCGTTGACCGCGCAGGGAGCGCAGGCAGCGAGCTCATATTAAGATGCCTCCAGTAATGTGTGTCCGGGGAGGGAAAAGTTCCTCCCTTGGACTGAGAAGGGTCTTTAAAACACAAGTCCTTTTCAACAACCTAGCCTATAAAAGCAGTCACCGCATTTGCTACCTATAATACAACAACATATTGCATTCTGTTTTTCTGATTTCTAAGGAGCCTGGAGACCCTCAACATTGCATTTGGTCAGGTGAAACATGTTCTTACAGCCTAAAAAGAAAATTATTTGCAACTTAAGCACTGAAGTTGAAAGGGATATGATGTCACCTGCCTAGACAATATTCAAAAACCTTTTTTTTCCCCATCTGAGAGGTTTTATTTCCACTAACTCTAACTTGGATTTTTTTTTCAGTCTTCTGCTCCTGATGTCACTGGTTATCTGCTCTTCCTACTCCCTCATACGCCTGCCTTTATTTTTCCTTGTCCGTGTTTAACTTTGCTCTCTCCGGTACCATTGCTTGCCCCCGAGTTCTGTCCTTCTCGGGGTTTGCAAATGGATGCGTGGCTGGGTACCTTCCAGCTTTCGGTCGGACCTCCAGAAGCTTTCCTCTGCCATCAGCTCTGCGTTGATGTGCTCCATATCTATGTCATTGCTGCTGTCCCTTGTTTTTTTAAGTTCTGTAACCCAGAGTGATTTTTATTTGCTTGGCTAGCTTAATTTATCTTCTGACAGTTTCCAATGTGCCTTTTTTCTCCTTTGTTGCCACGTCCGCATTCATCTCTCTGACATTTCCTTCTAGCCGCCCAGTCACCAGTTCCACCTGCGAGTGACTGAAACGACTGTTATTGTCCGCTCTGCCATTTTTCTTTGACGCAGGTGGAGTACACTTGTTTTCTTATATTCTGCTTCTTAGACCTGTGTGACCTCTAGAGATCCTCGATCCATTTTAGCCGTAGTTTCAGCCACAAAAAGGTTTTGGGGAAGGGTTCGATAGCATGAGCCTGGTGGGTTGTGGC
The DNA here is from genome assembly GCF_047370975.1 of Nipponia nippon. NCBI lineage: Eukaryota > Metazoa > Chordata > Aves > Pelecaniformes > Threskiornithidae > Nipponia > Nipponia nippon. Next base: position 126,426,546 of record NW_028262358.1, read on the forward strand.
AGCTGGGTTGCGTTACAGATACAGCCGGGGTGGTTAGCATATATATACCGCATAACGCCAAAACAGACTTTCTTTCTAGAAAAGGGATAAAAATATCCCTTTGTCTAGAGACAAGGGAGATCCCAGCTCACATGTAAGCTCGCTTAATGAAGATGTGACGATACTTTACAACAAGATGAAAGAGAAGGGGACAGCACGGAGGAAGGGAGGGTGAGGACGAGGGTCAGCGTAATGAATCAGCCTAACGATTGCAAACCAAAAGCCTGGGTTTCAGTACTTGTTATTTAAACTGATATCTAGATGACTCTAGGTATTTATTTTTAACCTGTGGTTTAAAATCCTCCGGGTGCAATTGGGAGTCTGTGGGATGTGGGTTATGAGGAAGATGCGTTGGGCGATGGGGAGGAAAAAAGTGGTCAGAAGGCATCTGCAGGGGGAATAGTTGGGAGATTTATACGCTGCTCTTAAGTGGCTACGAGATTCAAGATCAAGAGGAAAACATCTGAATAAAATATAAAAGAAACCTTGGGTTTGGAGCCCAGATGTGAAAGATGTTTCTGCCTTGCTGCTGGCACGCGGACGGTCTGGGTGCTGGGGAGGGACAGGAGACACAGGATCTGCGGGCAAGATCGCTGCGCTTAATCCTGATGCTGCTTTGATGGTATCTTCTAACCGATTTGTGTGGCGAAAGCTTTGGTCTACCTTCACACCGCTCCTCCCATCAGCTGCTCTCACCTTTCCTGTAGTCTTCTCCTTTCTCCAGTAGTGCTGGCTCAGTTTATCGTGTGTGCTGCTGCTGAAGTCATACTTCTCGTTCATTCCAGTTCTTCCTCCCTCCGGTCGGTGATGGGTTTTCCCGTAACGGTAGCGCAGTCCAGCTGCTGTCACAGGGCTGCTGGGTCCAACGGAGCGGTGGCGATAAAAACGCCGTGCCAGAAGGGAAGGGAACGGGGAGCAGGGGCGTCCGTCGGCAGCACCGTGCAGGCAGGGCAGGTCCAGGGTGCTGCACTCGGAGGGCTTGGTTTGCACTGTCAGCTTTCTCATCCCTTGCAAATCCGTAGTTTGGTCTTCAGTTCTTTTTTGCTCCATTTTGCCTCCACTTTTTTTTTTTTTTCCCTAGCTACCTGATCTTTGTCTGCTCCGAGATTTGTCAGCCTAGTTCACCTCAAGCTTTATATAAGGAAGCCACAGAAATCACGGACTGGTTGAGGCTGGAAGGGACCTCTTGAGATCACCTGCTCCGAGCCCTGCTCAAGCAGGGGCAGACAGAGGAGGTTGCCCAGGACCGTGTCCAGTTTGGTTTTTAATATCTCCGCAGGTGGAGGCTCTAAAGCCTCTCTGGGCAACCTGTGCCAGTGTTTGACCGCCCTCATAGTAAAAAAAGTGGGGGTTTTGTATTCAGATGGAATTTCGTATTTTGTGCCCATTGCCTCTGGTCCTGGCACTGGGCGCCACTGGGAAGAGCCCGGCTCTGTCCTCTTGGCACCCTCCCTGCAGGTATTTGTAGCCATGGATGCCGTCCCCCTGAGCCTCCTCTGCTCCAGGCCGAGCAGCCCCGGCTCCCTCAGCCTCTCCTCACAGCAGAGATGCTCCAGTCCCTCAGCACCTTGGTGGCCCCTCGCTGGACTCTCTCCAGTCTGTCCGTGTCCCTCTTGTACTGGGGAGCCCAGCACTGGCCCCAGCACTCTGGGGTGGCCTCACCAGCGCTGAGCAGAGCTCCATCCACCTGCTGGCAACACTATGATGCTAATACTTCCATTTTTGTTCAAGTGGTCTGTTTTTTACACTTCCATGTGTTCTTCCACATGCTTGGTATAAGTTTCCTGATTAAGATTTTGATTTTTTTTTTTTAAGTAACTTAGCAGCGTACATACTCCAACAGGTTTCATCACTGCTCTCCTTCTGCAGCCACTCTGCTGGCTCTTCATTCCTCCCTGTCCTGTATCCCTTTAAATTCAAGTGTTACAAGATCATGTTTTTTCCCCGCGTTCTCTGCTTTGGCGATGACCACCCAGCATGCCGCTGCCGTTGGACTGCATTGCATTTCCCTGTATAATTGCATTGTGTGATTTTCAGCTTGGATGTGCACCCCATCGTCTTCCCTGCACGTGATACCTGGAGGCAGGGGTCTGAAGAAATTAAAGCTGTTCAGTGTTCCAGGGACGCGGTGGCTTCCCCGTGACTTTAAATCTCTAAGCCAGATCACAGCAGCGGCTGAACAGAGCGCTGCAGCTCACTCAGAAGCATGGCTTCGATTCAGAAATTACTGTGCTAAGTTTCATAGTCTGTGTTATGCAGAGAATGGTGGTAATTACCCTTTTTGACCTTAACATCTATTTAAATTAATCATGAGGGAAAGTAATGTGACAGAAAACAAGAGATCCCTCTAGATTACGTGCTGGCAACTCTTTTCAGAAGCTCATTTTTTCAGAAGCTCGTTCCCTTCTCGGTAGCCAGAGCAGCAGTGTGCAATTCTGTAAAGATTTACAAAGTTGTGACCCAGCATAACAGAAATTTGCAGGGATTCCTTGCTGTAAATCACAGGATTTTGAATAAATTGTCTATTTTACTTGGCTTTCCTGGTAGATTTTCAGAACAGAAGTTAATTTATGACGCCAAAAGCACCATTTAAATACCTTAGTAATTTATTGAGTTGCTTATAAAGCTGCAGAGCCAAGTCTTAGTGGGTAAAATTCGAGGCAGGAGCCAGCGAACCTTTCAAACCCCCTTCTCACCGAGGTGCAGTTACGTGGTTGAGCCCCAGGCATGACAGCACCCAGACCCAAACCTTCAGCCGCCGCCGCCGGGACGCGGGGCGGAGGGGAGCCCTGCAGCTCTCCGCAGGCTCCTCTGGCCTCGCTTTCCTCTCCCCGCTCAGTACCATGCCCTTCTGCCCTCGGGAGCATGCTTAATGGGATTTCTTGCTATCTTTTGACTATCGCTTTGCATGGTGTATCCTGGTTTTGCGTGTGGTGGCTGTTGTTATATGAAAAGTGTGGGAAACGTACTATAAAATTACATTTTAATGCTGCTTTGAGGAATTCAGTTACAGCATGTGGCTAATTGGGGGGGGGGAGCAGGTGGTATTGTGTCTTTGATACCATCTTCTGAAAACTAAAAGATTCTGTGGTTATAGCATAGTTCTGAGTTTCTCTACCAGTGATCTATTATTTTTTCTAAAAGCGGAACGAACCAAACCCTCAGCAGCGTGTCTGACCACGTCAAGGGCCAGGCGTGAACCTGAGAGATGTCTAAACGTTTTCTCGGAAGATGTAGATATGACTCGAAGTGTCGGATAAATAGGAAGTCACTTTCTAAAGGTGTTTTTTCAAAGATTAACTTCCCCAGAGTTCAGGTTTTAAAGGCAGTCCCCGAGAGGCGCAAATACGGCTGCGGCTGCAGCAGCACGGCCTGCCGTGCCCCCGTCCCGCCAGCCCGCCATCCTTCAGCCCTGCCGGCACCGCGGGCTCTGGGCCTCTTCGGTCCAGTCAAGGAACCCATCCGTGATTATATTTCAATCATGAAAAAAACCCAAGGAGAGGGGATGGCATCGTGGTGTCAAGCGACGACATCGCTGTTTCTCTGCTCTCGGGCTGTATCAGGTAGTATTTTTGCTGAAAGACCTGTCTGAAAATCGAAGGGATACCTTCAGATTCCTGAACACGTTATAAAAGCATCGGGCTGCACCCACGTAGGGGGTAGGGAATAAAAATAGCTGACACATCTATGTCGAGAGCAAATCGTGTCCAGGAATGGAAATCGGGTGGTTCTGCTGGGGTGGGTGGCCTCGTGAAGGAGGGGGAGGCACTAATTTTAAATGTATTGACTCATAAAGCTTTCGACACTATCCCATATGGTATTTTCATAAATAAACTAGGTAAGCGTGGACTGGTTGAAACTGCTGTTATGTGGGTGCAACACCAGTTGAAAAATTGCAGTCAGAGAAAGGAAATATCAATATTTTCCTACCAGAGAGGGAGCACGTGTCAGGTGGGATCCCACGGGGTCTGTTCCCAGTTCAGCGTTACTCGGCGTATTCCTTGGCAGCGTGCACGATGAGATAGGGAGCACACGTACATGTCTTTCATACCGACGCTACGCAAGGGAGGTACTGGAGATTCTCCAAAGGGCAAGCCTCTAATTCAGAATGGTCCTGCAGATCAACGCGATCAATAAAGACAGCTTTGAGTGACAGAAAAGAAAACAAAATGCGTGCATAAGAAGCAGAGAATGACTGACGAGACGGGTCTATTGCTGAAAAGTGTCTGGGAGTGGTAGTGGATTAGGAGCTGAATGCAAATCAAGGAAATTCCCGCAAAAAAGGAGATGGCAACGTGACTGGGGTTTGTAGGAACAGGAGCGCCGTGTCTAGGACAGCTCAGACAATGGTTCGGTAGCGGTGGCTTCCACCCCATGTGCTGTCTTGACTTTCGGACAGCGGATGCTGAGAAGGCTGTAGACCTTCTGCAAGGCCAGAAGCAGCTGATGGTGTTGACAGCTTGACCTTGCAGAGAAGGAGTCCTCTGCTTTGGCAGAGCTCTCGCAGCGATCCCCATGGGCAGGGGCTTGGGGAGAGGACTCGGTGTCCAGCGGGGGAGCGGGGAGGAGAAGCACCAGATTCCGTTCGCAGCAATGGAGGTCTCAGAGGAGTGGTGGAAACGGTAGGTAGAGGTTTGTGAAGTTCTGCAGATCCCTTTCGGAGCAGGTTGCGCAGTACAGCGGTACACTTTCGAAGAACAGTTTAGGAAAGCATCTGCTATCTCATCCGTTTGATCCCCCGTTGAGGAGAGGGTGGACTGGAGACCTCCGGAGGCCCTTTCCATGTCACGGCTCTCGTAAATTAATTACCAAGCTGTAGAGCTGTTCTGATTTTCTTTGATTTAAAGAGTATATCTAAGTGTGTTAGATGAAACAACTTCAACAGGAGACTAAACGTCCTCGTAATGTTCACTAGCTCTTGCTAGTGGCTGAGCTATGGCTTGAGCAACATGGAGAAGCGATTCCTAAGTTTTTGTTATTTTCATTTCACTTAAAATTATTTAGCAAATTCTATCCAAATTCACAGTTGGCTTGGGCTACTCCAAAATCACCTTTTGACGTACAAGTGATTCGCTGGGGAAAAAAAGAATAGAGAAGAGAGGGTCAGAACTGCATTTATCAAGGCCAGAGAGGAGGATTTGTTCTAATCAACACGTGCAATTACGAGAGCGTCCCTGGGAGCCGTGACGCGGTGGCTGGTGACCAAGAGCTGTGCCGTGGCTGTGTGGTGCGGCAGGGCTGGGTGAGGCGCGGGTCGGGGGAGACGGGGGCCATGAAGAGGGATGGAGCTGGGCTGTGATGAACAGAGATATTACAGGGCTTTCTCTCATCCAAAGAAATGAAATGGCTCAGAACTTTTTTAATATTTGGATTATAGATGGTTATAAAGGGTCTAGAGCACGTGTCTTACGAGGAGCGGCTGGGGGAGCGGGGGGTGCTCAGCCTGGAGAAGAGGAGGCTGAGGGGAGCCCTCATCGCTCTCTGCAACGGCCTGAAAGGAGGCTGGAGCCGGGGGGGTCGGTCTCTTCTCCCCAGGAACAAGTGATGGGACGAGAGGGAACGGCCTCAAGCTGCGCCAGGGCAGGGTTAGGTTGGATATTAGGGAAAACTCCTTCCCCCAAAGGGCTGTCAGGCCCTGGCCCAGGCTGCCCAGGGCAGGGGCTGAGTCTCCATCCCTGGAGGTATTTAAAGAACGGATAGATGTGGTGCTCGAGGACATTGTATAGATGGACTTGTCAGTGCTGGGTTAACGATTGGACTCGATGATCTTAAGGGTCTTTTCCAACCTTGACGATTCTGTGATTCTATGATTCTATAATACAATGCTGGTTCACCAAGGGTATGTAATAGCCTTCCAAAACACAGAGTGACTACGCTTAAACCTCAAAACACCAGGAATGTAGAGGTAGAGGATTATATACATTTAAACATCCGAAAGCGAGTGGGTACAGAATTATGATGTACGACATCCCTGGATGAGGTGGGGAGAGGGAAGGAGACGAGTCAGCAGCCTTGGGGTGCGATGGGGAGAGGTGAGAAGCTGTCTGGGAGCGGGGAGGCGGCGATCCCGGCTCAACCCAGGCAATCCCCGGCTCAGCCCGGGCGATCCCGGCTCAGCCCAGGGCGATCCCGGCTCAGCCCAGGCAATCCTGGCTCGGCCCAGGGAGATGCCGGCTCAGCCCACACGATCCCAGCTCAGCCCAGGGCGATCCCCAGCTCAGCCCAGGGCAATCCCCGGCTCAGCCCACGCGATCCTGGCTCAGCCCACGCGATCCTGGCTCAGCCCAGGGCGATCCCGGCTCAGCTGACATGATCCCGGCTCAGCCCAAGATGATCCCCAGCTCAGTCCGGGTGATCCTGGCTCAGCCCAAGTCGATCCCAGGCTCAGTCCTGGTGATCCTGGCTCAGCCTGGGCGATCCCCGGCTCAGCACAGACCTCGCTCCATGTTTGCAGTGTGTGAGTGGCCTTCGAGTAACTCCCTGCCCGCGGAGCGGGGCACGCAGCAGCAGAAGGACCAGGGACGGTTCGGGTGTAGGGGTAGTACTGAGATGCCCATCGCTTCATAGGAGAAGGGAGGAGGCAGGCTGGTGACGTTGCAGATCTGGTGACGTGCGACGGGGAGCACCGCTGGGCGCGACGGGGAAGCAGAGGCACGTACCAAGCAATTTTGCATCTTAACTGAGGCCAATGTGACATAGATTTTTAAGACATAGGTATACCTAGTAGGTTTGTGGTTTCTCTTCCCGTCCTGTCGATAGCAGTCGTGTTGCTTCTACTTTTTGCTGGCCACGCTGCTGCTCAGCTGTGAATTCGCGTGCTGCAGCTGCTGTGAATGAGCACTAGTTGCTGGGCAGACATTCGGTGGGTGTTACACTGGCAAAGTGCACAAAGAATGGCGCTTGTCCTTAGTTACCTCAGGCTTTCCCAGAGGAGCTGAATGCAGTAAAAGGCAAGCCCTTTGGAAAGGAGAGTTAAAGGTACGTGTCAGCATAATTTAAACTCTGCTTGCTCTGGATGACGAGCCAGCCCTGCCGCGGTGGCTGCGCTGCGGGGGACGGCCGCAGCCAGCCTTTTGCAAACAGAGAGGCATGTTCGGCCAGGAAGGTACCAGGGCAGCGGATGCGAGTTTAACGCTTTTGTTTGAACCACGAAGCTTGTGTTTATGTGAGTTTTGCAGTTCAGGATTACCTACGCTGCCTTTTAGATTTCAGTACTTCTTTTGCTCTACGTTAGCATTGCTCAGACCTACAAGGCTTTTACAATACCCCGGTGCAAGCCACAGAATGCCACTAAGCCCCGCACTTTCTCCTGCCCGCTACACTTAGATGTTCTCCTCGATGGGAAAATCTCTGTATGCTGTAGCCGAGACGGCCTGCCAAACGGTGATGAATTCTTCCCGCGATGCCTCTGCTTCTTTCGGTGGTAGATTTATCAGGAGCAGTGGGCTTCCCCTGGCCACCCTCTTTCTCCAGCTCTCCTGTGATCCAAAACCTGACCTGACCGTCTCCTTACTCCTTCCACGCTTCCACGTAGCTGCTCCTAACAAGCAAAGCAGCCAAACGCGTGCAGGTGCTCGCTGCTGTCCCGGCGCCGTCCCGGCAGCCGGCGGAGGGCGGGTTGGCGGCGTGCGCCCCGCTTCTGCAGCCTCTGGTTTCCCGGGGTCCGGGGCTGCTGAGCGAGGAGCCGGAGGGGGCCGGGTGCCCGCAGGCAAGCTGACCTGCCTTCACAGGTGGGAGTGAAAAGTCAGATACCGGCTGGGAACGGTGTTCCAACTACCTCTTGGTTTCCTTCCCAAACCAGGAATGCTAATCGCTGCTAAAGCTGTTCCCACTTTGAGTTAAAAACGTGGTCGTTTCTGCTGGGCTTTTTCCTTTCCAAGAGAGCACGTGTAATGAGTGATAATGAGAAAGGTCTTGGAATCTTAATTGTTGTGGTTGCGGCAACGTGCCTGCTATAAAACATATCTAAACTGAAGCTTTTCAGCACTTGCCGGTAGTCAGGCTTCACGAAGCGTAGATTGCTTAAAAATTCTTCCGTGCGGTGGTTAATGTTAAGTCTCTTTCTTATTACAAACCCATTATTACAAAGGTTGCTCCTGGCCTGGGGGCTTGGCGTGGGTAATTCCATTTTGCCTCTTTTTTATAAGGTCTTATTCCGCTCCTGGCAGACTTCTCTGACATGTTGCTGCACATAACAGAGAAGAAAAGAGTTTGTATGTCTAAAAAAATGCGAATTCTGTTTTCATAGGATCAGTATATTGATGCTGAAAGCAATAAATGCCATGTTTATAAAAGCTTCTGAAACAAACACTTCCTGGCCGTGTGTGGAGAGGAATTAACTGCGGTTTGTAAATGGAAAGAGTGGCTTGAATACCTGACATAGGAATGAAAAATGGAATTTCTTGTACACCTGTATTTGAGGAAGAAATGCGCATTATGCTAAAGTAATAGTGATACATGTTTGAGAATCGTTTTTTAGGGGACAACCTGATCTGGTACCTGCCCGGGACTTTTCGTCTCCCAGGCGAGAGCGGTGCTTTCCCGTGGTGGAAGAGCAGAACCGCAGCCCGTGGGCCCGGCGTCGCGTGGACGCGGAGGAAAGCCAGCGTAGCAGGGCTGGTGTATCGCGCTCTTGCGTTGGAGAAGAAAACGCTGCTGCCTCCGTGGGCAAGGCCTGGGATAAAAAAAAAAAAAAAAAAGAACCATTTTGTTGTATTCCCGCAGGGTTTTGGGGATTCTGCTGTCGCAGGCGTGGTAGAAACCAGCACGTTTTAACTGGACCATAAAGGCAAATAGCTATTTATGTGGGGTCACTTCTGATAACTACTGCTTGCATTCAATCTCTATTCATAGAAATATTCAAAACGCTAGTAGCTTTAGTTTTGTGAGTCCTCAAAACAAAAAAATATGACATCGTTTAATGAATCCCTGTTAGAGAGTAGTTCTGTTGATACCAACCACTGATTTTTTAGGTTTTTATCACTTTCCTTGTATTTTCGTTTACTGTTGTGAGAAAAAGAGAAGAGACCGGACGCTTTCAGTTCTGATTTTAGACATAGCAATAAAAGGGCCCGCCGGCGTGGGCTGGGCTCTGTTTGGAGCCGTTGGCCGGCAGACGGTAAGTTCTGTCCGGGCTGGAGGCCCCGGGGCCCTGGCCGGGCTGGCTCTGGCCGTGCTCGGCCGCCGCTTCCCGGTGGCTCCCTGCGGACCCGCGCGGCCTGGTGGGAACGTCGCTGCTGCCGTCGGAGGCGGCCGATGCTTTCGATCGTGTTGCCGAGGGCAGCCCCGCTCTGCCAGAGCGGCAGCAGGCTCGGGGAAGCTCCACAGCTGTATTCACTGCTTATTTAGGTACCCAAATGTTTCTCTAATCTGTGTTTTAATCTTTAACTGCAGAAGGTATCCTTGTCGTGTGACTTGCAGAAACATATTTACATTTTTAATTACTCATCTGTTTGTTTTAATTTTTAACTGTTTGTTTCGTTAACATTCATTAATTATTTGCTTTGTATTTATGTTATGTTTTGTTTGCTCTCTTTTGCCTTCATTGCTCCTAGGTTACAGTGCAACCCGGATACTGCCAGCCGATTAGCGGACGAGCATGCACTGATAGCAAGCTACGTGAGCCGGCTGCAGCGCGGTGCACGGTTAGTGTTAGGGGAGCGTTCCTGGCGCAGGGACGGGTACAGCAACCCTGCGTGCTCTGGGGAGCGATGCGCCAGTCAAAGGTGTTTGGCCTCTGTTGGCAAATAGAGGGAAATGTATTTAGTATTCTCCGAAATCTTCTGAAAATGCGCAAGGACCTACGCATGCATGGACACGCAAATACGCGCAGGGGAAGGCATCAGATGGGAAGGGACCAGTTTGTGTCCAGTCCCACCCGATTGCACTCACTGTGTTACAGAATCCCTTACATGAACTGATTAACATCTATCTAACGGGTTGATAATTCTATCATCCATCTATATATCTATATCTATATAGATGATTCTATCATCTATCTATATATCTATATATCTATATATCTATATATCTATATATCTATATATCTATATATCTATATATCTATAGATATAGATACAGATATCTCTATATCTCTATATCTCTATATCTATATCTATATATCTATATCTATATCTAACATCTATCAACAGGTCAGATAATTTTTCTCTCCATGACCATTCTGGAATCTCGTCTTTCACCAGCAGGAAACTCTCTAATTTCCACTTACATTTTTTCACAGCCAGCTCATACCCATTAGTTCTCGCACCAACGTTGTCCTGTAACTCTTAACTCTTCTTCTTTCTCCTTATTGCTTTTACCCCCCCACCCCGAACGCGTCGCGGCCCGATGTCCTGTCCTGTCACCACCTGTGTTACCTGGGCTGAACAAGCAAGCTCTTTCATCCCATCAACGTGACCTGCTTAATATGACTGTTTCTGTGCCTGTCCAAAAAATATTAGTGCTTTGAAGAATTAATTCCTTTTATCTCAGCTTTAGTATTTGTGCACATTTATATTTCACGTCTGTGTCTATGTAGAGAAATCTTACCCTAAAGCCCCAAAACGCAGCCCTCCCATTTCGTCACAGGGCATAGCCGGGAGGTTTTCCCTATTCCACTTTTGGACCTAATTAAATGGTGCCTTTACAGAGCCAGAGCTGGGCTGGAAAGGAAAAGGAGGTTTAGTGATCTGGATGCTATATGTAAAGGCCTTGCTCTATCCATGTTGTCATCCTCTGAATAATATTTTGAGTCCAATTTCATCACTCTGTCACGCAGGAATTTGTATTCCGCTGCTGTATTGATGAAGCGCATTCTGGCTGGCTGGCTCTCCAGGGAAAGTCAGATTTTTTTCTTGGTAGTGAATCACTGTTGTCTGCTATCACCTGCTATGAACTGAAAGCCCATAATATTGTCCACAAGACAATAAAACCCGAGGAATTTCAGACTCCCACCTTCACTCAATTACTGTAATCATAGGATTTGGAGATACAAAGGAATGCATCTTAAAGAGTGTATGACAGATTGAAATACTGTGTGTAGCTCATAGCTGCCGTGTTACAACCAGTTGGAGTAGAGGTTCCCAGTCTTTCAGGTCTTTAAATTTAAAAAAATCAGTTGGTAGTGTTACCAGAGTAACAGCGTAGTCCTAGGAGGAACCAAACGCAAAGAAAATAATTGAAATCCTAGTTTTGTTGTGCATGGGAGCGTCTTCCAAGGCAGCAAGAGAGACCGATGAAATCTGTGCTGCGTTGTCCCTTCTTTTGGTCTTCACCCCCAGACTCTCGGATGCCAGCACACCTTTCTGCTCTGGCAGGCCGGGTGGAGCTCCCCAGTGCGCTCAGCCGGCCCTGGCAGGCAGGCTCCCGGTCCGACTGACCGAGATCACAGTGAATCTCACTTACGGACAGCTTTCCCTGCGATAACCAGCACTTGCTTTCTCTCCTCTGTTCTCCTGTTTGCATCTGCTCCTGGCTGCTGTTGGAGACGAGGTCCAGGACGGCTCCTCTGGCCCAGCTGCTGCTCTTGTGCTCCTCACGGCCCCTCTCCTGTCAGGGCACTATAGCCTTCAGGACCAGGAGAGACCATCAGAGCATCTCCTCTGTCGTCTCACACCAGTGTCCAGGCATTTGGACAATGCCCTTAACTTTAACTTTTGGTCAGCCCTGAAGTGATCGGTCAGTTGGGCTAGGTGACTGTTGTAGGTCCCTTCCAACTGAGGGAGTCTAGTCTAGTCTGCTCTGTTCTATCCCATCCTATCCTGTCCTACCCCATTCATATAATCACAGAAGGGTGTGGGTGGGCAGGGACCTCCAAAGGCCACCCAGTCCCACCCCTGCCATGGGCAGGGACATCTTCACCCAGACCAGGGTGCTCAGAGCCCCGTCCAACCTGGCCTTGAACGTGTCCAGGGATGGGCCATCTCCCACCGCTCTGGGCAACCTGGGCCAGGGCCTCACCACCCTCAGCACAAACAATTTCTTCCTTCTGTCCAGTCTGAATCTCCCCTCTTTCAGTTTAAGACATTCCCCCTGTTCATCCCTGTGCTGAACCTAACACCTTGTTTCTCTAAAGTGTAGCCTTCAGAAAGCGCCATGATGGAGAAGCCACTCATTTCATTGACCATCTGTCCCAGGGATTAATTGTGCTAACTCTTTTAAAAAGAGCCCTACTTCAAATCTGAACTTCTCTTTCTCCCACTTCCAGTCACTGGTTTTGTGTATCCTTACCTTTGCTCTTTATCGCCCAGCATCTTTTCATGGGTCTTTCAGCCAAACTTTGAGAGCCTTTAAGCCATGGCTAGCTGGATCCCTGAGGTTTTTCATCGTATTAAAAATTATTTAATTCACTGATGTCCTCCAACCAAAAAGTCCATCCAAGCTACCTAAGGGATATAGCAAACAGAGCTCAGTGGACTTCATTTATCTTACAATAATATATTTTTCTTTTTTTTACCTGCTGTATTATTGTGGTAGCAAGCCAAATTGGTTAAGTGCTTTTCAAAGAAATACTAGAACATCCCCGCTCTGCGGGATGTGCTGCAGGCAAAGCCAGCCGCAGAGCGCGGCAAGTCGTACCGCATGCGGTTAGAAAGCTTACGGAGCCGATGAGTTGTGCTTTAGTACTTGGACAGTTGTTTGTTACATATTTCTTAAGCTCAGCATTCATAACTTAGGTTCCACATCATTCAGCAAGCCTGCTTTTCCCCAGTCCCCACGAAGCCTCTCTTTCAGCTCCACTTGTCACCAGAAAAATGAAGTAGCCCGACCTGGAGTGTCATTATTTTTATGTATTCTGCATTCTGCATTTCCTGCAGAAGACAGCTGGCCCCAGGATTTACGTGGGTTGCTTTTGGTCGGTTGACCTAGGTGGGTGGAAGGGTGGTGAGCTGCTTGGCTGGTTTGATTTGGTTTCCTTTAAATTCCTGAGCCTCTGAAATGGCAGTTGTCTGCAGCACTCCTGATTTTAAAGGAGAACGAAAGGAAGCAGTCACTTTTCTTAAAGATATTCTGTCCCCAAGGTCCTTACTCTTGGCTCACCGTCAGTTGACACCTGGGACGCGTGGCCCTTCGGGTCAGTGCTGGAAGAGTAAGCCATGCCTTCTTTTGCTGTCCTGTGCCACTTCCCAGCATCGTGAATTCCTAAGCCGTTTTGGAAGGAGCCTAGGATCTCAAACCTTCCCCCAGGACGTCTCATCTTCTCTTACATCCCCTACTGAGCGCCAATGCTTTGGTTGTCCAAGCTCATTTTTGTGTTAGCGTTTGGCAACAGGGCACTGGCATCTCGGCTTTCTCTTTACAGCCTGCCTTTGCCCCCGTTTTGCTGGGCATGGCGTCACGAGAGCCTCAAGCCAACACAAGTGCGAGGTGCTGATTTTTCCCTTTTCCCCCCGCCCCGTTCATCCTGCCAGTGCCCCCGCTCTCGCCTTTGTGTTACCTCCCGCGTTTGCGCAGCCGCCTGCTGAGCTGGCTCGGGGAGCTGCCCTGGCAGAAAACAAGTTATTGTTTTGTCAGGCCAGCCTTAAGCCAACTCAATTTCCTTCGCTGGCTCGTCACGTCGCCCCGACGCTGCTGCCAGCACAGCAGTGGAGGGCAGAGGCTGCGCACATCCCTTCCAGTGCCCGCGCACGTTTGGGTCAGATCAAAGTGACTGCAGACGCAGTGCTTCCCTACGCGTTTATCGCATTGTCTCAACCGTTTCCATTGACACCTAAAAATCAGCAACGCTTCACCCTCCCTGTCTCCCCTCCAGGCGCTCGTGTTCCATGGCTCCGATCAGTTTGATTCTGTCCCGTTGTCTCGGTGCCTCTGCGGCAGACGCGGGCTGTCCCGAGGGTGCCGCTTCCTTGGGCACGTCAAAGCCTGCCCTGGTCAGACCCTTCCAGCTGGGTTATCCATCTGCCAGCTATCGCCTGCATCTCCAAAGGGAGAGGCGGGAGAGCTCACGGATTGACGAATCCGTGCTCTGTGAGTGGCACGATGTTGTCAAAATAGACCAAATCACCTGGCACAGTATTTTTAATCATAGAATCATAGAATCGTTAAGGTTGGAAAAGACCCTGGAGATCATCGAGTCCAACCGTTAACCCAGCACTGCCAAGGCCACCACTAACCCATGTCCTCGAGCACCACGTCTGCCCTTCTTTGAAATACCTCCAGGGATGGGGACTCAACCCCTGCCCTGGGCAGCCTGGGCCAGGGCCTGAAAGATAGGGAATTCCATAATTTTACCTTTCCAAAATTCTGCTGCTGTAAAAATCTCTGAACTCTCGCTCACGTACCCTCCTCCCTTCTGAGCTCCGGGCTTAAGCCAGGCTTATTCCTCCCCTTTGCTGCTTTTCCTGTTCTTGGGCTGCTGTCCTCTGGTTCGTGTCTGGCTGCCGCTCCGGGCCCTTTCCGCACCGGAGCCCTGGGTGCCATGGGACTCGTTTGGGCAGGGGGAAGGTTCACCGCTTGCGGCGCTGCTGCCGCCCCAAAGGATGGGGACCTCCGCAGGACTCCTGGCAAGGACGGGCTTTCAGGCTAGGAGTCCTTTGCAATGTCTCCACAGAAATTAAAGCTACAAAGAAGTGAGTTTTCCTTCGTGAAGCGATGTAAAGAATTCTGTGGTATTTTGTAGGTTGTGTTTAATGCCCTCTCTGTTAATCCAACAGAGCTGTAGGTTGCAGTAGTGGTTCGTTTCTTCAAACTGTTTTAGAGGAAAGAATGCGCAGGCGGGCCAGGAGATGTACTTGAACTCCACTTCCCCTCTGTCTGCAAAATGTTTCTAAAAGCAAATGCAGAAGTATAATATTTTTTTTAAAATTACTTCAAGAAAGTAAGAAATTGTCAGTAACTATTTTCTAATTCACTTAGATAAGAAGAGGCGATCGTTCCAGGAGCTGGGAGGGGTGTTAGGAGATACCAGATCATGGAAAGGGCAGAAGGGATGGAATGGTCTGCCTTCCTATAAAAGCAGAAAAAAAACTTGTACAGACAAAACTCCAGAGGAAAGCTAAACAAAACCAATATCAAATTCAGAAAGTGGGGTGGGAAAGATTGTTCTCCTTCAATAGAAAACAAATGAGAAAACGAATTAGCATGAAGGTGTGCGAGAAGTTCGTCAGGCCTGGTGTAAAGACTCTGGTCTTTCTTCTCTTAAATCTGTTTTCCCGCTGGTTTAGCTCACCTTTCACCAGCTCCTTCCTTCGCACTGTTCAGTTGAATATCTTCGGGTCCTAATCCAGCAGGCCGAACGCAGAGGCATAATAGTGCAGTTTATACTCATCGTAGACCCAGCCGTGTCAAGTGTAGTCGTACGTCTGTTCAGTTCAGTCTAAAGTTTCTACGCCATCTCAAACCCATCATCCGGCAGACTTTCAGAGTCTTAAAAGAGATCAAGTTGTTCAATTCGGCGTTGCAAAAAAGAAATTAAATCTACATTTTTAAATAAACATAATGTATGCAATATAGATTTGGTTCTTTAAATAAGGTAAACATAAATCTGTGAAATTTAAATAACGCAAACACAAATCTGTGAAATGAAGCTTAAAGAAATGCAAGTTAGCTTGGGAAGCGGTAACACAGACTAGAAGTAGCTTTTGCTGTGCACTAGGTACGTCTCTGTTTTCCTTTGCTGCTGTCCGTGGCGCGATCCCGATCCTGGCTGTGGCGGCGGAGGGGAAGGGACGGCGTGGTTATTCACGGCAGCCAGCCCGCTGTTTGTGAGTCCCGCCCGGAGCATCAGGGGTAGCGTCGGGAAGGCTGCGTTGCAACGTGAAGCACATTGCTCATTTCCACCTTAGCCCTGGTTGTTTCGGTGAATAACGGTTTGGTTTGTGTCGCTAATTCAGTGGCTGCCCTTTCAAAGGGAGGCCGTGGTGAGTCATCTGCGCGTAAGACAACAAGCGACTATGGAATAGTTCGGCTGGATGTTGACTGACAAAGTTGCTCTTTGGTTTGGCTTTCCCCTGCTTTCTCTGTGGCCAGGCCACCGTGCCACCGACACTGAGCGGGTGATAGATCTCAGCGTTGACTGGTTTCAGTTAACACAGCCTGAAAATTATCGGTTGTCCCCCTGTGTGTTTCTAGCTAAAAAGACAATTAGTTGTGAAAGGTAGAAACTGGTTCAGCACTCTGGGCCCTAACTGGGCTACCAGACTGCGTTCATCAAGTTAATCATTAATTAATCAGAGGGGACGATGCTCGTCTTAAATGTGAGGAAGAGCCAGGTGCTGCCTTTCGCTCCCTGACCTTGGGCATCTCTCCCATTTGCTGTCCCTGCTTCTCCTGTTTCAAAAGTCAACGTCCCTTTCTTCTCTCCCTGTTGCTGATGATGATGGGAAATATTTTTAATACCTCTTTCAGCAACATTTCCAAGACGGCGGCAGCCTGCGTGGGGCAGCGAGAGGCAGCTGGAGCTGCTTCATCCTCTGCTAGCTGAGGCGTGAAGGACCAAGTCTCAAATTACCACGTTCTGTACGTTTGGGTGTTGTAAGGTGGTAGTAAGTCAGGTGTAAGTCAGGCTGACTTACAGAGTGCTGTTTGCGTTTAAGTTGATGATGTTCAGTGACAGGGTCCCTTCTTCTCAGGTCAGTGTGGTTCCCCCCGCTCCTCCTCCTGGAAATGGTCCTGACTTTGGCACTTGGCATCCTCCATCTCCTGAGGACAGAGCTTTTCTCCTCCATCATTCGGCTCTTCGCCCCTTTTTACCTTGAGTAAACCAAAAGGGTTTGCAGAAAAGCTCCTCAGAAACAACTGAAATCTGTTCCTAATGATATGTGTTTATGAATTGTTGAAAACAAATGATTTTACTCATTTGAAACTGGAATATATGAATCCTGGAGAAAATGCTACTAGGCAGAAAGTCTCGAGAGCAGTCCCCCCTTTAGGAAGCAGAACGAAAATGGGAACGGTCTCGATTATTTCCAGTGTGACTCTTCCTTTCCCATCACTGTCTCTTTGCAATAATACGTCCTTTCCCCTGTCATCCCCCAGTATGAGTAATCTCTAGAGGCGGCGGGTATTGACGGGGTGTTTTGGCTTTTCCCCGGCAGTGTCCTGGACAGCCCCGGCAGGCTGGACGAGGAGCACAGGCTGATTGCCAGATACGCCGCCCGGCTGGCTGCCGAAGCTGGAAATGCAGTAAGTGAATGTTCATCCCTCTTTACCGACCGTGGAATATGGAAGGTGTTTTTCAGAGTCTAATTAGTAGCTTAATGCTAATAGCTGCGTCACATTGTCATTTTTTGTTTATTCAGCGGATGCGAAAGAGCAGTACGCTTTCCTCCTTTTCAGCAGAAATACTGCGTTCTCCGGCAGCGGGGAGGAGCAGGGAACGGGGAACAACGCCACAAATTATTAGAAATGAGGTCAGAGGAGACAAGAGAATAAGCAGATTAGTCCTACTTAGTCTAGAGAAGAGATAAATGCATAGATACCTGAGGAAAACAAATCCTGGAGCAAACGTTATGGAATATATTTATTCCAGAGGGAAGGAGCCTGGGAGAGAGAAAGGAAGGTATTTTTTATGTTTGCAGTCTCTTATAATAGAAGAAACTAAAGGGAAGACCCAACAATTTTAAATTGGTAAAAATAAATACTGCTTTATACAGAAAATTGCTATAGGAGATCATGGCAATTAAGAATTTATTGACACTCCATGGAATAATTGCAGTCTAGCTGGATGGGGGGATGCCTGTCGTTGCTGGTCTATCCGTGTGGAAGGAGAGCAGTGTTTGCAGGAGCAATCTTCCACGTTGCTGAGCGGCAGTGGATCTCCCTCGAATTACGGCTGCCACGTTACAAGATTTGCACCGAGCACGCCGCGTAGCAGCGGCTTGCCTTTGCGCGTACGCAAATCCTGGCTACTCTTTCTGTCTGTCGAAGGTGCGCGTCCCGCACCAGCTTCTCACCCTCATTGCTGCTCTACATGATCGCTGTTGCAAAACACGTTATTATCCACACGCCGTTTCTGATATAGCCCTTGTCTTCCACAACCTCCAGCTGTGGCAACCACCTCTCCTAAGCGCCTTACCGCTATGGCGGAGTGTGTCCTGCCACACGTTAGCGTGGCCAGAGAAGCATCTTAACGTCAGTGTCCTCGTTCACCTTTTCGTTACGTGGTTGTCATATCAGTACTTTCAAGTCCTTCCCAGCAAGGCAGGCTTATGCCTCCTCATAATTTCCTTCAGTGTGTGTGCAGCCAATAATCTGACTTTGTCATATGGATGTGACCGGGTATTTCCCTTTTGCAAAGCTTTAATCAAAAAGAATTATGCTTTTTAAATGTTTTTAACTGTCAGTTCCCATTATCTCTGTCAAACAGTATGTTTGCGTTTCTGAAGTGTGCTGGTTTTGGCTGGGATAGAGGTAATTTTCTTCATAGGAGCTAGTATGGGGCTATGGATTTGTGTGTGGGGCTATGGATTTGTGTATGGGGCTATGGATTTGTGTGTCGGGCTATGGATTTGTGCTGGAAACAGCGCTGCTCACACAGCGATGGTTTGGTTCCTGCTGAGCCGTGCTGACGCAGAGTCAAGGCCTTCTCTGCCTCTCAGCCACCCCACCCGCGAGCAGGCCGGGGGCACGGGGTTGGGAGGGGGCACGGCCGGGACAGCTGCCCCCAGTGACCAAAGGGCTGCCCCACACCACAGGACGCCATGCTCGGCGTACAGAGCTGGGGGAAGAAGAAGGAAGGGGGGGCGACATTGGGCATGATGGCGTTTGTCTTCCCAAGTCACCGTTACGTGCGATGGAGCCCTGCTTTCCTGGGGATGGCTGAACACCCGCCTGCCCATGAGAAGGAGGGAATGAATCCCTTGGTTTGCTTTGCCCATTAAACTGTCTTTATCTCAGCCCACGAGTTTTCCCCTTTTGCCCTTCCGATTCTCTCCCCCGGGATGGGGGGCTTAGTTGCCAGCAGGGGTTAAACCACGAGACGAAGTCATTCAGTTCACTGGGACTACGTTCATGTTGAAAGATTAAAGCAATACAGTGCAAACTTTCTGGTTTAGGTGGAAAAGGAGGGGATTTCCATGTCATCTTCATATAAAATTAAAGTTGTTGAGACATAAGTGCTGGATCAGTTTCACCCTGGAAGATGGTGGAAGAAATCTTACTCACGACTTGACTTTTTCTGGTAGTAATAAAGAAGTGTTATGAAAACTGGAGAGTCACAATGTTGGTTCTGAAAGAACCTGGTCGTTTAAAAATCTGTAAATCACCTCAGCCTGTTTCTGTGTGCTTCGTAGTTCTGAAGGAGGTCAAAAATGAAGCAACTTAGTTGGACATAAAGAAAGCAGCACTTCAGAGTTTCCTGAGACTTCCCAAAGACCTGTGACAAATTACTGCTTTCTTTTCATCCAAGTAAGTTACATCATAGGGTAGATGTCAAAGTGCTGCAGGGATCGAAGCGTGGTAGAGAAAGGATGTAAGAGTAATAATAATATGTTTCCATTGCGACCGAAGCTTAGCAGCGAGGAATCTAAAGGTTATTTACTGGGTCTACCGTTTATTCACAGTCCAGATATACTATCAGCCGAAATGGATATATTTTTCATATTCTGAAGGAATCCGAGTTTAAAGTGCTCTGCGTCCTGGCAGGTTCTAATTATTTCTTGCCGAGAGGAGACGCCCCGTCCCTGGCCCGCGCTCTGTACGACCGGTGCCCAAGCTGGCCGTGGCACCTCGGCGGAGGAGCGGCCTGGGACGGCGTGCCGGCCCCGCGGGGCTCGCTTCGGAGGGCTCGCCGTTTGTGGGAAACGGAACAGCCGAGATCTGTCAGCCACAGTCCTTTTTTTAATAATCTTCTTATAACATCAAAACAGAGAGACAGGAGTAAATTAGAGGCTGGGAAATTCAAAACAAAAAAAAGAAAAGGAACAATTTTTTCTTCCCGTATGGCATTAAAATGGGGAACATCAAATGAAAACCCCAGTGTAATAAACATCTCGGAGGTCCAGTAGGAGAAAGATGCTCGCTGAGCATATGGCAGCCGGGCTACCAGCTTTACAGCGGTGATACAGTAGGGTGTGCGGGGAGGGGAATGCTATTGTACGTAAAGCAAATACACAGTGTAACAGCCTGAAAGTATCGCAGACAAAGAGAAGAACTGCAGAATCCTCGTGGGCTGAGATTCCAAATTCTTAATAATAGAGGAGAAATACTGAGCGGCTGATGAGATGGTGGCAGCGATCAGGAAACGGTAAGTGAGATAAGACAAGCTGCGCATTCGGGACGGGTAAGTAACAGTGGGAGATTGCGGCACCCCGCACAGAGACTGAATAACGCCTTTTCAGAGGGAGATGCAGAAACTCTGGGATGCAATAAATGCCGCTCCTTTGAACAGGTAGTTGTAGACTCCACAAAAAGGTGCGCTCCTGGGTCTGGTGCGGGGTGGTGCACCAGGAGGAGCTGGAGCGGTGCTGCCTGCGCTGGCTGATCGGCGGTGGTAACCATCACACGCTTGGCTTTAACGGCAGGAGAGCACACACCGAGTAAATCCAGCATGCAGCTACGCAGTTTCAAGAAAGGGAACTATGTAAAAATGAAACTATTAGAAAAAATCCTAAAAGGATCAGTCCAAAAAGCAGGAAGCCTGTAAGCTGCCTGGAGGCTGTTAAAAGTCCTGTATTAGAAGCTCAGGAAAGCTGTGCGTCAAAATTCAGAAAGAAAACAAAACCATGCAAGAAACTCTTTTCATGGGTCAATGAGAAGGCTAAGGAGGATGTCCCAAGGAAAGGATGGCATCCAAGAAATGGAGAGCTTGCCCAAATGGAAAGAAAAAGAAAGCCTATAAACGTGGCTGGTTGAACGCTAACAGGAAATTCGGGGATGGGAAAAGAATCAGAAGAGCACTTCACGGGGGATGCTGCAGTCTGGGGGAAAAAGATTTTCAATACTGTCAGAAGCAGGAACCGAACTAGGCAACCAGTAGACTTTTTGGTGACCACGATGTACAGCAGAGTAGTCAGGAATGAAAAGACCGTAACAAAGAGGCGCAGCGAGTTGTTCGCCTCAGTCTTTATGCTGAAGGTGCATCATGTCATGTGTTCTTCAGAGCAGGTAAGTTGGAGGAGCCAGATCAGATTGGAGCAAGCCCAGCAGAGACCACGAAGATGGCTGGCGGCTGCCCTACCTGACATCCGAGCAGCGGCTGAGCAGGGTGGGTATGGTCAGGATGGAGAACAGAAAGCAGAGGAGGATCTTCTTGCTGTCTGCAGCTGCCCGATGAGCCAGAGGTGGGGACCTGTCGGCCAGCCGAGGTCAACCCACCACAGAGGTGCCCAGTGAAAGGACAAGCAGCAACAGAAACAGACGGAAGCTGCAAGAAGGGAAATTCCAACTATGTAGTAAGTAAAACTTTTTCACCATGATAATGGTCCGGTATTGTTGTCCAAGAGGCTGTCCGCAGAAGAACTGCAGTCTTCCTCCTTGGAGACATTCAGAGCTCAACTAGACAAGTTCTTGAGCAACCTGCTGTGAATTGGCCCTGCTTTGAGCTGCGCGTGGACGAGCAACCTCCAGAGCTTCCTTCTGGACCTTAATGAAAGTGGAGAATGGAAACAAACCACCATAAAGGAGTTACGGAATATTTGTCAATGGAGATTTTCAAACCAAGATAGTCCAGTATCTGCTGGGAATACTTGAGAGAGGTTGATGTGAACAAAATTATTTCTCCAGCCCTACCTCTCGGATGTAATATGCTTTATTTTTTAACAAGCTCTAACTGCTAGAAATTAAGAGGATCCCAGATACAAGCTGTTCGTACTACAACAGCCTAATGCAAAGTTTCTTACTTTTTTCTTTGAAATGGTTGGCAGCGGCCACCGCTGGAACTCGTACATGGGGCTACGTGGCAATGGATCTGATTCAGGCCATCAGCTTCTGCTTTTTCTCAAATTAGATAAAATGTTAGAACTGCCTTCTGCAGGCTTGGTACTGTAATAAATGTCACTCGCCATATGAATGCAAATGCATTCCATTAACATTTTCAGGGGAAATGCCTTTGCTTGAAGTCTTACTGGGACAAAATAATGTGAGGCAGATCTCAGAGTTAATTCTTGAAATCCAAGCCTGTTTCTTCCTAAAGAAGAAAAATAAATGGGGAGGGAGGAGAAGAAAGGAGAATGCATCGCTTGTCACTCGATACGTGCGAGTTGCTCAGCAGTGCAGGCGAGGCTGATGGCATGCAACCAGCGCAATTACGTGCTGCTAGACAGCGGCTTCGTCTGTGTTCGCTCAAACAAGCCCCGACTGGGCTACTCTTGTTTTCTCAAGCCAGTCTTCAGAAGACAAAATCCCTTTTATTGAATTTAAGTTGCTCAGGGCTATGCTTGGCCTGCCAGTTTGGTCACAGCAGAGTGCTGTGCATTGAAATAGCTGTTGGCTGGCTCCGCCAGACCAGTTAGCTAGAAAGCAAAAGAGAGAAAAGCAGGAGGTGAGTAGATGAATAAAGTAAAGAAATTAATGGAAAGCAAACCAAACTTCATCTAAATCACAACTTTCAGGATCACAGCCTCATCTGTTAGTCTCCCTCTGCTGATCTGTTCGGATTGTCAGTCGGAGGTAAGAAATCATCTGGTATTTCCTACCACGCATTATCTTTCTGATAAAAGCAGGGACTGAAAATGATCTCCGGTGTCCCCAGCCCCCTCGCCTATTTCCCTTAGAAAATCCTTCCACGTACATCTCCGATCCCGCCTCAGTACTGCCCTATTACTTGAATATAGGTAATCCTGCAGATAAGGTGGCTGCATGCTTTTAAGAGCAGGGGTGATTGTGTGTATTTTAGGTGAGTATATGTATACACAGCCATGTATGTAAAGCAACCCTAGGCCCTCTGTTATCAATGTCCTACACAACACCTCCCTTTCTCCAAGACGATCCCTCCTTCATCTCCTCTCCCACCTGCTCTGCCTCAGCACTTTTTTTCCCCCATTTTCTGCTGTTAGCCCACTCCCGGATCCTCCTGAGCTTCTGCTGATGCACTGGGGCTGGTTGCTTCGTGCAGGCACAGGTCGGTGTCTGGCCTGGGAGCCAGACGTGCCTGCCGCTTCCCGGTGGCTTCTGATGGAGGGTGACCCACCGTGGCACTCGGCAGGAGCAGAGGTCCGCAGGGACCGTGCAGTCTTGGCAGGACTCTGCTGACCTGTGCAGCCTTGCTGCTAGGAAAAGCGTGAGCACCTAATAAATACAAGATAATACTCAATTATGGATGAGTGGATAATTAGGTTGAGTTATGTGGATGAGTTACGATAATTAGGTTCTTGCCCACATTGCTCTTTTTTGAAAACAGTGTGTGGTTGCTCTTCTTCCCTCAGCATTAAGCACTGCTAAAAGCCCATCATCATCTTATCTCGTTAAAGCTGCCTACAACCTAAATAATATTTGTAATATTCCCTTCAGGTAACTTTTCTTCTAGGCTTTAGGCATTATTTAACAAATATTTTTCAAATAAAGAAAGAACAAGTAAACCAGATTTCCTGCTGTACATCTTTGCAGGATAAATCCGAAGCCTGGTTCTTGGATCATTTCTTCTCCTCCTGGATACACCAGTTATAGGAACCATTTTTGTTGTTTGTTTCCTCTTCTTCTTTGTCTGTTGATCATAAGGAACGCTGTGATACCACAGTGGTGGGCAGGTGAAGTACTGGTTCAGGCTTTCTGTGACACCATGAGGTCCTTGCACCAAGGAACCTGGAACCTGATGCCCACGAGACGCAAGCTTTACTGTCCTTTGCCAGTTTCTTCCAAATCAGGGTGGTGGAGGAGTGCAACGGCTTGCCAAACCGGCTTTTTGGGGCTTGGTTAAACAATGTCATTAAATCCTCTTCTGTCGCCCAAACCAGGTGTACTGTAGGTGAGGTCTGAATGCTCCTTATTACAAATACCAGTCCAACAGGGAGCTGGACTCGATCATCCTTATGGGTCCCTTCCAACTTGAGATGTTCTATGATTCTATGACTTGAAGTTCCAGCATGGCGCTCTCTCAAGTTTAATGGCTTATTCATAGGAAAACTAAATTGCGGTGCTAGAAGGTTTTACTGTTCTTATGTGATATTAAGGATTTTAAGCAGATTCTATGATCATCTTCTTAAAAATTTTTCTTGCTGAGAGAAAATGGGGCTCACCATTTGGATGATCTTCTCAGAACTGCTGAGGCTTCAGCATTCCTGCTGAGGACCAGGAAAGCAGAAGACCCTGGTAATCATACCTTCGGCTGTGTTGGAGAGTTTGCTCAGCTTTTAACATTTTTTTTTAACATTTTAAGTTTTAAAATGTTAGTCCTCAGCTCGAAAAGCTTCAGCTTTGGCCTTGCTGCTGTTCGGTATAAAACGAGAGACCTATGTTACAATTCACTGTCAAAAAGTCTTTTTTCTTGTCAAGCTCCGACATACTTCAAAATCCTTTCACCCTGGATAAACCCTGGAGGTTGTTTCTACAGGGATCTGTAATGTTTAGGGTTTGGTCATACCACGTTCTTGTCAGCAGATCGGGAGCTGCATCCAATAGGGCCAAGAAAAGATCCCGCCCGTGCTTCTGTGCCGTAATAGTTAGGACTATTCTCTCCCTGAGGTGCGTACTCCTTACTGGCAAGGAAAGCCACGGAGGACAAAATAATATAAACTCTGTTCATTTTCTCACGCGCATGCAAAAATGGAGTCTGGGGGTTTTTTTGTCCTAATTTTGAAGGCCTTCCATCTTATGCTGTTGACTCCACCAGGCCTTTGTGCTCTGTTTGTAGCAGAAAGCCTTTGCAAGAGGCGAGTAGACAGGGGATATGTCCTTGGTGTTCTGCGCTGCTGAGCAGGTAGGGAGCTGGACCTGCCTGGCTTTTTAAGGACAGGAATGGCAGTAATAAGTCTTGGAAGACACGAGTCGTTCATACCTGTCCAGTAGGATGGAGTGCAAACGTAAGAGTGCTGACTAGTAAATGAATGGTTTGGGTTGGGTTTTTTTTTTTCTTTAAGTGCAGAGGTTTTAAGAGCCACACGTAGCTTCACAGAGAGGACAAGTACCTCTCATCAAAGCAAACAGTAGCATGCAAACGCTCTAATGAATTCTGTCTCCCTGGATTTATGAGAAGAATAGCATTTGCCGTCGCAATCCTATATCATACCCCTAAAGCTCTTCCAAAAGCAATGACAGTAAGAGTTTGGTGTTAAAATGCTGGGCAGAAATGAGAGCAGCGACTACGGTTGGGTTTCCTTCCATGTGTTCCAGAGGAGTTCATTCACTCAAGAAACACGGGCTGTCCTTCCCAGGTCCAACCTGAAGCCCAGAACGGTATTTACACATTTGAATGATACCTCATACTTTACAATTCTCTCCTAATAGTCGTATTTAGAAGATGCATTTGAAATACTCGCATCCACAAGAGGTAATGCGATCCACGTATGAATTTAATTTGAAACCCTTAGGTCAATAACAGGTCCCACACCGTGTCCACCAGCTTCTCAGTCGTTCTTCAGAACCCTTTTACCCCGAGTACCACTCCCTCTCGCCCATGACATCTGATGTTTTCAGAGGAGTAAGGGCGTCCTGAGACCGCTGCGAAGGATGAACCAGGGTTCGTTAAACTGCCGACTCCATAAAACAGCCTGCAATCATCGAGCTTGAGAAAGGCAGCAACAAGCTTTTTCTAATCCAGGTGTCCATTGTAAACTCTTTCATTGCGACGCTGTATTTTTGCACAGGTTACAGCAAGATACTTGCCTGTCGCAGAGAAAACAGTTACATCTCACAGCGAGGTGGTACAGGAACTCGGGGGATTATCGATCAACGATCAATCAAGGACAGATTAAGGCTGCTGATCCTGTGAGCAAAGTAACTGATAAGAAATTTCCAGGTACTTAAATGACTTCCCATTTGTGAGAAGAAGTGAATGCAGATGCCCAGCACGCTGGGTGGCTTGGAACTCGGGTCTGGTTTGGCGGGCAGAATGTCGGATTTTGCCCAAATGCTGCCCGATTGCGCTGCGTAAGACTACCGGCCCCTTGCACTTGGAGGAAAAAACAGTTTGAAATAAAGGCAATGCTTGAGCTACCAGAAGAGCCACCCGAAAATGCAACGTAAACACAGAGACTTCTTCCCATCAGCAGAAGAACTAAAACAGAAAAAAATCCGAGCTCTTGGTTAGTCTTACTTCTTTGTTACTGAGAATGCGATGATCAGTTACTTCATTACTTTCTATGAAATACTGTGGTTTTTCTCACAGGTCTCTAAGGGCTTATGAAGCAGTATGAATGAAGACCGGTAGCAAGAATGGTAAAAGAAAACAAGAAAGAGTGATAGAGAAAACGTAATCAAAGAGCTTGAGAAGTGATGGGAGCAGAAGGGTGTCTGGGAGTCAGATTTTTGGGGCTTTAAATGATAAAAGAAAAAATTCCTTCAATCAAAACAGAAGAGATGGGAGGTTGTTGATTCAAATAACTGTGTACCTACTTCACAAGCCTGAAAATAGTGAAGATCTCTACTATCTTTAGATTTGATAGAAATATGAGGTATAGGACATGCTGAGGGTATTTTAGAGGAAAGATTACTTTTTTAAAATGAGAGGAGGAGGAGGAGGATGGGGGTGAAATGTTCTGAGACATTCCTATTTACCGTACCGGGGGAACAGCGCTCGCGGCACGTTTCGGCTGTGGAACCAGAAGGTGACCCGTTTCCACACCAGCTCTAGACAGAGAGAAGCAAGCTGCCTAGCTTGGTTTTCCCTTACGTTCTTCGAAAGGGAACGGTGACCTGTGAGGCATCGGCAGAGGCTGGAAATGGCCAACCAACCAACATTGCTCTCTGCAGTATGAAGATTAAAGTTGACCATCACTTTTGACTATTTGACCATACACCGTAGCTCTTTGCAAGCAGTAGGTTGGTCGAACTGTAAGCACCCTGCCTGCAGCCTGCACCCGCGTTATCGAAGGTGGGGGGCCCTGCCGGTGCCGTGGTGTCCCTGGTTCTGCGTAATGACAGGCCAGCTAGCGCCTGCCTACAGGCATTCTCCACTGCGGGTCAGCTCAGGATGCAGAAACCAGTCTTGGGCAGATGCTTATCCAAATTATTTAAAAAACACCTCCGTGGATGGAGTCCACTGCAGATGGAGTCCATGGAGGAATTTTGTTCCAGTGTGTAAACTCATCTACCAACAAAAAGTTTTCCCTGCATCCTAACGTAATGCTTCCTGGCTCAGCGTGAGCCCGCTGCTCGTTCTCCTATCTCAGGCATAGGAAGAGCGATATATTACTGGCCTCTTTGCAACAAGTGGTGTGTATTTGAAGTTGCTTATGTTGTCTCCTCTCATTCTTTTATTCTCTTCCTTCTTTCGGTCTTTCTCATTGTCATGATTTACAGACCTCTGATCATTCTTCTTCTTCACCCTCTTTCTCCAGCTGACCCTTAGCTTTTTTTAAATTGCGATGCTCCGGCTGGGAGCAGTCATTCACCTGGGCGAGAGCAGGGCCAGCTCGTGCCCTGCAGTACGTAGCGGGCCCTGCCGCGGGCAGCCCGGCCGGCCGCCGCCGCAGCAGGCGCCTCGTGACTCCCGCCTGCGCTGTGAACAAACCCATCTGCAAATCCGGTTTTGCAGAACTGCTGCCTCGTCCCTTGGGTGTTTATTTGGTTGACATGTCGAAAGTAAATATAAAAAAGAGTTTGCACTTGTCTTGATAGAATGCAACCTGTTTTTCAAACCATTTCTCCAATTTCTCAAATAATTTTGTATTTTAGTATATTTTATATTTTATCTTGTCCTATACAGCAGTAGGAGCTCAGCACAGTGTGCTACAGCCTGCAGATGTAAGAAGGAAATACTTCATTCCATCATCCACGATATTAATGAAAATATTGAATGGTACTAAATCTAAGAGAAAAGCTGTAAAACCCCCCAAGAGGATGTCAGAAGCATTGCTGAGGAGAAAGCGTATTGTCTTAACAATACATGACAATAAGATTTGTTAGAACAATGTAACAAACTCTCCTATACACAGGGTTTGATTTTTTGCTATGGAAGGAAAGTAGTTTGCTTTGGAGTGATTTATTCTTAAAAACTCCGTGTAGGCTATTACTTAGCCTATCATCTTCTGAGTATTTACAGGTGGGTTTATTTTGTGGTTTCTCCCCAAGGACTGAGTGAAGCGGGGTGGTCCATAGCTGTCCGTTCCTTCTTACGTTGTTTCTAGGCGTAGGCTTTATGCATAGCCCCTTGTAGCGCCTGCAGCGTCACCTTACAAAACGTAGTGCTTTCAGAGAGGAGCACAAAAGCCCTGAGATTGCCTGCGGTTTATTTAAGCACCAAGATCTAAGCCCTCTGATGGATTTCCTCGTGCCCTGGCTACTGGGAACATCTGTCTATGTTGTCTTCGGTCTGTTTTCTCTTTTCTAATCTGAGTTGTTACCCCAAGGCTGTAAATTCCATGTCCTGGGCAGTTAATATTTTTTAATATTAGACCACCATTGGATTTTTTTTTCAATAAACCCTAACGCAGAGAGCACGAGACAGGATCCCCGGGCTGCCTCCTGGCCACCGCTGCACCTTGCGCTGCTGCCTGCGGCTGGGGAGGACGGAGCCTGCTGCCCCCCAGGACGCCCGTCTGTCGGGGAGCGTGCGCGGCAGCTGTGTCTTATTACCCATTCCAGGTCAGATAGAGCCAGAACCGGTGGCAGATGTTTTCTGGACAAGTGCAGTAGCAATTAGACACGTACTCCTGTGGTATTTTCAGCAGGCTCAGCGCTGTCTCGGGTGACTTTTTGAGACACTTTTGAATATGCAAGAGTTTAGACACCTCTCCTACTGAGTCCGCATAGATTAGGTGAGAGATAGGTGCGATTTCTCGGTAGCTGAGCGTACGACGGACACTTAGGCTGTGCGTATAGCAGCCATTAAAAACTTCTGGCGCCACATCTGTAACACTGAGCGCGCTCACCCTCCGGAACGGTGCAGCTGCGTACAAACCACCTGCTGCAGATCGTTCTCAGCTTAGGGTCAATCCCAAACCATGCTGAGAATTGATTGAGAGAGCTCGTTAGTCTGGGCTAAAAATAAGGCCGGGGCCATACTAACTATCTAACAACATGGGTGATCAAATTCCAGTGCCTCTGCCTGGTGCTCTTTATTTCAGGAGCGTAGGCATCCCCTTCACAAACTTTCAGGCTGAGCATCAGGTGCCTTTTAGGTTTAAGAACCTGGAAGGTTTAGATGTTGGTGGAGAATCAGCAGCCTGAATTTTTTTTTCTGGGCTTGCTTAGCCTGGAGAAGACTTGGGGGGGGTGTCTTTTTGTGTATATGGATAAATACATGATGGTTGCAAGTAAGACGATGGAGCCGAACTGTCTTCAGTGGTGCTGGACAGGACAAGAGGCAACGGGCACTAGCTCACTTCCATTTAAACAAAAGAAAAAAAGCTTCTTATGGTGTAAGTGCTCAAACACTGGAACAGGTCGCCCCAGCAGGTTGTGGAGTCTTCATCCTTGGGGGTATTCAAAACTCAGCCGGACAACGTCCTGAGCACCCCACTGTAGTTGACATTGCTTTCAGCAGGGGTTTTGGATTAGACCATCTCAAAAGGTCCTTTCCAACCCCGACGACTCTGTATTCTGAGTTATGATAAAAAATTAAAGGGACTCTTGGAAGCAATAGAACAAATACGAGAACATTGAATTGTCATACAAAATAGCCACTCTACAGTTTCCAAAAGACCTCTTGCCTACCAGTGTTTGAAAGTGAGCAGCATGAGGGATGTGTCTCCTCGTAAGTTCTCTGCAGTGTTGTCTTTGCTTCTGAGGACTCGAGTACTTCAGGTCATGAGGGTGATTTCAGGCTTTGGACAGGATTTCTGAAGAAAGAGATTAAGGACGAGGTTGTGTTTTTATAGGCACAGTCCTACTTTGCAGCAGAACAAAGGTTCATGTTCTTTGGATGGAGCCCCCAGAGCCTCAGGAAGCTCCTGAGGCCGCGGGTGAAGGACGTCACCTGCACTTGTCCCCGTAGCTGATTGTACCAGGATGCAGGGACAGACCAGGGGACCTCTGTGATGTGCTGTTTCAGGGGAACCAGTAGGTCATGTCAGTGTTAGCTATGCCAAGACTGTTCAGGTCACCCCAAGGTGGAAAGACTGGTGGCAGTGCTGCTGCCTACGCTGTGCACCTACCCCGAACGTCGAGATGAGATGAGATGAGATGAGATGAGATGAGATGAGATGAGATGAGATGAGATGAGATGAGATGAGATGAGATGAGATGAGATGAGATGAGATGAGATGAGATGAGATGAGCTTTGCCCCGGCTGTATCGGCAGGTCTGTCCCAGCTCCTCGCCCGCCGCAGCCCAGTTCCTCGCCGTGAGAGCAGAGCCCACCCTGCGCCGTCAGCTCCTCCCCGCTGCCTGAGGAAGAGGGGGGCTTTCTGACCCTGCTGCAATGAACTGTGCTTCTGCACTTTGGGTTCTGCATTGATTTTTTTTATTTTTCACACTGTTAATTTTAACTCCCAAGATGTTTTGTTTCTTCTTGCCTACCAAGCAGTTTTTACACAGGCAATTTCCACATCATTAGGAGACTCCCGATGTGTCTGTCAGATCACCCAGGAGGACACAGAAGACCAGCTTGCAGGCATGTCTTTCAAGCGAGGCTCATTTACCACGTGCAAGCCTACCCACCGTGTGGGTTTTGCCCAAAGAAGAGCAGTGCTGTCTGCAGTTCAGGCCTAAATCCAGTCAGGGTTGGCTCTAGATACCCACAGCGAAACAAAACTGAAAGCCTAGCAGCGTCTGTCCTCTTCATCCTGGATCTGTCACTCTCCACCCCGTCTCCAGGAGCACTGATGGATGCCAAGCTCTTCCATCCGACTGCTGTTTTCGACCCAAATAGTTTCTGAAAATGGTTGTGAAAGTGGCGTCTCAAACCCGGATCCCAATCTGAGGTCCTTCCGAAAATGTTGTGGTAAAAATCTGCAATCTTGAGGTCAGATGAAAACAAAAAAGCAAAAGCCGAGCACAGAAGTGCTGTGCTGTGTCAGAAGACACCCCGTTTCTCAAGTACGCGGTGAGAGGCAGAGGCTCCATGGCCTTAATCATCTGCACTACCGAGTTGAACAAAGCCTCTCTGCACGGGACCCAAAGACCGCCAGCATAAGGAAATCTAATTTGGGGACTGGAGCATCTCTGCTATGAGGAGAGGCTGAGGGAGCCGGGGCTGCTCGGCCTGGAGCAGAGAAGGCTCGGGGTGACGGCATCCATGGCTACAAATACCTGCAGGGAGGGTGCCAAGAGGACAGAGCCGGGCTCTTCCAGTGGTGCCCAGTGCCAGGACCAGAGGCCATGGGCACAAACTGGGCCAGGGGAGGGTCCCTCTGGACATCAGGGAACACTTCTCAGTGTGAGGGTGACTGAGCACTGGCACAGGTTGCCCAGGGAGGGTGTGGAGTCTCCCACCTTGGAGTTACTCAGAACCTGTCTGGACACGGTCCTGGGCAACTGGCTGTGGGTGGTCCTGCTTGAGCAGATGACCTCCAGAGGTGCCTTCCAACCTCAGCCATTCTGGGATTCTGTAATGACCTGGGGTCAGAAGCAGACCCCACATACCATCTCGTTCCTCAGGCATTTCTTAGCCAGAAAGACCTGCCCATGACAAAGGATGTCTCCCCAGCTCCAAGTGGACAACTTCTTGTGTCTGATGGCCAGCAGGATAGTTTTGAGTTGTCCTGGATTTCCTAAGCAGCATCTTGGGATTCCACTGGGAAAATGCACTGAACCAGTATGAGACCCTGTAATTTTTCTCCCTCTCTCCCTCTTCTTGGCCCACGTAACCAGCTTCTTCACCGCCCAGCCCAGCTGCCAACAGGGTCTCCCAGAAACCAGAGATTCTTGTTTAATTGCCCAGTCCTTTTCTCAGTAGTGGTCATGGCTGCTGGTGAGAAGCATGCCAAACACAAGGATCACGAAGGCCAGGACTCACTGGGCAAACGCATTTATTCAGCAATCTCCCTTCAACTGATGCTTTTGAGGGGCTGAGAAGAATTAGATTTTCCAGAGGCAGTGACCATGCTTAAATTTAAAGTCTGTGAATAATCCTGTTCATAAGCTACAAGTTATTCTAACTTTTCTTCACTACCTGACATACGGGAAGGTCAATGTTTCACTAAAAGACTGAAGACTAAAAGACTAAAGGTCATAAAGGTCAATGTTTCACTAAAAGACTAAAGACTAAAAGACTAAAGATAAAGGTGTAACTGCCTCTCTTCCCAGGGAAGCCTGGCGGTGCTTTAGGAACAGGTAGCTATGGTGTATTTTTTTCTGAAAGTCTTTTAAAAGAAAGGCAAATAAAATTCTTCAGACGGATAGCGAGGACGATGCGCCAGGTCGCCCTTTCAGCAGCCGCCCGCCCCGAGATCAGAGCAAGCCAGCTGTAAAGCCACATCTCGATGTGCCCCCGTAGCCCCTCTCGGCACAGCTCTTGTCATGGTTCTGCAGCCCGGGCTGTCCCTATGGCACCACGGCAGCCAGCAAATGCGGGGCTGGATCCAGACTGTGTCACGTGCGGTAAGAGGTAATGAATGTCTTGTCTAATTTTTCTCTGTTCCTCATCCACCAGCCTCGCCCACCAGCAGACCTGGGTTTCAGCTTTGATGCCAATAAACAACAACGACAGCTGATAGCAGAGCTGGAAAACAAAAACAGGTAAGAGGCAAGCTTTGATCAGCACTGTTTTAGGAACAACATTTGGGGAGGGAAGAGCCTTCAGTCCTCGTGCTTTGTTGGTTTTAACCTTTTGTATTATGTTAACCAGGTTGTTTTCCTAGATCTTTTGTTGAAAGGTGTGGCTGCCTCATTAACCAGTTAGCGCAGTGCGGATGCAGCTGCGGTGCCCTTATTCCCCAGGGAGCAGGTTGATCTTCTTCAAGTCCTCTTAACTGATGCTGAGCGTCAGGAGCTGCATTGCTGGCTTGTAGTGCTATCTGCAAACCCAGCAAGCTCCTCGCAGCAGGGTAAGGCGTTTGGGCGGCAGCAGGAAAATACATCAGCTGCGACGTAGTGGCGCGAGCAGGCTGAAGAGCCGGGGTGGGTAAATTCAGCTTGAGAAGAATGAGTGGTTTTTTTCCATTTGCTGAAAACAAAAAAACCTGAAGAAACTTAGAGTCCTGGAAGCAGTAGGAGATGGGCTGTAGGAGAAGGTTTCCTTCTTCTGGCCACGAGCCAGCAATGTGCTCACAGCCCAGAAAGCCAAGCGTCTCCTGGGCTGCATCCCCCGCAGCGTGGGCAGCGGGGCGAGGGAGGGGATTCTGCCCCTCTGCTGCGCTCTGGGGAGACCCCCCTGGAGCCCTGCCTCCAGCTCGGGGGTCCTCAGCACGGGAAGGAGATGGAGCTGTTGGAGCGGGGCCAGAGGAGGCCACCAAAATGGTCAGAGGCTGGAGCAGCTCTGCTGGGGAGAAAGGCTGAGAGAGCTGGGGGGGTTCAGCCTGGAGAGGAGGAGGCTGCGGGCAGAGCTGATTGCGGCCTCTCCGTGCCTAACGGGGGCCGACAAGAAAGGTGGGGACAGGCTTTTTAGCGGGGCCTGCGGCGACAGGACAAGGGGGAATGGTTTTAAACTGCAAGAGGGGAGATTCAGACTGGACAGAAGGAAGAAATTGTTTGTGCTGAGGGCGGTGAGGCACTGGCCCAGGTTGCCCAGAGCGGTGGGAGATGGCCCATCCCTGGACACACTCAAGGCCAGGTTGGACGGGGCTCTGAGCACCCTGGTCTGGGTGAAGATGTCCCTGCCCATGGCAGGGGTGGGACTGGGTGGCCTTTGGAGGTCCCTGCCCACCCAAACCATTCTGTGATTCCATGATTCTTCGTGCCCCAGAGGGACTGTTAAGAAGAGATTGCTCTGTTTTTACCGTAATATTGTATTTGCACTTACCTGCTTCTTCAGCACCCACAGTTCGAGTTTGTGTTTCTCTGGCTAACAGAACCTAAGAGAGTACAGCTCTAAAAAGCAAGCGGTTGAGCAGTTGCAACCCCTGTGTGCCGTACGGCACAGGCAGGCCGTAGGTTGCCTACGGAGCCCCTCCAGGTGCCCGGTGGTGTGCTGGCCTCGTAGCCCTCCTCGGGTCTCCCCGTGCTCCAGCTGCACCTCAGCTGGCGTGCGTGAGCTTGCTGCCTGCACGGCCCCTTGCCAAGGCACCCTCAGCACACCAGGTGAAAACACTTCTTAAGGTTAGGTTGGAGGAGAACCAGTTCCCGGAGAGCACGGGAACGGCTCGATCCCTGCCCCATGGAAGCATTGTAGCTTCACTGTGCTACCAAGACCTTGCAGGTATTTGAAATTATTCATCAAGATCACAGACAAGGGAGATCTCAATCAGTGAAACCTTGCAAGGGGAGCAGCTCAGCAGTTGTAACAAAGAGCAGGGGCAAGAATTAGAGATTATAATCTTCACTCTCAGAAAGATTTCGTTTCCGTGTCAGTGAGTCCTTGGCCATCAGTGCTACGTTCCCTCACCTCCGGCTACGCAGAATGCAGTGGCCTTAATTGGGCTGCTGGCTGATCGCCTTCCCTTTGCGAAACCTCAGAGTCTGTCCCCATTACTGTGAGCTGTTGTTTTCCTTATTCCTGCTGACCTGCCAGGAGCCCTGGGGAAGGGGAGTAGGAAGGCAACCGGTGCCAGCACGGCTGCGGCTGCTGGCAGTGCCGCTTCGGAGCCCTTCCTACAGCATGTGCAATGCAGGCTATGCTGCAAATGGCATTTTTCCCTCTTTGAACAATCTTTTAGCCCATTCCGCGTGGAAGGTTTTGGAGAGACGTTGCCAGCGTATGGCACAGGAGTGATTTCATACTTCTTACCAAGTAATAAATTTTCTGCGGGTATTACAGCGATCCCTAGGCCCGCGCTAACTTACCTGTCTTGGGTTTGAGTCTGTGCCAGTCATACGTGAGCAAAATTGCTGTACTTAGGCCAGGGACTGGCAGAAAGATTGCTTGTATGCCTATAACTATTTAAGAGCGGTGCAGAGGCTGACCTTTTTCCTCTTTAATCTTCCCTCTGTCATTTCTATAGAGAGATACTCCAAGAAATTCAGCGTCTCAGGCTGGAACATGAGCAAGCCTCTCAACCCACCCCCGAGAAAGCCCAGCAGAACCCAACTTTATTGGCTGAACTCCGACTTCTACGGTAAAAGAAACGGCGAAAGCTCGGGTGCGGTGGGTGCCTGGGCCGGTCGGCCCGCGCTCCGTGGCACAGACAGCACCGGCTCTTGGTGGGGAAGGGGCAACATCGGCCTATCTTCAGTGACCTAAAGGGTTATTGAAAATGCTGGATTCTGAAAACTGACAGCATATTGCAATTTGCTTTTTTTTTTTAAGTGGATTTAGGAGTAAATAAAAATATCTCTTAAAATGAATTCTATTTGTATAGTTCAGAGAACCGTTTGTAAAGAAGAAACTGATAGGAAAAACTAGCCGAAATGGCATTAAGCACTTATCATTTGTGGTCCAAAGGCGTGGAGCTGACGGTAAATGTCAGCTGTTTCATTAGTCAGTGAAACTCCGAAAGTCCATACCTGCGGCCAGGCGTACATCCAAAGCTGGAGAGCAACCTTCAAAGCCTCTTTGATTAAGTTTGCATTTTGAAGCGACAGGGAAAAGTCGTCAGTATTTATAGAATAAAGTGATTCATAGTTTGGGTAGTCACAAGGGCATTCTCTGCCTGTATTTTATTTTGTCTTCTATTGCTAGTTAATTCAGAGCTCAACCTTCAAAAATGCCATCTGTAATCTCAAGTAGGTTCTGAAATTTAAGCCCTTGGCAGCAGCAGCTCCTTGCAACCTGCGCTGTGTTTCGTTCCTCGGGGTAGACTTTTCCTGCCCGCTGAGGAAGGGGGCGGCTTCCGTGCTCCCAGGAACGGGCAGAGGTTTCCGTGAGGTGCAGAGCTCTTGGGACGGAGCTGCGGCAGCTGCAGGCAGCGCCTGCAAGGTGTAATCCAGCCCCACGCTGCAAAAGCGAAGCCTTTCAGCTTCCTTCATTGCTTTTTCATACGGGCTTTGCTACGTTATAGTACATTTTGGTATCTCACGGAGAGTTTTCATTCTATTACCTAATGACAATAGCTCATAGATTTTCCTAGCTTTATGCTTTCCATAGCTACGTATATTTTTTTTAAAAAGTGTAAAAACCTGGACAGGATGCAGAAGATACCCACAAATGTTATGCAAGGGGTGGAGGAAAAAGAGGTGGTGGGATAACTCGATGTGCTGTTTGACGCAGCAGAGGAGGGTATAAGAACCGAGAGCTTAAACTGGCAACCAGCCACGTTGAGACCCCAAATGAAACATACGCTTTGAAAAGCGAGGCGATAATCTCAAGAGCAGTGGTAGGGTTTTCAGTCCCTAGGTGTCTTTCCTGAAGATATTTTTCCAAAAATACAGGTTATTGGGAATAAAACAGAGCTAACCAGGAGGAATTAGACAGCCTGTATTTTACTAAAGGTAAAAAAGCTGAACGATCATTGTAGCCGTTTCTGGCCTTCAAATATGTAAACACCACTGGCAAATAGGAGAGGGACGAAAGAAAAGGAAGGCTGACCGAAGCATGTCAGCCTGTTGAGTCATCGTGGATGTCCAGTCTGGCCTTCTCGGCGGCACAGGCTGGGAAGCGTCTCCCTGCAGCGCTCCTACAGATCCCGTTTGGAGGGGGCTGCAGCATCCCTGTAAGACAGCCGCCCAAGCTTTCATTTTAGAGAAGGAAAGGATACCGCGTCCCCCCATACCGTTAACGTGGCCGTCGGCTGGTTCCTGTGCCTTGGCTGTGCTCAGTGGACTAAAACTGTGCACGTTATTTCTAACCTTCGTAAGCCTACTGCCATTTTCCAGACCTTGTCTTTCCCCGTGCTTTTGTCTACTGGGCTAAAAAGGTCTTTTTCCAAATTCCTCTTTGTCTGTGAGTATCCAGAGATTTTGATTCCCTCCCCTCTTAACCTCATCTGGCATAAATAACTTGAACTTCTTCGGTTGCTCCGTAAAGCGGGTTTGCCGAATCTCCAGCTATCCCTTCAGCTTGCTGTCCAGTTCTCTCTGTCCTCTGCAGCTCTCCTCTACGCAGGCTGGAGCACGCCGCCGCCGGCGCCTCCCACGTCGTCTCGCTGGTGCCGTAGGCAGCACTAGCGTTAGCTTTCTTACCACCAAACATCACTCCCGTTAATAAATTCAAAGTGCACATTAGTTTTCTTGACTGCATGGCATCGCGCTGGAAGTTCACGATGAGCGGGTTGTCGGGGACGCGAACGTACTTCCCAAAGTCGCGGCTAACGCGGAGCCGCTCGTGAGCAGTCTGCGATGACCTTGCCTTTGCACAGATGTAAGCACGCATTACCAAACGATCTCGGCTGCTGTGTAGAACTTAGGCTGCGAAAGCATGAGAAAGATAATGCCTGGAAAATCAGCGCATCCCAGGTTTAACGCTCTGCAGACATCCCAGCCCGCAGCGATGAGTCAGCTCTGCCGCGCTGCCGGCAAAGGTAACCTTGGAAGAAGCGGGGCTGGATCCTCGTCCTTACGGATCCCTGCCCCTCCGCGCAGATGTGCTTGGCTGCTTCTGCTTGCACGTCCGCAGGGTGCTCGTCCCTGCGCCGGTGCCAAGGACCCGTCTGGCCCGGGCGTCTCCGTTCCTGCACCTCTCCATTCCTCCCTGCAGGCTGTCCTGGGCGTTTTTAAACTTTTGGCACCCGTTGTCGATGACAAATGGTGCCTCCTCTTCCTTCACTGGAGGTCATTGCAAAAGAAGTTGAATAACAGCAGCCAGCGTCGGGCATGCACGCTAATGCTGATTCTTCATTAACAACTACATTTGGGGAGCTGTACTTATTTAATATGTCGATTTTTCCATTATTTGTAATTGTTAACCAGAATCTTTATGTTAAATAACTATAGAATAAAAGCTACAGACTTTGAACTGACCTAGAGAGAAAAGGACGGTGTAGACAGATAAAGCTATGTCTGCGGTGGCTTTCTGACACATCCAAGGTGACCAGGCTTGTGTAATCTCGTTATTGCCTTATCCTTGCGATACGTCTCAGCATTTAATTACCGCACTCTTCAAAATGCAAAAAGATGTTGAAAGAAATACCCGAGATAGTTAATGCTTCACAGCCTCCTGTCCTGTGAAGAACCGGTACAGAAACCAGTCGGTTTGGCTACGCAGTCCCGGCGGTTTGCTGGCCAGGGGTGCGCTGCCCGCGCGCCACTGGCGCAGCCGCCGTGGCGGAAGCGAGCCGTGCTCAGCAGCTTTATTCAGTCCAAGTAAATGGCCCGTCCCTTCTCTGGATTCTGCTGTCCAGTTGGTGCTTCTAAAACTAGCTGGTTGTTCAAATTCCCGGAATGATTTGTCCATAGCATACCACGTGAGAACGCAGGTACAATCTAAGGCATTTTAAAATTCAGTCTATACTACGTGGTGCCTTTCACTTTGGATTAAGACATTATGAGGTCTACAAAAATAACTGTAGATGAATAACTAAGCCTTTCTAATCTGTTTTTTTTTCTTACAGTCATTTATCATTACCTATGATTGGGATTTGTGGGGCCCAGCATTTCTTCAGTCATATAAGATGCTGACCTTCTGACATGCTGAGATTCATCTTTGAATTTCTCCTTATATTAGTCACTTCT
Organism: Nipponia nippon; assembly: GCF_047370975.1. NCBI lineage: Eukaryota > Metazoa > Chordata > Aves > Pelecaniformes > Threskiornithidae > Nipponia > Nipponia nippon. Next base: position 126,465,198 of record NW_028262358.1, read on the forward strand.
TTATTTTTTTAAATATAAAATAAAACCAAGCAGTCATATTTCCTTAAGCATCTCGCAGATGGGCCTCTGTAGGAACCCAGTGGTTTTCCGACGCCAAGGAGAGGGCAGGTCGCTCGCTGTCCTTGCTGCCTGGGTCCTGGCACAGCAAAGGTGGCACAGGTCAGGCGTCACGTCGGCGGGCAGAAATAGCTCTGCCGAGCCCCCAGCCGGCCAGGTGGTAGCTTTTCCTTTCCAAACATCTGCAGCCTCTTCTCCTCTGTTTTTCCTCTCTGTCTTTCCTCCCGTAGTTCATTCTTGCTTATCTGAAAGCTCTGCAGGGTGCCTGGGTCTGACGTTAAGAGAGTTCTTAAAATGAAGGAAAAAAGCAGGCTTTTTTTCTCAAAATGCAGTGCTCTTGAAAAGGGCTTCCTCCTGCCGAGGTGCTGAGTGCAGATTTCTGGATTTTAAGTGAAAAGCCTGCTTGTTATATGCAGGTTTCATGGTCATTGTACTGTGCTTTGCTCTATTCTTTTAAATGGGAAGCGGGGAGGCGTGATGAAAACCAAAGGCACAGTTATATGGGTGAATTTCCCGAGTGGTTTTGAAATACCCAAAGTTTATTTTCTACCTCTCTCTTTCATGTAACGCGACCAGACAGAGGAAGGATGAGCTGGAACAGAGGATGTCTGCGCTTCAGGAAAGCAGAAGAGAACTGATGGTGCAGCTTGAAGGGCTGATGAAGCTGCTCAAAGTAAGCCACCTCTCGGAAATGCCGTGCGGCCTTCTCTTCCCCAGGTCTGGAATTCGCTGTTGCTGCGCTGAGATTCCCGCTTTGCTGACGTACCGTTGTAAATACTTCATGGGGAACAGAAGGAGTTTGCAAAAAGTCATTTCCATGCTGGCTCTGCGTATTGGTGGAGGTGGTTAATGGGGTTTCAGGTTCATACGCTGCTGCTTGGGTTAGAATATCAAGAACCCGTAAGATCTGGAAGGCTTTAAAGAAGTATTAGATTTGGTAATCAACTGCATGCTGTTCTGGGACCAAGTCAGTTCTTCCAGCTTTAACTGGAGACTGCACTCCCTGCAGTACAGAACGCGACTCCCCGTGGCGCTGGGTTTGGCCAGGCGATATTACGCGAACCTGCAACGTCTGCGCAGGTTTTTTCTGCCGAGTATGATGGTATCGGCTCTGATCTGTCATACATGTTGTTGTTTGGCTTTCTGATGAGGGTCCATCATTATTTTTGTAGAGTCCCGCTAGAGTTGAGCTCACAGTCGATGACTGTAGCCTGACGTACTATTATGTGTTTATTCTTTCCGTTCTTTAAATTGGACAAGAGCCTCTCTGTACAGCGAACGGCAAAACATTGCCCTTACTCAAAGAGGTTTGGGTCTGAGACAAGAAGCACCGAAGACGCCACAGGCGGTGGGGGCAGTGGGAGAGGGATGGCAGCAGCGGCGCTGCCGGGAGCAGCGCCGGGTTATGGATGAGGGACAGGCACGGCTCGAACGTTCCAGAGGAATTCAGAGCCTGTCTGCGCTTGGAAGTGATAATGAATTCACATCGTCTGTAGATCTAAAGTGCAGTCGCTCTCCAGATTAGGCTTGCGTTCCGGAATGGGAACGTATATACACGGGGCTGCGATCAAATACTCTTCAGAGGTGCCTGTTTTATTTAGTTTCCCTGTGCAGATGAGCACATGGTTAGTATTCATACTTGGGAAGACATTTTTAAGTCAGTTGTTCTGCGCACTGTGATTTTTTTCCTCCTCAGCCTCTCTGTCTTCTAAATGTATGAAGGCAATCACTTGCTAAATTCACCTTGGTTTCTTCAGACCTTAAATCTTTGCAAGCTGAAGTGCGATATCTCTGAAAATGGGCATCCAGAACTGAATTACAGATTTAGGAAAGTTTAAAAAGTCGTTGCATCAGGAGCAGTGTGATTCTTCGCGGTTCAGATGACCGCAGTCTGAGCATTTTCCTTGCACACATTTGAGGAGCCTCTGTAAGAAAATCAGTTTGGACATCTGCTCTAACGCGGTGACAAGCTCTGACGTGAGTTTTCCGCAGACCCTGTTATTTTCAAAGCACTCGTGAGCCTTCACAAACGAATTCTCCCCAACGCCACCCGATGTAAACGCTAGCGGCTCATCGGGGCGCACGGCCGCGGGCTCCCCTTCTCAGGTGCACTGCTCCGAACCTGTACAACCGGCGGGCACCGGAGCAACCCCCAGAGCTTTGCCCGCCCACTAGGCAAGGTGCAGGCAGACGGGCAGCACGCCTGCCTTCCCTGCCTGCTTGGCCATCATACTCTCGTCTCCCGGCTGCCCAAACAGTGTGTGTTCCCTCCTGCCCAGCTGGCGGACACGGGAACGTGGCGTTGTGCGGAGCCGCAGAGGGTACCGGTGTCGGTAACGCACTGACGAGGAGAGCACGGAGGGCACCGCGGGAAGGGAGCAGGAGCACGAGCAGCCGGCACTGCACGGGGGAGACATGGGAGGGAGGAGAGGGGATTGCAGCAGAGGGAGGGGAGCCATAACTGACTCACATGTGATAAACTAAGGTTTTGAGGACCCATTCGCTAAGTTGAATCATGCAGTTTGGTTATGAGCTTGACAGAAACTTTAATGACATCTCCTAGGCTGGGTTATATAGAAGGTTAGTCGAGAAGCTGGCTCTTACTAAACTTTTCATTTATGAATCTAGTAGCTTTTCATTAACTCCCCCAGTTCCCAATGTTGTTTAAAAACTGTAAGGGCAAATAGAACTGGATATAAGGAGGAACTTCTTCCCCGTGAGGATGCTCAAGCAGTGGAGCAGGGGCCCAGAGCTTCTGCTGTCTCCATCCTTGGAGGTTTTCAAGACCCACCTGGACAGGGCTCTAAGCAGCCTGGTCTGGGGTTAACTTGACCCTGTTCTGAGTAGGAGGCTGGACTTGAGACCGCCTGAGGTCCCTTCCAACCGCAGTTATCCACGAGCCTGTGACTGGTGTAATTACTTGGTTCTACGCGTTGCGTAATGCAGTTCTTTGCATTTCCCCTTCTTGGCTTTCTATGGAGCCTGGCAGCTTCTCTTTGATGAAAGCCTCTTCCAGAAAGACATCTGTTCTTGAACCGAAGAAATCAAAAATGGAAAATTCACTGCCAATGCAAATTTGCTTGCAGAGTTAAAAATGTATGCCTCATCTTCAATTTTAATGTATTTAGCTTCAGTTTACACCCATTGCCTTTGGTACATGTGGTTCTCCCCCCATTAAATTAAGGAGTACTTCAGCACCCCTGTTTTTTTCCTACGCAGATGCTTACTCATCTCAGTGAAGGCACTTCTCAATCTTCTTTTCTGAATCCGTTAAACAGGTAGAGCTTTTCTGAGCTTCTCCCAAAGCTGTGCTTCAGTATCTTTTATGGTCGACTTCTTCGCCTTCTCCTGATTTCTAATATCATTTTTTACATTGGGAAAACAGAAACTGTATGTTGAGTTCTCTGAATCTTAGCAACGCTATGCAGAGAGTTACAGGAGGGGTTTCATTACTCTTCATCACTATTCTCATGTTGGTGCCTTTCTGCACCAGTGAGGGCTTTTTGAAAGCCATCAGTTATCCGGAGCTTACTCCGTGTAAAGTGCTTTATTTATTTTGTATAGTGCTAACTGGTTAATAACAAGGTATTACAAGTTTGGCCTCTGAAGGAACTGCAGATATGAGAATATATTACATCTGTGCGGTTCCTTTAGAAGCCAAACTTGTAATACATTCACATAACAAAATCAGATTTATTTGGCAAGACCTCTTTCCCGTGAAGTTATAATGCTTCATATATTACTTATTAGTCGAGTCTTGTATCAGCATTTCTGTTACTTTGAATAAATTAATGACAGGGTAAGACGTTTATGCTTATTTAATTGTCTTACCTCCCTTTTTGAATATCAGTGCAACACAGCACGTTCCAGTCCTGGCTGTTCCAGGATCTATTGACCGGATAACTCCGCCTGTAATGATTTGAAGAGTCCCAGCTGCAAGCTACCCAGCCCTGCTGATCTAAAAATATTATTTCTAGTAGATACTTTTTTAACACCTTTTCTCATTATTAGTGGAAAGTACTTCACTGTTTGCTGATAGAAACTACAAGGGGAAAGTACTGTTAGTCAAACACGGAACAGAAATACTGATTCCTCTTCCCATATTAAGAATTTTGCCATGAGTGGCAAGAAGCACCACCGCAGGGCTTTGGTTTGTTTCTGATATTTGAGTTCATTTCAAAGTCTCCTTTTTGGTGGCTTTAGCCCTGCCAGACATGAATTTTTCCCACAAGGTTTTAGCTTCTCTCATCATTTGGTGCACTTCAAAAATTTTCATTTATAATTTACATCAGCTGTTAAGCTTTTATGGTTTTTTCCATTTTCTTATGCGGTATTTTTTACATTTTTAATGCTGCCTTCATTTCACCATTTAGAGCTAGATTCAGCTTACCTAACTTTGGTTACCTGAAAGTATGGTATCCCGGCTCCCTCTGGAAAAGAAGGCGAGAGAGGACGGCCTGTACGGGGAAGGGCATGGCTGTTCTCTGGGGCCCAGCCGTTTTTCCCGCGGCGAGCCATGCCGTGACGGTTGGCCTCTGAGCAGAGAAAGGCCCTCGACCGTTTTGGTTGCTAGCGCGGAGGTAATCAAACCCCGTGATTAGTGTCCTGCTCTGGTGTTTACCAGCCCGCACGGTGACCTGCCCACGCCGTTGCAATTTAGAGTTAAGGCTGGTTTTTGCATCGCGTGTCCTTCCACATCTCGTTGCCGGCGTGTGCTGAGACTCCTGGTAGGAGGCTCCAGTTACAGGAATTTGCTGGTGGTTTTCCCCGACGGAGAAGTTCTGGTCATTCAGCTCTTCCCTAGGTGCTGTCATTGGTGCCTTCTGCTGTCGTCCGTGCACTCGGGAGACCCCAGCTCTTTCTGCCCAGGCGAGCTCGTCGGTGCCAGCCAGCGTCCCTCGGACACTGCTCTGCTGGCAGCGCGGTCGCTGATGTCCCTTTGGGTGAGAGCTACCAGCACTTTCCCAAACCACCTCCAGCCACCACCCAGAGGTTATCAGGTGCCCGCACCCGTTCCCGGGGGGCTTTGGACAAGGCCACCCCGATTGGGGTGATGTGGTGTTTTAACAGCATGGACGTGTGCAGAGCATGCCAGAGAACAGGCCCTTGCACAATTTCGTTTAATACTGTAGTCTCCGAGGCTGCAGGGCTGCTGCGGTGGCCACCGTAGGGCTCCTGTTGGCTGCTAATCTCGTGTCCTGGCCGCTCCAGCTAGTCTTTAGTTAAGCAGATCAAGCTCCTTGCACACGAGAGGCAGCCTGTCTGTCTGGGCCAAACGGTGGCCAGTGACCTGTCAGCACTGTCATCAGCAGCTTTCTTCCAATATATTTTGTCTTCTTTTCCTCATCCAGGCCGTTGGCTTAGCTTTCGCGTTATTCCTGAAGCCTTCTCTAACACACCTCGTGCCGTTAGCTGGCACTCTTCTAATCAGTAGTCGGCAGTGATGGTTGTCTGCCTTTTTGCAGGGCTTTTGCTTTCAGCTACACGGATATTCAGCAGACATATCCCATTTCACTTTTTCCATCTCCTCACTGGTAATTTCCTCACTAGCTGATTTGATGATTTCTCTAATAACTGCTCGGTCCTTCTAGCAAAGCTCCACGCCTCCTGAGGTTTTTTTTTTTCACATCTGTAGTTAACGCTAAAGCCTCATTTTTCAAACTAACAACTTTTTTTTGTAGAGTGGAGATCATTTAAGATCTTTTCCCTGACCTGACAGGTCCTGCGAGTCCCAGTGCCGGTAGGAGGAACTGGGAACATGTGGGAGCGTGGGGAGGGCAGCACTGGCCTCCGCAGCCGATGCTGAGCCGTGGTTCAGTGGAGCCATACCCTGCATCTGCTGCGGCGGTGCCGAAATACACACCTGAAAGCACCAAGTCTTGGGAGGAAAAACCACAAGTATCTGCTCAGAAACGTGGCATTCTCTGCAGTCGTTCCCAGGTATCTCCCTGGTGCCCTCAGCGCACAGTTGGGAAAACGTCTTTTCGTGCAGTGGTCAGTGGGAAGAAGCTGCTCTAAATTAAGGGACAGGTTCAAGTTAATCCTGCTCAGACGGGAAAGAAACGAGGGAAGGTGGATAAATGAGTTCATGGATTTCAAGGCCAGAAGGAGCTTTTACTCCATGAATTTTAATTCCATGACCTGCATGTCTGGGGAGACGTGCTTACCGGGGGTCCTGCTGCCCTCTGCACTGGCAGTCCCTGCAAGGCCACCGTTGGAGGGAACACACACTGTTTACCCTGAAAAAGCTGTAATTGCTATTTCTGCGCACATGAGTCATCAAAAACAAGCTGCCGGCCTTTCTTTTAACGCACAGTGTCGCTACCCGCACCACAGCTGCCGTGCCCCCCGCACAACCGAACCCGCAGACAGAACAGCCCGCGGGACTCGTAATGGTTGCTACGTAGGCGAGGGCAAAACCTGTGAAGACTTTTCAGTTATGAAAGAAACATCTCAATGACGTGATACTTTGCTCATTGCCAGGAATGCTGCTATAGTTGAAGTCAGAATGTGTCCCCACTGCCCTGGCGGGATCACAGCGTACGTTTCTCTGCTTCAAAAGAGGATAAATTCATCTGTATTTCACCTTTTTTGGTCTTCCAAATTAGTAGTGATCCGTACGGACAAACGTTGCATTGCAAGGGAGGAGTTGTCTTCTCTGCATCTTTGTCTTTGCTCTGCATCTTCGGTGCTTTTGCCTCCCAGTTTCTCCCCTCCCATTCCAGACCCGGTTGCCTGCCGCTCATCAGTTTGCCCTTTTGAAGCCTGTCTGCAGAGGTCCCTGCGGGCCCGGCAGTAACGGGCTCGCTCTGACCAAAAGGTGATGTTTTGCCTCTCGGGTGATGACAGTTTGGGTCTCTGTGACGGCAGATTTGTGCGCGCAGGGAGCCGAATGCTGTGCAGCGGTTGCACGCTCCGGGTGGCATTTCCAGACCGTAGAGGATGGTAGTCCGGTATTTCTTGCCTTGTGGACAGCTAGAGAGGCATTTCTGAGTCTGGGGTAGGAAGAGAAGCCAGCAAAAGTCCTGCATAAAAGAAAAGCCATCCATTGGCTATCCCGTCCTATATCCAAGATGTCCATACTGTGATATCCATCCCGTGTGTTGGACTTACGCCCGCCCTGAAGGCCATTTTGGACAGGAGCCTTCTTTTGAGAACGGAACAAATGACACCTTTGCTTTCCCACCGCGGCTGTTGTGTCTAACGTCCTTGTTTCCTTTTGTGTCTGCAGATGTTTCTACAATTTTCCATGTTCTGTTCTTCCATTGGGTCTGTTGTGTATTTTGTGTGCTTGTGTTGCCTTTTCATATGATAATTAATCTATCCTGTTTCTCTCTTCACCTTTTTCTTCTGCCTTCTATAGGAAGAAGAGCAAAAGCAGGCAGTAAGTTGACTTCACTTTGTAGGTGATCGAACTCTTTTTTTCTTTCTGCATGAAAACAATTTTCTGTTAATTGGCTTGTATGCAAATAAACCATGGAATGCGGGGTCTTTCTCACTTGTAAATTTGAAAGCAGCCTTCACCAGTTTCCAGTAGAGCATGTTCTTGTGTACGTCCTTAAAGTTATTCCTCTCTCCCTTTCAAATTAAGTTTCTTGCCCTGGGTACACCACCAGTGGCTGTATTCATTAGGTTTTTATAGACTTGTGCATGACCATCCAGGGTTGAAAATGTGGATTCTCAGCTGGCTTCATACTTTATTTTGTTGGAGATTCTTTGGAGTATTTTACATGCTAAGAAAGCTTTCTTGTCTCTTCAGGAATCCTTTAATTTGCCTCCTTGCCACATACAAGTCCATGCATGAAAACTAATTAATGACTTAATATTCTGGGCATGGATCCATATCATTCAGTCATGATATCGTCTCCTTGAATTAGTCCCAGAATGCTCGTTGTAAACAGGATGAGTAAACTAACAGGAGACAAGAACGCCTTTGCTTTGGTGCTGATCTTCATTTTCTCTGCCCGCCTATTAAAATCCCAGTCCTGTGTTAACTTCGGAATCCACTCCAGAGGGAGCCCTTTTGCTTTTCTCGGAAATAGCCAGATGTTCAATGTCTTCTCTCCAGCAGAACAAATTTTCAGCATTTTCGAACGTGGTTTTCTTTATATACAAAGCTTTAATGAAGATTAATCCTGTGTTTCCTGTTGTTGGGGTTTTTTTACACGTTGTTTATCAGATAGCCAAATTGGATATTGGATACGTGAATCAGAAATTCAGGTGACTTATTTTTTTGTAAGGAAATATATATTTCTGGGTAACTTCTATTGCTGAAAACACTTCAGTGCTACATGTGCTGAAATTGGCTTTTGGTCACTCCGGGATGGCCTTTTATTAAAGTTCTGTCATCCGTTTAAAAGGAAAATGGTGGTAAGTGTGCATCTTCTGCTGGAGCCCAGTTCATCTTTAGTTGATGCTGCCAGTGAAGGTTTATCCCTGGGTTTGCTAAGGCACCTTGCAGAAATTCCTTGGCTTAGTGAAGGGAGCAGATTGCAGCATGTGGCAGCGATCTTCAAGGAATTTCCTGGAGGAAGGAAAACAACCAAGGCACCACCATCCCCGTCTTCCAGCTTCTGGCTGTGCAAGTGGAACGCTGTATCGTGTGTCATTCTCTTACCCAGCGTCATTGCTAGGAATAATCATCTGTGTGGAAATGCAGCATTATATTAGCTGGTTTTTCCTGTGCTGTGCTGTTCATCTTGATTATGGATAAAGAAAAAGGGTAAATATGAGATCAAAGGAAGAATTTGCCCAATTTTACCTCCGTTCTTTCCCTGGAATACTATGTTAGTAGCAGGATAAGAGAACCAAAACTGACTGCTAAAATGATGTCAACACATTGTTTCACTGCCCAGTCCCATTCTGGTGGAACCAATGGTGAAAGAGCCAAAAAGGATTTGAAATGCAAGAAGGCAGATTTTGACCAACCAGAGGACGCATTACTGGTCTGTAAGAACTGAAACTTTACATCCTTACATTTGCATGGACTGAAGTAGCTTGAAATTGCTCTCCTCTTAACTCTAAAGGCGCAGGCTGAAAAAGCTGGAAGCCCCAGGATACAATGCTCCACTTGGCTGAGGAGCACAGTCACAGAAGTCTCAGAATAGCTGAGGTGGGAAGGCAGCTCTGGAGATCATCTAGTCCACCCCCCGTGCTCAAAGCAGGGTCAGCTAGAGCAGGCTGCTCAGGAGCTTGTCCCATCACGTTTTGAGTAACTCCAAAGACGGAGACTCCACAGCCTCAATGGGAGCTGCTTCTAGTGCTTCACCACCCTCTCCATAAGAAAGTTTTTTTCTTTATTTTTAAACAGAATTTCCTATATTTCCATGTGTGCCTATATTTCCATTCCATTGCCTCTAGTCCTTTCCTGAATATCACAGAGAGGGGTCTGGCTCTGTTTCTTTACTCCCTTCCACTAGGGCTTTGTATGCATTGATAAGATCCCCGTGGGCCTCCTCTTCTTGAAGCTAAACAGTCCCAGGTCCTTCAGCCTCTCCTCATATGGTGGATACACTAGTTCCTTCATCATCTTTTTGGCTCTTCCTTGGACTTGCTGCAGTCTTGCTCCAAATCTTTCTTGTACTGGGTTGCCCAGAACTGGACCCAACACTCCAGATGCAGCCTCACCACTGCTGAGTTGAGGGGAAGGACCACCTCCCTCGACCTGCTGCCAACGCTCTTCCCAACACAGCCCAGGATGCTGTTGACTTTCTTTGCTGGAAGGGTACATTGCTGGCTCATGTTCAACTTCTCTGCAGGACCCCAACATCTTTTTCTGCCAAGCTGCTTTCCAGCCAGTCAGCCCCCAGAGTGCATTTGATGCACGGGTTTATTCCTTCCCAGGAGCAGGACTTTGCACCCTGTGTTGAACTTGATGAGGTCCCTATCTGCCCATTTCTCCAGCGTTTCAAGATCCCTCTGAATGGTGGCACAACCATTTGGTGTATCAACCACTCCTCCCAGTTTTGTGTTGCCTGCAAACTTGTTGAGGGTGCATGCTGTCCTATCATCTAGGTCATTACTGAAGACGTTAAACAGTACTGGCTCCAGTATCAAACTTTGAGGCACACCACTGGTAATTAGCCTCCAGCTGGACTTCACGTGGCTGATAGCAATCCTACACATCACACACTGTATTGGTATCTGTACCGTTCTGGAAGGGAGGCAATGGCATACCTCCAGCTTGAAGTCCAGAAGAACTCATTGGACCATACGTTGGCTTCCAAATGTCTTCAGGACTTCATGGTCATCCAGGTACTCCAATAACAGAAATACTTGAATAAAGGGCTGAATGTCTGTGACAGTTAAAGAAACACAGCCAACTGAAGAACTTTTTAAAAATATTATCAAACATCCCTTTGTCCTTGAGAACCCTGAGAACCAGTTTTGGTGGCTCTAGCTGTGTCTTCCCTCTACATGTGTGTAAAACCCTACAGTAGCTGGGAAAGGGTACCAGTCTATGGTGTGCTCAGCCAGCCCCATTCTCATGTCTACAAGCATCTGGCTAGGAAAAAGAAGTTAGAGGAGAAGAGCTTAGTCTGGGGAGTACCGCACAAAGGTCTACGGACTAGTCCAGAAACAGCAGGACCATTTAGGAGGGAAAATGTGGAGCACCGTCTGGGTCCTGTGGAAGAGAAGGCCCAAGTGTCGTAGTGATCTAAAGTGATGATCCTCTCAACCCTTGACGAGATGGATTGATTAAGTGGCGGCAATGTGAATTTACATGAAGGGTTAAGGTGAATAACAGGCAGAATAACAATCACTGAATCAGGACTGGCAGCACATCGAGAGCAGTAGCATCAGCATCCACGTTAGGAAGTTCTGGTTTCCCTTCACTGTTAAGGCTGCAAGTCCCATTCTGCCTTCTCCATATTGCTAGTAAGATTTACAGAGATGGGTCAAAGAGGATCAGCTTTCTTGGCTATGTTCAAGCAAGTTGCTTGGCAGCAAAAAAGGCTTCCTGAACAAAATCCATCTCACTCATTTAACTGAGACAACGGACGCTGTATTCCAGGGGCTGAAGGTGTCCGGGTTAGCATGGACATTTTGAATGGCTTGACTGTCATCACGAGCCAGCTTTCCACCTAGTGCAGCAGGACACTTAACCTGGTGGGGCAGTTTGTTCATGTGGTTGCAGCCAGAGGGATTGCACGTCTAAGCATTGGGTAGAGATCTTTGCTGCTCCTGGGAGGCTAATGAGAAGTTACTTGGCTGCTGAGGTTACCACCAAGTGCCTACGGAAAACTGTGATAACTCACTTTCATCTCCAGCAAACGAGTAGGTGAGCGCGGTGACATCTGAGAGACCAAACTCCAGTCACAAAATGTCCTCAGAAGGCCTAGAAGCTACTGTGTCTCTTGGCCAGTCTTGGTCAGAAAATCATGGCAAGCTATAAGGAATTTGTATCAGGAGAGAGCCGCTGTTTTTGATCCTGGTATTTACAGGAAAGTCCCATAACTTCTGTGCCCCATGTTCAGCGCTGATCTGCCAAGCTTTTGAAAGTTTCTGTACTGTCTTTCCCTTTGCAGGACTCCCCTTGGAATCAGTGGGGCCAGTCCTGGTCACACCCTTGAGTAACAGCGCATCGTGGAGAGCTCTTATTCCAGCGATGGAGTTACTAGTAAGCCACATGGTATTCATAGTCCACCACACTATTCTCTACTACTGCTGAGATTGGTGTGTCCCAGCTAATAAAGATCTTTGCCAGCCTAGATCCTAATTTACAACAGGACCGTTTTCATGTCACAGCTGGTGAGAGGCTTAAATAATCTGCTAAATATTAAAACCTCTTTGTTTTATAGTCAAATGAACAGCCATTGGAGCTGTGCTGCTCAGTATTCAGAAGAACGTTAAAGGAATTCACAAAGATGTACATCATGTGTATGATGTCTTTGGCGTGTAGTACAATTCATATAACAAATCCAGAAGAGCGTCGAGCGCTTATACTCCAACACAAGAGGACTTCTCTAATGCCAAACAGGCACAGAAATGGCTTCAGAGCAGAGGAGCTCACATGGGAGTGTTTAAACACTGGAATGGAAATCTTTTCCTTTCAGGAGATGGTGGGAACCATACGACACAGCAGAGCAGACTGGGCTCATGAATTTCGAGTTTCTGTTACCCATCAGAAGAAGCGGGCACGCTCTCACCCGACAGTCCTCGTGAAGTCATGGAGATCGTGGGCGGGTTGCTCCTTAACCCCACGGAGAGGGAGTCGGGAGTTCCCGTTTTCCTCCCGTTGTTCAGATCCAGAGTATGTAGATGATGATACCTTTCAGTCAGCTTGAGAAGTGCAAGGGCAGCAGAGCACGTACCTTCAATGAGGTGAACCTTCTTAACCAACGGCTCTAGCGACGCTGAGCCCAGGCAGCAAGCTGGGATGATACCTGCGTCCCTTCCCAAGGGATGCGGGAACCTGTGAGTGGGGAATGCCCAACCTCGGAGAGCCCTGTAACAGCAGAAGACATCTCATCGTGTTGCTATTCGAATCCGAGACTGCTGTTCAGTTCTGCATCCATTTTTGCATCAGGCAGAGGTCCTGTATGCCTCTCCGGCGTGGATGCACGTCAGGGTGACTCCCACCATCACACACCGACGCATTTTAACAAAAACATGAAGAGTTCGTCCTAATGCCTCAACACTGCAAGTCAGCTTCTTGTACCGCATGGCCTCGTTCATCTGCAGGGTGTGCCTTTGGACACTGCGGGTGATTAGCAAACTCGGCACTGATGGGTTATGTCTGCCAGCTATGTAGCTAACATGACCCAGCTTGCTTCAGTGACATTCGTTTATACTCATAACTGAAAAACTTCTCTGAAATAAGGGGAAGACCACCTTCTGGGGGGGAGGAGTGGACAGCCCAAGTAGCATAATGTAGAATAAAGACAAAAGTGCCTATTGGGGATAAATTTAAGGAAAGGACTAAATCTGGTTACCCGCCACGCTGGCAGCCTTAAATGCCTTCTCTGGTTAAGCTGACAAGTTTGGTAGGACGCAGGCTCTGCCTGTGCTAGTAAATGCACATGGAAAAATTCTCTGTCACGGAGGGCAACTGGCACGAAGCTGCCTGCCTCCGTGCTAGCAGATTTGCTCAGCCTCCAAGGCCTGGTGGCTGCCTGCAGCGCTGGGAACGATGTGCCTGGGAACCGCCGGGGAATGTGCTAGCTGAAATGTGTCACCGCCGTGCCAGGGAGCCTTCTAACACCTAGATGCTGTAAGTGATCTTGTTCCCGTGCCAGAAACACTCCTGGGTATGGTTCAACTCACTAATAGAGACAGACATAGCTTTAGAATAAGCTTTGAGTTGGTGCCTCCTCACTAAGAGCCATGTTCATGGGCCTCCTGGATGATACCAAACCTAGAAAGGCTCCTGAAAGAGCCATTTAGATGTTAAAGACTTAAAGTCGTGTAGGGAACCAGACCTCCGTACCTACGGAGTTTATCTGTCAGTAGACATCTCAGAAAGGAAGGCTGGGTCTGTGCTGACAGCAGGTATCGGAGGTGAAGAAGACCTTACCCTGCCCTTTAGTTGGCAGCCCTGCTGCAGATGACTTTTTCGGATGTGCGGAGGAAGGCTTGGCAGGGAATGGCCGTGGATACGCATCAGGATTACTTTCTTGGAAGTCCGGTTGCTCTGATGGATCACGTTGTCCTGTGGTGGCGGGGTGTCAGGTAAGGGACAAACCCCTGGATAACGTGGTGGTGCTTCCTATCGCGCTGGGACGAACGCGCTGAAATGTAGACCGAGGTGCGGAGCTGATGTCTGCAGAAGACCGGGTTTCTGTCTGAAGAGAAAGACAAGCCCTCTGCCCACGCCGGCGGAGCATTAGGGAGTCTCGCCGGGCTGATGCAGCCCTCCCCTGCCGCCTTGTGCCATCTGCGCCGAGCTCGGCGGGCAGAGCTAAGAGGATTGAGCGTGGCTCGGTCAGCAGCAGGGGAAAGTGGGTTGCTGCTTGTCTTTCCGAAGCTGCGTCTAGCGGACGGCGGAGGCCGAACGCTGCAGACGTCTGCCGGTGCCTTCCCGAGTAAACGCAGAGCTGCGGCGGTTGGGTCTGGTGGCTTTGGATGAACCTGCTGCTGGAGGGGAGCGCTGCAGAGGTGCCAGAGCCTCGCCTGGCGCTTGACGCGGGGCTTGCTGGCCTGTGGCTGTCCGTCCAGAGGGCAGCTGGTCCTTCTGTCCCGTTTCGGAGGGCACACAAAGAGCACAAGGGAGTAAGTGCTGTCAAACACAAACTCCAACAGTAGAGAGCACTTAGATGTTTTGAATCCTGAATTGTGGTAACCAGAGCTGTTTTCCAAAATAGCAGTTGGGAAAGTTGTCAGGGAGAAGTGTGGTTTTTCCTCTGCTCCCGCTGTCCCGTGGCGAGGTAGGAGCCACAAGGCAGAACGGTTTCTGCAGTCCCGCTCCATTCATGCCTTCCCTGAATCGCATTCCTCTGTACTTAATCACGTTTTGGACTGCACAGCTAGAAACAGGCAGAAGTTTGTTCGGTTTCTTGTCTTCCAAGCCTTGCCTTCGCTGAGGACACGTGTGCCAAGTTCCAACTTTTAAGCCGCTACCATTTTTAACAAAGCTCTGTGCAAAAGCATTGCGGCTACACTTGCCTTTGAGTTGGGGGAAAAATGTGCTGCGTCGTCCTAACGTACTGCAAAAGCAGCTGAAGGGGGTGGGTCTATTTTCTAAACAGATCCTCCATCAAGAAGCCGCCCAGCTTGAAAATTTCTGTTTTTATCGTCTAGAGGTTTCTGTTTATTCGCATACTTGTTTGTTTTAATGCGCGTTATTTGCGAAAAGAGGATTGGAAATGAAACGCCGTTAGAGCGTTTCCACCAGGACGCGCGGCACTCGCACACAGCAGTTCCTATAGATTTCTCGTGGGCGGTTATGAGGAAAGTCAAGGCTTGGTCATGTCCCACGTGCTCAGAGGGTCTCCAAGAGCCCCGAGAGCTTATTTCTATATCCAGAGTATTCTCCCCCTCCTTCTGATGTCCCATTTTGATGTTAATGAATTGGAAACGCAAGGGCTGCAGGAGAGGAGCGTCCTTGCGTTGGGAAGGCGCGTGGTACACCCCGGACGTGGCCGCTCTGCTGTTGGCCGGCCCTGCCGCCGGCTGCGCAGCGGCAGGGAAGGTGCCGAGGTGCGGTTGGCTGGGGCGGAATGGCTGGGTCACACGCCGCTTTGGTGGCCGTTCCTACCTGCAGGCTCCTGCAGGAACAGTAGGGCTGTCCCATCCCCTGCCCTAGGGAGGGGGGGCGAGGGGCACAGCTCTGGGGGGAGGTCCTATAGAGGAAAGGGTGTGAAAGCTGTATATAATATATAAAGCAGCGACTGTTTGGTAGGGTTCTTCGGGACAGCTACATAGAGCCCGTTCTCCCTTACTTCTGCAGTGGACCCTGGGGTGCCCCAGGCACCAGGAGATCCCAGGTCTTGCAACGGGAGGTGGTGCAGAGGCGGCCTCATGTCCGAGCACCGTGCCAGCCTCCCCAGTGCAGGTCCAGCGCCCGTCCTGCCAGCTCCAGGGTAACTCCACAGGTCTGGTGGGGTGCGCCTGCGCTCCCCAGGACGCCCAGGGGCTCCGTTAGCACCAGCATGGGCTCAGGGGCTCCGTTAGCACCAGCATGGCGCAGGAGCACAGAGCCAGCCCGGGCGTCACGATGCGCCCCAGCAAATACCGAGGGATCTGCTGCAGAAACAACGGCTTTGCTCAGACTCAGCTTGGCTCTGACCTGCTGGGATTAGTAACCCCCTTAGACCTCAGCTGCTTGCTGCAGAACCGCAAGCGCCATCGCACAGCACCCAGTTCTGGGAGCTCAGCACCGGGGCGCCCAGGCTGGACTCAACCAGCGTGAATCCAGCAGCATCCATTACCGGGGTCGCCATGCCGTGCCAAAGCAGTAGTCAGCACGCAAGAGCATCGTGTCTTCAGGCCTAAACTTCCCTTGGGTGTGGAGGTGCATGGGAGCAGTGCTTGAGCTAATAACCACCACCAGATCCGAGCTGTCTCTGTGTCTTCGACAGGAGCAAGCTGTAGTCGGGATGACGCCCCGGAGACCGCAGCGCGAGAACAGTGTCTGAGCGGCGTCCGAGCGTGGGCTGTTGGTTTGGGGTGTACTAACAACGGCTTTATTTTACAAGTCACTTCTATGAGAAATTTTGCTTCTTGGCAGTTTAGTAATATGTCTCAAATACCCAGATATATTTGTCAAATGCCCAGGGTTCAGCTTTACAATAAGCTGCCTTTGACAGCAAAGCCAGCTTGAAACATTCCTTTCCCTGTGCCAGTATTCACCACTCCAGCAGTTATGTTCATGCAGTTTTTGAGGGGCCATGGTACAAATCAGAGCCCTGAAATTGTCCTACTTAAAAATGGCATTCCTAGGAAAAAAATGAAGCCAGACGCTGTTGTAACTACGCCTTCGTTGACCTTCGAGAAATACTGATCCCAAGTGGAAGGGGCTGGATGGTGTTCCTGAGATGGATCTCTTGTGGGAATCGTTTAAACCCGTGGCAGAGAATGGGGAGCGAGCCCCTGCGGGTCAGGGAAGGCGACGCAGCAGGGACGCGGTGCGAGGAAGGGTGGTTTGTGTAACAGCAGGTCGGAGAGAAGGCCATAAAGGGCGACACGCAATGTCTCTCCAGAGTCGGTGATTATTTAGAACCATGAACTCAGTGCTTAGGCTTATCCTGAAGGAGTATTTCATCAGTCACCATTAAAGATCTCATACGCAAGGTCAGAGCGGGGTTTTCTTGCTGAAGATATTCTCCCACTGTGTGGGTGTTTCTGTCCTTTCTCACTTGGTCATGAGAATCCACTGTGGTGTGCTGGGGGTAGTCTTCATTTCGCATAGATGTTTCCACCAAGGCATTTGTGGCCACATTTTGGGATAGATATTCATGAGCCTATAGATGTTGTGCTTCTGTTGTGGAGATATCATGAAGATGACTGGAGAGATGTACGACAGGGATTTGCATTTGTTTTGGCAAGACATAATTTCGCTTGATGTTTGTTTAGTCCCTAAGAAATGTGATGCTGGTGATGAGTTTGGCAGGACTGAAAGTTAGAAGACTGAGTTCTGGAACAGTTTATTTTACCGTATTTGCTTTGAGCATGGATTGTAACTGGTTAAACGATTATCCTAGAGTCCAGGACGTGAAATGTTTCTTGCTTCCCTGCTGAATTTCATAGCCATGCTGACTCTTCTAAAACAGTTTTTTCTTCACTTTGTAGTCAAGGGCCTGCTCTAGTATGTAAATAAGCCTAAGTAAGTGCAGACAGTGCATGCACGCTCCTCCTTCAGGATACGATCCAGCGTAATGCTTAATTCTCTGCAATTACTAATTCCTTCTGCTGTGCTGTAGCACTGGGTTGGCACCCAAATACGACTGGTGGCTGCCATCAATAGCGGCTATGCTTAGCTTTTCCACGGCGTTTTAACCTTAACCAAACTACATAACCATACATTTTCACATCTTTCTGTATTCAGTTGAGTGCGTCCATTTCAGAGGCAGGGAAAACCGACACTTTTTTAGACATTCAAGGCTATCCAACAAGATGCTGATGAAATTCAAATGAGAGCTGTTGCCTGTATCCTGGCTGTCACTTGTAGAAAGGATTGCTTCTCGTACACAACCACGGGAAATGTGGCGGAAGCCCACGTTGCAGCCGCGGATGCTGTACCTTCCTCCTGAAGGACTGCCTGCTCTGCGCCTCGCAGGAGTGCCATCCACGTAGCTGGCCTGCAGACATTCGGTAGGGTGGAAGGTGCATAATGCTGTTAATGCCCAGTAATTCCACTGCAGAGAAATTAATATTAAACGTCTTTCTGTGTGTGCGTCTGTAATACTTTCCCTCCTGTCATTATCCAAGCCTAGAAGGGTAATCGAAGCCACATGAAGGACATCTGGATCCAGTGTTGGTTTATATGGCACCTGGCCCTTATTAATAGTAATGAGGAAATGGCAGTTTGGGATTTCTTGACCTCACATGAAATTCATTTCACTGGGCAAAGGTTGCTAACAGATGGCAGCAATTTGGGGCTCATTTCATCAGCAGCTACACAGACTTTATTGCTCCGTTTTGGCCCTTTCCTTTGTAAGGAGCTATCCCTTTTTCCACCTCGTCTCTTTATAAGGGTTGTCTTTTTCAAAGGGAGTCCTGAAACATCTTGTTAAAGCATGTTATATGCAGCACACGGGTTTAGGTATGGTCTGATACAACAAAATGATCCCTTTGAGCATAAATCACTCTTTTACTAACTGTGTTGTAAACTTTTATCTTTTTGAAGTTGGTAGTTTCTTCTGGGTTATTGGCCTCTCTCCAATTTGTTCCGTATTTCCCCAGCCCACAAATACACTTTTGCACTCTGACTTTGAGCAAATGAAAGAGCTGTGAGAAGACACAACCCCGTAATTGGCGACACAATGTGCTATCTCAAACCGGCGTTCGTGTCACTGAAGTCTAATTTAACAGCGTACCCCAGGGAGCTGCATGCCGGCGAGCCTGGTTTCAAAGAGTGCGTAACACCTAGAGAAAGGATTTGCGTCTGGGCGTCTACCTTGCCGTTGTCACGTTGCTGTTGGTTCGGTTGTCCTTGAAAAGCATCCCAGGTGGAGCGGCTGAGAGGAGACCTCGCACAGCTTGCCCTAGCTTGTTCCTGGGTCGGCTGGGAAGCGGCTGGGTGTCCTCCCTGCCGGCACGGAGCTCGGTGCCAAGGGGGACCATTTGCGGTGCTCCTGCAGGGGTAAAAACTTTGAGCTGCGTGTTTTGCTTTACTTTTTAGGTTTGGGGTTTTTTTTGTGGTTATAGCTGATTTGAAGCATGCTAGAAGATAAAGAAACCTAGAAAATACAGATGCAGTGCTGTTTAGTATTAAAGAAACAGACCTTGGAAATGATGAGGTTCAATGTTTGCTTACTCAGACGTTATGTTAGCCATTACAGCGATAGCTTCCTCCTGTACGGTGATGGCTACTGCACTGCGACAACACGTATTTACAACCTAGCTATCAAAAAAATCAAAATGCTTCACCTAGTCAAACACTGGTGTAAATATTGCACTGCACTACAGAAATGAAAAGAAACTGTACCTGGAATCAATTTATCCATAGTGCTAGATCAAAATAGTCTTACCTAAGAGCCTGGTTGTATGAAATATCTGTTCCAGCTGTAGATTTGGCCTTTCTTGATGCTTTCAGACTGAAACCTCTTGGGAGTTTTATTTATCAAAGAGAAATGAGTTGTTCTAACTACTAAAATCATCATGTAATCCAAATTGGGTTTAGAGAGAAACGCTTGTATTGTATTTGTGATCCAGTCTGACTACTGTAAATATCCCTACAATTTTGCAAGCCTAAAGCAGATGTGCTTAAATCCACAAAGAATTAAAACAGCAGAGAAATAGAAAAATCTCGGTATTTTAACTAATGTAGTTTAGGAAAAACCCTGCTCACATGAATATTAATTTTCTTTTCTCCGAACCTTTCTCTGTTGAAATAAATTCACCAAGTGGAGGTGAGGGGGGTGCTTGCTTTAAGAAAGATCTGAATTCCAGTAGCCTCCTGGGACTGAAAAAAATAAAAGCAGCAGCGCAGCCGTGGTACAGTCAAACCCCACCGCCGGTACTCATCTGAAAACATTTCATGTTTGGTTCAAGCAGCCTCCGTTCTCCAGATCATTGGCAGTTTAATCCTGCGTTGCTGACAACATTAATGAGTTCATCAGATTAAAGAAGATACAGAATTCCAGGAGATCTACGTCTTGTAAGTTGGGTTACGCCATTACGAATGCTCTCGGCTCCCGCGCCTGTCAAGGTCGGACGCTGCTGAACATTGCTGTGCACCCAGTCGTCAGGTGCGCCCTGTCTGCGCGTGGCCGCGGCGGCCGTGGCCACCCCCAGCAGAGCTGCCCTCTTGGTGAGATCACATTGCAGAAATCTTTGAGAGAAACAATTGAAGCTGAGAATTTGGCAGTCTCTCTCATCCATTGATGTACAGCCTCAGTAGCTGGCTTTGACCTGTTGGAGCTGGATGCTGACAGTCAGGTTCACTCCAGCCCAGCCCCTATCTTCAGATACCCCTTTACACACCCCTCTGCCTCAGTGCAGGAGACTGGAAAGCTCTGGTCTCCGAATCGCCCGCTGCTGATACTGGCTGATTTCAAGAACTTCATCATCTTGGTATCAAGGATATCAAGAATCTTCACCATCAGTTTCAGACCCAAAGTCTTAGTTTCATTGTCAAGAATGGTCGCAGACAATGCGTCACCTGTGACATAGAATCATAGAATCACAGAATCGTTAAGGTTGGAAAAGACCCTTAAGATCATCGAGTCCAACCGTTAACTCAGCACTGCCAAGGCCACCGCTAAACCACAGCACCCTCAGCACCACATCTCCCCGGCTTTTAAATACCTCCAGGGATGGAGACTCAGGCCGTGCCCTGGGCAGCCTGGGCCAGCGATGACGTTGACGATGCCAGTGATGAACCAGGAGACGCCTCCTGGGATCATCATCTCCTTTGGCCGCAGGAGCAGCCTTTGGCAAAGGCCATCAGGAGGTAACAGGCAGGAGCTCTGAGCTCCAGCGCGTCCAGCCTCCCTCCCAGGGAAGCCATTGACAAAGCTCTTGGGAGGTTTACAGCACAATTACTTGACGTGGTTATACGTGATAAGAGATCAGGCTTGATGTGTTTCCCAGCTCTGTACTATCCTAAAAAACAGCAGGTGACTGAAGATTGTTAGAAGAATTCATGGGTTTTAGAGAGTCTATTGATAGTGGCCCTGATCATCATTGGTGAAACCTCTTAAGAGGTTTGATAATGTGGATGATGTTCAGGCACGCTGCTGTACTGGCCTTCAAGCCACCCACATTCAGATGGTTGGAGACCGGAGCTAAGCCCGTCTGCCAGGATTTGGGTATCTTCTCCCATCCCTGTTCTCGCTCCCTGGATGTGTCAGTACCGCAGGGAAACCCTTTGCTGAAGGGCACCTCTAAAGGCTGGTGACTCCAAAGGCCCACGTTCTTCTGCGTCCCCATCTGCAAGCTGCCAAACCACAACAGCCAAGCCCAGCTTTTATTTAAACCGGAGCAGGGCGCTTCTCTTCCTCTTAAAGCTCTGAGGTGGTACTGAGGGATGCAGGGGAGCGATCGAGGCGGCTGGGTCGGACAGCAGGAGACATTTCTGAAACCAAGAGCAGCGTGGAATGATGATGTAGAACATCAAGGCTGCAAGCATCGGGTTTCCCTAAAAAAGGGAATAAGGGAAAAAGTCTGAATCTTTAAGGAGCTGGTGTTTATCGGGTGGACTGTGTGCGCTGCCACGCGCTGTGCGCTGCCCGCCTGCCATCGCAGCTCCCTGCTGCCGGCCCCGCGGGCCATCGGCGCAGCCAAGGCAGCCGTCGCTCTCGCAGCGTCGTAGGCAACTGCTGCTCTGCCCACAGGGAAAAACCCAAAATACAGCAGAGATCATCAGTCTGTGTCATCCGCAACGGTGCGTGCTGCTCAGCTGACAGCTTTGTGAATTTGATGCTGTTTTTGTGAACCAGCTGAGAGTGAGGGAGCATGAAATTTAAGAAATTTCACTGCTCTGCCCATGGCATCAGG
Source organism: Nipponia nippon (assembly GCF_047370975.1). Classification (NCBI taxonomy): domain Eukaryota; kingdom Metazoa; phylum Chordata; class Aves; order Pelecaniformes; family Threskiornithidae; genus Nipponia; species Nipponia nippon. The sequence goes on from NW_028262358.1 coordinate 126,486,855, forward strand.
CACGCAGGGGCAGAAGCCGTTGCCTGCGCCTCCCGTATCCATTTGCGTGCCAGGCTGTGCTTCTCATGATCCTTCTTCTCTCAAGTGATGCTTCTTACACGAACTTGTTACAGAGCAGCATATGCTTGTTGCTGTAGAGAGAAGCTAATGACAGGTTTTATTCCCAGTGGTTTTTTCTTCAAAGAAAGAGAGCTTTTTTTTCTGATGCTTGACCCAAAAAGACGCCAAAAAAGGTGCCTCTGTCTCAGGTTCAGGCTGGTAATGCCTGCTTTGTTTCCTACTGTCCTCCAGCTCGGAAGCGACATGGCCAGAGTATGCCCATTCTTACTTTCCTATCTAAGCTCCTGGAAAATATGAGGAACAGATCATATTATCATGACAGGGAACAAAACCTCCAGGGCCTTGTCTGCTCTCGATCAGCAAGAAATTCCCCATCAGCAGCACACCGCTTACGTTTGACCGCAGTCATCAGCACGCCTTGTGCGCACGGGGGACAGGCTGATGCCCCAGCGCGCACGTCGTGCGTAGGGTCATCCGCTAAGTAATCAACCTGGGAGTTGTCCGTCAGAAAGCACGGGCCAGCGAGGGAGGAGAGAAGCTGTGGGGGCTGCTCCTTGGGCCTCGCTCTCTTACAGTGACAGCACTGAGCCTTTCAGAGTCTCTCCCTTCCTTTTGTGGCTATCGCAGCTCACTGAAAGACCGCAGCGTCACATCAGAGCCTCTCGTGATGCATCAACTCCGTGTCCGTGTGTTATTAATTAGCTCGTGAGCCACTCCTCCCAAAGATCAAAGGAGCTTCGCCAGGACACGAGGAGCTTGCTTTCGAAAACATGCCTCCAGCAGCTGTAAGGCGATGGCGCGGGCTGCTGCCTTTTGCTCAACGCGCGAGCCGTGGTTTGGGTCTCGGCAAACTTGGGGAGAGCAGTTCCTCAATCTCAAATTCACGTAGCAGCTGATGCTTCACCTGTCCGTCTAGAGCGGGCTCTGCTTCCTCAGATTTCTCTTAGATCTAGTAGATCTTTCACCTTTTACTAAAGGTGTAAGTCCAGTTTACTTTGTGTTGGTCCAGGAAAGCGCGCTCATGGGATTCGCACTGCCGCACGCTCAGAAGAAAGGAGCCGGTGCTTGTCCTGCCGTCACAGGGGCTGTTGAACCAGCGTGAATCCCCTGAGCATCCTTCCCACTCCTCATTTTCTAAGCCCACCGCTAGCCTGGGCATCTGCCCCGTGCCAGGAGATCCCGCCTGTCTCGTGCACGAGCGGTGCCTAAACACCCACCCAAGAGCCAGCCTCCCAAAGTGGCGCTTTCGGTTGGTGAGTAACCGTCCTCCCTTCGTCCTCTGAGGATGCTGCCTGCCCTGAGCCCCGCCGGCTGCCCCTGCCAAGCCCCCGAGCATCGCTGATGCTGCTGGGCAGGAGGAGGAGGAGGAGGAAGGCGGTTCGTACTGCAGGCACGGTGACTAAGCAGCTTCACTGGCTTTTTCCTATGTCATCTCTTTACGCTTTTGTGGTCTTTGTGTAGGCCATCGCCTGTGGAGGCATACACCGAGGAGCAGCTCCGCGCGCAGATCATTTGATTACTCAAATGGATGAGGTTATTCATTTGTAAAGTATTTGCAGCACCCTTGCACGACAAGCCTTACAGACAACGAATCTGCATTTGTTGCTGCTTCTTTTAAGAGCCAAGCATGTTAAAAAAGGATGACAAATCCTTGGGAATTTTATAGGTAGCACACTTCAGAAAAGTAGTGAAAGTTGCTAAGTAACCAGCTGCTACTTACCTATGAAAATTTATAAGACCGTGGCTTCAAAGAGTGTGGAAATGACTAGTTAAGGGCACCGTAAGCCTTCCATTTTCTTCGTTAAGCATAGATATATTTATTCAAAGAACTACAAATTTCGTCGTGGCACAGCAATTTTTCTCAGTCCCAAAATAAATATTTATTCGTAATCACAGTCTTTCTGAAACGGGTTTAAAAAGTGTACTTTGATCCGTTTCTACAGAAATTCATAATGTTACATTAGCAATGAGCTATGCTTTCCTTAAACTGTGTTCCTCCTGTTGTATCCTTCTCATCAAACACTTCATTCATCTTTTAATCTATTTTAACCACTTTCCAGCTATTCAGAGAAAATGTTTAGATACAGAAATCAAACTGTGTACGTTTTTTATTATTCAGTGATTAGATTTAAGTTTACTGAGAGTAAAATATGCATTTCTGTATCCTTGTTAAGACTGTATTTATTATGCTAGCCTGTGGTCAGTGAAAGATACTTCTTCCTATAATCTTTCTTTTTAGTGCTTTGGCTGTGTCTATCAATCAGCTGCACGTACACACCACCACCCTTCGGCGAGCTTCCCTCCTTTTGAAGGAGAAGGCAGAGACTCGAGCAGCGTCTCGCTCGAAGCGTGAAGCCGACGGCGTGGGCTGCAGTGGCACTGCACAGGGCCGAAGGCCTGGGGCCTTAGGCTGCTTCATTTTTTGTCGTGGTCACTATCTTCGTAAAAGGAGTGTTTCCCGAGAGAGCTTGTGGGCAGGAGGTGTCCTTATGGTTTTGTGACACGTAAGCTCCACATTTGGCACTTGATTCTCAGGAGGAGTGTTGGGCAATGGACAGTAGCAAGAAAAGGGACAAATCTTTCTCTAGGAACAAGACAGAATAGAAAGAGCCTGGAAAAGAGCTCGGTGCCCTTGGCCATCGCAGTGGCAGTGGCCGGACGCTGTAGGATCCTCTCCCTGCTGAGCCCCTTGGCGTGGAGCCATTCATGGTCCTGCTCATGTGCCTTCAGAGCGAGGCCTTGTGCTGGACCGCAGGAGCACCGCTGTAGGGTCTGCGGGATCTGCGGGACTGCAGGAGCATCGCCGTAGTGTCTGCAGGATCTGCTGGACCGCAGGAGCATCGCCGTAGGGTCTGCGGGATCTGCTGGACCGCAGGACCATCGCCGTAGGGTCTGCGGGATCTGCTGGACTGCAGGAGCATCGCCGTAGGGTCTGCGGGATCTGCTGGACCGCAGGAGCACCACCGTAGTGTCTGCGGGATGCACTGGACCACAGGAGCATCGCCGTAGGGTCTGCGGGATCTGCTGGACCGCAGGAGCACCGCCGTAGGGTCTGCGGGATCTGCTGGACCGCAGGAGCACCACCGTAGTGTCTGTGGGATGCACTGGACCGCAGGAGCACCGCCGTAGGGTCTGCGGGATCTGCTGGACCGCAGGAGCATCGCCGTAGGGTCTGCGGGATCTGCTGGACCGCAGGAGCACCACCATAGTGTCTGTGGGATCTGCTGGACCGCAGGAGCACCGCCGTAGGGTCTGCGGGATCTGCTGGACCGCAGGAGCACCGCCGTAGGGTCTGCGGGATCTGCTGGACTGCAGGAGCATCGCCGTAGGGTCTGCGGGATGCGCTGGACCGCAGGAGCATCGCCGTAGGGTCTGCGGGATCTGCTGGACCGCAGGAGCACCGCCGTAGGGTCTGCGGGATCTGCTGGACCGCAGGAGCATCGCCGTAGGGTCTGCGGGATCTGCTGGACCGCAGGAGCATCGCCGTAGGGTCTGCGGGATGTTCCCGGGTGGTTGCACCACTGAGGCATTACAGAAGGCGCTTAGGCCTGGTGCGCAGCCTCTGGCAACTTCTAGGCCCTTTATCCTTTCCTGTAATAGTTGTGGTTTGGTCTCAGTTCAGCCCATTCCCTGTCCACGTCTTGGAGAAATGCAGGTTGACCCTCGCTGTATTCTCATTGCCCAGGGCTAAGAGCACTGTGAGCACGTCTAATTCATTTTAACTGGAAGAGGGGAATAATATTTTGCCATCTATACCCATTTTCACAACTGATAACGGCCCGGCGCGTGACTCTGAGGATTTAGGTCTTTAGACTGGGAGAAGCTCAGGGTGAGGAGGTGCAGAGAAAGTTCAGCGTCTGACTTCAGACACAGCTCAGCACAAACACTGAAACCACCGGAGACCCTGGAAGCTGGGAATTCCCACATTCTTCGCAGCATCATGCCGGCGCATCTCGAAGAACACAAGCGGTATTCCCAGCCGCTACGTTTAGCCGATGGAGCCGGTGTGCGTGACTCTCTCTGCTGTCAGCGGTCCTCCGAAGGGCAAGTTGGGGAGGCTGAAGCAGCCGCCTGCGCTGAATCACCTTCCGGAGGATGCTGTCCCTCCCACTCTTGACTTCAGCGTGACCTCAGGAGGTCGGCCCCGCTAAGCGAAACTCGACTTCACGAAAAGCCCTGCCTCCCCCAGCGCTCAGCATCGTTTCTGTTCTTAGTCCATTGACAAGTAGTTTTCGCCTCTCTTTTGATTGTCAGGTTTTTCAAAGGAAGAGTGGATGAAAAAGCGAAAAGTTTGGGCGCAGTTCTTGGGCACACCGAAGGAGCACGTGGTTTTTCTTAGTCACGGTTCGTGGACTCTGTAGAAGCCACCTCCACACCCTGATGTTGATGACTCTTTCGGTTACGCGAAGCAGCATGGAGACTTTGTGGCTGCTCCACCAGTGTCACCTTCTTGCTGCTTTGATTGCCTAAAGCTTCATGGAAAGCCCCAGAAGGTAAGATTTGAGGACTGGTCACAGATTCAGCTGGGGACAACGGGCCAACGCGGGGGCACGTTTCATTATTTCATCTCCTGCCTGTACGAGCCCAAGTAGGCACAGCACCCGTCCCCGTTCAGCACCCGGAGAGCCGCTGCAGCTTGTCAGCGCTGTTGGTTGCAGACAGCACTCATCTCGCTCCTGAATGATGCATTATTTCTCCCATTCCAGGCAGCTCCCAGGCGCTGCCCGGCAAGCAGCACAGTGCGTAGCCTTCCTGTGCTCCACGCTCGCGCTGGCCCCAGCGCCTCTCTTTCAGGGCCAACATTGGAACATATATGTGGGGATACAGCCTGTATTTCTAAATTAATCATGCCTGTTTCAGCCATTTCCATGGCACAACTGCGTGTGGACTGTGCTGTTTTGGCAGCAGATTAGGCTAGAGCAGCACCTGCCTTGGCAGTGTTCATCACCAGCGCAGAACTTCCCAAGCGCAGCCTCCAGCGTCCTTGAGGACTGCAGCAAATATTGGGAGAGTGTTCCAGGAAATGATGGAAGCCATGAAGAATTTAAATATTTTCCCGAGTTTTCTGTCCTCGCCCACATTCTGTCTTCATTGGCTTCCTCTCCTTTTTGCCAACAAACTCAAACCTTGAGCCACGTTTTTTAAGGTCCTGCAGAAACCTTGAGTGCTCTGTTGCTTTTACGCTTCCTCTCTGACATGACAGCCACGGGTTTAAACAACAGCTGAACGACCTTGTAAATCCATCCAGTGTTTTCTCCCTTTTCAGCATCCGAAGCCGTATCATTAATTAATGATTAATTCTCAGATGCAGTTAGTAATTGTTTCCATCACTACCCCACAGCAGTCTCCCCCTGGGATGACTCTATACCTTTTTTCCTCTGCATACGTCAGTGAAGTCTCAAGGGCTCAATTTGGAACCAGAATTACCCTTCTCCTCCTTCACCCGAGGAGTCCCTTTACGAGCGTTTACACCCCATGACTTGTAGTGGTTACATAGTCCTCCTGGCAAGCGGCGATCCTGGTTGCAAATTGCTAATGGTCCTTCCTCCTCGCTCATGAGCTGGCGCTGAGGATCTCTGGATGCTCCTCCCGTAGGTGGAAGGGATCTCTGGAGGTCCCCAGTCCGACCTTCTGTCCGGAGCGGGTCCGGCTGGAGCAGGGAGGACGGCTCCCTTCCCTGGCTCTGCTGACTGCTAACGCACCCCAGGAGGTGGCTGGCCTTTGCTGGGAGGGCACGCTGCTGGCTCCTCGTCCACGGGGCTTGGCTTGCACCGTCTGCAGCGAGGATGGGCAGGAGCAGTGCGTCAGGGAGCCTGGGAGCCCAGCTTTGGACTTCTTCCCCTATGGCAAACGCATTCCTTGACTCAACATATTGTTACTCTGTAGTGAGCAATGTATGAAATAAGTGCAGTCTAACAAATAGCCCAGGAGGAGCAGCATTCTCATGCCTTGTATATTCTTTTATCATTATTATTATTATTATTATTATTTTCTCATATATTCTTGACACCTTGCATGCGTCAAGAGGAACGTGCCTTCCTGGAAAGAGGTATTGCTCTCAAGTATGGAGTGTCTCGTGCTGTCGCCAGGACTGGTCAGATAAAGTCTGATCCAAACCTTGAAGCAAATGTAGGTGTTCGTTAGGTCTAAAAGAAGAGTTTTGACTTGAGAAGTCTCCTTTCTGGATGGCTTCCTTCAAGCTTTATTGAATAACACAAGAGCTGCAAGCTCAGAGAAATCAGATTTTTCAGTAATTGCGTGGTACTGTAAGAAACCGTTTTCTCTTTTGAAAGTAACAATATTCTGTTAATGCATTTTTATCATTTATCTTTTCCATGAAGCAGGTGGGTTTTGCTCAAAGCAGCCGTCTTTAAGTGACTGAAACGTTTCAATTCCTTGGGATGACTACTGATCCCCTACCACTGCTTTTTATGGACTCCTCCAAGTTTGTGCTGTCTAAATGTAGAAAACGGGGTTTTTTGTTTAAAAAAAGTCCCCAAGGCTAGGAACTTCACTTTTCCGTGCGTATGTTTATGTTCAGAAGACATTTGCATTTGCATAGGAAAGGTTCTCAAATATTCAGAAATGTCAAAGCTGCGTTGCACGTACAGATTTGACGGTGCTCTCAGGTGAGCGCACCACACCTGCGCCTGAGGATCAGGCGATAGGCGACACAGAAAATGGGTCGGCGTGGCGTTTGCTTGCGCGTTGAGCTCTCCCCTTCCCCGCGCGGGGTGGCCACCCGCATGGCTGCACCCTACCGGCGCTGGCCCTGAGCTGCGCAAAGCCCAGGGAGGCGGAGGACGGGCACAGCTTTTTAGGGCACCGGGGTCCCTGACATCCCCATCCAGAGGACCCCTGGCTCTGGGGCTGTACTGTGTGCCCGTGCTCCTTGGGGAAGGGGAGATGGTGCTGTCTCTTGGCTTTCTTCTCAGACTGGTGTGGACCTTTGCAGGCTCCCTGCCGTGGTTTAACCCCAGGCGGCAAGTAAGCACCACCCAGCTGCTCGCGCACCCTCTCCCCGGCAGTGGGATGGGGGAGAGAATCGGAAAAAAAAAGTAAAATCTGTGGGTTGAGATAAAGACAGTTCAATATGACAGCAAAGGAAGATAAAATAATAATAATAATGATAAAAGAATATACAAACCAAATGATGTACAGTGCAATTGCTCACCGCCCACCGACCGATGCCCAGCCCGTCCCCGAGCAGCGATCGCAGCCCCCCAGCCAGCTCCCCCAGCTTCTATACTGGGCATGATGCCATAGGGTATGGAATAGCCCTGTGGCCAGTCTGGGCCAGCTGGCCTGGCCGTGCCCCCTCCCAGCTCCTTGTGCACCAGGCAGAGCAGGGAAGCTGAAAAGTCCTTGACTGGTGTAGCAACAACCAAAACATCCGTGTGCGATCAACATTATTCTCATCCTAAATCCAAACCGCAGCACTACACCAGCTACTAGGAAGAAAATTAACTCTGTCCCAGCCGAAACCAGAACATTCCCTCATGTCACTTGAGTGTCTTGCCCAAAAGTCCAGATGTCCACCTTGGAAACCAGTCCGAGCAGGTCATGGACTCCTGAGGGCGAGTCACCGGTTGCCCAGCTAGTCTGACGTCCTTTTTATCGTACGACATTTCACCTGATTAATTCAGGTTTTGAATCCTGTAAAATTCCATTCTGTACTAAATGGTTGAGCCAGAAAGGTCTCCAATGTTATTGTGAAAACACGGCGATGCAGAGGCTGCGGTGGTTTGCCGTGCCAGTTATCCCACTGCTGCATCACACGCTGCTGTTGAAATACGTGTTGTCTCCATTCCAGGCTGCACCTGTCTGGCTTCAGCTGGTTTTGATTTTACCTTTCCTTGCTAGATTAAACATCTCTGGTATTCGGTGTTTTCGTCCTGTGAATGTATCCACCTATTTAGGTAAAATTGTCTTTTGGATAACCGAAGAAGGTAGATGTCTCCTGGTCTTTTCAAATCTTTAATTAATGCCTCTGTTTGTTTGGGTTTTTTCTGGTGAGCACCTTCTCCTCCTCGCTCTCTGTTTTACAATTTGCTCTCTAAAAGGATTTTACTCGGGTTCTCCAGTATCGGCACCATTAGCATCCTCAGGACTTAGCGGCTCCGCTTCTCTTGTGCTGCAGCAGCGAACCGAAAGGTCCTGTTAACGGTCACCAGTTACAATCCTGTCATTTCTTGTTATTATGATCTCCTATCAGCTTTTTCTATTATTTTGCCTGGTTTTAACGTTAGGCTAACTGGCCTTAGCTACCCAATCATTCTGCTTTTTGTTTTTAATATTATCCAGGAAAATGCTAATATACCATCCGGAATTTCCCTGTTACTTCCAGATTCATTAAAAATGGATAGCAGTAGGCCAAAACACTCTTCAAGCAACTCTTCGGGGACCCTTAGGTTCAAGTTATCCGGCCCGCTGCCTTTAAAAATAAGTATCTTCGGAGAACAGTGTGCTGAATAATGAAATGCTGTGCTGTAATCGAGTCAAAATCTGGCCCCAGGACAACGACAAGTTTCCCCAGCATCAACTATTGCACCGTCCTGAAGTCCAAGCGGTAACCTTGTGTTGGGTACGGTGCACTCCGGAGAAGAAAACTGTGATTTCTACCCTTTCTAAACATTAGCAGGGTTCCTGGGGGAACTCTCGCAGACCCACCTCGAATTTAAATCCCCCAAAAGCATGCGACTTGGCTTCTGCGATCTGCGAGTCGGCGCGTCAAGCCGAGCTCATCCTGCTCCCTCTTTGCTGCGATGCGTCCATCCGTTAGCACTCTTTGTTCGCAGCAGTTGTCTCGGGGGCCCGTTGCATTCGAGCTCCTGGAGTTCTGGGTTAATGATATATCTGAAGGAAAAATATTTAAGAAGATGTGCTACCACCCACACACATCGTTTCCTCTTTGCATTCCTCACCTTTCCTAAACAGGAAAAAGTTGGGTTTTAAGATGCTAAGCACGCAAGTTCTCTGCGATCACAGTGTCGGCGCCATCGGTTTCTGCCGTCTTGTTAACCACGATTTCTGGGGGGTTTTGCTTCTTCTTTGGACTTTGGAATACCCAAAGAACTATTTATATTTTTATATCCGAGTTTTCACAACACTGTTGTCCTTAGGTACCAATAATATTTTTATTTTCGCTAAGATGAAAAACAGAGTTTGCATCTCCCCCCCCCCTTTTTCTCCTTTTCCGTTTCAAATTCCTCTCTCTGGACCAGGGCTAACCGGACCGTGCGCGTTGTTCTCCAGGGCGTCTCGTCGGTATTTTGGATGTGAGAACAGAGGTGAGGACGTATTAACGGTGATAACTTCAGAGTGCGCCCTGGGGCTGCTTACGTGACTACGCTGTCCTGGTAACTAGCACTTATCTGGGCATTAGTAACCAGTAACTCGTACTTGCCTGGTAACTGGTCACTGGTTGCCATCCTGTGGGCATCCGTCTGCCCAGGCATCGGAAACCCTTGCTCTGCTGTGTGTGAGCCTACCCCACGCCATTCCCATTCTTCCCAGCCTCCGGTTCATGTGCAATATTCTGCTCTGCCTCTGTATTAATGATTCATCCTAACCTTTATGTCATCAGGAAGTTTCATTAGAGTGCAGTTATTTTTGTGCGCGTAATTAGAATATTAAATAGATGAATCCCTGAGGAATTCCTCTTGCATCCTCCAGCCTGCAGGTTGTCTTTCAGCAGAACCCATTTTCTTCTCGCTTTTACAGGGGTGCAGAGCCACAAATCACCACCCTGCTTTGCTGGCTGACCTGTGCCGACAGCTCCTTCAGGGAACAAAACCAAATACTGGGTTTATCTCCTGTAGCCTGTTGCTGCGGGGTGCCTGGGGCAGATTCCTTGGCAGTTCATTTTCTGAGCATCGTCTAACGGCTCTGTGCTCTGGCTTGAAGATTTCACACTTCTGTCTCATGGTCACACCTCGACAATCCCATCTTTTCAGCTTCTCGTTTCCCTTATCTTTCTCTTTGTTGTGTCTTTGGCAATGGTTATCACACCAGGCTAACCAAAGCGCCTTTATCCTTTGGATGCGGTGTTTAAGCTTACGCTTCTAGATGTGTATCTTTTTGTCTGGCGTGGCCCCCAGAAGCTGAAGCTTGGGAAGGTTTTTGCCCGGTCTGTGAAAGGGGAGCACGGCTCATCCCGGATTACGAAGGCGCTGCTTTGCTGTCGGTAGCTGCCATGCCTTTAGACAGAGCGATGGTTCTTGCCCAACTTTCTTGCAAGTCACGTGCCCATGCCGGCTTAGAAGCTCATGTGCAAACTTGTTTATACACTGTCTTTTTAGCTTCATGCTCTTATTACCGAGGAAGAATTTCATCAGTGACTTTAAAAGCTGGATCTGTTCAGAGACCCATCAGTTCTGGTTCTCATCCCGTAAGCTCTTTAATTGGGTGGCCTCCATCATCGTGGTACCTGTACCCTGCCCAGAGCCGCCACAAGCAAGACTTCTCTCCCGTAAAGAGCAGTTCTGCTTGTGTGGAGGGAGAGGGAACTTGATCTTGGGAAGCGAGATGTCGGAGGTGAGTGTTGTGCTGACTGTTGTAGCCTCCAGATTTGTCCCTCCTGCTGCTCGGCGGTGACACGGTCTATTGGAGCCGTCAGGCTGGTCCGTGGCCACTTGCTCATAGGTAGCCACGAATGATGAGAGACACTTTGACCAGCGACGTGTTCGTGGAGAGATCGGTGTGGAGCCAGAGGTGTGCTCTCAACAACCCGCTTTGCCGAGCACAAGCTCCCGCTACAAGCGTTTGATGTTTTCTAGGGGAGATGGCTTCTCCCCCACGTCCGAACGGCAGTAATGGGTGCACTGCTGCCGCCGTGTAACCACGCTGAAAGTCAGAGGTACGGGTCGCCTTCCTGCTCCTGGTAGGTCTGCCCTCTCGGCCCGCGGGAACTTTTCTAGCTGTTTTTCTAAGGGTAGGGAAATTGGACCCGAGGCGCTTCCCGCGTCCCCTAGTAATGCCTGCAGAACAGAGAAATCCCGGGCCCACCGCCGCAGCCGGGGGCTGCTCGGGATGCTCCCAGAATTAAGACACTTTGCTCTGACCCGGAGCAGACCCGGGGCTGGCGCTGCAGGACGGGGCCCGGGGAGGCTCCTCCAGCCCGGGAGCAGCCCCGCTCGCCGCCCGAGGCGCGGAGGAAAGCTTTCCAGCCGCGGTAGTGATGCTGATGGGTTAAAGGGATAAAAGCGCCAACTGAGAAGCCTGAAAACAAAACTCAGATAATTTTGCAAGGTAACACTTGCTTTTAGCCTTTGTAATACAAGTCGGTCAGGGAATCGGATGGGAATTGAAACCGTAGGAGTCCTGGGAACGCTGCAAGCGCGAGCGCAGAGCGGCGGGGTGGGGGGCGGCGCTGGATGCTGGGGAGGGAGCAATCTGGTACATATTGAGCACAGTTACGGGCTCCCCACATGAGGCCCTGCTGGACGGGAGGCAGCACATGCCCCATAACTGTGGAAATGGCGGATGAAAGCAAAAATGTCAGGCTTTGAAAGGAGCTAGGAAAAAGGAGGCATTCTGTGTGGTAACCAAGATTTTATTGTTTCCTGATCCCTGCTCTCTATCCCACAGCTGGGGGGATAGAGAGGAATGAAAACAAACAACGTTTCATGAATGGAGGAGTTCAAACAGCTATCATCTCGCACTCGGCGGAGCTGGGGACACAGCAGACCTGTTTCCGCGGGGTCTCGAAGCCGCAGCTCGGCTCCTCGGTAGCCGGGGAGTGGAAAGAGGGGTGTTTTCCGCCCCAGAAAAAGCCAAACGATAGCAAAGCGTAGGGAGGGCATCCTCAGGAGGGTGCCTGCCGTGAAAAAGGCAGGAGCTGCCAATACCGATCACATCTTCTGCTTTATTGTCCCAATAAAAGAAGGATTTGGTTGCTCAGTGGTAACTGCTGGAAAACATGGATTCTTCTAAATCTGCCCAATGGAAAAGTCAAGTGGAGCTTTCTCTTCTTTCTTCCCCTTTTCTCTGTCATAGTCCAGGGCGAATCGTCCTCATCGCTCTTCTGCTTTATACGACCGTGTTTAACTCTGGGAGGGGTGTGCGCGGCTGTGCTGCACGACTCGCCCTGCCTGCCATGCAGGGAGGAGGCAGGGGAGGCAGGGCTGCCTGCACGGCCGTCGTGTCCAGCAGCTCCCCGGGTTCGGTGGGTAAGTGGTTTGAAAATACTCACCTCCCAAAGCAGCGCCAGCAGCGTTGCATAAAATAGCTGTCCTGAAGCCATGGGTTATCCGTGCGTTAGAATTAAAGCTGAAAAAGCAAATTGTAAAAAAGAGCTGAGTAATACAAGACGGTTGCCAGAACAGCAGTGGAAATAGCGCCGAGGCTAGATGTCTCCCAGTTTGGCAGAAGGATGCGCCAAGTCCTGCCCAGCTGCGCGGGACCAGCTGCGCGCCCCGCTGGAGGCTCTGCCGGCTGCCGGGGCGCTGCCTGGACGCGGGCGATTGCCACGGGGCCCTGCCCTCGGGATGGGAAGCGGGGACTCTGGTGAAGCGGTTTTAATTTAGCATTAACGATCGTAGCTGTGCGGCAGCCCGGTGGTCTCGGTGCGTGCGAGGCGGCAGGCGGGCAGTACGGGGCTTTCGCCGGCCGGTCCGCAGCCCCCAGCCCGGTGCACGGCTCTCACCTGCAGCGAGGGCTGGGGCTGCGGTCAGGAGGGCAGAGCCACCTTCTTCCCAAGCAAGCTAGCTGTTAATTAACGCTGTGATTTAAAAACAAAGGCTGCTCCGGGCGCAGTCTTGGCCCCTCTCCTCCCCTCTGCGTGTTGCCCCGGCACGCTCAGCCTCCCGCCAGATTGCCTGTCTCACAGCCCATGCCGTATTGCTGGGTGGTTTGTGTACCTAATCTAATTATGTGATTTTGAACAATTAAACGCAAACCTTTCGGTGCGACGGGCAATGTGCTGTCTAATAATCCCGTCAGCTCTGCCTGGCCTCTGCACCGCACCGCTGGCTGAGACAGCTGGCATCACTGGGCCGGCGTCGCCGAAAAGCCCGGCATCCGCGGGGATGAAAAACAGAGGAGCCTCGGTTCGGAGGTTGATGTGAGCCCTCTCTATAAAAATATATGTGTTTGTTTCCTATAGCTGGGCGCATAGGTGCATAGAGGGGTGTCAGGCACGCTCTGTCCGTGCGGAGCACCTTTCTCGCGCCGTGTTTCGGAGCAGCTGGTGCCTCTGCAGACTGGGAGCGTGATGTGCTCAGACAGGCTGCAGGGATGGAGGTCCTTGTCCAGGCGAGCTGGCTGCCAGCCGGCTGCCGCCCACACCAGGGAGACCGGGGAGACCGAGGGGACTGGGGGGACTGGGGGAACTGGCGGGACTGGAAGGTCTGGGGGAGCGGGCATCACACCTCTCTCCCTCCGTTGCCATGAAAACAGCCCTATGTTAGGTTTTAGTCGGGGGATTTTATTAACGCTTCAGAAAGGTTATTAGCCTACCCGACTAATAAGCCTTTTATGTATTCCTTGACGTGATTGTTCTTGGAGAAGGGCGGCAGGCAGCGCGAGGCCTGTTGGAGCCGATAGCCCTGGCTGATGTGCCACAGAGGACAGGGAAATTCAATTTTCCGGCAGGAATAAGGTCAACAGGACCGATTGGTGGGGGTCTGATTTAGTGACCTTATTTTCTGTTTTAAATATTTTCCTCAGAGTATTTGCAGAGAGGGGGGTTGAATTATTTTTAGCACACGCTTCGATCGAGCTGGAATTATTCAGGCAGCAACGGCAATAGTTTCATTTGCAGCACCGAAAGGATTTTTCTCCTCCGTTTCTGGTTAACGTAAATAATTTTTAAATTACTAGTAAAAAGGAAAACGGCAAATGGCGATACAGACCCAAATTCTGGAGAAGCACCTTGCAGGGCAACCACGGCCCTGGTGACTGCAGTTGTGATATGCAATTGCACGAGGGGCTGGGGAGCAGGACCGGGAGGACGGTGCTGGCCCAGGGAAATAAGATTTGGTACCTGCGAGCTGCGGCGGTTGGTGTGCGCTTGCATCGTCATGCTCCTAGCACCTACCCGATTCCTCTGCCAGAGCTGTAAGGACAAGACCAAACGGTCTTACACCAAACCGGCTTAACAGCATTCCAATTTTTATCACAGGTTAAAGCAACTCAAATAAATGTGTATTAGGAAAAGGCAGCAAACAGTGAGCATCCCCTTTGTAGTTCTCCTTTGCAGACCTGCTCCTGAGCAAACTCCGGTTTTCCGCCCGTAGAGCTGGAGCAGCGTAGGCTAGATGAGCCTCATGCAAAGCAGATATAAATTTGGTTGGGAAAGTTTTCTCCAAGATCAGTTGTCAAGGGTTTTCTGTTAAAATAGAAAGACGTGTAAATTGAAATCCCTCTATAGTTCATTATTTCTGTCCTGAATTAATTACTATTCAGCCTTCCTGCAAGGGACTTGGAGTTGCTCTTGACATCAAGCAGCAGGAGATTGCTGGGGCTTTAGAAGAGGGGATGAGAATTCAAAATTATCCTGAAAAATTGCAGGAATATTTGGAGGAAGAAAAAAAAAAAGTGGATTTCTGTATATAGGAAGGAATGCATGCAGTATGTATGCGGGAAAATCAGCTGAGCAAACATGAAATACAAAGCAACTGAAGGAGAGCCGTTCTGCAGAGGCACCTGGGGCCGTGCTGGATCACAAAGCAGGCATGAGTCAACGTTCTCATGGTATCAAAAAAAAGACTAGAGATGATTTTGGGCTTCACTAGACCCACAGACCAGCCTCCTACTCCACCGACCCTCACTGTGGTCCCACCTGAAGCAGGAGGCCCACTCCTGGGGTCCAGCTCTCCAAAAAGATCCGCGGAGGTCGGTGGGGAAGGTCGTCTGGGCTGAACCGCTGGCTCACCCACCAGGGCTAAAGGACCAGAGCTGTTTGCCTGGAGAAGAGAGGACTGAGAGCAGGTTGAGAAGGCTTCAGACACAGAAAAGGTCGCTGCACAGAGGAGGCAAGAGCTGCTGTCCTTGCCCCGCGAGGCTGGGCCATGCCGCCGGCTCCACTTGCTGAAAATTTCATTTAGGAGTTTCATTTAGACTTTAGGAAAATCTGAATGAAGAGGGATTTAAGAGCATGTCGGATAAACATCTGTCAGGAGGGGATTACAACGAGCAGATCCAGCTGTGGTGCGCAGGGGTGTTTTCTTACAGCTCCGTTTTCCTGTGATTCTGTCCGTTTCTGTGTCAGCAAACAACGGCCTTTCCCTGCACCTCACCTTTGTAAAGAGCAGCTTCCATAACTCCTGCCTGCAGAAAAAATGCCTGAAATTACAGTAAACACAAGTTATTTTTGTTACTTCAGTGGCAATAGCTGTGAGGTTTTCTGTAGCTTTCCCGCATGTTGGTTCTATGATAGACTCTAATGGAAGAGGTGCTCCACCACCACGTTGGGGATGTCCATGCACGCAAAGGCCTCGCTCTTGCTCCAGCGGTGGGGACAGGCAGGACATGGAAGTGTGCATGAAAGCTGAAAAAAAAAAATGGGGAAAATGGTGCCAGCAAGCAGTCGGGATGGAGGAGCGGCTGCACGGCGCGCGGCTGCAGCAGGGGAGTCGGGCAGGACTCGGGCGACGCGTTGCTCTGAAGACCAAACCCCAGTCACCTGCGATGAGACGCGCCCTTCGGTGGGGCATTTTTTGACAGTCGTCTTTTGCTTAATCCGTGCAGAGTGCACTTTGCTGCTGCTGCCTACTGCTCACTTTTCTCATCAGAAAGTCGCCCGTTACTAAATCAAATGCCTTATGAAAGATATTATTTCTCCGTAATTATCCTTGTCAATAAAACTCATAATCGTCTCAAGGAAGGAAATCAAGTGTTATTTGGCAAGGCCTGTTATCAGCAGAACCAACTTGTCCGACATCCGCTATATTGCTGTCATTTATTCCTCGTCATTAAAAACTTCTGGGTTTGTTGGTTTGTTCGAAGGGTCGCTGGCCGAGGACTGCTGTCTGCCCAACCTGCCTGCGGTACTCCCTCATAGTCGGTGTAGGAAAATATTTGCACTCTTCAGGACTCATAAATTGCCCCAATATTTCAAGATGTTTCTAAACGCAAGGAGCGTCTCGGCTCGTTCTTTTCGGGCTCCTCGATGCTATTTATTGAGTTGGCTCAGCCCCAAAATGAGCAGAGGAATGCAAGGGCACTGCGGCTTTTGGGTTGTATATATATGCATGAAATTTTAAACACAGATGATGAAGGCTAGACGGGTGACCTATACATCCACGGAAGGAATAACTTGATTTCCTACTTGACAACTTTTTGGTGAAATATGCAGAAAGCATATTTTTTCTTCCCTGCTACATGGTATTTTGTGGTCACGGTACATGCGATAGCATCAGCAGAGGTTGCTCTGCCCAGGGTAGTGGCAATGTTATTTGAGAAGGTGGGGATACAGAGGGCCCGAGGGGCCGAGCAAGAAGAGAGCTGCAGAGAAAGCCGCGGGCAGTGTCGGCTGTGGGGGCTCGGTTCGGCGTGCCCCCCAGCCCTCGACACGGGGAGAACACCTGGGCGAGAAGAGAGGGGCTTTTGTTGCCGAGAAGGCCCCTGCAGCATGGAGGAGAGCTCCAGTTACTTACAGTGAGCATTAGAAAAGCTCTTCGGCTTGAGCCCCACGATACTTGACGTGAGGGAGCCGGGCTCAAGAGCCATTTCATCATTCTTAAGTAAAGACAAAGGAAAGCACGGTAAATGTGACTTAGACATCGGATGTGCGTGATACACAGATGAAAAAACCATTGCCATTTCACTTTCTAATGAAGACCCCTGCTTTTTCTTGGATGCCGTTTGACGTCCTCTGGCTTGCTTTATCTCCTCCAGCAAGAACGCAGAACAAAAAATGAGAGTTGTAGACCGTGTGTTCGCATTCTTGGTTTTGTTCTGTTTCTGCCGTATTTTCTGGAGTTAGTTATTTGGAGCATGATAAGATGTTTACTTGTCTAAATCACTTAGCTGAAAACTGTTAGGTCTTCAGTTTTAGATGTATACAAGATCCCTTTTATTTTAATCTATTCATAGGAATATGCTCCATAATAAAATGAATTAAAATCAATGTATATGTCTTGCAAAGCAAGATTCTGTAGTTTCCCAGTACACATCTGTAGATAGTAGGGATGTAGGGCCTTCTGGGGGTCCTTAGCTCAACTTTCGGCGTGAAGCAGGACTGCTGCTGGCACTAGATCAAGTTAGTTCTGCCTTCATGTAGGCACGCTTTGAAAACCTGTAAGGATGGAGGTCCCTTACCGCTCTGGTGGTGGTAAGCGTCCCCATGAAGACGCTTTTCCTAATGTCCGTGTCCTACGAAACCCTCTGGTCAGGGTGACATGAGCTGGTTGTGTTCAGCCTGGAGAAGAGGAGGCAAAAGGGAAATCCAGCTGTAATCTCCTGTCTCCTAATGGGTGACTGAGGAGAAAGCAGAGCCAGAGCCTCCCCAGAGGCGCACGGAGAAAGCAAGAGGCGATGGTCACACGTTGGCTGGGGGTTCTGGCTGGATTTGGGAAAAAAAAGTCCCATGAGAGTGGTTAAACTCTGGAGCCGGCTGCCCAGAGGGGCGGTGGGATCTCCCTTTCGGGGGATTTTCAAAGATCAGCTGAAGAAGACCCTGAGCAACACCTTGAAGTTGACCTTGCTCAGAAGAGGAGGTTGGTCTGGACACCCTCTGAGGCTCCTGCGGACCTGAATTTTTCAATGCTTTTTTTCATCCCATTCTCCTTTAGAACTCTCCTCTGTCACAGTGGCTGTAGAAGATTTGCCAGGAGGTCGCCAGAGGGGTGGGGGACCTCCAGTTCAACTGCTGGGGTGCGGGGGGTGATGGTGCAACAGCACGCTGTGTACCTGCTAAAAGCTATCGCAGCCGCTGCTTCCTGTACCTCCGCCGGGGCGGTTTTGATGCACAGGCCAGAGCTCGGCCTCTTTTCTTCAGGAAATATTAAGGGTTTTTTAGGTTAAACCTCAGAACTCTTGTGTACAAGACTTGATAAGCTGGGGCCAGTAAATTGAAGGCAGCTCCCAAACATTTCAGGAGCTGGGTCAGAGGTTTCCTTCACTGTTTTTCTGAATTAAAACCCATCTTCTGTGTCCTCCCTGGTGCAGTTTCCAGGAAGAACATGCAACAAGCCAGTAATTCCCAGGATTTTCTAAGGCTGCAACTCCAACAGAGTCAGAGAGGAGTTTACAAACCTGTTCAAATCTGCCCCTGTTTACGAAAGGCATCCCGGCATTGCCCATCCTGCGAGCTCTGCGGCGCTGGCCCTGGAGGAGCAGGGCCATGCACGGCTCCTCGTAGACCGGGCTCTTCACCAGGCAAAGCTGCAGAAGCACTCACCTGCGCTGGGGAACGCAGACGCTGAAACAACAGCCCCCGCGCAGGCTCACATCAGCAGCTTCAGGAACCGCAGGGATAGCCTCGGCTCCAGTATTTATCGGACCTTGCATCATTCCTTCCATCACTCCCTTTGCCTTCAGCTGCTGGAGAGGGAAGGTTGCGAGAGTGATTTATTGACCCCCTCCCAATGCCGCCTCATTCAGCCTTGGGAGCCGTCCCCGAGCGTCCCCGTTACGGCTCACGTGCTGCCTCCGGGCCGTCCCGGTTCGCTTCCCACGTCCGCAGAGGCACAGCTACGCCCGCCGTGCCCTCCCACGGCTTCCTTTGCCCCGGGCCAGGCCCCGGCACCGCGCCGTGGCGGCTGCCTTTGCTGGCGGGGCTCTGTGCTGCTCCCTCTGCATCCGCCCCAGGTGTCTGTCTTGCTTTCTCAGTAGCTAAAGCGCTTTCTAGGACAGGGCTGGTTTCATGCTGCGCAGTGTGAGCCCAGCTGTGGGGGAGGCTCCTTGTCACCGTCGGTGTCCTTGGCTTCGACTCCTGTCCTCAAGCATCCTCCTTCGGGCCAACCTCCGAGTTCCCCGTGGCTGCAGAGCCACTGGGGGCCCGCAGGCCACGCGCTGCTGAGAGCCGTGGGCTGGTACAGACAGTGCTAACGGTTAGGAAACGCCAGCTCATACGTTCTTGTTTCTGCTTTCTGTACGTAGACGCATCACGATTAGAGGTCGTAGACCATTTTTCCACGTGCATCGTTTTTCCACAGTACTCATCGTTCGGTGCAGAGGGAAAACACGCAAGCGTGTTAAGACTACATGCACTATATAAAGTACAAGAAGAGAGAGATCAATATGTAAAATAGATATGTTGGGTTGGGTTGGGTTATTTTATTTTATTTCATTTCATTTCATTTCATTTCATTTCATTTCATTTTATTTCATTTTATTTTATTTTATTTTATCTGGAATTAGAGAAAAACAGGTATTACGAGGTGCTAGAGAGCCACATGCAGCCCTGGGCTTGAGGAGCACCCATTCCCTCTCCTGCAGGTGCTTGTTTCTGTGCCTGCTCACGCTGGGAGTACATCTACCCACAGGAGCCAACCCTATTTTTTGCTCCGGCGTTACCTGCAGCGGTATGCTCAGAAAGTCTTACCCAAACCGCATGCAGCAGTGAACGCCCCACGCGTACCCCGAGGTTGTTGCTGAGTTTGAATCGACGTTTATTGGCTTGTCATCTGGTGAACGCGGCATTACAAATTTGCTTGGGACTCAATCTTTCTTCCTTGCCTTCCCAAAGCTGCTGTCCATTGCGCCCAGGACGTCAGTGCTGCTTCTGGGTCTTAGGTTCTGCGGTGATGGCTGCTGCCTTCCGTCGTGCCTTTGATGCCTGGTTCCGTACGGGCCTGGGAGCGCTCCCCCAGTGCTCCGTCTGTGTCGGGTTCTGCCACGAGCAGAACGGAGTCGTCATCCCCAAAGGCGTTCAGCTCTCCGCTCAGCCCCGGCAGCCCAAAGGGCCTTGTGCAGGGCTCCTGTCCCACTCCAGACCTGTTCAGGTGTTGTCTCCACTCATGAAAACTGCAGCCACCTGATGAGGACCGTGGCCTCAGAGAGATCTCCCACGAAATCATCCATAAGGAGGTCGGATTCTTTCTTTGCTGCTAGAGACGCAAACTTGGAGGGCCTTGTAACAGCCCCTGCAAGCTTGTACGTGCAACACACGTGCAGGTAGAGCTCAGACCACGGCATTGCCCACCTTCTGGTAGATGCTGCACAAGAAGGTTGTTGGTGTTGGCCAGGAGTTGCTCTTTCATTCATCTTCTAGATCAGGAGTGAGAGGTGCATCTCTCCTGGGCTAGGAAGCCCATCCCAGGTCGACCCATGAGTTTTTCTTGCTTTTGCTTTTCCACTTCTCTCCCCATCCCACTGGTGGGGAGCACACAAGCAGCTGGGGGCTGCTTAGTTGCTGGCTGGGGCCAACCCACCAGTGCAGCTGCTGGAGCCTGTGGGGTCCCAGTGCAGCTGCTGGAGCCCGTGGGGTCCCAGTGCAGCTCTGGGAGCACCAGCAGCCTGGGAACTGCAGCCCTGTGGTCCTGAGCCCCAGCCGCGTTTCCAGCAGGCGGTGTTTCTTGTGAAGGTGATTTTCAAGTCTTCACTGAACCGAAAACTTTCAGATCCTCCTTCAGCCCCTGGGTGCTGTGGGGTGCATCGCTTGGGGTCGCCGAGCGTGGTAGCATGAGCATGCACGGGGACGGGGCGGCAGGGAAACACGGCTCTGCCCGGTAACTGCTCCCTGTCGAGACAGATCTGTCATCTCTGGGTGACCTCACGAGCTGTTCTCAAAATCACTACGGTTTCCAGGAACCACATCATCGCGCGGATGAGGGACATTCCCAGCCCCTCTGCTCCGGTGGCTGCAGCATGCAAATCGGCAGGGCCCATCTGCGTGCCCAGTGGTTAAAAAAAAATTAAAAAAAAAAATCAAGTGCTTGGGCACTTACTCTAAGAATATAAATGTAGACAGCGTGTCTCAAAGATGGTTGTCCATCCCTGGACACGTTCAAGGCCAGGTTGGACGGGGCTCTGAGCACCCTGGTCTGGGTGAAGATGTCCCTGCCCATGGCAGGGGTGGGACTGGGTGGCCTTTGGAGGTCCCTGCCCACCCAAACCCTTCTGTGATTCCATGATTCTATGAAAAACAGATTTCCCTCCCACCAGGGCTGAAGTCTCCGTGTGCGTGGAGGGTGTCTGGGTGCTCTCCCAGCTTGGGCTGCCAGCCCACCGGCGTGGGCGTTGCTGGGGCTCAAGGTCTCCCCTTGATCTGCAAAACCACCGTGGGCCAGATGTGGGATGGGTCGAGTTTGCCACACGGGGTAAAATCTGTCCCCTCGCAGTTTAGGCAAATGTGTTTTGGGGAGAGAAGGTCGGCGGTGAGGTCTTATTTTATTCATTGAACTCTTGCTTCTCCAAATAACAAAATCTCTGGGCGGCTTTTCATTTGTAATCCCTCACCATCCGTGGGCCGCAGGCGGTTACCAGGAGCGCGTGCCGAGGCCCCGCAACGCGAGGTGCAGCCTGGGGAGCAAGCTTCAAAACATGAAATACTCCCCCCTCCCCTGGCTCCCTCCCGGGGAGAGGCGAGCTGCAGCTCACCGGCCTCTGCCTCCCCTGGGCTGATGCCGCCGGTTTCCTCCTGGGTTTCAGTCTTAACTGAGGCATGGGCTGGTTTTCCTCATCCGACGCTTGGTCTGGGAGGAAGGGAGGGAATGGGCAGTTTTCCTCCAACCCCAAGCCGTGGGACGGGTGAACGCTGCCTCTTTCGCCACGCCACGTCCCACGTGCTGGACTGGGAGCGCCGAGCAGCGGGCAGGCATTTTTTGCCACAAATTTATGCAAAGTCAGACACTCCTGCCTGTTTCTATGCATTTTCAGGTCTTTTTTTAAGGTTTTATTTGAGGTTTCGGTGCAGGGAGGTGAAGTTGCTGGTGTGGCATATGCATTTTCTAATGATTTTACCTTCGAAAGATGTCGTTTCCCTCCTGCAGCCCTCTCCCCTGCAGACACCCG
Organism: Nipponia nippon; assembly: GCF_047370975.1. Lineage (NCBI taxonomy): Eukaryota > Metazoa > Chordata > Aves > Pelecaniformes > Threskiornithidae > Nipponia > Nipponia nippon. The sequence goes on from NW_028262358.1 coordinate 126,508,815, forward strand.
TGTCACAAGAACATTTTACTCACTTCTTTAAATCCCCCTATTATTAATACAGTTTCAAAATGACAATTTTACACATGACTAGGTTTTCGTGTTAATAAGAATAGCAGCTTTGGGCTGGCAGGGAGGGAGGGATTAGCCGGAGCTGCAGCCATCCCGGCGCGGTCCCGACCAGCGTCCCGTTGCGGGGCCCTCCCGTGGGAAGCAGGGCCTTGCAGCCGGGCAGCGACTGATGCCAGCACGGGCGAAAGGTGCCGGTGACGGATGCTGCACCCCGCGGCAGCGCGAGGACCAGCTGCGCGGGGCGCTGGTGGTGCCGCCGCCGCGCGGGATGCGGGCCGTGTCACCAGCGGTGTCACCGCGCGGCATCGCCGCCGCGCTGGCCGGGTTGCCCCGGTAACTGATGCACGTCAAAGGGAGCAAAGGATGAACAGGCTTAAAACAAGACGACAAAGCAAACAGCACAAACAAACCAGGTATTTGCTCAGAGGGGCTGTACGGTTTTAATGCCCTTAGTGTGTAATTATTTATGAGTAGCTTTCCTTTAATCAACAGCAGCATAGGGACCGTGCTTAAATATAAATACAGTCACAGATCATAAACCCGTGCTTGCAGAGCCAGACAGAACTGATCACTAATAACTCTGCCGTTGAGCAAGAGGGTTCAGAGGTTGTTGACAGACACGAGTGGCTGCAGAGAATAACCAGATTATTAACGGTAAAGTAGTACTGTGCACACTCGAAGCACTGGGAAATAGTGGCCGACGCTCCGGGACGGGTGACGTCTCTGCCTCCCCGGCGCTGAGGGTGGATGCCAGTGGCCTCCGGGGCGAGGGCCTGGCCGGGCGGTGCAGACCCTCTGCCATGGACGGCTGGAGGAGGGAGATGGGGAACTGAGCTCTCTGCAAATGTCCTTGAATGCCCAGCGAGGTGCATCACTTGATGAATGCCTCCTTGCTCGCTCCTGCTGGCACCACACGCCGAGTACTTAAGTGAGATTATTTTTTGAAAACACGGAGCCAGTAAGTGCGTGCCAGTAGTCTCCTACATTTATCTCCCCCTCATACGTTCGTCAGTCCCTCTCCTTCCCCTGCTCATCAGCCTCAGGTTGTGCTCCAGAGGCTTTGCTGGGGCGGCCTCTTTGAAGCCAGTGAGAGTTTTGCCAGAGTGAGCATCGCAGCCGTTTTCTCTGAGCCTTCAAACCACAGGGAAAAAAATGATTCTCTATTTGTTTGTGGTTTGCTGTGAAATTCAGCAGACTTCAGGTGGGTAGGCAGTGCCTGAAGGACCCTCGGTGCCGTCACTCGCCGTCCGCGGAGAGCTGTAGGGGAGCTCCAGACGTTTTCTCTAGGAAGGCAGCGGCACCCGCGATGCGAAGCTGCTCGTGAGGCTCTCAGAGCGGCACAACAGAGACGGGGTGGGTTTGGCTGGAAGAGAATGTAAAACAAAAAAAAATGTAAATCACTATTTTAGTAATAAATAAAAATATGTAAAATATATGACTATATAAAAATTATATCAAAATAAATTTTAAAAGGAGACGGACCTTCAGCAGAGCCTCGGTGGCACCGCAGAGCCCTGGGGTCTCCTCGCCGCGGCCTGCGGGAAGGATGAGCAGATGCAAAGCGGTTGAGGGGTCCTTCTGGAGCACAGGCTGGGAAGGTCGCTCCCGGCCTTCCTGGGGTTTTTCCAACGTGACGTCTGACCGGTGATGTTGTAAGCATACGGGTCAGCCGCTGTGCCAGAGGCAGCATAGCTGTGAGTACCACGTGCAGCCCAACTTTGGGTGCTGCAGCCCAACGCGGGATGCGCCGCGCCCGGCGTGCCGCCGCTGCTGGTCCTCCCACATCACCTACCGGTCATGCGTCACATCGCTCAAATCGAGTGTGTTTTGGTGAAGCATCTCTCCTTATGCTTTTTTTTTTTTTTTTTTTTTACAGAATTATTTTTAGACATTGACCCAAAAAAAAGTTTAAAATTTGGAAACCGTGTCTCGTGTCTCCCGTGCAGGCGCAGGCAGCAGGCTCGGCACACTCCTCGCCCACCCACGGAGCCAGCCGCCCCATGCCCATGCCCGTCAGATCCACCTCCGCCGGCTCTACCCCAACGCACGTCCCGCAGGACGCGCTCGCAGGTGTCGGGGGAGACGTGCAGGAAGCCTTCACACAAGGTGAGTATCACACAAAGCAGAACCACAGCTGGTGTTGGTCCTGCCAGCATCATGCAAAAGAGGGGAGATTCAGACTGGACAGAAGGAAGAAATTGTTTGTGCTGAGGGCGGTGAGGCCCTGGCCCAGGTTGCCCAGAGCGGTGGGAGATGGCCCATCCCTGGACACGTTCAAGGCCAGGTTGGACGGGGCTCTGAGCACCCTGGTCTGGGTGAAGATGTCCCTGCCCATGGCAGGGGTGGGACTGGGTGGCCTTTGGCGGTCCCTGCCCACCCAAACCATTCTGTGACTCCGTGATTCCACGTACAACAGAAGCGTAACTCACCTGGACTGAAACAATAATTACGAACCCTTTCCTGTGCTCTAGACCAAAGAGATTGGGGGCACATTTTTGATCTTTACAACTTAATGAAATTATTTCTGTGATGATGATCTTCCCTCCAGGGAAGGGATCTTCCATCCCAGAAAGTTACGCCCTCCAATAATGTAACAGTTAGACATTAAAAACTGGTCGTATTTACAAATCTGGTGGTTGAACTGTGCTGTGGCTTGCAAGAGGGAAAAAAGCAGTTTAATGACCAAAAGCAGGAAAACAAGCAGCCCTCTTATCCAGAGTATTTAGCTAACAGCTACGCACCTCTCTGCCGGTGATGAGGCAGAAAGGAAGATGGAATTTTGCAGCAGAACGGGGCGAAGGCTGTTCCTAACGGAGCGGTTGACTGGCACGCACATCTGCAGAACGGCTTGCTCGCGCTGCTGGAGACATGCAGCAGTGCGGTGGGGAGGAGAAGAAAAAAGTGCTAAACATAAGAATGGAGAAAAGAGAAAAGAGAAAGAAGGGAGAGGAGAGGAGAGGAGAGGAGAGGAGAGGAGAGGAGAGGAGAGGAGAGGAGAGGAGAGGAGAGGAGAGGAGAGGAGAGGAGAGGAGAGGAGAGGAGAGGAGAGGAGAGGAGAGGAGAGAAGGGAAGGGAAGGGAAGGGAAGGGAAGGGAAGGGAAGGGAAGGGAAGGGAAGGAAGGAAGGGAAGGGAAGGGAAGGGAAGGGAAGGGAAGGGAAGGGAAGGGAAGGGAAGGGAAGGGAAGGGAAGGAAGGAAGGGAAGGGAAGGGAAGGGAAGGGAAGGGAAGGGAAGGGAAGGAAGGGAAGGGAAGGGAAGGGAAGGAAGGGAAGGGAAGGGAAGGGAAGGGAAGGGAAGGGAAGGGAAGGAGAAGAGAAGAGAAGAGAAGAGAAGAGAAGAGAAGAGAAGAGAAGAGAAGAGAAGAGAAGAGAAGAGAAGAGAAGAGAAGAGAAGAGAAGAGAAGAGAAGAGAAGAGAAGAGAAGAGAAGAGAAGAGAAGAGAAGACCATAACAAAGAAGCAGAAGGACACACAGGACAATGAGCTTTTTCTTGCTCCAACAGAGTTCCTTCTTTTGCACCTTTTCTACATGTTACTCCCCTCTGCGTTTGAAAAAAAAATCACTTCCTGGCCTAAATTCATTGCTGCCCACTGCTCCCTAAGTAGACATAAGAAGTGCTGGGTTATCCGGTGGTTTCCGCTGTATTCCCCTCTGCCCACCTTGTCCTCTGCTTCTTCGGTAAAATCGGTGTGGCTGGATCAAATGGGTAAGCCGTCCATTTGTGAATAATACGGTTTATCGTGCTTTGTAGAAAATCAGGGCAGCAGTTGACATACATATTTTTATCCCCCAACTTCTGTAGGTAGTGTGAGTTTATACTTAGCTGCTGTTGCTTTTTAAAAAAAAAAAAGTTTTACAGTCACGCGTTTCAAAAAAGTCAAACTTTTCCATGTCAAAGCCATTGTCGGCTCAAGAAGGGCTCCAAAATTTGAAGACAACCAGATGAAATGGAGCCTTGTTCAGCTCAATGCAGACCACTGCTCTTCCTCAGACACGGAGGAGGCTTCACTATCTGGCGGTGTTGGAGGGCGGCAAGCGAAGACACGACTGCCAGTCTGATGTCAAGAAACTTGGCAAATATTTTTTTACCTTCAGGGACCATCTCACTCCAGAGCAGGGGGAAATTAGGTATTCTTATACCCTCCCTACGTCAGCTCTGCTCGTGGTGAAGGAAGCCGTTCCCAGCAGGAGCGGGTGCCCATGCTCTGTGTTTCTCAGGAGTGGTGTCACTTGGGTTTTATGCGCCCTTTTCTTCTTTTTGCCTGGTTTGGTCCAGAAGTCGTCATCTTTAGTACTCCAGAAGCATCCCGGGATGTAGAGCTGTGAGAAAAACGGCAGCAGGACCTGGTGTCCCCGGGTGCCTCTGGCAGACACAGAGGTTGTTTCTGAACGTGATCCGCGTTTCTGGAGATGGACATCCAGTCGTATTTTATAGTCCTCTTATTGACAATAAAAGAAAGAAGGACAGAAAATCCACCTCTCCCTAATGCACTGGTGAGGGCTTCGGCTGTTTGCGGGCAGAGACAACCAACGGGCAGCAGCTCTTCATGCGGACCCCTTGGTACTGGGTGGGAAATGCCACTGGGCATGGGACGTCGTAGAGCCGGTAGTGCCAGGGCGCTGCAGCCCCTCTCCTGTATTGGTCCTTGGCAGGACACAAGAGCCCTCGACTTGCTGCGGAGGCCAGGCTGTTTATTTCTTTAAACGACAAGTGGTATCATATGGAGTCACAAAACTGGAGGCGGTGTTTTCTCATTCTGGGTAGGGAAGATTGTGAATATTAGTGTCGAATACCTTTGTCAGATGGACGATCTCTTTTTAAAAACAAAGAAAACATGAAAACAAACTTCCCAGAACTGATGATATATCTCAAAACCAAACAGATTTTAAATAACAATTTGCATTTATCACCTGATCATGGGAAATATCCTTCTAGAACAATCTTCCTTGCCTCAGTAAGCTGCTGCCAGAAGGTGGTGAAGAAAGAAGCTACAAAATGGTAGCAGAGGAGCAGGCAGTATCAGCGAATACTTTTAACTGGGTTTTAATGCCTGGAGCGCTACAGCAAGGACGGCAAGCCCTTAGCCCCCAGCACGCTCAGTAGAGGGAAGGCTGTTACTTGTTCTGCAGAACTTGGGCTGGTGATGGGGTCAGGTGATGGAGGATGGCCGGCTGAAAACACCGAGTAGCTCCAACTCATCTGTGAGAAGGCTATGTCTTTTTCCAATCCCATCAGTAGGAACAAGCTCCTCATCTCTCTAAACACTTCCAGAAACGAGAGCAGAAGCAGGCATTTCCAGGGAGGCAAGACGCCAAATACCAGAGGCACAACACTCCATCTGTTGCTGTGGGTGGTCCAGTCGCCTCCTCTTCATCTCTACAACAAGTTTGATGGTACAGCCGAGAGCTCTCAACTGATTTCTTTGGCAGCTGCCTCTCCTTCCCCCCTTTGCAGATTGGCTTTCTTTTTCCAGGCTGCGTAAAGTGGAGCAGCAGCGCAACGAGTCCTCCAGGTTACTGGGAAAATCTGCTCAATCTGCTTCATCATTTTCCCCTTTCCTTTTTTAATTAGGAAAGCACAAAGAGATGAAATGATCTCCTTTCTGCTGCTAGGAGTGATGAACACATGATTATAGTAGTATATTAACTGTCCTACTTGATTTTTTTTCATTTTACGGTACTGCTTTGGCATCCAAATTTGCTCCCTAGCCATCTGCTTTTTTCTTCGGAGATGCAGGCAAAAGCCATGACAAAGCAAACTTCCCTCTGCACGGTTCGCAGTCATCAGAGCTGTCTTCCTCCAACTCCTGGCTCCAGCAGAAGCTGATGTAATTAATCAAGGGCTCATTCATGCCTTGTACCTGAATGACTGGTTCACGAGGGGATAGTCTTCGTCAGGACCTGTTGATATTGCCCAAAGTGAAAACTTGTTTTTTCTAGGTTTTTAACACCTGACACCATCTCAAATATCTGTTGCAATGAACCAGGTGCTGTATAAAACTGCTCAGGGCTGGGCGAAGGACTCGTGCAGCAGCCGCATCACAACAGCTTGGTGCCTGTGGCGGTGATGGCTCCCCCGAAGCAAAAAATCTATAGGCAATGCCTGCAGTACCCGTATGTTATGGTGGTTTTTTTAACAAAAACGTTTAAATTACTTTTGCTAACTTTTGCATATGCACCAGATTCTTATAAAATGTCATGGAGGGAGAGGGAGTGAGGATCCTGGTGCTGTTCCACCTCTTGCTGCCGTGACCCAGGAGCGGGCAGGAATGCCAACGTCTTCCCTCCCAGGTCACAAGTCTTCTGCGAGCTTCCCCGTCGCCGCGGGAAGGTCTAGAGAAGGAAACCTGTAAAGAATTGAATCTCAGTGATCTTGATCAGATCGTCTTAAGATCAGATAAGTGTCCTCCGTAGGCGATCTCTTGATCTTCCACTTGGCCAGAGGGAGAACGCAGTAATACAGTATTAGAATAAAATGCCCTAATGGTATTGCCATTGAAATATTCAGATACAGAGGCCACCATCAAATTAGAAAATGAATGCTGCTGTTTATCGTCTTGCAAGAGAAGAACACAGTCCCTCGGGATTTCTCAGGTGCAGATGCGATCCACCGCTGCCAAGGGAAAGGTGGCAGTTCCTCTCGTGGTAACCACAGCGATGGCCTGTGCCTCTCAACTACTAGAAAAACTCTCGCAGGAAAAAAATGGCCAACGGACTCGGTAATAAGTTTCCTGGAATGATCCTTCCGGAAAGGCAATCTGCACAATTAGTGCTATTTCATATTAATCATGCAAAATCAGGCAGATTCAAGGCAAGTGGAGAACACAGGAAACAGGATAAAATTTCTGTGTTTTCACATAATAAAATAATTCAATGCCACCAGCCAGGAGGGCTTCGGCGGCTTCTGCCCGTAGATGCCCAGATGCGGTCGTTAACATTATTCATCTGTTTCACAGGGGAGACAGGCTGGCATTTTACAACCTTTTGCTCCCAAAAGTGACGCCGGGCAGGGCGGTGGCCGCGCTGCACTGTCACATGCAGTGACAGGACTCGGGACATCTAGAGACCTGGATGAAGTAGCCTCCATCGTGTAGGAGGTGCAGAGGAGTCCCCTAAGTCACAGGTCCCAGACTTGTTGGCCACAATCTGCGTTTTTTCCCGGGAATTGCGCACTGTTTGTGCATGCATAGCAGCACCCAGTGCCTTGCTGCTGCCTCGGGAGTGGCACTGGTCAGTTGGAACCTAACCTGGAGGAGAAAGATGCTGATGGGAGGCATGTCAGCTCGGTAGCGTGCTCTGGCCGCGCTCGAGCAGCGCCGAAATCCATAGGCAAAACATCGGGGCAGGCGCCCTGACAGCACCCCAGCCAAGGACGGAGTAAAAGCCAGCACAGCATTTGGGAGATTAAAGCAGCACGTCTGGAATGAAAGAGGCACCCGACTTCAAACGAAAGCAAACGTGTAATGTGCAGTTGTCGTTACTGCAGTTCGGTACAGCTGCAGAACGTCACATCAAATGTCTCCGGCGATTCCACATGTGTTGCCTTCATGCCCTCGCTGGAGTAAATGGCAGGACGGGATCCCAAACACCGAGGTCTCAGAGCACTGTCAGACACTCAGCATCAAAGCGGAGCTCCTGGAGGCTGCGCCGGTGCGGACATCTGGTGCCTGTGTGGGATAACAGACCGCCTAAAGCCATTTTCTGTGAGCAGTTAGAGCACGGGGACGGCTGAGGTGGGGCCAACGAACCGCTACAGGGACCTGCTCTCAGCAGAGCTTCAGCTTGAGGCCATCGGCTCCGCGACCTGAGAAACTGCGTCTACAGACCACCTGCCGGGGCAGAAAACGTGACCAGCGCCATCAAAGCCTGCAAATAAAACTGAAACGGTGCGGCGCGGAAAGGTGCCGGAGGAAAGGGGGCTCGGCGAGGACGGGGAGTCGCGTCCGCGACGTCTGCGGGTGCTGCAAAGTTGGGCTGCCGTCGGCAGGACGCTCTTCCACGAGAATACGGCTGGCTCTGCCAGAGGGACCGGCACGGGGAACCAAAAGAGATGACGAATAAGATCGTTGTCTTCCCAGCGTCAGCAAGAGGCGATAAGCATCGTCCCCGACACGCAGCAGCTCCTGCTGCCCTCGCTCTTCTCCTTTACGGGCAGCAGCCAGTCTGACGGTTCCTTTGCAGATTGCGGGCCCTCGCTGGTCCCGGTCGTTCTTGCGGAGCCGTGGCAGATGTTCAAGTCGCTGATGGGGTGAGCGGGTCCCTTGAGCAGAATCGCACAAGATGAGTGTCCAGACTGGAAGTCGGCAGCGTCGCGGTGCGTGACGGCAGAGTGCCATGCTCCCTGGCTGCGTGGCACGCCGAGGAAGAGGAGCGCTTCCTCCAGCAAAGCGAGAGGAGAGCTCTGCACAGGGCGAGAGTTCAGTTTTCTTTTATTCCCCTCAAACCTCAGCGATATCAATTGCAACGGGGAAGCCGGCAGCGATAACGACTCTGCACAAACGAAGAATGTGGATCAGCTGCACCGCGGCCAGCACCCAGCAACTCCGGTCCTGGGGAGAGAAGCATCTGCCCTTGAGCTGCCGTGCGAGCGCTGCCCTTGGCAAGGAGCAGAGCCGTGTGGTAGCCAATTAGCCAAACGGGTGATCAAGCAGCAAACAGACCCGGGCTGTTCCAGAACAAATCACCATCTCTCGCAAAGCCAAGCTGCTTTGTTGGGCCCTGCCGTACGCGGGGCGTCCGAGCTCTGTCGTGGGGGGGGACCCTGGTGGGGACCGGTGAGGGTGCACGGCTGAGCACTGTGGCGCGAGGAGGTGGGGCCGTGGCAGCGCGGCACGTGCGATTCCTGCTGTTTGTGTCTCTGCTCTGCTCCCAGGTACGAGGAGGAACCTCCGCAACGACCTGCTGGTCGCAGCCGACTCCATCACCAACACCATGTCGTCGCTGGTGAAGGAGCTTCATTCAGGTAAGAGCTCATTTAGCGGCACGTGCGCGCAGCAGAACAGAACAGCTTGAAGCCACGGGTTGGCGATTTGTCTTTAGATTTATTTTTTATAAAAACTATTGAAAGCACAATGCGAGATTATGTGCTCATTTTTTCAATGATAAAATGAAAAATCATTTTTAGAGCGAGCAACGTTGAGAACTCCAAATACCTTCTGAAGAGGCTTTCCGTTGGTTCCATCGCTGATGGCTAAGGCAATTCTCTGCAGATACAAGCCTGGCTGGCAGCGCCGCTGGCGAGTCGGGAAGCAGGCTCGCATCTCGGTCCTGCGCGTATCGAGCCGTGCGCGTGTAACAGCACTAAGCAACTTTTCCAGTGCCCCGCGGGCACGCCCTGGGCCACTTACTGGGCAGAACAGCCGCTTCCCAGTCCCACTTCGGGAAGCCAGAGCTCCTTAGCAACACAAGGCGGCAAGTCAGCAGCCAGGGCAGATTCGTCCATGAACGTCCCCAGACGAGAGCCTAGTGACGGCCGCGCTGGAGCAGTGGGCGCATCCTCTGCAAGGAGTCCCCATTAGATGCCGTGATCAGAAATACAGAGTAAATGCAAATGTACCCGAGGGTGG